>NC_090982.1:62982282-63620407 GCF_040807025.1 Struthio camelus | reverse complement strand
ATGAAGTACAGAACGTGAATTTAGTGGTGGTGATATAGCCTATAGCCATCTGTTTACCTTACATAGTGTATGGCATGTGGTCTGCCACAAAGTGGAAAGAGTCTGTACCATTATTCACTCTTTGGTCTCTTTGGTCAGCCTCCTCATCCATCAAGTCCTTTCTGCAATGATTTTAACCCTTCCCTAGTGAGCTTAAAAAGTATAAGGAAAGACACACCTAATAACAGAACTGTCTATAACAGAACTATGAACACAACTCTTCTCCTGTCTACAGGCCACATGTGTGCTTCAGCTAATTCAGAATCTGAGATCGTGGTCAAACTCAAAGGCTAAATGCGAATGAAAGGTCATGTATGTGAAACACCATAAAAGAGAACTCTGTGATTGCTCCATGTGCACCCCTCTTCTGAACTTTGCACAAAAGGCCTTCTGCATGTCCTGCCTTCTACACTGACATAGAAATTTGGGGTTCAAGCATGTTGTAGCTCTGAGTTCAGCAAAGGGATATGCAAAAAAACCATATTCTGAAATGGGATAAACCTTCAAAATTTGTAAAGAACAGTACTCTCAGCTAAAATCATGCTCTCACCTGATGATTTCAGCTATTCAGCTGCCTTTACCACTTTTCAGTAGGTGTGTGTGTGTTTTTATTATTAGTCTCCTCACTTTAAGTATGATGTGCTTCAAGAGCCTCCTTCATCTTTTTTGATATGATCAAATCTGTCATTTAAGCTGCGTACGTTACTCCATCTGAAGAGCTTGATTCACAACTATGTTTCCCTGGTTTTGTGCTGATGTAACTCCATTGAGATCATACAGATATTCCTTATCCCAAAGGAAAGAACAGATCTTTCATGCTCAGTTAATATTTCTGCTTCCCTCCCCAAGGGAGCTATCCTCCTTTGCTAAAAATTCTTTTGAATGCTCTAATTAAGGATAAGGATCTCTTTGAATATTAATTAGTTTTTCATTGGTCTCGTTCAAAATATTTAACTCAAAGCAATTTCCTGGTAATTATCTCTTGATTATAACTTTGAGGGGACTTCCTTTTTTTTTTTTTTAAACTAAATTCCAATTCATCAGAACTTCATTTAATACCTAATATGACTTCCTTTTGCATGTGTCCAGTTAATCACAACTACAGATCAAAAGCAGTAAGCAGTAGCCACCAAGAGGTGATTTTTCTCTTTAAAATTTCCTTCTTGCAAAAGCTGTCATTCTTACCATAGATCTCTCTCTTTTGTTGGTCCTTTACTTGAATTATACTCTAGCTATACAATATTTACATTATACAGTTTACTTGAGTATATTGTAGATGATTGTCCCTCATGCACATAAGCTCAGAATCTTTTGACTGATGGAATCTACTGGGCCTGTACAAGCAGACAGCTTTGTACAAAGACAGAAATGACAGAGCAGCTCAAGACTTCTTTCTTGACTCTTCCTGCAACAGTGAGATAGGACCTGATGGCTACCCAATCCATTGCTCCTTTTTCAGCTTCCCGCTCACTCTAGGTTTCCTAATTAGGTATAATTAAACAATTGGCAGAACTCCTTTCTGCATTATTTCCATCTTTACTTTGAATATTTGAGAGAGAGAGACTAAGAAATTTAAGTTTCGTGCCCAAGGGCATATGATACTTTGGACTAGCAGCAGGAAGAACTCTGAAACCATCATGTTTAAATCCTTTCTGTTATGAAGGGATTTTATGATTTTAATAGATAGTCCCAGTATATGCTCTTTCTAATCTGTGAGAAAGGATGAAATTCCCTAAATGCCTATTTAAAATTTCTTCTAAATCAGGACATGAAGTGAAGACCTAAAGTTTAATTCTTAGCATGAGTGAGAGAGGAAGCTTCTTGTGAGTTTTTCAAAATAACTTGAGGGATGGTACACTCATCCTCTGTACCAAGAAAATGATCATTTTTATTGGGACAATCACGTCACTCGAATGTAGACAATAAGAAACGCAGCCCATTGCAGAGTTCTCACCGTTCCAGCCTGGGAACTCAGTATTATCTGAAGCTTATGGAGTTACCTTAAAGCACTCTTCAAAGCTTAGCATCTTATTCTCACAGCAGTGTTTTCAGTTTTCATTATTTCAGCCAGGAGCAATATCGAGCTTCAAGCCCTTGTGGAAGAATTCTTTTGTGGCTTTATTTCCTTATGGAGGACTCTGTAAAGACCTTGTACAAAATTTGTTCCCGGATTCATCTGGGAGTGTCACATGAACCCAAACTATTGCCTTGCACTTCAAAAGTGGAGAAGAAACTCTGAGTATATTAGATCTCTCTGATACTGAGATAACAGAACCAAATCATTCACAATCCCCCTTCTGCTTCCCTAAGCTTGGGGAGGAGCTGCTCCATAAGGTTCACCAGCAAGACTGTCAGAAAGGATCACCCGTTGCTGCCAGCACAGCTAATGTGTTGTTACCAGCTGGTTGACATACCTCTCCTGCAGAGTGGTAACGCTCACTCCACCAGATTCTTGGTCCGCTTCCAAAGCATGCCACTATTTATAATCTGCCCAGCAGCTACATGGAGTATGCTCCATTCATATTTGTCAAGTCTTATGGATTTAGTTACTACAGCAGATGCCAAATTTTGTAGAGAAGCACTCCAGTCCCTATTAAACTGAATTCCTCATTTCTGCTATCCGAAGATAGTACAGCTCACCAGTTATCTGCAGTGCAGATCACAGTGACACTTGAAGAAAAGACTTTACTTACTCTTGAGTAATTGTAGTTCTTTGCAATGCAGCTACAGTAGAGTAAAAAATCCAGTCTTTAAATTTATTCCTTTTTAAAGCAGCAATTCTTTTCTTCAATCCAATCTTAAAAACATAAAATGTTAATAAAGCATAATTCTGCACATAATTTATTTCTATAAATCTGAAATAAAACTTTAAGCATGTTTTATATTATTTGTGTTACATACAATTCAGCAAGCTGGATAAGTTACTGATTCTAATTCAAAAAGCAGAAAATCTCTCTTGATTGGGACTGCTTTTGTTTCTTTGTTTCATGATGGCATCTCTTGAAATAACTTCCTTCTAAATGCAACTCATCAATGTGTGCCCCTGCCCCGCCTTTGCAAGTCTTCTCCTCCAACTGGCTGAATGTGGTGACTGGAGCTTTTAGGATTAATTTTCATTAAGTGACCTACTTTGCTGAGAAAGATAAGCATGCCTTTATAGCCTCTGGCACTCTATTCAGGTCACAGATGGACAGATAGCAAACCTATTCCTCAGTGACTTAGTGGAATTGTAACTAATACCCAATGGGAATGGAGATAGGCTTGATGTTAATTGGTCAGAACGCCTAAAATTAGGGAAGATCATTAAATTCTACTTTAATTTTAAGGAGGTGTCACAATTATGTCATAGGATGCCAGTAAGCAGTTGCTCAAAGAGTATTTTGCATTAGTGATCAAATTACTCTATGTCATAGATGTTAAATATTGAAAAAGACATTTGATCTTGAGTCCTTTGCCTTGAAAATGAAGCACCATACAGTGTTCTGACTGTAAATACGTCCCATATTAAACTCATACTAAATACCATGGTCTACACCAAAGATCTGAGATTTGGGGGAGTTTTGACCTCTTGCTCACCAACAAGTGCTTATGATCCTCTGTATAGTTGGCGTTCTAAAGATAATTTTACAAACAGTGAATATAACCTAAACCTCTGTTATGGAAGCATTTTTCTGTATACCGTAATCAGTTCATCCAAAACTACTGTTGTCCATTACAAGCTTGTTTTCCCTCTTACATTTGTCTTATACTATCCTATTGTGGCTATGTTTGAAAAGTGGCTTATCTTATTTTCAGACATTCAGAAGTTTCACAAGGGCTTTTCACCAGGCTTTATATTCCATTCCGATGTTTTAAAAAATTAAGTAGAATTTTTCATGCTTGGAAGCAGGCAACAAGCAGAAGTGCTAAGAATGTTTCTGTTTTGAAAGAGATCTTGAAACTTAAAAGCATACCAGGAGGTCAGTGATGTTACTTCTGACAAGTCTGAAGAAATAAGTATTAAAATTGTGATATTGCCAGCAAAGTGATACATGATTTTCAGAACAAAACAAAATGTAAATATAGGTTCAAAACGTGTGTGTCCCTGTGTCCCCTCTTTATACATACAGCTCTGCTTTTTGCGCTGTGGCGTAAAACTGAAAGGTATTCTGGTAGAAGCTGCTTTGCAATTTGGATCACTGTGATCACTGGACAAGTGATTTCATGTGGTTTTAGGACAAATAATCTGACAGCACATGAAGCATATTTTTCATTTAGATATTTGCAACTATTAAGACAATCTGATAGAACTGTGTGTTTCTTGTAACAAAACCTAATGCATTGAGAGTGAAGTCTATTACTTTTAGCAAAAAGCCTTTCAAATGGGAATTAAGCAAAGGTTTTGGAGAGAAGGTGTATCTGTAGTCCTGTCATACCTGTCCTGAGGGACTGGAGTGCAGCTGTGTTATGACCAAAATTCTGGCCAGGGCAATGGCAGTTGAATTTTCCATGCATGTGCTTTCAGCTTCTGGATCTGTGTATTTCCTGTCCCAGATGTTAGCCCCAGTATTTTCTCAGCTGAAGGAGAATTCTCATTGTGTGAAAAGTGTGTGTTTCTTAATGTTCACTTTGGACTTGTCTATAACTTTGAACCAACATAGCTGTATAGATATAGGCATAAATGCAGATACTCTTAGTATGGCTTAAGAATAGCCTCCTGTAGGTGTCCTTTTACCTATTCCTAAAACAAATATTTTAAATCAAAATAACGCCAGGTTTAACCAAAATAATCCCCAAAGTGTGACTTAACTTTAATTATCATTTTTTAGATTACCTGGAATAACTGTGGGCAGATGGAAATAAAGCATCCCACCACTGTTAACTTCCACGTGCAATCTTGCCTTCAGAGGCAATTTATACCAACTGAGTATGTGTGCCATGAGTCAGATAAACCCCACAGTTTGTGTGAAAGTACTTGGAGGGTGACATTCCACAGCCCCTTTGTTCCTTCAGTGCTTAGGGTCCATAGATAGGATCTTTTTACATTTAATTAGATTATAGTGGTGTCTAGTTAGATATTCTTACTCTCTCATACCCTACTTAATGGGGCTGACCACCAGTTTTCACAATGATCACAATCCCTCTCAGTTTTCAGTGTTTTCTGCCTTTTCAACCATATAGTGGAAGAGGGTGCTGAGTGATAATTATGTTGTTACAAGAAGCTGCTAAAATTGTCAAGAAACTATTTGAAAAAAAGTAAATCAGCACTGCTGGCACTGGTTAAAAGTTATATCAACCAGATCCTGATTTTATCAAGCATGGAAATGCAAAACCTTCAAGTCTTTGGTACTTTGTATGATATCCATCCTATTGTTTTATCATGTCAGAGAATGTGAATGTTATAAGAAGAAACAAAGTAAGCCTAAATAGTTGGGAAGTCATTATGTATTATCAGGTACTAGACTAATTTAAGTAAATCTGTTTATGTTTATGGAGTCATAGTACAATCTGTAGAAGGTACAGTAGGAATTATTTATAGAAAAAACAATATGTATTATGAACAAATAACACCTGCATTACAACAGATGTGTTCATGCCTGCTGTATAGATTACTTACGGATAAAAGGAAGCTTGAGAAATTATACTGATACAGTCCTATTGGAAAACGGCTAGTCTAAAAATAACCAGCTCCAAAGACAACTTCTGAGTTTTAAATCTGGATAGCTATAGCAGTAATAGAAAATACCTGCTTCTTATTTAATGCTAACATTCTAGTACAGAAGCAATAACTTAAGAGCACAAGATTGGTTTCTTAGCAGGGTGGTAAGGAGACTGGAAAAAAGTAAAGGTGAAAAACACAGAGAATCCCACTTGCATTCTTATTAAGCAACAGCTAAGGATCTGGCTTCTGGGATCTTCATTACTTATACATTTACCTTATATCGCTGTGGGTATATAAATTATTATATTGAAAAAAATCCATGCACTATCCTTTTTGCATGTTAAGATACAACATGAAATGCTTAAAGAGTTCTCAGCCTGTAACTCTCTTGGATACAAAGCTTTTAATCTGTTCCGTTACATAAATATAAAATCTTGCAAGTATAGTTCTTCTTTGAGAAAAGATGGTTAGCGAGGCACATTTTGTGAATGTATGCATGTCACACACGCAGAGTTAGCTACTAGTTCTGCCGTAGCATGGGTACTGAATGGAACCTGATCATTTCCATGAAGTAGCTGGTGTGGATATTTGTTTGCAGGATCAGAACCCCAGGGAGGAAATGCGAATATGATAATGAACTAGATTTTTATTAGCTTGTTTTTTACAGAATTTGTTGATCTGTTGTGCTACCTTAACTGAAAAGTAAATCCAGTCAGAGAAACAAAAGAGTAGACATTGTTACAGAAATTAATACTTACCTTCTTTAATGTATGAGTCAGTGTTCCCTGATGAAGTAGGATGATCGTTATTCTAATTTAGTCATTTAAGTTTTAAAATTTCCAGTGGTGAGCTTCTAATTAGTTGAATAGATCATGAAATGCTACAGGAATTGTAAAAAAAACCCTTGTATTCCAAGGGTAAGAAGCTATGTGTTTGGAAGGAAATACACGGGCATGGAAGAATCAGACCTCGTATTTTAGTGGAACAGTAGATGTGATCCGAATTGATAATGATTATTCCTTAGTGGCTGGCTGGTTTTGAATACCTAAGGATCTTTCGCAGGAATCATAATCTTTTTGAAATGTGCTATTCTGGGATGGGCTGTGCAGATGTGTGAAGTGAAAAAAGGAAAGTTGGTGGGTAAAGTGGTGACAGAGTGGTTAGTTGTTCATATGTACAAGTTCAAACCATAAATGCTGACCATAAATGTACATGCAAAATAATATTGACATGCAAAATAATTTTTTCCGGAGTTAGCAATCATCAGTGTTCAGTGATGCCTTCAGTAGTAATCTAATTAGACAAAATGAATGATTTTCTGTATGTATTTTCCACATAGATGTGCCCCTCACATTCTACTGGCATTATAAAAATAAACATTAATGACCTATTTGTATACTAATACATTCACCTGATGTGTTTGAGATGGTTTTGCTTTGTATACTGTGTGTAAATATAGAGACTGTGGATGATGGCAGACTGATTAGCTGTGAAAATTAAAGACCTCTGTTTGTTCAGGGAAGAAATCGTTCATCCATAGGCTACTCTAGTAAACCCCAGTCTCAGCTCCCTCTTTGCAATAAGACAGTAATAGCTCTGTGCTCCTTAATCTTTAGTCTCTTTGCTGATCTTGCTGAAGAAAGGCATATTAACAGTGATAGTTTTATGGTGGTGAAATGATATTTAATAGAGAAAGTATAATTCAGGCGTAGAAGGCTTGCGTTAAGGCAAATAAGCTGTAGTTCCAAAGCACTCCATTAGTTCCTTTTAATCAGGTTGATGACAAATTTTTTTCTAGAATATACTTCATAAAGTAATAGAGGAAAAAAGTACTGATACTCAATGCATATATGTTCAAATGAGGAACTATTTACATATTCTAGAATTACATACTGTTGCTTTTGGGAAGCTGATGTGGATTATGTTATCCATAGCATCTTATAAAATAAAATGCAGTGTTGAACAGGGAGGGTAGAGGTTATTTTCCCATAGTGATATCCCTATGTTAAGAATTTTCTTGATGAGTATTTTCTGAATTTAAAGTTTTGATGATTTTTTGAGCACTTGCATTCTCATTTGAACTTTCAGTCGAAGGATTTTTGTTTAATTCTCTTACTCCTGAATATTTTGAAAAATTTTATAAGACACTTTAAAAAAAACAAGAAGAGATTTGCAGGGTTCTGACCATTCTCATTTTGTTTATGCAGTTCGACAATCAGCAAGCACTGGGAGGCAGAACTGGCCACACTCAAGGGTAATAACGCTAAGCTCACAGCAGCCCTGCTGGAGTCCACTGCCAATGTAAAACAATGGAAACAACAGCTTGCTGCGTATCAGGAGGAAGCAGAACGTCTTCATAAGCGGGTAAGTAAAGACAAACATTTAGGATCTTTAAAGTTCATGACATGGAAGTGCTGATAACTGTATATGCTCATTTTGGAGCAAACCAAATAAGCTTAATATTGGGGCTTTAGGTAAATCTTTGAAACAGAAATTAATGATCACTTTAACGCACACAGGATTCCCATACAAAGCACATGGGCAAACGCGCCCAAATGTGCTGACACTCCTTTGAGATGTCACTGTTCTGTGTGGATACCTGTCACCCCTTAGTGCACTCAAATCCTCTTGTGAATATCCTTTCTTCCACATGACACAGAGAACTTAGAAACTCATCTCCATACCAAGGATACAGCCTGAGCCTGAGGACTAGGTAAGCTGGAGGAAAAGCTTGCGAAGAACAAAATCAAGGGTGGGTGGAAGAGCTCTGCTCCCAAGCTATATCTTTTTTCCAAAAAATCTCCCGGTGGAGCTCCAGAGTGACTGTAGCTGGGGTGTCCCTTGGGGGTGGAAAGGAGCTACTGAAGGAATGTTCCTCAGTTAGGAAATACTCTTTCTTTTGAGCAGTTTGTTTTCTGCAGAGGATTTTGTTGCAGGAGGAGTTATCTAAGCCATGGTATGTAGGACACATTGGCTAGCTGCTCTCTCTTCATTCTGTGCAAGCTCCATCAGATCTGCTTCAGGACCTTCTCTGTACCATTACACGTGACTCCCTTTTGCATTTTAGCCCACAGAAACTTAACCGCAGATCTGTAAGTTAAAGGAACCATATTCCAGCTTCCACGTGTACCAAAGACCAACACCTTCCTTTTATCCTTGCACCTAAACCTAAAACCGAGCGTAGAATCAAGCTCATCATATGCAATTAAAGATCTGCTCCTGCATGCATACAGGAGGGACAGGGTCCCATTCCCTTCACTGTGATGTTGCAGACCAGAAATTAGAGCCGAGTGGAGGCAGCAGTGAGTATCTGAGGAACTATTTAAGACTGAAGATTGCATTATGAAAACAAGATGATGATGTTTGTATTTCTCTTCTTATTTCTGCTGTAATTGTTTACATATTGGTATAATTTATCCACCTTTATCCATATGAATTTGTCAGCATAGCTTAGGACATATTTTTGTGCAAAGTGAACGCAAAACTAGCATTTGTATGGAGGAAAGCTGTCTTTGATGGAACTGTATTATAGATTTGTTGCTATCAGCTAACTTAGAAAAATATCATGGAGCGGGAAATAAAAACAAACAGAAGCCCCATATACATTTTTGCATGAAGGCCACTTTCATCAATATACTGACAGAAGGTAAAGGGTATATAGCAAATATGACGAATTTGGCATGTCTGTTAATTTGGTAATGCTGTACTCCCTTATATGAAATAAGGTATGGCAAATACAGTTAGCCGTAAATGCAAATTGCAAAGGGCTTTTTTTCAACCTTTAGTGGACCTATCCATATTATTGTTACAATTGGAGGTTATTAGCAGTCACAGGGACGAGAATTGTGTTGATCTGATGCACGCTGCATCTATCTGGAGGTCTGGAAGAGCAGCAAGAATTCCCTTGAGCCTGGAAAACTGGGGAAATATCAGGTCGCTGGGGCTGTCTTATACCTAACTGACTTGAAGACAAGGATCTTGAAGTCCCAACCAGATGAGTTGGTAGGGAAGAATGGCAGTTTCTGGTGCGCCCTCACTGCATATGTGATAGCTGGCTGAAATGCATGAATTGTAATTAAAACTGATGTTTTTTGCAAAATTCTTTCATTTCAAGATATTGGCAGTTGCTGACAAAACTGATTTTGTTCAGAAATTTTCTAGTGAGCCACAAGCTTGTCCTGTGTGTTTATATAAAGAGAGATTTTCAGTTTGTTGCCTTATTTAAATTTCTGCTTTGCAAAGGCAGAAATTCTAATCATAGTTTTTCAGGTTTGTGAATAGAAGATAGTGCTATCATCTGTAGTTAATATTGATTAAATTATAACCCATTAATTAATAAACTACAGAAGATTGGGTGGGTTTGACCTCCAGATTAGGTTTTTCAGTGAAGAAGGCATCACTAAAGTGCAGACTTGATGAGACAGCATTCTTCATAATAAAATGTATTAATAGCTTTTGTTGCAAAGACAAGACAGGCATGGCAGTATGGTAGATCTCTTTTACGTGATGATACTGTCACTCTTAGTCTTATCTTATTTAAAATCTGTTATTGGAAAATATAATTAATGAATCTAGGTGGTTTTAGAATGACATTCTGCTTGTACCTCATAGTACAATTAACAAAAGTAGTAACCAAGTCCTTGTGGCTACATGCATTAATAGCTGATTGTTTTTCATAGTCTTTGCCTAGCAAATTTTCTACAATTATCTGTTACGTATTTCTGATGGAGCACAAAATCTTATAACATGGAATCATGTGTTATGCTGTTATGTTTGCCTTTTACATGCTTGTATTAAATCTTTCTCTTATTGATTTCTTACGTGCAATATAGTAATGCTCTGTCTTCATACATGCCTGTAAATTACTACAGAATAGTTCATCAAGAGTACTGTCCTCTACTGGAATTGATTTTAGAAAAAGATAGACTTGGCTAACCCAGTAAGTCAAATTCTGTAGGCAAAAGTATGCAGATCACATTAAAAAAAAAATCGATCTCAATCTGTTATCCATATAATGGGATACAACAGCTGATCTAACCCAAGACTGATCTTTCAAATGTGAAACATTCCCTGGTTTTAACAAGAAGCTGCAAGTCAGATACTTCTCAGTTACACAGGCAGAAAAACATGATATTAAAAGGGCAGACCTGGAGACTGTTGGCTATGGCATAGGTGGTAGCAAGCAGTGTTAAGTCGATGGTGTTAGGTTTATCTGTTAAGCCTAATTTAAACACAGCTGAAATTAATTAAAAAACCCGTTCCTTAAATTGGAATCCGTCTCACCTGAGTTTATATAAAAGTTACACATAGGATGGCCATTTTATTTTTAAAATTCATGGAGAGACAAAAACATCATGAAGAATAGATGTCCCATAGCCATACTTCTCGTTAGATAAGATGAACCCCGTCCTTAGTTCACAGAATAACTTACCTTGGAAGAGGGCTTTAGTTATCTGCTCCAATCCCCCCACTCAAAGCAGGGCTAACTTTGAAGTTAGATACAGCTTCAGGGTAGGGTCAGGCTGGTCAGGGCCATGAGTCAAGTTCTGAAAAATGGAGATCCCACAGCCTCTCTGGGCAACCTGTTCCAATGTTTGACCACCCTCATTGTGAAGATTTTCTTCCTAATCCTAATTGCAATTTGCCATGCTGCAACTTGCACCTGTTGCCAGTTCAGAAGAAAAACGCTGTTTGATCCAAAAGAAACTTTGCTGAGAAAAGTTGAACAGACAGAGTTTTTAGAAATACTCATAGAAACATTGGTTTAAAGAAGACATGGAAGTCTGGAAGTTAGTTTGCATGTTCAGTTGTAATCTAGTTGCTGTTTTATATGCAGAAGTCGGCTCTCACAGCATCTTGCTCACTGGAGAGGAATAACGTATGTAGACGTGTATTTTAGAGGGATATGCTCGCTTGATAAGAGCACAGTGTTGGAGGAGGTAGACCAGCCTCCAAAATGAAGAATAGATCTTCCACCGCTATTTGCTATGTTTAGTTCAATTTAATAATATATTGTGTGGTTTGTATATGATGTACTTGTGGTATTCACTCCTTATGTGCTTTAGGTATATATACAAATTTTGGTGCCTTAGTCGTCTTATCTGCAAGCTACAGCAGACTTATCTCCTCTATGTCAAGTGTAGCGTGTGGGGGAGAAGTAATGCATATTGATTAGTAAACTTTATCTTACTGTTTTTGTCTTCAGTTTCCTCTTTATATAAATAGCCTTATAAAATAGCCTTATTTATATAGTTTCCTCTTTATATAAGTATAGAAATATATTTCTAATTGTTAATAGTATCTTATTAGTTGACTTCTTATGTACCTTCTTCTGCAGTGTGAATTTTGTCATGCCATATTTTAAACATCCTTTGGTTTACAGTTATATCTCACCCTTCTCGTATTTTCCATCGTTCTCAATCACTGTGATAATCTGGGTCTTTTGGGCCATACAATATTCATTGTAATCTTTGCATTTTAAGATATTTAAAATTATTTTAAAACCAAAACCCAACTTTTTTATTCTATAATTTTTTCTAAATTTGACTGAAATAGTTTTTCTAAATGTTACATTATTTATATTTTTTTGCATCTTTTAAAATACAAAAACAAAGCTAAAATGCTTTTCCCTTTATTGTTTTTAATTCCATTTTTTAGAAATTAATATATCTTCTGTTTCTGATTAAGTAAAAGATTTCCTCGTTTGTCATATCAATTATTCACATTAGCCTACATTTTTTTTGCTTTCTCGGATGCTTTTATCGTCCTTCTCCCATTTGTTCTCTGCAGTAGTAGTGCCTAAAGCTGAGAGGAAATCGAATACAGATTCAGTGTGGCTCAGTGCAAAGTTCTCAATAAATTAAAGTTTTGTGCTCTCTTGTGATATAGTGCAAGCTCAAGTCAGAAATACTGCACTTTGGTATTTTGTCACACACTACATTTTTCAAAAATTTACTACCTTAATATATGGATTTTTCCCTCTAAAATACAAAAAGATAATAATTCTGGGAAGATGTGATGCCCAGCCAAGAGCTTAATTTAGAGCTCTGAGCCTTCTCCCTACTAATCTGCTCAGAAGCAGCTTAACAACAAGGATTTCCCTTAGACGGGGTTGGGGAGCGCTCCTACACACCCTGCATAGCTTTTTGAAGTCAAAAGGGATTCCTGAGTTGAGAGCAGCTCAGTAACAGAAATAAAAAACCTGAAGTGAGCTACTTCGGACAAGTGAAATAGCATCAGTACTAACATTAATCCTGACACTGTGGAAAGGAAAGGATTGAATGGTGATATGAATTACGCAAAGTAACCCAAAGTTTCATCTTTGTCCAGTAAAAAGAAGAAAATTGTGCATTTTTTCTTGCATGCTAACTGTTAAAGTAAATCATCCTATGACACTGGGCAATAGCCCAGAGTAATAACACCAGTGGATAATAACAGAACTGCAGTCCTTGAAGATCATTCATCTGCAGGAAAGGAAGCCTGATATAAGAAGAAATGAAGGCAAATGATCAAGCTCTTGCGTATTCCTAAACGAATAGAGAGGTAACTCTTGAATTCTAGCTTGTTATTTTATGATTTCTTAGGAAATAAGACAAAATTAGCCTATTATGTTCTGGTTCTTCATCCATCTGTTTTATTCAGTGAGTGAAACAAGTACCATGCCATCTTATGTGGTCATAAAAAAAACCCTGAAAAATAATAGGCCCTGATTTCACTACGGTTAAAAGAAATTCTAAAGTGGATATTAAAGAATACATGTACATAAAGAAATAAAGCCATGGTTATTTTGCTGGGCTACTTCTGTAAGTAGCTTTTCTGGGCTACTTAAAGGAAACAAGTATCTTTAAATGCAGTTAGCAAAGTCCACAAGAGGTATGGGGCCCCATATGAGCCATCTGTTCAGATTATCCCAAAATTCTGTAGAAAATCTTTTAAAGTTTTGCAGACCCCTTAGCGCTAACCTCCATGTTTCCACTATCTGAGCTAGTAATAAAAGAATTAAGACCCAATTTTGTACACGCATATGTGTGATCAAGTTGCTTGCTGAATCAGAGCCATGTTGTGGACTTCTTACATGCTGAGAAGTCAGTGCTTATTGAATAACTTGTGAGCGCTACTGTGGGACTAACTGTGTGAATAATTGTTCACATGCACCATTAACAGGTCTCAGTTTGGTCTTGTATAACTGAGGAAGGACATTTTCTAAAAGTGGACATTTAAAATAAGGTGACAGCATAGTAATAACAAAATTTTTGAAAGGAGTTTTGATCCAAAGATTTATTGGCAATGTACCTTTTATTATGTGATGCCCATCTCTTGTCATCCTTCCCTCAAGTCTGTGTCCATCCTATCCCCACTGAACTTATTGTATTTAAAGTTAGTTTGATTAATTACACAAAAAGCGTTATGTAAGTATAACTTCCTTCTTAAATAATAATAATTATCATGTGACTAGAGAGTAGCTTGATACCATTTGTTTACAATGAAAATAGGTAAGCATTTTGCAAGGTAAGCATGGTTAGTTTGGCAGTTTAATGCCAAAATAGTGGGATTATCATTTTGCTAGTATTTGTCTGTGCATTTTCTGTGGCTTCTTATTTAATTGAAGTAAACGTATTTGTGCAGATGAACCAAATCATGAGTGCGTAAAAAATGGCTGCAATTATGTACAAGTAAGTCCATATTTTTATGTATATAGTCCTTTAATCTGGATTTACAATTAAAACCTTATTACGCTAAAAACTCCCTGAAAAGCAAAGGCAGCCTTTTGTGATTTCCTAAGTGAGGTTGTCATGTTAAATGTCAACCAAAGTTCCAGAGAAAGGTGCTGTGGGAGTATTAGGGTTAGAAACAACACAGTAAGATCTGGGAAGGCCTATTGTTTTAACTGTTATGGTTGTGTTCTTAGAAGATATGTTGGGAAATAGTGACTTTGTTTTCTATTATTGTAAGACAGTCTTTTCTTCAAAATGAAAAAAAGGTTTATGTTTTAGGGCAGGCTGTAATTATCTGCATTAGGACTCTTATACTGATCCTTCTCACAGTGGAACGAGTTTCTAATAAAAAGAAATCTAGAGTAATATTTTTAAAATCCTTGAGAACAGAAAACGTTGTGAAGACTGACTACCTCCGTCATGCATGGAATTAAGGGTTAACCAAAGGAAAAATAAGATCATTTTATTTCAAGTGATACGTATTTTTCTCCCACATCTACATTTTTACTCTCCCAATATGCATTTCAGTTGTGTTTGCTGTTGCATGTATTTCATGAGCTGGTCAGATAGCTGGAAAAATATTTTCTAATTAGATTGTAGACAAAAGGATGTCCCCTGAAGTTAGTATTAGCATTATCAGTTGCATGCAGTCATGCATGGCTGAAGTGCAAACCATTACTTTTGGTTACACTCTTTTAGTACACTTTTTATATTTTCAAATATTCCTATTGCATCTTCATTGCTTTCTTCACAGAAATAAAACAGATGATGGATTATTCCTCTTTCATCTCTGTAGTAATGAATCACTGTGGAAAACATTTTGATATTTCCATGGCTTGAGGCATCGGTGCCCACAGAGAAAAATGTGTCCTTTTCAGCAAAATCTCTAATTGTTTTCTCGGTTGAGAAAAGTAATATATTGTTGGTAACACACAAAACTCGCCCCTACCCCCAGGTTATCATTTATCTACGGGTAAATCTTGGAAAACTACAATATTTAATTTGCTGTCAGAAATGATGTATATGAATAATACTGTGGTGCACTTTTTGTTCCTTCAGCAGCAACCTTGAAAAGCAATTTTCCTTGTTTCTTACATTTTCACATTTCTTAGCACCAAAAATCTTTCTAGGTTTTTTTTTTGAAAGATATACTGGAATTATTTTTCTGATCAGCTTGTTCACATGCTATCTTGCATGTTACTCTCCACCATGAAGAACTGAGAAACTTCTACATAAGTCACATGAAGCTTTATGCAGTTTTTGCTAGTTTTGCTGAGCCATACAACATCATTTCTCTTCTCGCTGTAGAAAGCAAAGGACTTGTAGGAGGTACTTCTTGAATTATTGATGCAATATTTTTATCACAGTCACGGGATCCATTTAGGGATGTTATTCAAATAGCTAAAAGTGCCTAATTAATACTTACATTCAGTCTTACCCATGAGCGCTCTATCTGTTCTGCACTGTAGCCTCGATCAATAGACCTCTGATACTGTGCTGCACAATAAATGTAAGGGATAAAAATGTCTTTAGGAAACAACAAGTTAACAGCATCAGGTATATCTATAAAATAGGATGAAGCTATGGTGAAAATATGGTTTAACCTGTCTTTCTTTGCATTTCCGTGGTAGTTGAAGTAATTTCTGTATGAAGTTTAGAAAGAAATTTATGATCTGCGGGTACTGAATTTAAGGTACTGAATAAAAGGCATTATTGTTTGAGATCAGAAGTGTACAAATTGATCTCAAGAAAATGGTTTGAGAAAATGAAACAACCGGCTTCAAAAATAGCTCAGATTCATTCAGTCAGTAATTGTTCTGGGAGGGAGACCACTCACAATATTTCTGTCATTCCCATTGCTTTGCCTCTATCTAACCAGACTCTTCAGCTGTCGAGCAGTCGTTTGTGCAGGGATTTGATAGAATCTCTTCTCTTTGTTTCTTTGTGTTTTGATTCAGTTTGTTTTCTTTGAGGGATTCTTCAGTCTTCTGAAGCTCTTGTACTGTCACTGTCTTAAGCTCAAATCAAGTTTTTTTTTCTTTCTAGTTCTATTACATGACCCACAGCCTCCCTCCTCCTCCAGTCTTCTCAACAGCTCGGCGTATGCTAGCTGCATGCTACGGTGAAGACTTCTGCCTGGACTTCCCCGCTGTATGGGCTGCTGGTCCTGGATGAAAAATTCCAGAGAATTCTAGTATGGCCTCTGCTGAGAGGGTTTTAGGCTTTGCCAGAACAAGTTGGCTTGCTGTCCTGTTTTAGCTGACTTATGTTTCTCACAGAAGTATGCAGTTAAACATAATAATGGCCATATACTAGAAGAATTAGCTCCTTACATAGTCACTAAAAATCCTTTTCAGACTTTCTTTCCTTTCACGCAATCCTTCCCTGCATTCTAAATGCAAAAAAACCCACAAAAAACAAACCCAGAAGTAGAAGCAGAGAGTAATATCTTTTTTTTTTTTTTTTAAGTCTCAAATATGAAGCCACAGTATGGAGAGTTTTGCATATGCAAATCAGTAAAGTTTTATAATAGCACAAAAGAAGAACCTTACATAGTCTTTGCAATCAGTTACTGTTCAAAGACTGTTTTTTCAGTCTGAGTTCTGTGCTGGAAACAAGGCTTAATCACAGATACATTGCTTACTGTTGCTGTGCAAATGCTTGAATGATTGATTGAGCCTTTCTCTTAAACGTGAAAAAATGAATGAGAAAATGCCCCTGAAAATAGCAGATGGGAGGGTCAGCTAAAGCATTTTAGCTTCCTTTTAATGCCCCCTTCTGTGTATAATGCATAAACAATTATTTTTAATGATTTTTGGACCACTGGTCATGAGAAAAATAAGTTCAATTTGAAGCAAAGTAAATAGAGCAAGAAAAAGCTATCCAGATTTTTGCCTAGAGCTTTATCTTTTGTTACTTCTGTTTTCAATTGCACATTCTTTATATTGCATCATTTTCCAGCCCATCTTAGTCCACAGATTTCTTGAAAGGGTCACAGTACAATTTTCTTTTTCTTTTGGTACATTCAAAAAGAGAACATCGTGAAGATATTTGACATCTTTTCAAGTCTCTGTACGAAATGGGCATTTAAATAAGATTGTGGTTAAAGTAAACCTGTTTTTAATTGATTTTTTTTTCTTTCAAGTTACTGATTTTTCAATGAACAGTTAACAGAATGGCTGAACAGCGCATTATTTTCTTGCGCAAGCAGGGAGAGGTGGGTGTTTGCCTGAGAAGAACCTGGACCAGTGTAAGACATTACAGCTGTGGATAATTAATTTCCCTTCTGAAAGAGGGTGCTGTCCCTGACTCTGCTGGCACGAAGGTCTGTGAGAGCACTCCCTCCTCTGCTCAAGCAAAACCACCTGTGTGTGTTTCAGGAATTTCAATAGCTGTCTTGAGTTGGTATGGTCCAGAGCATACCGGGGAGTGTTGGTGTGACCCACACAACTGGCAGGGCTGTTGCAGAAGGTATTTCCAGCCAGTAGCAATACAAGCAGCTGAGACCAGTAACACCTTATCCACACCAGTTCAATGTGCTAGCCTCTAACTCCGGGTTCGCACCGACAGCACAAGACACATCCTTAGCATGTGAACTAGCCCAGAGAAAACGCTGTGAAGAGCAGTGGGGTCCAAGCTCTTCCTTTGCCACAAAATGAGATACTAGACACGAGGACAGAGGTGGTTGGGGGACTGGGTTTTCCCTGTCCGTCCTGTTGAGGCTGTTCCACTTGGTGTAAATTGACTGTTCTCTCTGCCAGTGCTTGGTGAGACCAACAGGTATTGCCCAGAGCCACAACTTTAATGGAGAGATTGACCTGCTTGGGGGTGACCGTGTAATGCAGTGGTTACAGTGCTTGCATTTCCAGTCTGTCTTTCATAACAGGTAGAAGAGGGCTTGAACCTGGTTTTCCAGCACTAACTCTGGATTCACAGAGGCTTCTGCCTCTAATTCAAGAGTCAGTTCAGTGGAAAAGCTTGAAAACGTTTAACAGGTTAAACTCCAGAAGGGATGGAGGTGGGTGAGAACCCAGTTTGAGAGTTCCACTAAAGCTTTGGAATGAACTAGAGCTTTCTACAAGGCACCATAGCCCAGGACAGGAGTATAGGGGCCTGCATATGAATGTGACAGCTCTGGTAGAAGATGAAGGATTCTTGACTTGGAAAGACCCTGAGAAACCAAATGTGACTTCAAAATTGGCCCTGCTTTGAGCAGGGGCGTTGAACGAGGTGACTTCCATGATCCCCTTCCAGCCTAAATTATTCAGTGATTCTGATTCCAGTTGTGTCTAGATGTTGGTTCAGTCACTGTTTAGCCATAGATTTATCCCAGTCTAGGTAGTACAATTCTGTTTGTGTAATTACAGTGATGAAATATTTCTGTTGGTAGCAATCACAAAGAATCTAAATAGATACGTCTTTGTTTAATTTTAGCAAATTGAGGGAGTGATCTGAGACTGTAAAATAATGCTTAGCATCATAGAAAACTGAACTAACTACTATTACTTTTTTCCCATGAGGACAGATTTTATTTCTTTTAGGACAATTTCAGCAAATAAGATCATTCTTGGGGGTTTTTGTAGCAAGGTATCTCCTCTTCCATCACTCCCAAGAATTTGCTGTAATCTCAGTTGCTGTAATCTCAGTGTCTCTTCATTTATAAGCCTAATGTGCAAAAATGTCTAATCACAGTTTCCTGTAGGAGAAACTAGACTAGTCATGACGGTTACAGAGGGGAAGTTTGTATCCTGTGTCTCAGAAAGGAGAAGCTGATAGGGATTTTGTTTTAATTTTCTTGTATTTCGCTTTGGCTTTCTCCCACTTCTCCCTGCACTCAATAATGCACTTTTGGAGCCTGCTAACAGTTTGGAGTCTGAAAGCACTGTCATCAAAGTCACTTCACTAGCTGAACTACATCAGTACTGGAGGGCACCAACCTTGATTCCTAGAGATGTTCTTTGTTGTCTAAGAAAGAAAATTGTCCTGGAGAATGCGTGCCATACCTGCATCTAGGGGCTACTTCTTTAAAGAAGTTAAATGAAGACCTAAAGGTTTTGTGGTTGCAGAACTGGGTAGCACAATAATATACTTTGTTCAAAGAAGTTTTGGGCCAGATTTGTTAGTTTCTGTAGATGGATACTGCTGAGATTGAAAGGCACATATATGCTGGAAAAAATTATGTATTATGTTTTAAATAGTAGTATTTTTATTATTTTGACAGTTTGTTATTAAAGAAAAATGTTTCAGTGCAGACATCCATGCAGACGTGTAGTGTGAAAGTACTCTAATATTTTGATCTGTAGTTTGAGAGGTACATGAACAAAGATTTTTCTACATAAACTCTTACTGCATGGATTGTATTTCACTGGTGCACAAGCTATATTTTGATGACCATTTATCTGTGAATAGCAGGCTTATTAACATCTCTTCAATAAAATAAAAAAGGGCATACCATTTCCAGGTATCTTACCTTATCCAAGGGCAGATGGAGAGAGTACGCTGCCTGCTAATAAAGAGGAACTGTACAAATCCAAATCGTACCATTAGCTATTGGCTTTGTAACTGAGAGAAGAGATCTGAAACTAGAGGAAGTAATAAGCTGGCAGCTGTATATTGGTAGCTAAGTATCTGCTATTACGTTGTTGATGCAGAGTCAGAAATTGAGGCTGTGAAATGTTAATTGGCTTGTTAAGAAGTGGGTGAGCATTGTGGCTTAGTTGATTAATATGATGCAACATTAAAAAGTGTCAGATGGAAAGGTTAGTTAGACTGGCAGATCTATGTTTAATCATTTAGACATTACTGGTTCTGAAATAGTAATATGACTTCTTCCATAAAATTTTCAATAATTAGTAAGTGTAACTTTTAATTAATGTTCTTTTAAACTGCAACATATTAAATATATTGTTCCCAGGATATTACAGTAAATGTTAGAAGTCATAGCAACCATTGTAAGCCAAACAATCTGGTAAGGAATTTTATGCTAACTTCATAGAAACACCTTCACCAATTTAATGCACATATGTCGCTCAGAAGTAATGGTATATTTCAGATGCAGCTATTTATGCAAAGAAGTAATAGTACCTTTAAATTCTTTCTATGAATTCTGTATGTCTTGCTTCTCCTTATTTCAACAGGTGACTGAGCTAGAGTGTGTGAGCAGTCAAGCCAATGCAGTCCACACACATAAAACAGAATTAAACCAGACGATACAGGAATTAGAATCTACACTGAAGAAAAAGGAAGAGGTATTTGCTAACATTTATTCTTAGCTTTTCTGGTGTATCCTTTCTAAAGGTTTTCAATATTAACCTTGGGAGAGTTGAAAAATACTGTGCTATTTCCTATAGATATTATGAAGTAAAAATCCATTTTTCAGCTTCTTTGAAATGATTATTGTTTTTCCTTTTATATAATTACATCAGTCCAATATAGAGTTGGGCATCTGAGCAACAAAAGATGTGATTTTTTTCCTGTTTGCTTTCACCAAGCATCTTTCTTTACAAAAGTAAGTCTGCGTTGGGACACACATGATTTCTTTAGAGCTCTCATCATACTGATGCATTCCAAATTCACTACGAAGTGAAGCAGTTGTAAGCACAGCTTTCCTTTTTCTGGAGAGTGAAGCTCATAGCAAGAAACAAAATAAAGCTCTTTTTCAGGCCACTCTGTTTTTCAGACCATTTCGGACTAATATAGCTGACTTCTGTGATCCCTAAGATCAGTCCTTTTCCTTCATTTATGCCAACCCCCCACCCTGTATTTGAGGATGTTTGTTGTGCCATCTGCCTTGGGCTGGACCAGCAGCAGGAAATAGGAGGAATTAGAATAACATCTACTTTGGCATGCGTCCTAAGGGAAAGCAGATTTGTATCCTAAAATGATACAGAATTGCCCCTTTATAGTGGTGGAAAAGGGATGTGGAAGGCGTGGATTTGAAGGAGTGTTTGCCCAGTGTAGTAACAGGTTCCCTGAGATTTCCGTGATGCACAGTAGGCATTGATGTATTCATTCACATGAGCAGTGCGTCTATATCTATTTCTTGTCTCCAGCAGTGGCTGTTGTTAGGCTGCTCTTTCAAAGGAGGTTGCAGGAGACACAGTAGTTATAAGGTAGTATAAGTTATAAGGTAGTAGTTCTAAGTTATATTTCCTCCAAAATACTTAAGAGGTTAGTATCCAAGTGTTAAGGTTGCCCATTTTGGTGCCCATATTGGTGCTCTTTTGAATTATGCTGAACTGTTGGATGCAAAGATATCTTTCAAGAAGGAGTTCTAGGAGTTAAACGTACCCCTCTGGGGAAGGTATTAGCTTTAATACTTTTTAGTTTCATTAGCTGTTTTTGTTCTTGTATCTTGAGGGTAAGCAAAGCACAATTCTCTTTCATTATTCATTATTTTATATATAGTTGTTATTTTTATACCTTATTACTTTCTGCTTCCTAAATTAAAGGTATTATTTCTTTTAGACTCTTTTTATAGAAATCATTGGTCAAAGCAGACTATTTTTTATGCTCAGCCCCGTTGCTAGTGACATAATAAGCAGCTCACAGATGAAAACTGGATTTTTGTCTTGAAAAAGATGCTAAAGGGTAGACTAAAATAAAACTTAGAGTATAAAATTGTTTCTGTAATTATGAGGACCCTTAATTTTCCACAAAAAAATGTTTCAGATCTTTTGTGCGGAAGTGAGTCTTGTCCTTTTATAGCAAATAAAATACTTACCTGTATCGTTTATTCACAATGGAATTGCTGTTTTGGGATTGAGATTCAAGCATGTGGGGAGCAGAGCTTAAACTCCCTGTGCTGTGATAGGCAGTAGCCAGTTGGCAATTTTGGTACCACTGGAATGGTTTCCTCAGAAGCATCAGGGGCCAGCTTACCTGCGCTGAGCCCAAGTCAGGTAATGTGTTGTTCAAGAGATTGTTTCTTCTCCCCCAGGAAATAGAACGATTGAAACAAGAAATTGACAATGCCAGAGAGCTCCAGGCACAGAGGGATTCTTTGACCCAGAAGTTACAGGTGAGCTACAGTGCGTTGTATTGATTTAGATGGAAGGGAAAAATGATCAGCAAGTGAGCAGTTCACATGAGCAACTTGCACTCTGTTTACTGATGTTGCCCGATAAATAACAAGTTAGATTGTGTTGCAAAGCGTTGGGCCAGGATACTTCCACCTGCTGTAAAATGGTATCTTTCTCTTGAGGGAAGAGTTTCAAATTTCATTTAGAATTCCACAGAATATTCTCTTGTTAGCAGATGTCCTTCATTAACACACGTTCTGGGCAGTTTGGATCTTATTTTCACAGTAGTGTCTTCCCACAGGTCTGATGTGCCACAACACTATCAGGTGTTGTATCGTCATGTTGGAATGAGTCTGTATTTATCTTTTAAACGTAGTTTGATAAGGTAAAGGTTAAAATGTTCTTGTGTGGTACAGACTTTGAAAACATAATTTGACATTTTCTTGGAATTATTTAGAATAATTTTGTTTTTGTTGTTGTCCTGGGTTGTTTTTTCACTGTGTGTAAAGCTAGATACCTTAACCTATTAGAATCAGCATACCCAGTCTTCCACTCTTGTGAATCAGTTTACAGAAAGCCCCAGTATAAAGTATAATCTGTACTGATACTGTGAATCAGTACAGAAAGCTGCCAGTTTAATAACCTTGTAATGGAAATGTTTTCACTCAGTGTAAACAGATAATAACTGCTACTGAAATCTGTGGGATCCATAGTGCAAGACTACCTGGTTCAGTAATTCTTAAATAGAGTCACAGATGAGTGACTAAGGCCCTCCTTTGCTACAGCTGAACCCCTGTCCTTTTGTTACTGAGCTAACTAGCCAACACAGGCATGCCTCCCTTGTGAAACACCAGCCTTCTGAATGAGGCTGGCCCAAAGTTTAGATGAGTTTAAACTCTGTATTCAGACTTCAGAGTTTTGACACAACTGGAGGCTCAGGCATTAAATAGTTCCAAACCTAAAGTGCTTAAAGATGACCCGCACTATTCTAAGGCCTGACCTAATTCATGATAAAAGCAATCTTCATCAGACAATCCACAACTTAAAAATTATTATGCAAATTTCCTTTGAAATTGATTATATGAATTCAAACTTCCTTGAATCTCATTTTAGCCTGCAGAATAAACTGCATAAGAACAAAATGAGTTAATCATTTTTCCATGTTCTCAAGTCAAATTATTTGTAGAAAGTATGTTATGATGGTGTTTCTTTAAAAGACTATTTTGAGTATATCTGTGCTAGTCTGTTCCAACATCCCTAAAAATTCTTGCTGGGTTTAGACTAAGCATGGAAGTTTTCAAATGAAAAGGAACTTATTTGAGAGATTCCAAAAGGAAATTATAAACAAAGTTGGAAATTCATCTAACAGTACAATACAATAAATGCACTATAAGATCTCAGGAAAAGTAATAATGAGCTGAGAATCAGCTATCCTTAGCAAGCAGAATTATGAGGGACTAGTAAATGATTAAAGATGTTTTAGAATTAGAAAATGCTACGCCTTTGTTAAAAATTATACTTGACAGAGTTCAGCCGCTTCTTTGTGGTATTATTTGGATATTTATATCTTTAGTAACTAAGTGAATATAGTGCATATACGTGTCCATATATTACTTTGTAGGTAATCGCTTAATTTCTCAAAATGGTTCTATACAAAAAAATTTCAAGCTGTCATAGGATCCAAGTTAAAAGTTGTCTTTCTTCATCTTAAAGTTTGTTACGGACCTGAGGCAGCCAGGGTAGGAAATCTTGTGTCTTTGCTTACTGCTATACTCTTTCTGCTTTGATAACACTGGCCCTCTCTGAGCCACTTCACCCTGCATCTGTGATGTCAGTGCAATAGCATTTTCTTCTGTAGCTCTAGACTAACCATCCTACATCTGTTCACTTAGTTGACTCATTTGTTTTCAGAGTGATTGTCTCCAGGGTCCATATCTGTTCATCTTGCTCTTTTTTCTTCTGCTTTACTTTTTCCCCCTTGCGTTTGCAAATAGATTATGTAACTCTAAAATATTTTGGAATTCAGCCTGTATGAAAACCACTATACAAAGAAATTATTATATCAAGGTGTACTGCATTTCTGACACACTCATATAAGAGAATGAATTAGAAATCCATCATTGATAAATTCCAGTGAGGAGCATATGTTATCACAGTGAAGGGTAAGTATTGAGGCCCTTATTACTTAATAATTTCATCAGCAACGTAGAGAAGGCATACCAATGAGTCGTGATCCGTATGACTCTCAGTAAATCAGGACATCTTTATGAGTATGGCAGATTCCAAAACATAGCTGCTATGTGTAGTTTGAATATTTTATTCTGATCCTTGCACTGAATTCTACAAGAGATTATTATAGTGCAAACAACAGGCACAACTTGTTACTAATTTATGTCTTTTCTAAATGAAGAAAATATACAAGAAATGTATATACAAGAAATTATGCCTGCTGTAAGAGGAGTTTGAGAAAAAACAGCGTAAAATAAACCTTCTAAATGCCCTGAAGGTATTAGAAGAGTTAGTTGATTATTAGCTGAGATTAACAAATAAAGTGAAATGACACGACTAGGGGAACAGAACACATTGCATGAACAGCTCTACATTGCTTCCCATCAAGAAGTAACAATTTTGGAGTAGACTGACTTGTCTACTGCACATGAATGAGATATGAACTTGTAATGCAATGACATTGCAAAGATCATTAGTACTAATACAGGATATGTGTGCGTAAGGATCTAATGTAGAAGTTGGGGAGTAGCGTTTTCCCGAAGTTAGGAGCAAAAGCTTCTGGCATATTTCAGTTAGTCCTACTTCCCGTAAGTCATTACATGGGTTAGGCACAAATTAAGGAGACCTAAAACAGGGAAGTATGAGAGAAAGTATATCTGAGGAAATATTTGGGAAACTAAATGGATATCGTTTAGAAAGTAGATGTCAGGAATGGAATATGAACTACCACAGGCATACACAAGCTGGAAATTTAAACAAAAGAAAGGAACTCTTCTAGTTTGAAGGATATAGAGCAATGAACAGTAATGGAGAGTTAGAGGAAAAGCCTTATGCTGGACATGGATAGAAGTTACTACATTTAGAGTAGAGCTTTTTTTTTTTTTTTTAAACTTGGGTGCTGTCACCCTAACACCTTGCAGCAGAACAATGATTAAGAGCATTTGAGGAGGGCCTGAAAGAAGATGTTCAGTGCTAGATACAGGCAAACGTGCTGTTCTGCAGACCAAGATGGTATGCGTGTCATGAAATAAAACGTTCATATCCATGGATTTGTTGCAAAATGATCCCTTTTATCACTTGCTTGAGAACAGTGGCAAGGAGAATATAAGATTGGTGAGTAGAAGAGGAGTACTGACAGGAGAAGCAGGAAGCATGAGAGAAGGTCAAAACATAGCAATCAGTTTTGTGTGAACAAAGAAAGGAATGACTCGTTATTACAGAGCTGACAGAACCCTAAATTTCCCTTTTTGTCCTCTACTGTAGTCATTAGGCCTCAGTGGGTCTTGACTTTGTGCAGTCATTTTAGTACTTGCCTAATGCTCAATTTGGAGTAGGCTCAGTGGAGGAGAACCTGCAGAAGATATGACTTCAGTTATAATTGCTCATTTGTAGCAATTGTGAGGTAACTAATCATTATGTAAGTAAATGTATTTTAATTGATACGGTTTCTTTTTCAATGAGTGTCCTTTAATGCTTCCACAACTATATTATTCCATATTAAACAGATTAAAATAATTCTTTTGTTGATCCTGGAAGCAAGGAGTAACTCCTGCTCTCACTTGTGCTATTCAAGACCAGTGATCAAAACTCAGTGATTTTTAACTAGCCCATTTACAAACAAGAAGCAAATGAAGTATTCCAGTTTAGTTTGGTATAACCCTTGGCTGTACTAGCATTCCCAGGCAGGGGAAAATCAGATCTGGCTCCCAGCCTCATCACAACTCACAGGGGTTATCGTTCTAAGCTCTCTTCTGTGATTCCCTGATGCTTTCTGCCTTTTCCACCTCTGCCTTTCCACCTGCACTGGTCCCAGAGCTCACCCCCATGATGGACACTGGGAGCTGACACAGAACATTGCACACATCACCTTACCCCTCATCTGCCCAGAGGTACACCAGCAGATCAGCACTGTTATCTCACCCCTTACAAGTGGAAATATGTTTTAGGCAACTGACTTTGTCACAAAGCTGTCTTTTTACATCTGTCACTCTTGACTGCCCAAATACATATTCTCTGTGGGCCAGGGTGTCTCATGTGGTGCAGCTGAGATCACTCCGGTGTAAATACTAATATGTACATTTGCTTTGAGGCAGAGAGAAGAATAAAATAATAAAAACAGTAGAAGAGTGGGAGGGCAGAAAGGAGAGTTAGTCATAATGGGAGAAAACGATTGCAGCAGAATGCCAAATAGCCCTCTGTAGCAACTGGATGAAACTAGTTGTAAAAACTCATAGGAGCTCCATTAAGAGTTCCAAATACAACTTTGTATTAGTGATTTGTGCCACAAAGAACTGCTGTAAAGGTAAGTGGTGATTAAAAAATGTTAATGTACAGAAATACTAATTTATTATGCACTTTTCCAGAAAATGGCTGCTCAGGGTATAAGGTGTACTAAGTGCACAGTCCCTGTACTGTCTTTGAAAGTGCTTTTCATACCTGAAATTATGAAATTCGTTATGAAGTTGAGAAATGTACAATGAATGAGACAAACTCAAATAACAATATGCCATTTCAGACTGGTTATACCAGTAATTTGATATAAGAGAGGGGACCCAACCTGCATAAATTAGAGCAGCTGTAACCACGCTTCTCTTTCAAATGCTACCCAGCGTTGTTAGCGGCCCCAGCACAGAGCTCTCTCGCTCGTTCTAGCTGGCATGAGGCAAAGTGGCGCTGTGCTGTAACTCTCAGTGACCAGGGGCTTCTCTTCCTCATGAAAGAGAGCAGGACTTGCTCAGTGCCAGATCCCATCAGCTGCCTTCCAAGTGCTGCTATTTCGTCTTTCCACCTGTTATATTTAAATAGCTTGTATGTATGGCAGCTCACTAATAATTCACATGCTCTCCGTGCTCCAGCAGCTGTTGCATTACAGACATTGCAGACTGGTGCTCCAGAGCAGAGGACAACTTTTGAAAGACTTTTCCCAGCAAGACAAGATATTCAGCTAGCATTTGCTGTTTAAAGTTTGTTGCAGATGATTTCACCTTGTGATCAGTATAGCTAGTTTGTATTTCAGTCTTAATGTTCAGTGTGAAAAGGCATATAGTGGGGGTCAGTACTAAGGTAGTACTCGTTCACACATAAAGCAGTATTATTTGTGAGCTATGAGACTGTTTAATATGGACTATACCCTTGAGCAAGTCACTGACTAAGTGGTTTTCTCCATGTCCAAAAGTTTCTGTTCTATAGATGAATTAGTGAAAAGATGGAAGAAAAGAATTGCTTCTGATAGTACACATTCAATCCTAACAAAAATTCTGGTTCTGGTTTTGGTTTAGTGGAAACTTTGAAGGGTCACAATTTCTTTTAAAAAAGCAAATTGACAAAAATAGCACATGAATGCCAGCAGAAGGTTAGACTGCTTTCTGTTTATAGACAACACATTAACATATTATGTATTTTCTCTGAAGGAAGTAGAAATTCGAAACAAAGACCTGGAAGGACAGCTGTCTGATCTAGAGCAACGTCTGGAGAAAAGTCAGAATGAGCAAGAAGCTTTTCGCAATAACTTGAAGACACTTTTAGAAATTCTTGACGGAAAAATATTTGAACTAACAGAATTACGAGATAACTTGGCCAAGCTAATAGAATGCAGCTAAAGAAAATGGGATTTCAGTGCCAATCAGCTTAAAGATGCACTGTCTCTCTTCATAGGACTGTGTTGGGCTCTGCATCAAAGTTGCACAAAATTAGAAAATGCTCCTCTAAGAGGGCTTGTTTTAAATTTGAGTCATATTTGAGTGCAAAATTTAGAACTCAGCTTGTAGCTAGTTGAAGAAAAAAACAACAAACAAAAAAAACTTGAATTACAAATTACCTCCATGTACATTATTGGCCATAGATAACTTGAAAGATATTAACAGTAATTGAATGCAATCCTTTTCTAATTATGAGTGAGGGAAGAATTAGCAGTGTCCCAGGTCACATCCCCTTTTTGTTTCAGACACACTATAGGTTATCTGCTGTTTTATTTATTTGAGATATTTAATTGCTGTGTTTTGTGCAAAAACTTAGTGATGACAGCCCTGTATTTTGTTGTAATCTTAATAATTTCTCAGGATACTTTGCACTGTGGAGAAGCAGTGCCATTACCAATTTATTCTTGCCAGGAGTGAGAGAGAGTTGCATCTTTAAATGAAACAAAGTTACTATACCTGCTTGTATAAAGTTCTTCCTTTGGGATTTTTTGGTTGGTTGGTTGTTTTTTGTTTTTTTTTTATATCTATACACACACACACACACACACACACACACAGGAAGATACCGTATTTCTTTTATGGAGTTTACTCTGGTGTTCTACAATATTGTCCAGTGTAAGGTTTACTTTTTCATATGAATTCCATGTAATTACAGTGA
Organism: Struthio camelus; assembly: GCF_040807025.1. NCBI lineage: Eukaryota > Metazoa > Chordata > Aves > Struthioniformes > Struthionidae > Struthio > Struthio camelus. Next base: position 63,591,407 of record NC_090982.1, on the reverse strand, counting down.
GATACTATCTTCCACTTTATTATATATTTTGAAGCCAACCAATGATGGCAGGTGAGTTCCCCAAGAAAAAAAAAAAGAATTTTAAATGTCAAATTTGACTTGCACAGATAACAAGAAATAGCCAGTGATTTATTTTCTGGCATTCTTAAATATCAAATATATATGTTCAATTAACTGTTAACCTGTTTTGCAGGAGACTTTTTCATTATGTCACATGAATTTCAGGTTTTGTGGATAATGGCTTATGGGGAGCACTGTTTATAATAGGCATCGTTAAGGCCATAGAGCTTTTGCAAGGTTTTACTCGTACATTGAACTTGTCGAGCCAAGAAAGCTGTTTCTAGAAGTTTTGTTGTCAAAGCAAATTGAAATGGAGACATATTTACTCTTTTATGGGTCTTCATATCACATCTTTATTGAAACTACACCAGGCAATATTTTGAACTGTTAACTAAATGTTTAAAAACAGGAAATTGAATTCAATTATCCTCAGTGAGCAGGTTTTAAAGTTATTTTGGTGTAATTTTAACAGACTTTTGGCAAACACGCATTTCTTTATATAATAGATTTATTTAAAAAAAAAACTATTTGAAAGGTAAGCCAAGTTGTCATGTGTCTTGCATCAAAGTACATTCTTGCCATAAATTGCTTGTAATGTTGAAGAGGGCTTTTTTAAAATGTATGAATAAGTGTCAGACTTCAGAGTCGAAAGATGCACTGACCTTTGTTTGCTCCCCAAATTAATTTGAATGTTAAACATGAAATCTAGCTGCTTATTAAATTTGTATAATACAGTTTTCTCCACTTAGAGACTGCTATTCAAAACTAGAAAAGATAAGTTTGTTTTTATGTGTGTACTGGATGTATACACATATAATACACACAGGTTCTCATTTATATTAGAAATATATACTTTATTTCTAAAATACATTTTTTTTTCTTTACTAGTGATTTATCAGGTGTCTCCTGAGCAGTCAGGAGAATGGTTTAGGTCAAGTTCTAAACCGTCATGTATTATACTGTATGTAACGTACACAATGTTTACGTTTTCTCCATATTTTTAGGGTATTTTCTCACCTATTTTATTTATTGAAGGGGCGGGGGGAGCTTGGTTCAGCGTGCTACTGGTTGAAAACTTCGTGGTGAGCTACATGTTTTTCATTTGATGGATTTTAGATGGTGATGTGTATAGCTTCATCAGATCCAGGTGAGAAGATACCACCAGGTTTTGATTTACCTGGGGATATTTGGGCCTGATTCTTCTGTCACTAGCACTGCTGTAAACCACATGTATCCCTAGTGATGTCAGTAACGTTCAGTTCGCATCACGTTTATGCAAGTGTACGGAGAATCTGGCCCACGAGTGCTCAGTGGATATAATTAGGACAAAGAAAGAATAAAAACAATAGAAAGTTGATGCTGGAATAAATGTAATATTATTTTTAATGATATTATTATTGACATTTTTAAAGATATGATGTCATTTACATGTGGGAGAATAGTGGACAAAAATATTTCCACTTAAATTTTGTGTATATGTGTGGTACATGAGTATTTCTATGTATACGTACACACACATATGTATATACAGAACATGGAAAAATTTAGATGTGCACATTTTTAATATTTTCCTATTGAAATTAAATTTAAAATTGGAAATTGATATTTGAGAATTTCTTTTCTCATACAGGAGATATGCTTCATTTCACTTTTTAAAATAATACAGTTACTGAGGGCTGCACCTTTGAATTCCCAAATAGTCATCAAACATATATATATATTGGATAAGGTGGACATACGTGCACATATAAATAAAATCCTATTACTGAGAGTACTTTAAATGTTCATTTACAGTAGGTGAGTGTTTAGAAATTTTAATCTAAAGTTCATATTTAGGTGGCTATACCTACTGGAGCCTCTCCACTTCTGTTTTAAGATAATAATTTGCCTATTTGAAACATGACTTTTCCCAGAGACAGGTATTATGCACTGTATTTATGTTTAGATGAATATACACACACACACACACACACACACACACACACACACACACACACATATATATATATATATATATATATATATATATATATATATACATCAGAAAAGTTTTGAGTAGTATAGCCTGAAAATGCCAACATGAACTTGCCCAGGAGAGGAGAGCAGTCACATTGCGCATAACTTCTTATATGGCAAGTATGAAGTCTTGCAGAAAAAAAGGGCAGAAGAATTTTTTAAAAACTAACAAAAATACCCAACAAAAAGAAAATAAAAATCAAAAATACAGGTTTTATTTTGAAATACACTTGCTGTTCTCTGGAGAATGTACTTTTTCTCTTTATTTTTTTCTTAACTCTTTTCCAAGTATGTGCAAGTGATAGCAGCAGCTACCTTAATCTTTCAGGTGCTACTGGATTTTGCATTAGCGTGTTATGTTGTGAAATCCTGACTTTGACATAAAAGATTTTTGTAAGTATATCCCCACCTGGATAGTTAGTTTTTGGAATGTCTTGTTCATAATCCATATGCCGCAATGATCCAGAAACTGCATTTTTCTATGTGGAAAAATTAAAACATGTGAATTAATCTATCTGTTACAGACTGGGAATTCCTTTTCCTGGCTAATATCCAGGAAAAGAGGAGAACAAAATGAACTGATAATGCAGAAATCATTGTAATAAGGTCTCTAAGAAGAAACGTTTTCAGGTAAAATATAAATAAATAAAGGGCTAAACCAGATGCAACACAAATAAGTATTGCTTAATGCTGTTGGTGGCATTCCCAGGATAATTCTTTTAAAGAAAACCCTGTGAGAATGAAAAATGTGTCAATTAAAGATGAATATTTTGGGGTGTTCCTTTTCAGTTGTCAGTTGTGGAAGGTTTCTGCTTTCTGCTCATTTTTCTACCAGGAACTAAGTTCAGGTTTAACTTAAATAAGGGTCTGAACCTCAATTTTTTTATCATCTTTTATATTCTGTACTGAAGTGGCTACTGAACAGCATTCTCTGAACACCACACTCCTTAGGAAGTTCATTTCAAAGACAAAATCAAAACTTTTTCAGAAATACATCATGGAAGAGGAATGGAAAAATGTTAAAATCTGCAGAACTGTGAATGTCAATAAAAGCAGTTAATTTTGTTGATTACAGAAATCTTGGATTAGATTGAGGCCAAATGTAAATCTGATTTGAAATCAGCTATGGATGTCAAAAGGCAATTAAAAAAAAAAAAACACCATCAAGAAACATTGGCCCAAAGTGTGTGTTCTCAGTAAGTGAACATGCCAGTTAAGTGCACAGTTGCATACTGATTTTTTCAGGAAAGGGACCTAACTGTGCAAAGCAACGTTCAAATTGTCTTGTTTACATTTTCTTAATAATGCTGCATATGTGCACTACCTCTGAATGGTGCTAAGCAGAGAACATATCACTGAATAATAGATTTTTTAAAAATCTCTATTTTCACTTGATTGATAGCATTAGTTCCTTGCTTTACTTCACCTATGTCAGATAAGTATGATTAATTTTACCCATTATGTTAAATGTTTAGCAACAATGAGCAGAGATTGGGGATAGATCCTGGATTCCAGTTCAGCTAATCTCCCCTGTCCCGGCTATGCAAGGCAGCCAGAAAGCTGGGACAACTCTTTCTATCACAGTACCATCCACACAGCCGAATCTCTAGATAGTGCAGTGGGTTCTTGCACCATGTAGGGTCTCACAGCTTGCTCATCACAACCTCTCAGGGACTTCTAGCTGCCAGTACTGCCTCTGTGCTTTCGGCAGCTCATCCTAGGACCAAAGAAACACAAGCATAATTATAGCCACTTTCTCCCTCATAGCCTGGTCTTACATGAGCAGAGCTCAGCTGGAACAATACAACTGGCATTTTGTGTCATTTTCAAATGTCAGTTCTTATGCTGGTAGGCATGGGAAGGAGGAATAACCTTCACAGAAGTTTTAGATTTCGGAGAAAAAAAAAACAGTCTTCAAAAGGATTCCCTTCCTTGGCACTGGTAGCTCTAAGATGGGCAAGAACGGTTTGTACAGCAACAAACAGAACTGCGGCTGAATTGTGCATCAACAACAAAGGGTTTGTTAAAAGGGGTCTTGCTTTTCTTAGGTCTTCACATCATGCTAATATTGAGCATATCCAGCTTGCCACTAAACCCTACTACCAAATGGGTGCCAACAGGATGCCTGCTATAGGCTTCTCAAGAGCAGGATTAGGTCTGCTTTATAACCACAGCCAAAGCTCTGGCACTCTGCAAATCCCACTTCCTTTTGTTCTTTTATCTTCACAGCTCTAGAGATCTGCTATTGGTATGAGTTATCTGTAGTAGTTGAAGACACTTCCTAATTTCTTTTCTGCCATTAGTGCCTATCATCCCCTGTGGTGTTTGAATAACAAAGTTCTGAGCTGGATTTAGGGATTTTTCTCTTCCTTTCTTTCATTTTGAAGTAGTTTCAGATCTTGTGCGTCCCTGCTCTGGGGATTCTCATCTGATTCCTATCTCACTGCCTGAATCCAGCAGTGTGTCAATCAATCACTTTTGCTTCTGCTAGACCCAGAATAGCAAGCCAGAAGTTTTCTTGGAAGAGAACTTGCATTTCTGTGACTGCAATAATTTTTGAAGAGGAAGAATTTTCCCTGTAAATCAAGCAGGAGGCAGAGTGCAGAACCTTCACAGACAATATGTGCATCCAGGGGCTAAGGAGAGAGGAAGAGCTACACTGACAAGGTATGTTTAAATATAAGCTGTGTCTGGGAGTTCCCCCTTTTGAGCTAAATTAAATATGGTCATTTAGATATTTGCAAGCTAAGTTTTTCAGAGTGTGAACAATCATTAAGCTTCTCTGAGTTTGGGCTGTATTGGGTTGTAAGGAATTCTCTTTAAACCAGAAAAGGCAGTAGGAAGCAAAATCATCCTGTTGCAGTTCCCTGCAAAAGCGGCATTACAGCCCTTAACCAGTAGGTGGAAATGTAAAAAAAGAATTATATTCGCTGTATCTGAATATACTGTTCTTTTATAATTCCAGCAGTGTCATTTCTCAGTAACCCTCAGCAGTGTAGGAAACCAGAGAGACATATGGCTTAAAAAGCAGTGAGAGGCACAGCACTTTAGCTATCTCATCCTTCATGAGAGGAGCCAGGATAGTAATGTGTAGCTGAGCAACAGAAGTATGTATGCATCCCGTGTGGGCATCCTGCCCTGAGGTCCCTGCTTACACTTCCTCACTGCTATGCATGTGACAGCAACTTACATGTGGCTGTATTTACTTCACTCGCTGCCTATACCAGAGGCATCCCCAGAGGGTTTTGTTGTTCTTTGTTCAGAAACTCCTGTCTCTAGTTATAGCACCAATATTACCAATCCAGTCCTTTTGCTGCAGAGCACTCTGCATGCAGCAGGAGACAATGGAGAGAGAATTTTATTCAACAGATCAGAGAGAATCAGAATAATGTCCTGGTTTGATATAAGCACCATTTGCCCACCTCTTGGAAAGGGAAAAAAAAAAAAAAAACATTATTTTGGGTAGTCATTGTTATCATTTAGAAAGTGCTAAACGCTAGATTGGAAAAAAAAAAAAAAAAGTGCCTTCCTCTCCACACAGGCACATCAGCAACTCAAACCAAAAGCACATAAAAGATAAACGTAGGTGCAGCGGTGCTGCCCATTGTGTGTCTGAACATTTCTTACCTCAGTGAAGGAGTCGGGAAAGCCAGAGAGGCGAGGCAGAAAGGAAGCATCAGGCATATTGTAAGCAAGTGTTACTGGGGAATGCCAACACAAAGTATTTTGAGTCAGAACTGGCCAAAACAGTAAGCAAATCAAGTATTTTCAGAAGACAGGTGGTTTGTATGCTCTTTATTTATGATGACTGCATTGCGGAAACAGTTGACTGACTATCAGCAATTTCTCCTAATAGAAAATTCCTACAACATTTGTTTGTTTAACACCTCAGGTTACGATAGAGTAATGTGTCAGGATTGGCAGACTGTTTTCCGAGGGAAGAAACTTAGCTAATTTTCCTGCTAAAAGAAAGGGACCATATGCCAGGCAACAAAAATTCTGGTCAAGCCAGAGGATTTCAGTGAATATCTAGGCTAGGGCATAGCTATGTTGTGCAAAGGAATTAAAGCAAAATTTGGAAATGTTGCTGAGCGAACATGTACGTAGGTTAGAGCAAATCACTGCACAGCAGGTACAATGTGTCTGAATTAGATTGGGAACTAACTACAAGACTTCCAGTCTGCACCAGCAGGAAAGGTAAGTAGTAGGCTGTGCTGTAGGTCCAAAGGCTTTCTGGGAAACTGAGAAAAAAAATTCACCAAATTGCAATAATGAAGCTGTTAAAGGACCTGCGTATCGAAAAATAAGATCCAGAAAGAAACCAAGGCATTACAGACCACAGAGAAAGTCAGCCACACGGATAAGCAATCAGGCACACCAGAGAATTTGCGTACCTCCAGACGTAGCAATCACTGCTGTAACCCTGGTGGAAAGGAGGACTTACTTGTAGGATAAAATGACAATGCATTAAGCGATTGAAGCTGGTCTTACAGCTCAGGAGTAGCCACTAAGTGGCTGTGGAATTTGTCACAACATTTTAAAAATCACTCGTGATGTGTTCCAACCAGACAAGGGAGCCACTGCTTGAGGAAGCCGGAAACTAACTTCCACTATTGCAGTAAGTATAGCTTGGTCTTATTTTAGACAAAAGCTGGCATGGAAAATAAATACTTGGAAAAATAAATAATTGGCAATAATGGCAATAGCAGTGTTGCAGGGGATCATGCCTTCTTTGCATGAAGGGTCCTGAGAGATATACATGAAGAAATTTTAATTTACAGTATTTCAGCATTTTTACAAATTTATGGGGTTTGGGTTTTTTTTTTTTTTTTTTTTAAGGAACCAAAATAGGACTTGCTATTGCAACAACATGCTGAGTGAATAATGGAAATATCTTACACCTACTCTTGGGATTCAGCTAGTTTCCTCCCATTGGGGGGGGGGGGGGGGGCGCTCCAAACGGAGCAGGCTCTAAATTTTCCATTGTTTTAATGCTTTAACCAAGCTGGTAGTGACACTACCAAATGCTTTACTAATCAAAAGAATCCTTCATATCTGAGTAGCCACTAGGCAATTTCAGCAAATTCTTGCATCTGGCCCTTGTAAGGCAGAAAGAAGTTTGATTTGTTGGTCAACTGGTGGTTGGGAGCAGAACCCAGCTTTAGGCCGAACAGTGACTAGTCTGTTGACAGATGCTGGTTGGGCTGCAGAATTTCTGTTTAGCGAACAGTTTCTTTTTTGCAAATTGAGAGGAAAAGCTGAAGGTTTTTGTTTGGTTGGTTGGGATTTCTTTTGTGTGTCTGTGTGAAACAGAAAGTAGCAGCAATTTGGGTCTGTAACTGAAGCTAAGCAAAGCACATCATGGTATGCAACCTGCAGCAGTGGTTTCAGGGGAACCCCTAAAAATGTTGCCTGAGTAGACGCTTTTTTTTCCAGAAAAGTGACACAATGCATTTACTGAACAGAAATGTGGTCTATCATATCAAGCTTTTTTTTTTTTCCCTAAATAATGGGTACTTTTGATTGAGGAAACAGAGCAGCTTACATTCCACCTTTCTCCTGTCCTTTCCCAGAACTGATTAACTCATAGTATGTAAGCGCTGAGTAGCAGTCTGTTATGTTGCTTCTCTTGATCTTCTGGCCATGAGCACCTGTGGCAGCAACTGAATGGTCAGACCTCTCAAAGGGTGCTTTAATTATCAGAGGTCAGCCCAACAGGGTCTATGACAGACTGCTTAATTTAAAGAAAAGATTGGGGGTGGGGGGGGGAGATGCATAAAAGACTGTTGTAGAGAGGATGGAAGTAATTTGTTCAGATAGCAGTAGTGGGCAGGATGAGATGTACTGAGATTATGTTTCAGCTAAGTGAACTATTAAGAAAAAAACTATCTACCAGTAGGTACTGGAATGGATCATTTAGAGAGGCTGTGATCTTCTATCAGTATAGTCTTTCAGGAAACTATTATAGGAATGATAGAGGTATACATGCTCCCGCGACAAAAGGCTATGCTATGTGTTGCGTTGGGTTTTTTTTGGTTTTTTTTTGCCCCCCTCTCCCCAGTATATCATCAGAAATCAAGAGCAGTGTTCAGTGGTTTCTTTGTCGAATTGTTTTTGCAGGTCTCAGTCCACTCCAGCAGTCAGTTTACTCACAGCATTTGGGTGGATACATTTATATGATGCTTCATATAAATCTGATTCATAAAACAGCTGTTGTGTTGTTTAAATTGTGCAGTTAACATGCATGGCAACTTGAGCATGCATTGATGACTTTGTAAGATAAGAGCCGAGTTACATTCCTACAAAAATTTAATGGGATTAAAATAAAATCTCTATTGAGGAAAAATATAAACGCTTTGTATGAATTGCATGAGTCTTCACTTCTTCTCATTCCTGTGACTTTCAGACAATAGTATACACCAAGGGAGGGAGGGATTAGAGCAGAAGTTTAAGATAAAAGAATGAAGTAAACCGTAAGTTACATTTGAAGGACCACGAATGTCTTTGACCTCATATGAGCAGCACAGGGCATAGTGAGAGGTTTCAGAGAAGTCAAGTCTACTGTCTTTAGTGAGGAGGAGAAAGAGTGAAAAGAAGATATACAGGTAACTATTTCAGTCACAAGAGTCTCCAGTAAACATATCCCACACACAGCACATGCCTATAGCAGGAATGAAGAAGGGAGGAGAACGCAAATGCAAGGACTGGTCTGAAAGGTAGAGCCTGATTTTTTTTTAGCTAGAGGTTTGGTTGATTAACGAGAAGAGAGTGAACCCCTAGCAGCCAGACAGCAGCTGCAGCGGCGCAGGTAACGCTCTGTGCACGATTTCATCCACTGGCCGTTCCTGTTACATGCTGAGACAGGGCTCCAAGGGAGATGCGTTATCCTTTATTTTATTAAGCTTATGAATGTCTAGATGGAAAACATGACAGCGCTGTAGCTTTGCATAAAGTATAGATAAAGGGACAGAACTGAGAGTCTAAGAGCAAAGGGGAAAAAGACAGGAAAGCATCGCAGTGGTAATAAGACAGGTCTACAGTTCTGCAGGACAGAAAATTGGGCAGAGGCTTGCAGCATTTCTGTGAACAAGACCGTTTATGTTGCAACGCCGGTATAACTGAGTGGTAAAACCTTTGAAATAGTCTTCTACTATAGTGCAGTTTATATCAGCAAAGTGATGCTTCTAACAGGTGAATTAAGTGGCCTACATGATACACTGAAGTTTACACAGGACATTTTACAGTTGGGTTAATTACATCCATCATCCCTGAAAGATATAAACATGGTGGCAAAACTCGGTAGCATTAGAGCTAGATAAGCTATTGGTCATGTAAGCAGAAAGCTCAGGCTTTGCTCTCGGTGGCGGTTTGTTGGTTCAGAATTACCCTAGAAGTCCAGGATTCTTGTGAGCTTCCTTCCTACTCTAGGAAGAGTTAACATTTGCGAAAGGGGTTTCTCTCGGTGATGGGAAGCAGTAGGAAGTCCTGCTCAGGAAAGGAACATTCCACACTTTTTGACAGAAGAGATGTGACACTTTAAACTCACTTCCCATTTTCAGTTCTCTCCCTTCCCCACACCCTTCTGCTGAGCATGAACTGGTGTAAAAGAAACTAACCCTAAACATGCCAATGATTTCTGTGAGAAAGAGATGTTGTTTTGTAAGTTTGAGGAAGACTGTGGCCCAATGAGGATTTATTTACAATGTACCTTTCCTTTACATCTGACATGTAACTAATATGAAAATAATAAAGGGTGGTTCTACCCATCTCCCATCTTCTATGTGTTGTACAAACATTTAGGCCTTCTTCTGAGTAACTAACCACTGCCTTCTAAATGTGCTTATTGATTTAGTCACTAATTTGCAATTCCAATACATGCATTAAATATACTTCCAAGCTGTTAAGAAAGAATACTCGTAAAGGTTAAGTTATAAAATGCAGCTACTTAGCTACTCAAGCCAAGTACCAGCTGAGCAGCACCAGCTGATGCCAACAATCATTCTTAAATGCAAGTTTACTCTGCAGAGTAGCTGGTGTGGAGACCTGCACCACACCAGGAGCGATCACACACATTGACGCACAGTGAAAAGCACTTAGGAACTGCCCCTTGTTGTAAATATAACCCTGATCTTTCACAAGAAAAGTCACAGTAATGGTTAAGAACTCACTAATTTCAGGCATTTCACACATTTCCTACTGGTTCTAGCACAATCTGAAATTAATAGCACATGCCATTATCATCTGAACTGAAAAACCATACTAGAAAAACTGAGACAGACCTGGGAATATTATTTTTTGATAAGACATTTTGCAGTGTACAATTGTACAACCTCTTGTTTCACATTGGTTTTAAAAATGTGAAATCATATCATAGCTTTTTCCTGTTTTCTCAGGATTATATGTGCAGAGAAGTCCCTGTTCCATAAATACACAGTTTATTTTTTTTCTCAGGTTAATGTGTCATCTGTGCTTAAGACTCTTGCCTACACTGACTTACCTGCAATGTAGTTCCTGTACCAGGAACACAGGAGTGAAAGGAAAAAGAGGCACAATACAAACATATTCCTGCACACCATGAATATTTTCAATAAGGTCTATGTCTAGATTAGTAATACCACAAAATAAATATATATTTTTTTAAAAAAGAAAAAAAGAAAGAAGAATAAAAAATAGAAAATAAAGAAAATAAAAGAAAAAACAGACAAATGTAGTCTGAGAAATGATCAGCTGTGTATTTTTGGTTTCTTTTCCCCCCAGAATAAAAAGGTAAAACTCTTCAAAACACTCAAAGTTATTGTATAAATACAGTGCGTTACAGAAGTACCCAGCATGACGGCTGTGTTCAGGCTGTCACAATTCTTAACCATGGAAAATGTCAAAGACCCTTTTAAAGGCACTGTCCATAAATTGCACCAGAAATCTTTCTGACAGAAAGGCCTTGGGGTTTTATTTGCATCTTTTTAACCAACTCAAACCAGCATTTCATTAGGTCAGTTGACTATCTCCTCCTGCTAGAGTAGCTGGTAAAGTCTTAGGGGGTGAGAGACTCATGTCTCTCAACATGCAAACACTGCAATACAACTTCATACTCACTCTGGCGTCACAGAAGCCCCAGCCAGAACTGCACCTGCTGTACTTGAAATCAGAAATAATGTTCCTAGACAAAAACAATGCAATTTATACAGTAAACCTCAAAGGCACATTTAACAGAAAACCTAAACTGAGGTTTTATAGATGACGTATTTTCAAATCTTTTTAAGATATGAGTCCTTCATATGCAATCTCGTTTGCTTTTGAATGATTATATTGTACATATACAAAAAAACAAATTGGAGAAGTTAGATGTTTTGGATTTAATCTTTTATGTTATCATTGTTACTCATCTTTTTAAATTAAGTGATAGCATTTGGAGGCTTGCTCTTTCTTCATGTTACAGTATTACCACTAGTTAGCTCGAAAAAGGTAAGAGAATTAAGAGTTCTAAGCTCTTAATATTTCTTGGTTTAAATTTCTGCTCTTTCCATATAGTGTTTTTGTCTTTTGATTAAGAGATGGAAAATGTTTTTGATCTGTATTTAAGCTCAACCCTCCTGCATCCTTTAAAAGCAAGACTCCTCTATAAAATCTCATCTTTTATGTTACTTAGTTTACAAAGATGTTACCTAAATATAACTATTTTCTGGTGCAGCATAGCTTTGCCACAACCATGTGCAATAAAGCAATAACCGAGTTAGGCAGCTTGAGGAGTTAAACGAATGATAACAGTGGAAACCTATGAAGAACATATGACATTTTCTGTGTGAACTAAACTGTATTGAAATGTTTTTTCAAAAGTAGGTATGCATTTGAATTTAAAATGAGACAGTGGTCAAATAAATATCCTTTAATAAAGAAAAAAGGAATCATGTTTAAGCACCAAAACTGTGAGTATGATGTTACATCGCATGTACAAGAAGGTGAGTTCAGTACTCTTGTGTACAGGTTTAAACTCGAGTCATGATAGTAAAAAACATGAAATACACAGCAATAAACTTGCATGGCAGAAAAGCTGCACTAAAGAAAAAAACAGCAAAAGGCAAACAGTTATAACTTTTTAGTTTTTAGGTATTGCTAGAAATGTTTGCTTAGTTTTTTACCTTTTTTTTTTAAACACACTTTTTGCTTAATACTTTAGAACATCGAGCACTATTAGGTATAGTAAATTTGCAGTCGTTTACAATAAAATATGCATTGAATATGTCCTTGGAATACAACGGTGTGAAAGAACTTTCTTAAAGCCAAGCACAATGTGCTAGTGTTTGATTCTACCTATAGTATTGCACAAAGCTAGTGAATGGCAAATCAGTTTTCCTTTGATTATTTCTCATTTATTCAACAGGCTTAAAAAAAAGAAGTTAGTTTTCATTAACCTTCCCCGGCTTCATTCACGCAAGACAATCTGCAGCCGTCTGTATTTCTTGAGCTTTCATCTTATGATGATGTTATTTGTAAATATGTAAAATGAAATCCAAAACTTAAATAGCAACCACAGTAACATGTTGAGAGATGTTAGTGAGTGTCCCTAGTTCCCAATGCCTATTCCCCAATTCAGAAATCAAAAAAATTTCCTAGAGGACTCTGAAAAATCAAGCTAGTCTAAGGCAAATTAGTTACTGAATTGGTGACAGTCTCTTGAATAAACTGTCAAGAGTTAGACTGTACTCACCAAAACAGCAATCATCATTCTTATTTTTTTTCCAAAGGGACACACTACTGGTTAGTAGTAGCCTTAGATATCAGCTTCAAATAATAGTCTACATTGATATTACACTCAGCAGAGTAAAATTCATTGCTTGGTCATTTTCCATATTAGAGGTACATCAGAGCATTCACATTTGAGAATGGAAAGACGACCTTTTCTGTCAAATTCTGAAGCTCTGGGCCACAGACTAGAGAAGACCTGAATCACAATACAAATACATAAATGTCAGGTTGCAGATTGACCACAGTCAGAGCTGGGGGTTTTGGATTAATAGTGAAACTGAACGGGAAGTGCAAAGACATGTATATACAGCAGCCCCTCCCAAAAATAGACTGGTATGCCCACCCACCCTTGTCCCTCCTAAAAATTCTAATTTTAAGTACATGTATTAGGCAGCAATTAAATATAAATTGTTTTGTAGGAAAAAAATTAAATTACAGTATATTTATAGGTTAAAAACAGCCATCGCTGTACTTTTTACAGCATTGATAGCAATATGTCAATGTGCTTACTACACCAAAGAGCAATTTGCAATCAAGTTCAGAATGTGCTACTGGGCCACCTCCAGTAGCGTTCAAATTATGCAACACGCTCTCCCAGTAAGGTGCTTCTGCTTACTCCTTTGCTTTGCAATAATCTTTGCTTGTTCTTAACATTATTTCTCTAGAACTAAACATAACAATATATTGCTCATGCTTATGGAATCATTACCAAAAATAAATACAGGTAAGGTAATTACATAAGCATTACAATGAAAATAATATCTGCTTACACAGGTGAGTAACCTTGATTTACAAATTACACTCTTGAAATTCAGTGCAACAAATGGAATTAAGGGTAACATTAACCAGTAAAAGTTTCTGCTTCCTCTTCTCAATAAGTTGCATCTTCCATAATACACCTGTCATTACTTTAACATTAGACTTTACAGAATATAGTGCTCATAGCCAAAATGATTCTTTACAAAGTATGTTGAATTCTACCCCTGATGCAGCCACAAAAGAACACAACATATGATCATACTAATTTATTTTTACAGATATCTGGTGTTGGATGCAGACTGTCAGATTTTTTTTTAACCTTGAAAGAGTTGTTTAAGGAAAATAAGCTGCCTTTTTAGGGTAGATGAAAGCTCTAACTAAAACATGAAAACATAGTAAAATAGTGAACAAAATAAGAACACTGGATCTAGAGCCTCTATGAAGGAGAGAATGAAATTCATGTAGATGCAAATTCCATTTCTGATCAAAAGGCTCCTGCTGGTTACCTTACATTTTAGTTATTTTAATAGAAATTTAATATTTCATTTCCTGTTCCCACTCATGAAAGATTTTCAGTCCTCAAATATGCAGTTATAGAACAAACATTATGCATCCTAACTCTTTACCTCACTGGATTTGTTATACTAAACTTAAACGGTTTTGGTTTGAACAAAGAAAGCAAGTTTCCAGGCATGGAGAGAGCCTGAAAGCTGACAAGTTGCTTAAGATAAATGTCTAGCAATAGAGCAACGCAGCCACAACAATGAAGTCCAGCCACAATGGCAAATACCAGAAATGTGTAGAAAGGTTTTTTTCATGGAGGCTCTTTCCTTGCATATATTTAGGAGTAAGTATCCTTTCCATATTGATGCTTGCTATGATTTCTCAAGCACCAATACATTTTTTTAGAGCTTTTCTCAGCTAGACAGGTGCCAAACTCAATGCAAGATTGTCATAACTTAAGATTCTTGTGAATATACATGAGACTTTTCCCATTAGCTGCTCTAGCCACCCGGCTACAAATCTTCACATTACCAAGAAGGATGGGAATAGTTTTATGCATTAGCCTATATACGACATATGCACAATTTTTATACCAAAGTAGAGAATTATATGAAAGTGTGACATCTAGTGACTCATGGAAAATTTAAATTTTTTTTTTTCTTTAGCAGTATGTGGAAAGAAAACATTTATCTTCCACATTGAAGATGGCAATTGGAATGGATATAAACTGCTACGCTCAGCATAAGTAATTTTTGTGTGTGCATAAAATACGTGTTCCTATGAGAAATCCATTTCTATAAACTAAGCTATTACAGGAATCTAAGATTTTAGCTAGGTATAAAACAAATCAAGGACAATTATTATTTGAAATCATGCACACGTTTTCAAGGCAAAGTTGACAGATCACATGGCAAATAAATCTGAAAACCCTGCAGTACAGTACAGCATGGAGCTACTTGGATATATCACAACACAGTGATAAACTGTGGACGCAAACATTGTGCAAGAGGACCGATACACCTCTATGTTAAATCATATATTTTCCCTTGACTTGGAATTTTGCCAGTGTCCCATATGCATGCGGTAAGGCATATAAATGCAGACTAGAAAACAGGAGAAAATGGAAATAGATGTTGCCCAATCAACACTATTAATCTAGCACTAAGTTGTACGTGAACTGTATCACCTGAATTACCCACCGAAATCATAGTTCTGCGTTGTGTTATGGCTATAAATTCATTCAGTTTTCAAGAGTGGTGTGACTGGAAATACAGACAACTGCAGAGCAGAAATACACCACTGCCTTCAGTACAGGCTATGTCAAATGATTATGAAAATTTTTGAAATTACTGTAACTGCTGCCCAAATATAACATCAGACTACTTACAACCACACCATGCAACTCTGGGTTAGTAGAAGCAGTCTAAGGAAAAAAAAAATCTTGTATTTTCAGGTCCTTGGAAAGCCTGGGAACAGTCAGATGTTTCATAGAGCTGGTCTTCCCACGAGAGAAGAACACAGACCTGACAAATAATTCATACAGCAAAACTGATACAACTCTGAAATAACGCTGCTCACAGGTGCTTTGTAATGAGCGTTCACTAACTTTAAAAATAAGGCAACAAGGTTAAGAGAATGCCTGTCAATAGCAAGGATAAAGTGACATCCTTTTGAGATGTTTGATAGAACTTTAATTTCAGGACAGCCACAGCAAAACAGCTGAAGGGTCCAAGATCTGAGGTTCCTTTACGTTATTCAACCTATTGCTAAGGTGTACTCCTGTTCCTATTTTAAAAAGTAAATAGCAAGACATGAAATCTCCTGTTATAAACATTAACACAGTCTGTGTTCCATTATATGACAGCAGCAACACATAACTCCACTTAAAAAAAAATATCCACATAGTAATTTATCTTTCACAAAAGGAACAGCGAGTGGAACATATCCTATAAAGGAAAGGGATGGTATTTTTCCCAAACACAGTGTATGTCATGCTAGTAAAAATAAATGCTAGCAAAAACTTAGTTTTCTTGAAATTGCAATAGAGGTTGAGTTTCTAGATGGTACAAGACTACTTGTATCTCTGTACTGACATAACTCTTAATATTGTAATATCATAAGAGCAGCTGCCTGCAGCCATTAGTCATGAAATTTAAGGTTATTTCCAGGTATACACTGCAGAGAAGTTGTAACTCTCCTTCTAAAAAAATAACAAAAACAAAAACAAACAACAACAGGGTCAAAAGGAAACTTGTTTTTCAGCTAACAGGCTTTTGGGTATGAAACAGAAATATTTATGCAGCCACTAAAGGGAATAATAAAAACCAACAAGAGAAGCATAATTTTCACAACTGAAGTATCAGTATGGTTAAGTGTTCTGATCTTTTTTTAAAGAAGGCTACTTACAAGTAATCAAACAAAAGCCATTTCTAGCCAGAGAAAAATAATTTTAAGTATGAAATTACAAAATATTGCTTCTTATAACAACTGAATAAAGTATACTTAACTTGGTTCAGCATAGCTAAATAATATTTTTAAAAAGCATGGAAATGTCTACTTTAAAAAGGTCTAAGACTACGTAAGACCTTCAAAAAAGGTGCTGCAGTATGCCTTGCTAAATGTACCATGTTGGAAGCAAACAAACTCTTGAATATGTACTGAATTCAACACTTAATTCTCATTATGCTGTAGTCGTTTGTTATTTTTCGTACTGACATACACTTCTTCACACTAAGAAGAAAAAAATCTTAGTTGCACAATACTGAATTTCAGCTACTGTAGTGCAACTCTCCCGGTAAACTAGGAATTCTGCTCTTTTCTGTAATACCACACTGCTACATAGCAAGCGTTGCTGCAAAGAGCTATTTAGTCAGTTTTCAAGCAGATGATATATTCAGTGCAGTGAAGGGTAGGTTTTACAGCTGTTTTGATGTTTTAACCGAAGCCCAAAGTTACTCTAACAAGAAGTTTTCTCCCCACTCAGTAATCCCCCCTCACTTAACTGGCCACACATCATTAACACAAATATTAAAAGTGCTTAAGAACTGGTAAAGCATCTTGATGATCTTTTCTTCTTGATTATATAAAATGCACATCTAAACAAGTTAGCTTCCTGTACAACCCAGAATTTTTGGAACAAATTAAAGAAAAAAGTGACCTGAAAATTCACATTTCAGGCTGTTTTTTCCACATACTGAATCATTTGCCAAAGAAAGCCTATTTCTTTGCCAAAGAAAGCCTACTGTGGAATTGATGGTCAAAACTGCTGGCTCTGAATTTTCAGAAATGAAGAGGAAAAGTAATCTTCAACTGGGGTCTCTTTTCTCACTTCAGTGGTTGTGAATCACCTGTTTAAAAAAACAAAAACAAAAACAAGAGGAACTGCTGAAAAGCTAAGCAGCTGAACAATCCCCGCTGTTCAATGCATCAGGCAATTCCAAGCATGCAATACTGAGCAGGGCCGCTAAAAGCCTCGATTCTCTCTTTGCTCCCAGTGTAACGACGCTGGCTCAGGAGCCAGGACACACCGAGTATGACCACAGCTTCTTTTGCCTTACAGTGGCGTTGGCAATGAACACACATTAGAGCTTGGAGAGGCCTGAAATACTGCAGTTGAAGACCATAGAGAGTAAAAGGTCTTTTCTTCACCCAGCTACTTTGTCCATTACTCCCAGGAACCCAGACTTCACATCACCTAGAGCAGAGTACTCGAAATGCACTACTGGCATTTGTGGGTACCACCACTATGTATATGCACACAGAAGGACTCAGGCTACTTTTGATAACCAATGATTTTCTGTTTTTTCATACAGAACTACTGCATCTTTATGCTGCTTGTTCAGCTGATACACAAAATGCCTCAGTATTTCTGAACATGGTTTAGTGTGACTGTAAGGAAGAAACTGCTCTTAAAAAGGCAGTCACGTAAATTTATGTAGACATTAACTCACAAAGCAGGCAATACAAGAGATAACTAAAATGCCTGTAGCAATCACTTACTATTATTCTGTCTCCAAACTTCAATAATTAAAGAAATCACTTCAGCCTATTAGTCCTGCATTGTTAATATTCTCCTTTTCCACTGCTGCATACAATTTAAGACACTTTTCTGCATTTGATAAACATACATCATTATATCAGATTTAACTTTCATTCTTAAGGCAAATAATTACATTACACTTAGCCAATAAGGATTTATATATATTAAACTATGTAATGTACGTGCCCGTATACTTTTGTATGACTGTTTTCTATCTAAAATTGCTACGCAACTTTTTTTTTGTGTGTAGAACATACAGTTTACAAATCAACAGATCAATCTTTTTAATAAAGCACGGTATTAAACTGCTAAATTTATAGTTAAAAAATATTTCTGCAATTTCTGCAAAAGACTTCTAATAGATTTTATTCTTGTGTAATGAATTCTCAGTAATCAGTTTATACGTTCAAGTAAGCACACGCATCTACGTGAAAAGTACTTATTCAACTGAATTTCACAGTCCCTCTGTTCCTAACATCAGATTATTTTGTACGCTTCCACTGTATGGCTAAGCTTTTACTTTCTAACTTGCTAGCTTTTTTATACCTTTTTTTTAAATCATCTGTGCTATCTGTTAAATAATCTCATCTAACTACATTATTTTCATAATAAAAATATGATGTTGGTGAGAGAAGGCAAGTCCCAGACGTGTGAAAAATCTCCAAGGAGCACACTCAAAACTCCAGCAGCGCATACTGCCTTAGGTCCCACTCAGTTCAAGGGACCTCAGCATTTGGCAGGACGGCACCCTTAAAGGGGGAAAATGTCATAACTGTGGACTGGTAAAATACCTTACATTCAACACAGTATGTCTTGAAAAGGAGATAGCAGTTGGTGCACTAAAGGTACTTCATAGCAGTGACTTTCAACCTGCACTCCGACTTCCTTCTAAAGGACTGCAAAAGGTAAAAAACCCATACGCAAGTATATCATCCAGCAAGGAATACATAAGACTTCTACAAGAGGCTACACTTCCCCTGGAAAATGTTTAAAGGTCCACCAATTAGATTAAAACAATTCAAAACCACTCTTGGATAAACTCCTTCCATGTTTATGTCCTATGGTATTAAAGAGTATTCTTATTAAAAACGCAAACAAGATCCTAAGGAATAAGTTAGGTTTACTAAAACCACAAAGTCAAATCACAACGTTTAAATTTGGTCAATATCTAGGAAATTAAAAGAGAATGAATGCGCTGAGAAAGTCAAGTTAATTCCAAGGTATGTCTTTTCTTATTTTAGCTATGACTTAACTGCTGAATGGCTGTGGCAGTGGGAGTTTTCCGTATGCAAATAATATAAAAAGTTAGAGTGGTCAGTGACTACAGTTAGATCCAAGCAGAACTGCTTTCACTATGAGTTTCAGCAAGAGTTAAGTGCAACTCCACTCCTGAATTTCCAAGTCCAAAACTAGCAGTACATTTGGTATAGAAGAAGCATGCCGTGAGTAAATAGTATTAAATTACTAGGGTGGTCCGTGGCTAGTTCATGAGGAAATAAAGGCAACATTTATTTTCTTTTTTCAAAATTTAGAATGTAGTATTTGAAAACAGCATACCAATAGCACAGTTTGAAACACAGTACTTTATAATCAGCGCAACATACAGGAGATGATGGGGTAAGTCACCATCACTTTTTAAACTGCTGTAGCACTTTATCGATAGTCACTCCCCAGCTATGGTAATAACTAACCAGGCTAGAATTGCCTCCCCATAAACACTCAAAAACTTTATCTTCTTCCTACTGCTAGATGCATTGCAAGGTTTATAAATATTTGTTTTCCATTCTCTTGAAATATCCTTTGATTTCTGAACAGATTTTTAAATTCTTTACAGATTGTCATACATCTCTTTTCTCCAAATTTTAGATACTTGCAAAAAAGTTTACTGGAACCCTTGACTTACACTTAATTTCATCCGTGTGCCAGGAGCAGAAGAGAACCACCACAGAGGAACAGCGCTGTATGCGGTTGTAATCAAGAATCTCTCTGCTATTACTGCTACTACTAAGAGATTAAGTTTTGAAAACTTCATCTCTTGCCAATTTCTGCTTGGTTCTGAAGTCATTAACTTAATTTGCTGAAATCTAATATCTATAACTTTGAGGCACTGTAGTTTAATATAATGTAAGTTCATGGGACTTGCATGAATAGCAGAAGTGTAAATTGTATTCGTATATTTACTGTTTATAGTCTCGAAATGTAATGAAGTCAAAGTCTTCACACACTGGAAAGCAAGCTATCAAAGGGCCAGCCACACAAGGTAAGAACCAAGGAGATTTCAGCGTGCTCAGTAGTCAAATTTAATCATCCTTGACTTGGAGCTATTCGATCTGAGGTGTTTAACATGCTACGTTTTTTACGATGCCAGAAGCAATTACAAAATATTTGAAGTATAGGGTGTGTCCAGGAGTGATTGTGCTGCTTTGTTACTTAAAAGCTTTTAAAAGCTTTTTGTAAGCTGCAAACAGTCCCTTCAATTTACTAAATAAAATAGAGCTTTTTACAGGAGCAGTTCTGTTAATATTCGGCAAAAGTATTCAAATTAAAAAAAGGCTAAGATAGTGCCTAAAAAAAGTTTTTTCTTACTATAAACCTCAAATTCCTTTAAAAAGTCAGTGATACTAAATTCATATTTGCACTTTTATCAGGTTGGAGGTCAAGGACAGTTTAGCTGCATTCATACTAAGTCTCCTAGAATGCATAACCTGAGGCTTAGCAGCTATTGTTATACAAAAAGTGTTGAAGAAATAATTTTTTTAAAATGTAGGTTAATTACAGGTTAATTTTCCCAGTCTGTGCAAGGCAAACTCTCCTCTTCATCCTCTGATTCAGGTGATGCTTCCTTAATTCGTCGCAATGCTTCATGGATGCTCCTTGTCAGAGGGTCAGTATCAGGCAGAATTGTGAAAGATTCTCTCAAAACATCTTTCTGCACTTTCTTCAGTTTCACCCCTTTCCTGATCTGTGCCAAGATGTTATTGCTATCATCTTCATCAGGAAAGGGAGGGAGACTTCTCTGCTCAACTTTTCTTAAGTGAAAGCTACCACGCTTCAAGGAAGCCAGTACTTCATCCATCGGGGAACTCACTGCAGTAAATCAAAAGACTTTGAGTATTATTTTTACTAAATTTATTCAGCTGGGGTCTTAATTTATATTTCCTACAGAACAAAAAGTAGCCACATGCAATTAATGCAACAGTTCCATACCATAAGTATAAAGGAGACTAGTATTTTCCATTTTATCATTCTGTAGCTGTATTTTGGTTTTAGCCTCCAAATTTATCTTTCCCATTACCAGGTCAAGAGTGGATTATACAGACAAATATAATTTCTGAAACCAAGTAACCTCACACCAGGTATGAAGTAGAACTCTTGGACGAGACGACTTTCCTCTTTGCAGTCAGGAAAATCAAAATGGCTGCAATGAATAAAACTATTAAAATGTGTCTTGCTTTCTACTTCCGGACACCAAAACTTAGATAATAAGCGTGTATCCTAAGTATTGGACTGTGCAGTCACAGAAATACAAGCACAGAGGAGAACCTACAGCCTCATCACTTGCATTTTGTAGCTGATTTTATCTAACTACAGGACCACTGCTCTGTGCCATTGAGGGAAGCAGCAGTATGGTCAACTGCAACAGCATATAATTTTCTGCTCCTCCACTTTCAGTGCAGAGCTTTCGATTCAGGTATGTATCGGCACCTGCTCACAGTGTATGCCCAGATAAACTTCCCTTCCCTCATAATTATTGAAAGCAGAGAAGTGACAGTTATTATTTTATCACCAGTCTTTCCTTTTATCACACACCTGAAACTAGTCCGCTGCAGAAATAAAATCAGGCTTTAGCTCTTTGAAGAGCTGGAAGCAGGCAAGATCTCTACGTCAGAGAATGTGATATAATACTCATGGTACAACACTGCAAACTAGCTAGCGCCAAGATAGCACATACAAAACGCAACATATATCAATCAATAGATGAATATCCATCTCCAGTTCTTCTGTGTCTGTTGTAGAATACATTTTTAAAACTTCTTTTGCATTTATGAGTGGACTTTGTCCATTTGCCTAAGGGCACTGACAGGAATAGACTGGAAGAATTAAAAAGGACTGTATGTTTGAAGGGGAAAAGAAAGATCTTAAAACATTCATCTGTCAAAGGAGAGAGAGAAATTTCTGAAGAGGTTTGCAACATTATACTAAAACTTATGGAATAGAGAGCAGCAGGTAGAGCGCAGGTGCGGATACTAACAATACTCTCAAGAGGGAGGATGTAATTTGATTTTGTTTGCCATTTTATGATGTATATCAAATTGCCCACACAATACACATTTTATATAAAATTGACAGATAAAATGGGTCATATATCCACAGCTGAATTAGTGGAGAAACAGTATCAGAAAAACAAGCAACAGGACCCCAGAAAAAGAAAAAAGGAGCACAGCAGCATCAAAATTAATAATGGACTTAAAACACTATACCTGCAACCTGCAAGGCTCTTAAGAACTTAACAGTTCTGGATTATTATTACTATTCAGTTGCTTCAAATGTTTCAGGGATTTAAGAATTCTAGAGGAAACATACCTGTTTCTATCTGGTAAGACAAAAAAAATTCTAATTTTGATTTCATCTGGATGAGTGAAAATGTCAACTGTTTCCTGTAGTTGTAAGTGACAAAGCTATGCGGAACTTTTTATTAAAAGTAATGGTTATTCCAATCATATTACACTAATGTGAATCAAGGCCCACGCAACACACCTTTTTTCCGTGACTTTCAGTGAAATATTGCAGCTGAGTGCTTTAAAAAATCCCATCACTGATTTTCAAATAAAATCTTTGCTCTAATATAGTGTTTTTCATCTAAACATCAAGATTATGAATTTCAAGCACAGATATCGTTCTCCTCATTTTATATATGGGACAAAGGATAAACAGATGGTTAAAAATAATTAGCATAGAATTGCATAATGAATTTGTAACAGATCTCTCACCTCAGCCTTGTGCTCTATCCACTCACCTCAGTTTCCTGTTGATCTTTCAGCTCTTTTCTTAACATGCCTTGCTGAATGATTACAGATTTATTTCTTAATTGTTGTTAAATGTATACATGGTCACTCAGCTCTCAGGAGACTTGAGGTTTTGTGGATTTTTGGACAAAAATTTGGAGAAACCCTGGAGAAAGCATTCTCAGGGTTTCCCTATGTACCAAGCCAGGTAGTCAGTTCACCAGGTCATAAATTATGTTAAATTCTGTTACTGAAAAACACTGAACCCTCAGAGGAAGCACATCCTATTTGTGGTGCTAACTGCAAACAAGATGGAAAAAAATTCTTTGAGCCAGTGCTTAGCTCCCTCTTCGAGGTAGTAGAACATGGTCTATCACATAATCCCTTTCATAAGCTTTTTCTGTTTAACTGAACAAGTACACAGTACACTGTCATAAAGGTTCTAACATTTGTTTGAGTTGCCAGCAGTCTTCAGCTGCTGAAAAGGATTTAACAATTTTTGCATTAATATTTTATAAATCAGAGTACACACTTCTCTATATAGCAATTCAAAAGAGGAATTGGTACATTACATCTAAATATATGGAAACAAAAACATTACCTCTCCTCCTCTGTAAACCCTCTAGATCACCCGTCTTCTTAAGCTTCTTCTTGGCACTGACTAGCTGACTACTGTCAAACAGATGTGCTGTTGGGACACTGGAAGAGTGCTGGACTCCCTTCTCCTCGCTCTGCCGTTTAACAAGGCTGTCGGTTTTCTCTAAGGATTTGGTGGCATCTTCCTTGGAGGGCAGAGGTGGGGGTGGAGGTGGAGGTGGCGGAGGCAAAGGGGGAGGGAGCGGTACTACAGTAACAGTCTCTGGTTGAAGCTCATTACTAATGAGTGGAGAAGTACTAACAAGAGGCAGTTCAGAGGTAACACCATTCGGAGGTAACAAAACATCTTGAAGTTGTTCTAAGCTTCTGGACTCCTGTGCTTGCAAAGACTGAACTACGTTTTCCAGTTCCACCTCTTCACTCTTCTCTTGGGGTTGTATGGTTGCTGGCAAAGATTGAGGCTGACCTACAGAGGATATTGAGCTGCCTGTACATTTTCTTCTTGCATGAGCCAGTCGTAGTCTGGTTGACTTAAGTATTACTTGCCCAGGGTACCGCTAAAGTGAAGCGGATATTTACAATTAGATAAGTACATGCAACACGCTATTTTAGATACTAAGTAACTGTCAATAGGCTTTGCCTTTCTGATGAGCAAAATTCAGGTAAATATTTTCATTCTTGTTGCTCTAGAGTTAAAAACAAAGCAAGAATATCCTCACTTCTATGCAAAAATGATTCATTTTCTTAATTTTTATTCTTAGTTAAGCCATAACTTAGATCTGGCTGGTCTAGCCAGGGACATGGGTTAAAAATGGGATTTCATTAAGAACCACATTCATTATTTGAAATAGTGTTTTTTCTGAAAACTAAAATTCAAAATTACCTCTTGCTTCCCTTTTATAAAACTGGCCAATGTTTGTCTCTGCAACAAAGTCCTCTCTGACCTGCTGATGCACTGGTCTTTGCTGTGAATCTTACCACTTAATAAGGTATCTCTTGAAAACATCAAACATTCTGAGAATTTCCAAAGTGTTTTTAATTTAGTTCCTAAATTTGCAACCCGTCTTTTCAAATTACAGTTGCACCCATAGCCATTTTTATGCAAAAGTAAAAACTACTTCTGAAAGCCAGCTCTAAAACATTTTAAACATTGTGGCAGGCCCAAAGCAATAGAATTCATATCAATATAAAGATATTCATATACAAAATAAGTTAATTAACAGGTGCTGATTGTAATAAGTAACCTTGCTTTAATTTACAGAGGCTATGCATTTCAAAAGCCTTACAAAGAAAAAGGATATAGCAAGGGTATTGCTGAGCAATACAGCTTTCCAGCAATCAAATTTCTCATACCAGTACTTTATTACATACACAGCAGAAACAAAAGTTTTCTTCACTAATTAATACGGTCTCTGTTTTCTTGCACTTTCATCCCTCTCCTCATTCCCTCTCCTTCTCTCCATCTTCTATTCCTTTTCTGATACTTAGATTGTAACAGGGAGGGCCAGGAATTGGCAGGTGTTGTAAGAAGCAGTGGGAGTGGCTGGGTGTATGCCAGATGATAACGCTCTTTGTGGGAATTATCATTTAGATTATACTTCTGCTAGGAAAGTGTGCTAAATGCCTTGTCACAATGCATACATATGACAGCAAACAGAAGCTTATCAGAGCACTGGGAAGGCAATGGCCAGAGAACTTCGCTGCCACCAATGCCCTACTCTTTCGTAAATTTTCTAAAGAACAGTTAATTATTCAATTATTCTGTGCGCTCCTGGAATGCGGTGAAAATTTCCTCTTCAAAAGAAAATGGTGGAAAAGAAGAATAACTCTTCTTCTGTTACCTGTTTAAATGTGCGAAGTCTGTCCAGTGTTTTCTGTCGCTCTTGACTAACCCAGGAACTCTTTCTTTCCTCTTCTTCTTGTAGTTGATCTCTCTTCTGAAAAAAATATATGGAAAATATGTTGGACACTACAACCAGTGCTATGTTTAACATATAAAAATGAATTAAAATAACTCTTCTTCTAATTGTTAGGAACTACCTAACAATCTCTTCTCTAATAAACATATTTCTGAACTTCAAAGCTTTGCCTTTGTTTTCCCTTAAAAGAAAAAAAAGCTACTATGTATTTCATATTTTATAACCTTGAAGAAACATGAAACGCAATAAAGGAGGACTGAAAAAACATTAGAACTTTTTATCCTAAAAGATGATAAATAACAATTTATCAATTGAATAACAGCATGAACTAAAATGGTGTAAACTAGGCAGAGAGCAAATCAGTATTCATTTTTTCTCATACCAGGAACAAAAGGATAATAATCTTAAGGGTGCACATTTAAAACAAGTAATATTAGTATCTTCACAGCGCAAGAAACTACAGAACTCAGTGCCATAAAATTCTGAAGACAATATTTAGCACATTTTTGAAGTAAATTATTATAATAAAGTTATAATGGTAGACTAAAGTTTTGTATCGAATGAACTTAACATGTCATTATTTAATCCACACTGATTTTCTGTAACCTTGTCTAAATAATGGTTTGAAGCTCCTCCTCACAGCCAAAACAGTTGCACAGTTTTCTTGTATGAGACTTACCTCAGTGAAAACACACCTTTGGATCCACCTCCTTTAACTAGTCATCCATTTTCACAAAACTGAAAGAAAGCTACTACATCTTTGAAATGAAACACTACTCCTTCAGTCAGATTTACTGCAAGTGGACACTAGTTATCAAACCCAAACAGTTACTGGATTTGTAAGTTCAGAAGTTATCAAATGGGAAAGTAACAACATGACAGAACAGATGACTGTAAAGAAAACTTTCTAAGCAGAAACAGCACCATTAATTCTTGCAAGTTTCATAGCATGAAGTGTGACTATTAAAGGCTGATTTTGATCACTGGCAGTTCATATCACCTTTGTGAACTTTCGTTCTCATCTAGCCAACATAAGAGCAGTGCCTGCCTACCATTTTCGTAAGCGAGTGACTTGCCCGCTATCCTTCTAATGGGCCAATTTCTGTGCTTTCAAAGGAAGTAAGTATAGAGGTTTTCAGGAGAGGAAGAGGAGGACATGGCTGAAAAACGGTAAGGACAGGAAACAGAAAAAGGAGGCAAGGAAAAGAAGCGTGTGGTTCAAACAGAAACAACAGGGCTAGAAGGCTACAAAGGAAGCATAAAGAAAAGATTACAGCAAGAAGAAAGAAGGGCAGTTCTCCTACCAGCACACACCTGAATGTTTCATATGCAATCAGGTCGAATTTTCCTGAAAAAAAGTCTTGAACTTGAGGGGTTTTTTATATATAAGAATAGTGAATTTGCAATTCTTATCTAGTTTCAGGTCTGGACACCTTTGAGGTTATCCTTTCAAAATTTTTCTTGAATACAAGTGTCTGAAAACCTATTTTAAAATAATAGTAGACATTTTCAGTCCAATTATGAATAGAAAAAAGATTTTAAAGGCACAAGGTTCTTTATATAATGTAAGTTGTTAACTCCATGAAATTAAAATAATTTTTAAAAAGTAGTATCTGAGAAGCAAGAAAAAGCTCCTCAGCTTTGGCAAATCTTAGTTTTAAAAGTGATAAATGAATTGCAATCCACATAGCAAAGTCCTTTGCTTTATTGTTCGAAGTTCCTGAAAGAGTACGCCAATTCGTATTGTCTTTCACAAGTAGGCTTTTCATAAAATAAATTATGCAGCTGACTCCCTGAACAAATGTATCAATGTTAAAAATGTATAAGAATGAAACAGAATCACTTTCACTGATCTAATTGGAGCCTGAATTAAAAAGACTTGGATTTCAATGCATCTTTGACAAAGTCATCATTATTAAATATTGATACTATATCAGCTCCCAAGACCTCACCCAGAATTTGAATGCTCTTTAAGACAAAGTCTATTATGTACAACACAACAGTTGGACTAACTGCTTATTTTCTGTGATGAGACTGCTCAGAGAGTCATGGAGCACACATTTGGAACTACATACTTTACAAAACACATTCAAGTGATTTTTTGTTGTTAAAAACAAAGTGAAAGAAAAATAACGAATAATCTTATTACCATGCAAAAATAAATATGTAAGGTGTCTTTACTCGTTTCAGCATATCTGATGCTGTACTCAGAGATGTCCAGAATCGTCTGTGTGCAAATGTTAACAAGCTCTGCATGTGCCCTTAGCCTAACAGTAATCACTTAGACTGTGAGCCTGCTATTGATGAACTGTTTTATTTGCTGAGTTTCAGTGTCATCTTAACATAGCTATATACTCCCTCTCACCAGCATAACATGGCACAGAAGTCCATGGTCCAAAGGTCAAGGACACACATCATCTGTTTAAAACAGCTATCACTGAAAACTGCTAATGAAAGTATAACGAGGAATATAAGCAATTAACTAAAGGCTAACCTCACCGGCAGAGAGCTCAAACTTACTAGCTGTACAGTATGGTGCATTCTGTACTCCTCCTCGCTGTGGTGACGCTGCTGGATCTTTTCATTATGCTTTGCGATACAGATCTCCTGTAGAGACATAAAACAGTACCTATAAAATACACATTTTAAATATCAATTTACAGTATGAAATGTAATATTTAGCAAGCAGCACTGAGAATTAGAAAAATAAAAACTACAAAACCAATCTCAGACAACTGTTCAACCAAGCTAATTTAGTTTACAAATAAAACCATAACCTACTCCTTTTAACTGCCAAATGAATATTTACAAGTAGCAGTGCTTGACAAGTCTGTTCTACAATACCAGTAGAGAAGCGGCAAGACACGATGATTTGTCAGACAGTTGGGGAATCAATAAAATCCCTGTGCAGTTCCATGTATTATTATATGTGGATAACGGTAACTAACTCTCAAATACACTGTGTATTTCTGTTTACGCAACTAGGTAACTTCGCATTTACAAGTGTCAGTTCATCTTTTGCACGTATAACCAATCTGTAAGTACAAACATTAATAAAATTGTTATAATTTTATGCATGCACAAACAGGTTCCTTTATTACACAGAATTCACATCTGAAATGTCAAGTTTAAAAGCAAGCATTTATTATGTTGCCTGAGAATAAGAGTAACAAACTAAAAAGGAAACAGTATAAGTTACAACAGATGACAAGATGAGGCATGACACTCAAACTTCAGGCAGATTACAAAAGAAGTCTGAACTGCATGAAGCATCAACTGTAAAGGAAAGGCACCTGCAGGTGTGCAGAGTAGCCAAGAGATGGACCAGCGCACCTGGCAATACTGCAGGCCAGGAAGTCAGACAGCCTGGGCAATGAAATTAGGCCCAAAGAAGGTCAGATGCACAGGAATTACAGAAAGAATAAACTGGACCAAAATGTATTTGGCACTGACTCTATACTATGAGAATCTGAAAGACTTTGTGTAATACTTTCACCTTCACAGTTTATTCTCTATCTATGTGTTAAGTTCCATTAAAACAGTACTGTAAAAGTCCCAGAAAGATCATATTTCAGGGTTAGAGGTTTTTTTGTTTTTCATTCTTTAGTCTTGACAACGCGTCAGTATGAGAGAAACTTTAATATGCAAATTACAAGAATCTCACAAATACTTGGGGGAGGTACAACTTTCTGAAACATTTTCTGTTTAGCATCAACATTCAAATCTTTCTGCCTAAGAACAGCAATGCTAGATATTTTAACTATGTAAAGAAAGGATACAATGGACCAAAACATATTTGGTACTGACTTTATGCTAAGAAAGAAATGACCTACTTTAATGTAATTAGGTCTCTATGACTTGAAACAAAGCAAAAAAACTAGGAGGGGCTGAAAACATGTTGCAGCACAGGATTAACATTCTGAATCATCTTAACTAATTACAGAAATGGTCTAAAAAAAACAAAGGCTGCAATTTCATAGGGACAAACGCAGGGTTCTAATTGTAGACAGGAATAAGTGACTGCAAATAAAGGATGAAGAACAAATAGTTAGGTTTCAGCACCAAAGAAAATGATCTGGAGGATTATGGTGGATGACAAGCTGCCCATAAATCAACAATCTCACATTAGCAAAAACAAAGCATCATAACTGGGTACATTGGGTGTACGTGGCCTGCAACACCTCTCCAGTAATCCTCTTGTTCTGCTCAGCCCTGGTAAAGCTTCAGCTGGAGCATCCTTCAGTGAGCATGCTGACCAGCTGTACAGAATTCAGACAGCAATAAGTAGTACTGCTCACTTCTCTTGTAATCACCTGACTGATTTCTGTAATATCAAATTGTGCTTCTATTGGAAAACAGAAAAGAGGAGTTGATCAACCATTTCAGACCTTCTCACTGGATAAACTACCATAGTTAAATATAATATTGGCATATAGCATACATAAACTAAGTATAATACTAATATAGATCTTCTAACTAGTTCCAGTGAGCCCACCTTTCAAACTGAAAAGCATCCCAATAAAAAGTCAGCTTCTCATTTAGTAAGCTCTGTATGTACAGAAAGCATATTCTATTGTATAATTTGTTTTGTCGTGTCTTTAAAATATAATAATGATAACACGAAAGCATATGAAGTAACCATATTTCAACTATTACTGCAACTACGTAGCACCTGTTTTGGCATTAGCTATTCTCTAAACTGCGTACCTGCAAAGAATCAAAGATCACATATTAAACGGACACCATGGCACGTCAGGAAGCTCCCTAGGTCAAAGCATGCATAGCGCTTACGAATATACTGCAAATAGCTTCACCAGCCAGTTTTCTCTCTCCACTTATAATAAGGAATAGTTTTCCCGTACATACAATAATTCAATTTCAAAGATATTTTCCTAGACACCTGCGCTGTCTTTTTCACCTTGTCTCTTTGCTACCTAGCTCCCCAAGAGAACGGCTGTTCGTTTCACGCTGCACCCTCAGGGATACCACTGCGCAGCCAGCAGGGGGTGGAGTGGCATAACAGCAGATGCACCCTGCAGGCAAAATCCATAACTAGCTTTCAAGAAATACGGAAAAATAATGAGACAACTATTAAAATCTGATTTTTTAATAACTAGCTCACTAGCATCAACACAAAGGAGCATCAGGAAGTGATTGCTCAACAAACGCAAATACATGTTTTGTAAGAAATTATGAGAGAAGAAAGCCTATACTCATGTTAGTACAGTGAAAGACAGATCAACCTCAGTAAAACCATAAACTTAAGAAGCACTGGCTCAGCAGCTCAAAATCTCAACTGAATGAGGGCTCTAACAAAAGACCTTTAGCAAGGGTTTGCAAACAAAAAAGGTTTGTTACAATTATTTGACAGCAGTACTAAAAAATAAAAAGCATCAGATAGAAAAAAAAGGAAAGATTTCTAAAAAAAACAATGAAAAGAGATTGTGGTCACAGAAGGGTATAGGCTTATATCGCATAAAGTCTTATTCTGCACATAGCATTTGGTCCCCTTTCACTCACAGACAAGATTTTCAAATATTTGGATGCTGAAACAGCCTTCTCCAAAAAACAAAAACTGATGTTACAGAATTGGTTCCTATCGTTTTCTTAACCATGCTATCCGCTGCCTGAAAGGACGCATTCTCTTAATGGTATCTTCAGCTGCCAAAAAGCTAATAAGCAACAGCTATAATTTCTATATTCCTACATATTTCACAATATTGCAGTATGCACCACTTAAGGCACAGCTTGCTTTTTTGTTTTTGATAACAGACCTGCCAAGATTAAAAAAAAAGGGGGGGGGGGCACCAAAACCCCACCAACCAAAATCAAAACACTTGCTTACAGTTATGTTTTAAGATACTTCACTGAATCAAGCACAGTCAGGAACACAACCTGAAAAGCATCGAGTAGACTCTTAGCCCCTCTGTTCAGCAATAAATGTTTCTTAACTGAGAGAGAAAGACATACTTTCAGGAAATAATTTTACCACGTAGCATTTGTACTCTTTCTTTTTCCACTTAGCATTCAGTCATTGACTCACTCATTCTCGCAACCTGGATTCCACTTTTGCGTCCCATCTGCATCATTGTTCTGCACGTTTAATTTAAACTGCAAACTCTTTAGTGCAAGAACCTTGTTTTCCAACAGGTTTGTAAAGTACAACTACGTACATCAGGCACTAAAAGTAATGTTCATTAACAACACGGTTTGCAACATTACAGCAATAGTAATTCAAGATATAACGCTTGCTTATGCTTTAATCAAAGACACAAGACGCCTGATCTTCCAGGTAACTACTAGGAAGCTCAGCAGGACTCTGAATTAGAGCTGTATTCAGCAATAGTAAGAGCAGTTACAGTAAATACCTATTTAATATAAATATTCATTAAAATGGCTGTGTTGTTTTCTCCCCAACAAGTGCTATAAAATGGCACAGAACAACTGATTCTGCCTATTCTTTTTGCTCAAACCAAAATCTTTGATTTCCTCCTGCAAATTTAAATACATGCTATTCTAATCTCTGTTTTCTTTGGTAGCTGAAAGCTAAGCATCTGACTACAGCAATCACTTGCAGGTATTTCTACACTGGGCAATGAAGTTAGTAGAGAGAGCTGGAACTAGTTTAAAGAGTGCTGTGATGTCCTCACTCAGCAGTAACGTTTCACACAGAAAGCAGTATAGCCACACTATTCCAGCACAAGTTTAAGTGGACATGACTACATTACTCCTAGAGGCCGAGCCAAGCCAGATGAGCAGTACTACCATACACACTCTGCGTTGTGTTTCAGCGTACAAGTAGGCATGCTGCACCTAGTGATGTAGCCTAGAAAAAGCAATTCCTTCCCGCTTAAGCAAGATATTTTATCATAGTAAAACCTTGAAACAAATGAACCAGCAGAAGGGGACTAGTTAGCTATACATATAAAAAGCCATGCTTAAAAAAAAAAAAAAAAAAAAAGAATCTATTCCTGCTTCAGGGTCACTTCTCAACTTCTCCTTCGTAGGTAAGCATGGAATAACCAGCTTCTAGCTTTTAAACAGGTCTGTATACTCCATAAGGTGCCTACAGTGTCTCTTCATACTCAGAAGAAAATAGTTCTAACTATTTTAATGTAGTATATACTAATTAGCGTCACATGACAGATGGAAATAATTCCCAAAAGTATTCAAAAGCCCAGCTTCTTGATACTTTTCATTTTTACAAAAATCACAAACTTGATGACTCTAAGCAAACTATTTCCCAACTAACAAGAGAAATTTGTTTTACAACAATTTATCTATATTCATATCCATAGTGTTCATCACAGAGAGGATGGTGACTGCAGAAATATAAAAAACACAAAACATATCAACTATTGCTTTATTTCCTCTGTTATGCTTCAGATTTAGATACAGACATATTAGTTACGAACGAGAGGACAGATCTTTACCCTGAGCCTACCATAACTGTTTATAAAGGTGTGATCTCCCACATCATGTGACATGATTGCGAATACACAACCATCCCAACCCTGGTCCTAATTTAGAATGGGGTCTTAACAGAGACTTCCGTATAGCCTTATACTCTATAGTATCAGGTGAAAACATATTTTAAAAAAGGTATTACACTGCCATCTCAAAATTTTGATACTTGCCACTGTATTTGTCTAGTAACAGTGTAAAATAAGTTTTAGTAAGTAGTAAATACAATCTCTGAAAATTCTGAGAGACTTGGAAGCTGTATCTGAAATGCAATCTTTTAAAGTTTCACTAAATTTGCTAAATTATGCTAGAATTTTGCAATTTAAAGTACCTTTTTATTTCTGAGGTAGGCTTTCTTGGCTGAAATACGTCCACGCCTTGCTTCCAGCTGGCGGATTTTTTGTTGTAATTTCTGCAGTTCCTCTTTTTGCAGATGTACAGATGTTGCCATATCCTCTTTTTCAAGCATGGCTTCCATACTTTCGTAAGTGTCATAATATACCACTTCATCTTTCTTCTCTGTTTTAAAAATGTCAGCAACAAAAAGTCAAATCAATAGTCTGTATTTGATTAATGTTTTGTTTTGTTCAACAACAAAACCCCCCCACTGAGTGGCAAGATTTAACGTAGAAGAATGCTATAGTCATTTGAGAGGAAGAACACAAACAAAAGGTCAGAGTGACAGCGCTAAAGAGCAAAGGCTGTAAGGCTTTAAAGTTTACATGAAGAACAGAAATCAATGCTAATGAAGCATAGCTTGTTATTCAGGTAAGCTCAGAGTACGCAATTGTAAACGTATGTTTGTGCCTGCAGTCTAACTTCAATACAATGCCCATACGTGTCTTTGGGTTTCTTAACTAGTGCAAGTTATCGCGAGACGCAGTAATACCCTCCGGTCTTCACTACAAAGTTCAGGGCCTATGGCATGAGATTCTTCTAATACAAACTACTATTAATTTCATGAAAGGGGAGTCAGACAACACAACAGCACTAAAAATTCTCTCTTAGGAGGTTTTTGACCAGTCACTGCTTCTGCTCAGAGGCAGCCGTGAGAGGGGTAACTTCAAGGCCATCCTTCAAAACATTACATGCCTGAAAAGGAGGTCATTACTAACAGTTTTATCAGCACTTATGATTTTTAGCCTCCTGAGTAAAGCATTCAATATAACACTGAGCTCATCTCTGAATGTTGGCTTCTCATCTCTTGCCAAGAGGGAAAAGAATGAGAATTGTAAATCCTTGCAGAACGTTGGGATGAAGGAGAAGCAAAGGCTTCTTGTTCTCTATTTCACTGGCATGCCAAGTAGGATATGTGTTGTAACACACCAAGAGGGATATGTACTATTGCTGGCTTAAACAGGCGGATAGATGGCTGGCATGACTGTTGAGTGTCTGCTTTGCAGCACCACCAAACCTTCTCATTTCTCCTGAATCAACTGCCTTTCAAGACGACTGTAACTTCTGTTTCATTCAGCTTCCTCCTACTCCTGCTACTAGATTATTTGTAGAGAGGGGCAGGGTTTTTTTCAGAATGCTACGCACTTTAAAAGAAGTTATCATTCATGTTATTTGTATGCAAGGTCTCTGCTGCAACCAAAATTCAAAGAATCACAGAATAGAGTAGAATTCTGATTGTATCATGCTAATTTCAGCTCAGTACAAGACATGATACTACCAGAAAAGGAGGAACAGGAGTATATTAATAATAAATAAAAAAAAGTAATAAAAAACAGACCTACTTGAGTCTTTATTTGAGCATTCAGTTAAAAAAAAAAAAAAAAAAAAAAAGCAAATATTTCATCTTAGTTAAATCATCCAGTCACTAGAACCCGCTCTGAAACATCAATGAGTAAAAAACAACACAAACACAAAACAAAAAAGAACTCTCCTCCCCACAAGCCCCCCACATAGTTAGGATAGAAAGATAGGAATTTATAAATGAAACCCTAATAGCTGAGCTACAGAACTGTCAAATATTGCAGTTCTATAATGTAACTTTAAATGGGGCTTATAAACACCCAAATGTCTCAAAAAACTTGGCACTTCTACTGCATCCTCCATCAAAAATTCCAAGTCTTCCACAAACAGCTTTTGAGCTTTTAAAATTATTATAAATCTGGCCAGTGCTTAAACTGCTAATAACCCAAACACCTAAAATAAATCAAATAAGATAACTCCTCTTTAGGTAAGGTCCACAACATTTGTATTTGTTCAAAAGAAAAAAGGGGAGGAGACAGAAAAAAGACAGAAAAAATAAAACAACTAAACCAAAAAGAAAGCCTTTCAAAACCAAAACAAAACAGGAACCAACTATCATGTTCTCTGCTGACAGCACTGCAATCACCAAAAAAAAAAAATCTTACAAGGATGCATGGATAGTTTTTATGGATAGGATAAGACCCTTTAAAACTCTAACCTAGTAAGTTCACATTTTGAGTATTTAAGTGCAGGTGTTTGATTAATGACAGTAAGATACCACTACTGCAGCTTATAATACTACAGTTTATTATCAGTCAGTACTTTTCAGATCTAATGTGCTGAATTTGCACATTGAAAACGTGCAAGAAGATGTTTTTCTGCTCCTAACTTACAAGCTGCAAATTCAAACTGGCAGTCAAATCAAATATTGCTCTCAAGAGAGTCTCAGCTGGGACTTCATCCTGCTCTTCTGCTGATTTTGCACACGTCCAAACAGAATCCAAAACTCTCCAAGAAATCACTGCAGAGCCAATACAGTTAATGAGAAAAGAACAGCAACAGCTTCTAAAAGTCTCCAAGATACATGTATTTCAAGTCATACAAATGTGTTCAATTAAAAGGCTAGTACTATACTCATTATAACTACACTTTAAAAAGGAAGAATAACAGAAGATGTAAGACCACATTTCTCTTCGACTCAGCAGGAAACACCACATATTAAAAGACCACTATATTTTTGAGCGATGCCATCACTCAGACTAGATACAGAATAGTTTTGACCGGAGGTAGCCACTTAAATGTCACATTTTTCACAACTGTTCTATCCTGCCCCGCCTGAGTAAACTCCAAAGAGGTAATTTCATCCTTCGAACAAAATTCCCACACAGTTAAGAAAGGCATTTTTCATTTTCTGTCCTATGGATATAGCTGAGAGTTGTTAAAAACAGTAATTACTTCTAATATAAACAGCTGCCTTTAATAAAAAAAAAAAATCCTTTTAGTTTTAAGAATACCTTACAAATTTAAAACAGCAAAGGAAATCAGAATAGTGAACAACTAAGTTGCCATCAGAGAAGGAGAGGGAGAGGGTTGGCTGGTTAGTTGAATGGGGGTTTTATTTCATTTTGGGTCGGGTTGTGGGGTTTTGGGGTTTTTTTTGTTGAGATTTCTGGGGAAAACATAAATGACAACTCATAACGACCTGCGCTGTTTTTACAGCAGGCTAAATCTCTGAGGGCCCTTTAGTTTTGCTATTAATACTACCCCAACAAGAAAAGATTCTGATACGCATTTCCTTTCTTCTCAGTCTCCTGCTCAAGGGATTTCCTTCAGTTTGTGTGCAAGCAAACTGTACAGTGATTTCAATATCAGAATTATGTGCATCGTTTCCCAAGTGCAAACAACTATCTATTAAGCACTAACTAGCTGCCCCTAAAGGCATGAGGTCAAAGGTCCCACATTTCTTTAAAGCCACTTACAAAGTTTTCAATCCTCAGCTTCCTTACATAAAAATAACGTTGTTGCCATGAGATCACAAATGTGAAAGGAGGAGATGCACACAACCGTGAGTGGGAGAGAAGGCTCCATATCGCCTGTGTTTTCTCCTTCTCCAGAGGCAACTCACAATGCAACCTAGTTTCAGATTTCTGCTCTTAAGTGACTTTTCTAACCACAACAAAAATTTTCTATGCAAGTACTGTGCACTAAACAATAACACAGAGCTTATATGAATAAAAGCATTAAGTGTAGAAAGGTCCAAAGGACAGAATAGGATTCAAAAACATTGTATGATTTGCCCGTACCATTTCCATAGTTTGTGAGTACAAATGATACCATAGTTTCTGAAACCGTAGGTTTGCATCACTGCTCCAACCAGTGAGACAGCAATACAACAAGCTTCAAAGTATAGCTGAAGGATTCCAATTTGCAGGAATTCCTTCTGAGAATCAATAACTTCAAGAACATGAGTAGTGCCAATGCAAATTTTTAATGAGACAAGTCCAATAATTAAGACATTTTCTCCTCCCTAAGCTTAGTTTTTCAAATCTTACATAGTATCTTATATGCTTATTCCTAAAGAGACAATGAGAATCAGACCAAAACTTCTATATCTGTATGTATATGACCTGATGCAGATTTTTATTTAACAGTACTTCTGTTAAAAGATCCAGCTCTTCATACGGTAAAGAAACTGTTCTCATTTCACTCCCATAGGCTTTACTGGAATCTTATGAAGAGAATTATCTTTTACAGATTACATGTTAATTATAACACATAAAGCACCTGACATCAGCCTTCTGATGCTTTCAAGTTGTGCTGTCAGCAGCAGCTCTTCACATTTCAAAATCTCAAACTGCACTTCATATAATTGAAGCTGTAGATCATAATAATCAGCTTCTAACTTGTCCAAATGGGCTATGGCTTCTGTGCCACCCTTCAGACTTTGCATCTAAATATAAAGAGAAAATGAAAATAAACACACAGTTCCAGGATATCAGGAGAACAAAATCACAGATTTAAACATGACTATAGCTAGATAACAGTCTGGTACACTAAATATAACATGGTAAAATCACATACAACAAGGTCATAAAACAGTTTTTGATCAGCCACACAGTTTCATACATCTCTAATACTTGTTGTATTCTACATATGATAGTAGTAGAAACCCTGGCATTGGATTACTCTTTGTGACTGTCAAGTCATACAGTAAGCACAGCATGAAATATCCCCACCAACCTTTTTCACTCCAGTACTTGAATCTCTGAAGAAATAAAATGAAATTAGTATCCAAAAAGTCTAAAAGATGCTCTGCTAACAGCACCTAGAATACTGAAGTTAAAACTGTTACTAAAGCCAAATTTGTGGGGGAAAAAGTGAAAAAAGGTGGGAACGGGGAAAATTACATGCACTGATGCTCTTGAAATGATAATAATTTAACTGAGGAATTCCTCTACAAACAAAAAAGTCTGGGTGAAGGAATAAATGGATGCTTTTTATCGTATTTTATATGTCTATATTGTATAGGTATAGGATATAGGCATAACAAAGCAGAACATCTGCCTAGCCATAGGCTTTTATACTTTTTTTTTTTTTCATTTTTTTCCTCCAAAAAATCTCATAACTCCAGAATTGCAGCTTGAAAGGAACAATACTCCGAAAATTCAAGTTCTGGATAATCAGAATGTATGAAATTTCAAAGTCTCTGTTTCCGGAGTTTTTTTTAATAAGTGAAAAGAGATCTACATTAAAACATTTATATATATTCTAGCACTTATTTGTGTCATAGGTTTGACACAAAAAAGTGACACAAGAAACCACGAAACTGAACTCAAATCTTTCTCCTTCCCAAAGGCAGGCACGCATTTCAGTCAAACAAGATCTAGCTGCTAAGGCCAGTTGGAAATTCAGACAATATTCAAGAAATACAGATACAAAAGGGGATCTTATGTGTTGTCTCACTTTGGAGGGAATTCAGAGCTATGCTTCCCTAAGACCTCCTAGCAGGAAAAGACGGCCACGTGCATATTCTCTCTCCCTTCTCAAAAAATAAATCTCTCACTTTCTCCCACATGAAGGATGAAAGTAATTTTAAATTTGAATAAGATTTTTGATCTACCTTATCGTTCTGATTAAAGGAGATCCAGTTTCTCTATTACAGACATTCAATCATTAGAAAGGGAAGTCTACCAAGGAAAAATAAAGTACCTAGTTAACTATATATTTTTTAAAATATTTGCTAATAGATTTTTACATTACGGTAGTTTCTTCAAAGAGTAAAACCATATCTGTAATTATGCCAGAAATGGGCTTCCTAGGGTTTTTTTTTTTTTAAATCATGAATGCTTAAACATAACTATATTAAAACCGAAAATTATCTCTGCTGAATCAGACCAAAGATTAATCTTACTCAATATCCTGTTTAAGACAAAGGATAACAGCAAATTTCTAGGAAGACAAAACATTGCAGGCAGTGCAGTGATATCTCTCTAAAACGCTTCCCCATTCTCTACCACAACTTGCAGCTCAAGACTTCATAAGCCACAGTGCTGCCTTTTATATTAAGTAGTCTTACATGTTACTACATGAATTTATCCAACCCCTTTTTGATGGCATGAAAGCTTTTAGCATCTGCATCATTATCCATCGACAGGGATTTCACAGCATAATTACATACTAAGGAAACAGTTCTCTGAACTACACTCCTTTCCATGTAAGACTGAGAGATGGAGGACCTGTAAATCAATTCTTCTAAGTTCCATTTTTAAAATTTCTTCTACTTCATGGCATATTTATTGAATCAGTTATCAGCCTGAAAGGATCAGTAAGTTCTTAAGTGAATATCATAAATCTTACAATCAATAATATATAATTTATATGTTTCAGTTCACAATGACACCAAGACTTACTGTTATGTCAGTCTACTACTCTGCATCCTTACTAAGTTACTAGTTGTGATCAAAATAGAAAGTGACATAATGATGGCATACTTGCAGCAAATCAGAGGCTAGTTTTCAGGATAAAAGGACTGATTCTCTTAAACCTTCCTTTTTTTTTTTTTTTTTTTTTTAAATTTCCTCCATAAAAGAGGTACAACGTTAATTTGTCAGGCAGGGAATCCAAGTATTTGGCATTTTTAAAGAATTTTCTCATTGTAAAAAGATATACCGTAGGAAAAAAGATTTTTTTCAGCAAATTAATTCAATGTCATTCAACCTTCTACCACAATCAAGAACCTGTGTTTTCTCAGTCAGCTGTGAAGTTCCCCCAGATTTGAACAAGTACGCATTTTTTCTTTAAACAAGATGTTCCCAAATTTAAGTCCACAGATTTTGTATATAGACTGTGTAGAGCTGTAAACTGGACTTGTTTAAAAGTATCAACTAATCAAGTTACAGTAGCTCAAAATTTCTTTCAGCAGCACCAGCATCTGTCTGCTGGATAAAGGAGCTGTCCGACAACAGAAGTGTAGAAAGCCCTGCAGGCATGATGCTGCCAGCCACCTGGTCTTTTTTAGGGGTACAACAACAGCGTATTCAGTTCAGGTGCAACAGCAATGGGAAATTAATTCTGCTACATGGCCATCAGCCAGATATCCTAACCATATAATAGCCCCTCATGAAAAAGGAAAAAAAAAAAAAGAAAAAAGTTGCTATCTAATCTGTGCTAGTAACTCACCGCATTCTTGATAGGACAGATATGAATGTAGAAAAATCTCAGACTGGTCAACACAGCGAAAGAAGCATGGAGAACTTATAAAGGGAGAATGTAATCTCAGGAAAGAAACACTTTGCAGTTGGATAAAGAACTAGAAGTTAGGAGATCCGAGTTCAATTTCCTGCTGTGTCTCAACTTCCTGCATTAACTCAAGCAAATAATTTAATCTCTCTAGCCTTAATTTAGCTAACAGTGTTTAAGGTCTTTGTTACCTCATTCATATTAAGCAAAGAACTTCAACAGCAGCTTAGCTTTCCTAACAATTCAATGGCAAAAAATACCACCTGTAAGCCAAAACAAAGGTAAGGTAGATACACGGATTAACACAGAAAGCCTGTGACGAACTATAAACACACATACTAAGAGAACTGATGACAGAGTTAATAGAAAAATAGAGAAACACGGAACACAGAACCAAGGGTTATCCAAATCCAGCTTTCCACCATCACAGAACACTTTCAAACAACCTAACTAAAATTAATTGATTTCACAAACTCAATTTTTAAAAATCATTTCCATGGTGTTATTGTTGTGCTGGTTTTGTAAAAAACAAAACTAAAACATTAAGCTTGCACTAAACACAAAGTTTGTTATTCCTGTTGGAAGGCTTCCGGATCCTCACTCCTAACTGCCAGAAGTTTTCTTCCATATTTCCAAATGTATTCACAATCAGATAATTCACTTTGTTCTTGTGCCAATGCTCAGCAACAACACACATAGCTCTTCTTATATTTATTCCCATTAGCATATTTGTGGAGATTAACTGTGTATCATCTTAGCCTTCATTTTACTTGCCCAAACAACCTTAACTGCTGGGCAACCTGCTCCAGCTGGTTGGCCCAGATGATCCCCAGAGGTCCCTGCCAGCACCAACTCTTCTGTTATCCTCTCTTCTTGTTTTTTTTTTTTTTTGTTTTTTTTTAAATAAACTCCTGGTTACCGGGATCATCACAGTAGCCCTTCTCTGCACCTGTCCCAGTTACAACTAATCTTTCTAGGGTGACCAAAAAGGTGTGGAAGAATATCTTGCAAGTGCCCTGCACAGTGACACTAATACTTCTCCCTTTCCCGTAAACATCTGGTTTGCTCTGGCTGCTCTACCACCCCCTGTTGCTCTGGTGGCTCAATCACATTGCTACCAACTGAAAAAAACTATGGTCATTCTCATTTGCTGTCATTTACAAACTGACTAACCTGCAGTCCACGGTAAAAATTCCTATTACTCATCCTTTGCATTAAATATTAATAGCTATTATTAAACTTCCTATTATCCAGTCTTTTAAGTCATCTGCTACTGTTCAGATAAAATATAAATATAATCCACCTCGTGAATACTGACTGTTCTCTAATTCAAACATTCACTTTAATTCATCACTGTTACTGTCTACGAAATCTCAGAAGGTTGAGTAAAAAAAAAAATCAGAAGAAAGCTCGAGCCTTGAAGTGAAAATACAGATGTGCATCCTCAAAAACGGTAGAAAATCATTTTAAAGAATTTTTAAATGATTTTATGGGAAGCAAGAAGCACCCTGCCAATGATGATAGGCAAATTCCAACCCCTGTCTAGCAACCTGCAGAGCGCAAGTACTCCTCCATCCAACTAAGTACCAAGAGTCAATTACAGTCAGGTCATGATATTACACGATAAATTACCACAGAAAATGAAGTTAAGATGATCACTCATAATTTGTGTGCTGGGCTATAAAAAATTCCAGCCACTGAAAGAAGCATGTTTTCCCCCATGATGAAAGTTTAGCACTATTATAATAAACTCTTTCTGTTTTCCAAGAATAAATATTCAAAAACATGTAGACAACCTGTTGAACACCAGCAGTGTTCTCATAAATATCTAATAGTAACATCGTGTCTTTGCTCTGAATTGTCATTTTTCTATTCTTTTTCAACTGAAGCCTCTCCTATTAATTTTCCAGTACTTTAATCTTTTTAGAGGAATACTCAACTTTTATCTTCCTATCCCTAGAAAAAAAAGTAGCTAAATGGTTTGCCTTGAGAAAATATTTTCATTTTGATTTTTTAACCTATAGTGAGTTGCTTCTAAGTGATCATAACTACCTAATCTTTCTCTTTCTCTGATTAAATGGGAATTAAACCTCAGTGATGCACAAAGTCATTCAAACAAAAAAGCCTCTTCAAATGCTGGGTTTTACCTTTCTTCCTAATCTTTAGCAATAAATTACCCAGTCGTTATCCGGGAAAGAAAGTAAAAAAGTAAATTAAGATCTAACCATGCAATTTCAAAAGAAGTTATCTGGAATTTAGCTATTAAAACCAAACTAGGTTATCATTATTAATGAGTAATTTTCTAATAGTTTCTCATTGCATTATTAGAAGCCTAGCTATCACCACAAGTTTTGTCTACAGAATGCACCTCACCTTTCACTTGAGGTGCTTAGAACTTTGTTTATTGTTGGTTTTTGTTTTTAAACAATAATAACCATTAAAGGAAAGAAAACAAAATGGTGATTTTTACTGCGAATTTTAGTTTCCCAATTTGAGCACTGGAAGTGCAGAAGGCAAAAACATTCCTAAACTGTTTTTAAAAAAAAAAAAGCAATTCAAATACTTTTAAATAAATCTTCAAAGATTTCCAAATTTGGGCGACCACAGACAGATCTCAGTGTTACCCAGAACGCAGCAGGTACTATTATCAAGCTAGTATTTCAATTACTCAAATTCAAATTATTTTAAATTTGAAAGTTACTTTGTTAGTTGGCCTTTACAAAAAGCTATCCAAAACTAAAAGCTGTACAAAATGAATAGAGTTACGAAAAGATACAGGGAAAGCTACCATGGTGAAACACTTTTCTGAAAACCGTTATATTGTATCTTTACCAAAAATCACTATTCATTTCTTACAGATCAATTTTCTGGAGATAGCTAACCATGCCTTTCGAATAGAATTCTTAATAAAATTCCTATTTTTGCTGATGCTTCCAAGTCAGGCAAAAGTTAAGTGACAGTCGTGAACTCCAGGAAGTGCTTACATCCTCAAAGTCATTGGAAGCAAGCATATCTTTGACTGACCATGCTTAATATATGGCAAGAAGGACAGTACTCTTAGAATTATGAATTACCAAAAAAAAAAAACCTTCAAAAAAACCCAAACAAACAGTACTTTGATGGAAAATGATTTTGTTTACAATATCACAGAACATTTACTGTTTAAAATAAAACTTAAAGTTGAATCTTTAGAACTGTCCACTTTTAAAGGCAAAAAGAGAACACTACTTACTGAAGCCTGTGTCTGCAAGAAGGCAGACTTGTTGGAATTTAAGTGTCCAGTCATTCACTTCCATTTGTCCAAACTATTTTACATACTTAGAGAACTACAAAAGAGCTCTCACTGTGATTTAATGTTTCTGTTTACTGTCACAAGGACAAGACTTGGCAACCAGCTCACAAAAATAGACTCTGGTCTACCTCAAAAGGAAAGTTTTCATTGTTCCCTTCAAACAAAACTCAGGACAACAACAGATGGAATTTAAGAGGTACAAATCAGGAAAATAATAAAGCTCAATATGTAGTTTGTGATTAAGAGTCTCCTCTTTTTCTTTTAAATATAGATAATAATACAGCTAACAGTTTCAGCTCTCAATTAAAAAAAAAAGATTACAATTAACGTAATCTTCAATT
This sequence comes from Struthio camelus, assembly GCF_040807025.1. Lineage (NCBI taxonomy): Eukaryota > Metazoa > Chordata > Aves > Struthioniformes > Struthionidae > Struthio > Struthio camelus. The sequence continues at coordinate 63,547,230 of NC_090982.1, read as the reverse complement.
CAAACTTCACAGATTCCAAGCATCTACATCTGCAGAGTTACATGTCCTAGTTCACAACTAGGGCAGCTCCTCCTACTGTACCTCAGTTGCTTAAATCCTTTATTGCACTGTAATTTTTATTATTTTCCCTCTGTATATGGAGGTGCATCAGTTGTAAAATATAAGATCTTGATTTATCGAGGAAAATTAGACATTAAAATTGGCCTTTTATTAAAATTTAATACATTATCATTCACTTGGCCAGGTTTTTTTAAAGCGGTTTTTGACATGCAACTGGAGTAGTCTTTCAACAATCTATATATGAAAAAAGCACATATTTGTACTTGGTTTATTTTTTAAGCAGAATTTGTTACAATGGTAAAAAAATTAAGTGAAATACTAGAAGGAGGACTCTGTTCTTAAAATTCAATTGCCACCTCCCACCGTTTTATGACGTTTTACCCACTACATAACATCCACAAAGATTCAAAAGAATCAAATAGCAGTAGACTAGCTATTCTTCCCATAAGCTACTGGCAATTCCAAGTAAATAATTTCATAATCTATATAATCCTCTAACAACATTTTGCACATTACCTTCTAGCAGGGTTTCTTTCACTTCACAAATACGCACTCCCTCTAAACAAAATGACCACGTATCCCAGACGACTATGCATGTGGTTCAGCTAGTTGGCAGATCGAGTCTCAGCTGTACCTAACAGGCTCACAAAGCAGAGGAAAGGCTACAGTGGTCTAGCAAGAGAGAGATGGCTTTGGGAAATCTTGAACCCAAACCTTCACAATGCAACAAATGCTTGCTATATAGGTGTAATGATGAGGAATAGGCAGTGGTATGTGTCTCTAGACCTAACTAGAGGCAAGGGCTACGTGGTATCCAGTATGGCTCCTTAAGGTTTAATCCAAGAGGTACATTCAGCAGACAGAGACGTATTGTTACTATTGCACATGGCACTAGCTTTTCTTCTGGAATAATGCATGTAATTTTGGTAACCGCTATTGAAGAGACAAGTGGGAAGCGGAGGAGCTACGGAGAAGGGTTACCAGGACAATCAGGTGAATACAGAGCCTATCTTGGTTTGCTTTCTCCAACAAAATGAAAGCTGACCAGGCACAGGACTTTTCTATAAATAAATCAGAGAAAATAAAGGCCAGCAGGAAGAAGAGCTATTTAAGCCAAAGACCAGCGCTGGCAGAAGAATAAAGGGCTGTAATTGGTCTGAAAAATCCTCAGAAATTATTAATTATTTTGGGCAGTGCCATGGCAATTTGACTGTCATTTCCACTATCAGAGCAGGCAACTGTAGAGTTAACTCAGGTATCTCTAGCTACTACTATAGGGTACAGCACATATATGTACATGATCGCTCTGTATTCACGTAACACCTCCAGATAGTTCCACTGCTTTATTATTTCTAACTAATGAATCCATATATAACAGCATAAACTATTTGTTTAATTATAGTTGTCAAATACTGCACTTTACAATTTGTAACTTCATTTTGTTTCTACGATGTTAGTCTCTAGGATTAGCCAGTTCTTCCAGTATGATGCGATATTTCAATTCTTTATTATAAAGAAGTCTCTCAACTTTGTCCTCATCAGATTCTACCTTTATTGTGACAACATCACTAATAAACATGAACGAGATCAATTCAGAGATTGACTCTTGAGGAACTATGCTAACAAACTTACTTCACTCCGATTCTATAGTTTTCCTTCCAACACAGCTTGCTCTTAACCTGCAATATATATAGGCATCACTGACTTTGCAATTTTTATGCTAATCTCTATCTTTTCCAGCTAAACTAACAAGTGTTTTCACAAGTACTTGGAGAATTCTGTATTGAAATCAAAATCAGAAGATGCTGTTTCTGCAGATGCAATTATTCATAGATGTCTTCTCAAAGTATTATACATAGTGAAATTCCTTTTTATTACTGCTTAGGTTAGAAAGAGGCAGATGATTTGCATATCATGGTAACTCAGAAAATGTGGTAGCATTCTAGATATTTATAATGCGAACACTTTCCAGGAAACAAAAAGTATTTGATTAATATACTAAATGAAAACTACAGAAGCAAGAACACTTGAACTTCTACGGAAGCTCTAAACTCAGCACGTAGTTCTATCAGGCTTACAAATCTACCAATCTAGACCATGTTAAAGTCTTGAGTTCTCTGCATAATCTTTTCATAAAGGAGCCACCAGTTCAGTGACATTCTGCTGACTGACAGGCATTTGAAAAGCACTCTAAAAACAAGTAACTGTACGGATAAGATGTAAAATAATACTGGTATGATAACAAAGTTCTTAGCATAGAATATCCATAAGATAAAGAATTTTAAAAGAGGGAGTGAAATATTTTTGCTTCAGAGTAGATGTCATAAAATCCAGTATGTTTTTTTTTTTTTTTTTTTCTGTCAAGACATTTAAACACAGTTTAATGTATGGTGTCTCTGTCCTCGGGAAAACTGCTGCTAGCACCACCCTCTTCGGAACATTGCCTTAATAGTTAGGATAAGCAGAGAAAGGGAATGCAGGATAAGAGGCTACTCCTTGTCTGTATATTTACTAATGTTCAGATACCTTCCATCTGGAACGTAAAAATTACTTCAAAAAGATGTTTAGGCCTCTGAGAGCTAAAGTGTGGAGGTTACATAGCAGATTTCTATTCCCATTCTTTCTCCCCTTTTTATTCGTCTCAGTGGATAGTTGTAAAAATTAACAGTAAAAAATGCAACAGTAGTTAACATACAAAAAGGTATCTCAAGAAGATACTAAAATGCCTTTGGGTTTTATTAGTAAGTAGATTAATCAGGAAAAGGTGAAAGGAAAACATACAGAAGTGGCACAAAAAATGCCATGCAACTGTATTTGCCTAACATGATAGAATGTAGGGACTGGGGGGGGGAGAAGGTTTTGATTGTAAAAAGCTGGAAAATATTGACAAGTCTTTTTTTTTCCCCAAAGTACATCAACCCTGAATCCTTCTCTATAAGGTTCATTTTCTTCTGCATGTTTTATTTTTCTATTTATTGGAATGAAAAATTACCTCCTCTTTCAGTGCATGTTTCTTCTGCTCCAAACAGATTTCTTTAGCACGCATCAACTGCAAAGTCTCCTTAGAAACGGCATACTGAAGCTTTTCCATACGTTCCACTGCTGCTGCCCATGCTGCCTTACCAAACTTTTTCTGGTCTGCTCGCATTCGATCGTACACAGCTACAAAACGGAAGAAAAAAAGGTCAGCTTAGCAGTTTACTTTTCAGATGAGCAGTGATCCTACTGTAAGACTATGCACACATCTGTATCCAAAACATACAAAGTCCTCTTAGCAAAAACAGTCATTTGACAGACTATTAGCCTTCATATCCAAGATGTAAATACTGCTGGGATTCTTGTAAACAGATAATTAGCTATTTGTTGACTATCCATTATATATATATATTTTTTTTTTTAAACCCACAGAGGAAACATTCTGAGTACTTGTGCAGAACCAGAGATCAAAAACTCTTGACTTAATAAAAATACCCAATTAATGCAACCATGTGTTCTTAAACTGCATCCCAGATTTCCCTTGCTTCTGAAAGCCCCAATTAACAGCTACTAGTCTCCAGTTTCCCTTCACAACTTCTATGGTGCATTCATAAGTTTAATACAAATCTGCAATAGAGTGAAATGAGAATTACTATTTAAAGCAAAAACTTCAGATAGACTGCAAGTTGAATACTATAAAAATACTGAATCGAATTTAAATTTAAACAACAAAAACATCTATTTTTTAATTCAAAAGCAGGTTTCTTCACAGTATTAATTCAAATTAACTAAACAAAGTACAATAAGGCCTTATTATGCAGAGATGAATCAGAATTTCACCAGGAAGACTTCTGAGTAGCAGCAGTCCTTTGCCTGATTCAGATTTGCTTTTCTTGAGCCCCAGACAACACCTAGGCTGACACACACAAGATTTTTGCCATTTTTACTATTCAGAGCAATCACATGATGCTGTATACTTAGCTTTGCAAAGCAAAAGCCATGAAAGTCACATAATCAAACGGTGCAGCATCCAGTCCCTAAGTGTTAGAAGATATTATATGCTATTATTAGGTAACTCCAAAAAAAAAAAAAAAAAACCCACACCACTCTTCTCGTCTGTTTTTCTCCTTCTGCCGCCTGTTGTTATTTTGATATGTAAGACCTCACTGTGATAGACTAGCAGGAGGCCAAAAAGCCAAACAAACAAAAAAGGCAGGCAACCTGTGCACCAAAGGTCTATGGTTGTCAATAAGTCTCCAGGCATTTCATTTCCCAATGTTTTCCCCAACAATCCTGACATAAAAAAATCCCTGTACAAGCAGTATGTGAACAAAATGAAAGTAAGTAACAGTAAAAATACATTCTTTACCAACTAATAGGGTTTTTTTACTTGGTGTCTTCATTATGTAAGAAAAGGAACCAATTTAATTAAAAACATTTAAAATTAAGTATTTAAAATAAAATTAAATTGATTCCAACATGCTTGAACTGGTTTAGCTATTTTTCCAAAATAAGGTGCAGTTTCGTGTTATTCTTAATTTGGGTTGTCACTGAAGGATTCGTTTTGCACTGACTGTTTCTCTTGAGACAGATCTAGCAATCATACAGGGAGATGACAGGAAAACTATCCACCAACAAAGATTTTCTTCCAGGAGCACAGCTCATTCATCTGGTTGCAGAATCACTATTACCAATGCAAAGAAAGACAGGAACCTGCAGTCAGGCAGGGAAGAGTGGGACACAAACTCTTTCAGTGGTAGCCCACAGTCAAACTGAAATAAGTAACGTGAAGTGACATCCTCAGGTCAGGTTTGTTTGCCCTAATTAACTCACAATTTAAGTTAAAATGATATGAGCAAAAGAGCGCCGATATACATGCAAGTCTCATGCCCTGGTTTAACTGGAACAACTCTTCAGTAAAACTGCTGCATTCTTCAAGTATAGAAGAAATGTCAAAGCTTACAGCCATGAAGACTTCTAAACAACAGAGCAATTTTCACTGGGTAGATAAACCGAGTTGCTGTTTAATATTTAGTGCTATGAAAAAATTTACTGAAAGGCAGGGGGGACAGGAAAAGGAAATGAGATGAAAGAGTAATGAACACGCTTGCTATGGTGGTCTGCCACATCCAGTACAGAGGACAGGATCCGTTAGGGACTCTATGGTTCATAAATCCTTTGCGGATGAACAGAGCAGCTAATATAATCACACCGAGAAGGTCGTTGGAAATTTTATTTAAAAAATTCTATTCTGTCTGCTTCTGGTGATGTTCTGGAAAGGGTCATTTGTGAAAGATTCAACAGACATACAGTAAAACACGAATGGGCAATGACGATTGCATTTTCCTCAGGGAGGAACGGGGGGGCAAGGAATCACATATGACAATACAGAACATGGTAAACATTAAATCCATTCTTAAAGATCTCTTATTTGAAGTATAGGATAGCAGAAAATAACTACCTTTTTGTGCTTTTGCTGTTATTTCAAAGTATTTAACGGTAAGATCTTGAATAGAAAGCACAGCCATGTGGGCTTTTTTCTGCCAGTCGGCATCTTCTTTTTGCAGACTCTCAATTCTTCTGGGGCCTAGGTAATCATTCTCAATCGAGATCTGAAAATAAATCAATCCATAACTAACAATGCAATGAATTGTTGCTATTTTACCAACAGGAATCAGTTTCAGGGTGGAAGGAGGGAAGAGGGGGGAGAAAGATGGAAGAAAAGGAAAGAAAGGAAGGAAAGAGGAAAAAAAGAAGGAAAAGAAAGAAAAAGAAAAAAGGGAGAACCATCAGCAAACAACCATAGCTTCTACTAAAAGCAAAAAAAAAATAAACAAAAAAAAAAACCACCACCACACCTTTAAAGTGTTCCTTTCTGTTGAAAAAGGTACATCCAGGGTTTCATTACTATTCTTACCGGAAGCACAACAAACTCAAATAAAAGTTTGATTTGCCAGTATCTTCTTATTAAATGTTTTATTATTTTCAGATAATAAACATGTTCTGTCCAAGCTTTCTTCCAGCAGATAATACTCCATTCTGAAGTAAATGAACGCTCTTAACTCAGAATGAAGTGAGGGGCAGGGGGGAAGAAGGGGAAGCAATCCCCTACGTTCTGTTACATATGACTTTTCAAAATATATTTTCCTAGTGACTGGGAGTTTAAATATCTTTTCATTCCTAAAACTAAAACAGTTTTGTTCAGAAGTGACAACTATCTAAAGCTAGTAAAAGATTGGGGTTTATTTTAAAAATTAGTAAACATACAGCCTTCTGTCCTAAAACTGAACATTTTTTTACACACTTCCTCCAAGTTAAGGTTACAACCTTAGTCTGCCCTAAGCAGTCCCCCCTGCAGACAACAGACTATCTACCCAAACAATTAAGTATTTGTTTAAGTCTGATGAAAGCCCTAATTTTGAATATTTTTCATTTATACGAATCAAGAAGACACCCCTCTAGCATAGACACTTAAACAAAACCAACCAAACAAAAGTACTTCTAGGTCATTAGTTATTTTAACTTGAAGCTCTAAAGGCTCAAATTTTGATGTCAATTTTACAAAACTTCAACCTTGTCTCAAACAGCAAACCACAAACAGAAGGTTTTTAAGTGATTGTCCAGGATCTACCTTTGAATTTCTACTTACCCCATTTCTAAGAGGGATGATTTTTAAAAGCAAAAACGTACAATGCCCTCTATGTAATTGCTAATTCATTGGAAAACATAGTTTAATAATAATATTCTAGTCTACTTCTCGGATATTTCTAAATCCTTTGTAACGGCAACAGGCAAAATAAAAATGTGAACAAATGATAGGTGAACATGAATTTAACTTGACAGGGTGTTGTGCGATTTGATGAAACACAAATATTTCAGATGTTCCATGATTTCCACAGGGAATGCTTAGGAGTGGACAGACAAAAAAATTTCCAAACAAAAGTAAAAGCCTATGCATGTATCAGTGAATGATGACTAGTGAAATTAATGCTTTCCAAGTACTGAGAACCATGAAACAACACGATCATTTGAAAATCAGGATAAACAAATGCAGTCAGAAGTCTTCCTCTTCTCTTCCTAGGTAAAGAGGATACTGGAATTGACATGATCAATGGAGGTTGCAACTCAACAGGAACATACGGCAGCTTGATCAATTTTCTCAAATTAGCAAATTGCCTCTTCACCTACAACAGAGGAAGAGATGGCTCCCAAATATACAGTTTATCCTAGCTGAGAATTTAATGAGGAAATGGGAGGCGCACATGGGCCATTAAACAGCAATATGAACAGGCCCATGAGTTTTGAAGATTTGTTTTCTATATTCCCCTTTAATAAATAATCCCCTTTAATGAATACATCTAAAAGGGAGTAACCCTCATTACGAAATTAAAGGAAGCTCTTACCTGCTTCTGCATTCCATTACTGTTTGCAACATATAAATAGTATGTTTAGGCTTCCCTTTGCTTACTGCACCTTTACGATGCCAGCTAATCTTTTGCTATTATAGTCCACAAAATGTGCATAGGATGTTTTATAGAATAAATAGCAATATATAATTAAAATGTCTATTGTCCAACTTAGACACGACTAAGAGAAGGTACCAAAAGACAGAAATAGACAGAGTGAAAAGAGAAAATCTAAATGGCACTGTCATCTAATTGCTACTTCTTTTAAACATATGCATCTATTTTTGATTCAATAAAAATGTACTTTAGTAAAAAATTAAGCAACTCCTGATAACATGGTTGAAGTTTCTTTTATCTTACAAGGCTTTTCAGTTCCCTAATATTTTCTCAAACTCACTTTTTTTGTCTGAAACATTCTCATTTGGACTCAAAGTTCTAGACAAAAAGGGTGGCCAAAAGACTCTCATCTTCCAAGTAGGTCACATAGCCAAATCTACAGTTTTCTTTCTAGCAATCATTTGCTCAAAAAGGACATTCCAGCTAATTCTTCCTAAGCTATATTCACTTTCAGAAGAATACAAGCCTTATGGCAAAACTAACTCAGAAAAAAAAAAAATGTTACCTTAAGATAAAATTTGCTTTGGAAGGCTTTTATATTTTGCAGGCTAAAGCACTGGATAATACACTGGAACCAAGAAAATTACGACAGCTTTCACAAAAGTAGTTCTTGGGAAGCATACAGGAAGATGAAGAAACAGCAGAAGCCATTAACTTCAACATCTTTCCACTGACTATTACTTCAGAGTAATGGAACATAGAAGAACGCACTCCTACACCGCATGGATACGTTCCTGAAAGAAAACCAATTAGGTCTTCAGAGGAAACAAACTGAAAAGAGGTCTCTATTCCTGTGAGCAAGTAACACTGAATCAGAAAGGCAAGATTTTCTGTACTGCAGTACAGAGCCATTCTTCTCTAGTAGAGTTCACAGGTTGCTATTATGGTTTACCCTGCCTTTTTTCCCCCTCCTTTTTTCAACACTCACAGTAAGGAGAGGAAAGTAAGCTTACTGAGAGAATATTTGAGAAACAAACCTGCAACTACAGAATTTTGTTAAGTTTCAGATATATCTAAATAAAGGAATACTCCTCAAGGTTCTTGAATATCTTCCAGGTTCTTTCTGAAGACAGCTGGGACAATAAAGGGCAAGACTGACAGAAAATAGATTTAGGCCAGGTCACATTACAACTTAGACAGGGATCTGTCACCTCTCAACAGTTCTCTTCATTATCATTCTCCTAGGTGGCAGAAAAAGAGAAAAAAACAAGATATACCAACAATAGGTTGGTTAATCATAGGAAAGAACAAAAGCAAATCGAGAGAGCGCTACAGATGGCAGGGGCGATAAACTAGAAAGAAAACAGCTTCATACAGAAAGGAGTGCTTTAGCACAAACATTTAGCAAGCTTTCTTTGGCACAGTCCAAGAAGCAGAACAACTCATTCTAACTGCAGCCTGCTGGATGTATTAGCAAGAAAGCAGGCATTTCAGTTTCATCATCTATTCAGAGACTTCTTAAAGCTAGTCTTATAAGTTTTAATTTAACTATGCTACCAACTGGTAACCCAAGACTATTTCCCAAAATAGATTATAATTCCATATGTACAGCCCCAACTCATACTAAGTGAAAGCACTCTGCTATAAAATGGACTTTACAGTTTTACTGGTTTTATCCGAATGAGTACTGACAGGGGCTTTAACGTTAATACATGCAAACTAACACTGCTGGGTTTGAAGTCCTCACTAGGACTACCAGTACAAACTACAGGGGTTTTGATTATCTGTATCAAAGATACGGGAGAACGACAGCTACAGTTCAATAAAGACATGAACAGTAAAGGCAGTAACAAATTAAAAAGCAAACAGGATGTTAGGACATACAGAAAAGGAAACTAAACAAGAATTGTTTAAAGAATGCTGAAGTTGCTAACTTCAAGTACTTTTTCTTGGAAATTGCCAGAATTAAGGCTAATTGTGTACCATTCGTTGTGTCTTCCATATATTTACCCATGTGTATCAATGGTTATACAATGTTTATTTATCTTTCAACTTCACTGACTGAACTCCAGGCAAAAAATAGTTCACCATCAAAAGAACATTTGATTAAAAGAAAAAATAAAAAAATACACATTCTAGTTACTTGAAAACTTGGTTTAAAGCAAGTAATCTTGAGTGTTTCAGGAAGTACTAGACCCTCTTGTGGATGAAAAGAATTGATTTTTAAATCTTCGGTTAAAGCAACCTTAATATATATAATAGGAACAAAACGGCAAGCACACGTCCTTCAAGAATTAATAACAAATTGCCAAAAATAATGAGATTTTTCTGCAAGCCTGTTAGTGAGTTTTCCGATTTAACATCCAGGCCAGTTTTGCACTCCATTCACACCCTGCAGATAGGCAGATTTAAGCAATCAGTAACATGCCATGCTTTCGTAGTCAGCAGTCTCACACCAAGAGTTCAAGTTCCTCACTGACTCGGGCTACCAGCCTGCCTTCCACCCTATTGTCAGTTTAGGGCACCTTTTTTTTTCAAAAGTATATAAAATCTTAGTTTTTAAATTAGTAATCAGTTTTAATCAGTAAAATATTTCAGCATGAATTCATATAAAAGAAGAGCTTCATATGTCTACAGGAGAGTCTAACTGAGAATGTAAACAGAGACTGGCATATAACCTTTCCTAGAAAGAATTTGACAGTATAAAGGCTACCACAGCGTGATTCAGTATGTTACAACAGTTTCTCAAACAAGAAAAGAATATTCGGAACTATGCTTGTTACCTTCATTGCAGATCCAGCCATTTTGCATAAACTTAGGTTAGCACTTCTCCCTCTCTCAAGAGTTTTTCGAAATCCAACTGTATATAACTATAATTTCTAGTGACGTGAGGACACATCCTCAGCTACAACATACTACTATATAGACCTAGGAATTCTTCAGTGTTTCTGTTTCGTTTTGTTTTGTTTTTTAACCAGATGTTTTTCATCAAATTGTTGTCAGCAAGTCACTACTCTGTAATTACCTGAGGATGTTGTTTGCCCAAAGTGAGGAATGAAGTTGAGCTGACTGGCATGCAAGTAATCTTGACATTTTAATCGTTGCTGCTTTAGTGTCCTCTAACGGACCTTATATGTAGCTTTGTTTTCATGTTTTTCCACTGCAAGATGACCATACACTCAAAAATTTGATATGAGATTTAAAAAAAAAAAAAAAAATCTTCAGTTCAAAAATCAGCTCACCAAGACATCAACTATTCTAGAGCCAATAAAAAAAATAATGGATTTAGCAATACAGAGGTCATCTATTTGACGTTTGGGAGCAAGACTACAAATTAGACTACCGGGATTTTGAAGTCTGTTCCCCTCCTCAAAACATCTTCTGTTGATTTCTCAAGCATAAGCACTGTATTTTGTAATAAATATCACTCACGTGAGTTTTGTGATAAGACTGGAGCGTGTATTCACTTTCCTTTCCAACCTAGCAAACAATCTGAGAGAGATTTTTTTTTTTTTTTAAGTATTCTCTCAATGTTGTTAGCTCTCCTCATAATCAAACTTATCTTCTGCTTTGAACTTGTTCTCACAAAGTATGAAACCTTTTTTTCCACAAAAGTTACAACATTAAATGCAACAAAATTTGTTTCAAAGTATTTCATTTTAAATAAATCAAAGTCAAATTAGCTATAAGGTTCAATACTACTACAGTTCACCATCAATATGCCAGCATAAAAAAATAACAGCATACATTTGAGCCAAAGTTAGATTTTCCTGCTTAAAGGAGCTTGAAAGAGCAACATAGACTAATAAACGATTCTATAATTTCAAAAAAAACCATTATAATCAAGCTATTTATGAAGCTAATTACTGCTCTAACCTCTTTCTTGCGGTGGTAGACCTCAACATTAGTATATGTAAAATCCTTAAGCCCTCACATTCAAGTGAATTCACATACGTTAGTGAAGATAATGTATCCAATGAAACTAAGAGTGCTTTTAAACATATATAACGTATTATTACATTCTAACGTTCTCATTTCCCAAAGCTGAACTGAGAGGTCATTAAGACTGTGGTCTCTCACCTGTACAGAGATCGTATCAACACTCAGTTAAGCAAACCCAGTCCAACTCAGACCTTCAAGAATGCTTGTGTCGAAGTTATGCTGGCACCTATAGGTCGGTTATGAAACAATTTATCTTATGTTTTATTTTTAGTCTAATCCTAAGCACATTTTAAAAAATGTATTAACAAAAGAAAGCCTCCCATTGACAACGCTTGGGTTTTGATCAAACACACAGTGCCTAGTCACCATGACTACAAAGTACTGTCCAAAACAAAAATCCAAAATAAGAAAGTAGTTTCTTTCTCCCTCTGAAGCCCAGTGAATACTTCCATACATATATAAAAGGCTTTGGGTATTTTTGTCCGTGAAGTTATGTTTTTGAAAGACACTTTTGAAAAAGTAATCAGATGTGGTAACCTATATCAAAGACCACTTGATATCTTGGTCCTAAAGGACTTAAGGCTTGATCCTATTATCCATCAATAAGTTCTACAGCCAAAAACCAAAAGTGGCCTGCTCCCTCCATAGTTTCAGAATGGAAGATCTAACAAAATTTAGATTTAACTATGTGAAATCAAAGGCATCATACCACAGTTAGCTACTCTGCTTCCTCCAACTTTTGGGAGAAACATTTCATCTCCAGGTTTCCAGCTGCTGGAATACTTCCCAGCTTTCTGCTATCACAATCTGTATTCTTAATGTACACAAAATTAGCTAAACTTTCATAGGAAATAAAACCATTTTGATACATGGAAAAAATGTTTCACATTTCTATCCACAAATTTTAAGATCAAAAACATTACAGATTTTTGTTTGGTTCATTAAAAGTCTTGTTTCTAGCAAAAAGAATATCTTAAAATCTATTTAGAATCCAAATGTTAATGCTGGATGAAATAATCTCTGTAAATACCATGGTTCTAAATTCATACTTCGCTTCAAGGTATTTTGGGAAACAGAGATATAGACAGATAGCCAAAAAATATATTATATTATAATTAATATTATATATATAATATTATATATATAATATATATATAATTATATATAATTCAGTAATTCTATATCAAGCTTCATTTGCCTGATGCCTATGTTACACCCGAGAATCTGAAATCAGAAGGAAAGGATCAATAATCCAAAGAGTGAAATTAACATACGAAAACTCACCGGTTGAATGGCTTTATGTATAATTTTTTCTAAAACACCAACAGCCCAGAAGTAAGGACATTAAATGATGCCTGCACAAATTAAGCACAGCTTACACATGTTCAATTCCTTGATTATACCTTCTCCAGCATTCAGGGAACAGAATTACAGTGCTGACTGGCTGAATTATCGATGCAACTTTTCCTACTTACCGTACAAAATACAGCACCTTGCACACGCTAGGTAATTAGACAATATTTCAATCTTCAAATGAATTTAGAATTGCTTTTATGGTAAGCGTTTCTCAATCTGATACTACATTTCATTACAAAGTGCCTTATATTTGTCTCCACAAGGTCTTAGAGCAAAGTGGGATTTTTCCCACTTTAGAAAGAAAAAACGCAGGCCCAAACCACTGGCCTGTTTGCAATCCCCATTTTTTCAACAATGTATGGCTGGACAGCATTTTATTATGCTTAGAGGAAGGTCCCAACTGACTTCAGCAGGACTTAAAATATTAAGCATTTCTGCAAACAAAACAGGTTTCTGAAGCTGAGAGCCCACAAAACGAGAAATACCTCACTGCCAAACACATTGTTCTAGGTCAGAGGGCTAGTCCATAATCAAATGGAAATTCTGGCAGAATCCAACTTTCTGGAGTTGCATTCCACTTCATAAGGCCATCCCCTCTCCTTCCCCAATCTTATACCTTTTTCATTACATGTTCTCTAAATTCAGCAATAATTGAGAGGAGTCGTTCAAACTGTCTGCTTCACAGTGCAGCTTTGATTCTTCATCCATACTGAATAATCCATCCTTCACACTGAATAAGGCAAAGCACTCACTGAAAAAATAGCATGCGATCAATTTGTGGGGAGGGAAGATAAAAAGATTTTCCACCATGGACAACGCTACTTCTGCATTTTCAACCTTCTAACTGCTTTATTTTGCTATGAACAAACTTTATATTATTTTTAACTGCTTGTTATGAAGGTAATGATAAACACCTTGGCAGTGATTCACTAAGTGCCACAAGAGAAGGAAACACAGTCAATGTGGAAGGAATCGGCAGAGAATCTATCTGTCCTACTCTAATAGGCCTCTGCTGAGCACGTATAACTTTGCGCATTTGTTTGTTTCTCCTTTCCTTCCCAGAAACTTGTCCCTTGCCTAAATTTTTGCAGCAACAGCAGAAAATTAATACTTGCAGGATCTCTTTTCCAATTTTTACATCATACTGCAAAAGGAGAGAACACTAAAGACTGTTCTCAAGTACCATGGGCAAAGCAATTAATCTTTTCCCTAATCTCATTCTGAAAGGAGACAAAATGAAACTGATTTAGATAATAAAAAAAAATTCTTAAAAACCAAATCAAAACAACTTCCCCACAAATCAGTCACAGACAGATACCCAAAACAGAAAAGCAAAGCCCTAAAAATGTTATATAACTACAAAAGGCATAGGCAATCTTGAATAAATACTGCTATTTGTATTAAAGCCTAATTATTCTTATAACATTTTTTTTTTTTCAATTTTCGTAACTCATTCTGCAAGTTCTTATTTCCTTACCCTACCCTACGTCCAAACTTTATCTTCCTCCTTGTCAGTCTTCATTTAAACAGTATTCTAGGTCCACAGCTCCCATTTCACGGAGGTACTAAGCATCAGAAATATTTCTGTTAAACATGAAGACGGAACTAACCCCAGCCCTAAGGGTGTATAAAAACCTAAGGAGCTTTGTTCCATTATTAAGCCTTCCAGAAACACATATGCTGCAAGTTAATACAAACCATCTCATGTACAAGTTCTATTTATAAATCAGTTCCTCTACCCTAGCTACACAGTGTAATATATGTTTTGTCATCATAGATACAAGTACTGCTTTCTTTCAGACAATGAAATGAAAAACAAGAGATGGCATCTTTCTCTACCACATAATACAGATGACTAAGTTTTACAGCCCAAAAACTGCCAAGTTAGGAAGAGAACAATGTGCATTAGATGCAACAATGTACTACTAAAGTAATCGCCCACAGAGAATGCCTCTAAAGTTTACCAACATTATTGTTTCAGGAAAAAACAAAATGGAGATGTTTTAAAACTGAAAACCAAGATAAGGTAAAAAATGTCTCTTAATTCATGTTCCATATTCAAAACAATATTTATCTTTTCTTGCTTGATAGACAAACAGAAAATTGATCTTTTCCTATGCTACAAATTCAAATAAAATGGGGACTATTTCATCACTCTCTGAACAACGCTTTTTAGTAAGCATATTGTTCATAATCCTCAGCAGGATAATACATCTGAAAAAAGATATGCACTCCAATTTTCTATGCACTGACACTTACCACAGATGGAAGGGGGAGGAAAAAAAAAACACTTCTAGTTCAAATACCATTACATCAACTCACTGAGTTAGTTTCAGGTTGCTTAACCTGCTGAAGATTACTTTAGTTATAGACACAGAAATGAGTGAAAATAAAATCAGTTTGAAATCTTGAATCCTCTTGCCTGCCTCCCTCATTCTATACTCAAACCCAGAGAAAAAACACCATCTTTTAAAACTGAAACCAGGAAAAATGATGTCGGCTAACTGAATAGAGCGCCAAGCTTAGACAGAACAACAACTGCAACATAGATTAAACAAAATAGGCCCATTTTAGCTACTATGTCACAACATATAACAACCAGGAAAGCTACAGTCTAGGATCCCTTTAGAAACTGCTATTTCTGTCAGAAGTACTTCAGAGAGGCAATAAAGAGGACAGTTATTATTTCTGGTCAAGTCTCTAAAACAAGAGGAAAAATGTCTAAAGAGATTAGGATTACTTTTTAAATAAAGTTCCCATATATATTATAAAACAGTTTTCAAAAATGTAGTATTCTTTAGCTGGCTATACTTTTTTAGCTCTTTGGAAAATATACTTCTAAAATGTTACAACAAATTACTTGTTATAAATACACTCTCCACGTTTAAGTGTTTCACAACATGAGATGAGAAGCACTGACTCCTGTTTTATCATACTATCTCAGCAAACTAAAATGAAAAATAAGCTACTGTATAAACGATCTTTAAAAAATTAACAATATCGATCTTGTAGAATGTGTCTCTTTCTCTTTTAGATATTAGTCTTTATTCCAGTAATCACAAAGTTGTGTCACCTATTCACTTCAGCAATCAATTTAAAAAGTCAGACACAGGAAGTTAAACAGGTGATGGTTAGCTGCATACGCAGAGATGTGCTCACTATTCAAAAGTGCTTCTCTGACTGCAGAAAACAAAAAGAATAGGGACAGCATGTAGTGGCGAAACCTTCACTGCATATACTACGTAATAAAAGTAGTCTCTAGGTACTTTTATGACTCGCTTCTCACTAGGTATTTAAGCACTCCCAATGGAGGAAAAGTCCCAACACACTTTAAAATACACAGAGGTTTCCTAATATGTGCATAGACACAAACACATTTTGCAGTGTGTAGTGATCTGTAGAAAATTAAGGAGAGCTAGAGAAGGCCTTCAGATTGTCTAAAGATGTATTTTAAAACAGACAAAAGTTTACAAGCAGCAACAACTTCTTAAAACTAAAATTTATCCAGTAAGAAATATCTAGATTACAACTTTACATGTAAATAAAACATATGATTTTTCCATTAATAAGAAGTCCATACCTTTATCTGCTGTCTTCGAAGCATCGCAAGTTCCCTCATATCTCGAAACGGCTGTAGTAAGTATTGATAGAGTTCTGTGGTAGCTTCTGCAAGACTACTGTAGGCTTCATCTTCCATTTGATACAGTTCAAGCAGCTCTACCATGCTTTCTGTGTTCTTATGTTTTTCCAGAAGCTGTGAAAAAGGGAAAAAAATGCCAGTTCAGTGAATGTGTTCAAACACCCCTGCTATAAAATTCTAAAACTATTTATTTGCCTATTCTCTTCTATTATCTTCCCTCACCCACAAAAGCATCACTCAGACATACAAAGAAAATCTTAATCCCCACCCACACCTTGAACTAAGCCAGTCAAGTATGAGATTCCTCTGGTAACCTTAAGTCAAAACGTTCATCACTCCTACTGATCACTGCTTTCCAAGGGTCTCCAAAAGCTAACAAATGTGAGCACAAGGACATAAGAACAGCAGAAAGAGCAATTCAGTACAAGAACCTATAACGTATTAATCAGATATGCTATTTCACACATTTCCTACTTTCAGGTGTGGAGGGGAGAAGGAGTGACGGGAAAGGAGATAAAGAAGAGAAAAATCACATTTTGATCTTTCTAGGCATTTTTTCTTCTAGCCTGCCTGCACTCTGGACCCGCATAGCCCTGTTAAATTGGTGCAACTCCACTCACACGCACACGCTGATCTGTTTGTGTGAAAAAAAAGTGTGATCTACCTTTCTGGTAATTTTACCTTCTTCCTATGACTTTACCTTAGACAGCTCAGGTACAAAAGTTCAAATCCACAAAGTTGCCACTAGATTTTTTTAAAATGAAATTATCCAAATATTTTAAACTTTAAATAAAGCACTAAAATTATTTTTAATTCATCTAAAAAAATCACAGCTTCCTAAAATGTCTGTCCAATCACATGTGTACAAATTTGCTACGATTTTTTTTTTCATTTATATGTTTGCTTTGCATTTCTTTGGGGCATTTGCCTGGGAAGACCTCACTGCAGCTGTAAATCTTTTACCATTTCCAAAAAATTATTCAACTGTTTAACTAAAACTAATCTCACAGAGACATACAGAAGTACTTGATGTATTTACAAAGACAGTATTTTCTGAAACTAATTCTCCTCTTATGTAATTTTCAGACCTTGAAAGTCAAAGTCTCTTCTCCTTTACAGCATCATCTCAAAAGCACGTATTCACAGTCCAGATTTATTTAAACTGAACACAGATTAGGGAAACTAAGGAATAAATGTATCATACCTTCTATCCATTCATTAAAGTTGGATGCCCACCTACTTGAGATATGCTCAGTATACTCAACTGCATCAAGTGGCAAACGTTCAAGCACAAGATTCAAAATATTATCTCACTTTTTGGAACTGATATGATTACTACTAAAAGAACAAGCTTCATCAGCACAGTATGGCGCGAACAGAAGATTGATAATTCAGATACTGCTACTAGACAGAGCCTTATCAACCTGATGAAGAGTCCAGGCTGCTTTAGTGCTACAGCGCAGCCTGCCAGCCCTAAAGGGGACATTGACACAGGAGACAGCTGGTGCTAAGCTGCCTGCCTGGAGGACCTCTCCCATGTCACTCTGTAAAGCAGCCTGATGGAAGCTTTCCTGCCCCAGATCAGAGTCAGCTGTACCATTTTTTAAGCTGGCTGCCATTCAGCTTTTAGCTTTCAAGACTGTCATGTAACAATAATGCCAGGTCTAGCACAGAATCCACTGAATTAGTAATGTCATAAGGCAAGCCAGGCCCTCCACAGAGGGTTAATCGGGTATGTTCAAATTTTCACACAGCCGGCATTAAGAGGATGCACTCTATCAGATACATGAAAATTCAGCCAGTACCTTTTAGTAAGATAGAGACATCGGTTAAGTTGGCCAAACGCCTAAATCCGCTTGGTACCTTAAAACTGTGCAGTTTTCAGTGTATTAGCATAAAAATAAATGAACAATTTTTGTGGCATATTTTATGTCCCACTGATGATTAATTCCCAACACAGACATTCAGTGTTTCTGTTCATTTACTTCAACAGCCTCAGTATGAATTTTTGACTTTCGCAATTTTTTAATTATATTATTAAAAGAAGTGGGTGGAGGAGGGAAGAGTAATATCCTGTACAAGCCTGACTAGTGCTAGACCCATTGAATACTGCATTTATTTTAAGAATCATGTTTCACAGATGTTACATTGTTCACAACTAAATGAATCCATATATTCTGGGCAACCATTATGCAGATAGACTCTAACCCACAAGAAACGCATTTTTTCCTCCAATTTAACAGCACATATATTTCATCCATATAACAAAGATTATTTCTGGCTTCAGTATTAAAAAAAATATACTTTGCCTATAGAGCTTTAAAGGTAATACAGAGGACAGTGCAATTACACGCGAGTTAACCTGTTTTGAGCAAAATCCAAAGCTTGATTTAATCAATGAAAAGTCTTTTCTTACATTTCCTTTGCTATTCTCAAAACTTGAGCTGTTACTCCCTTTTCATTTTGCATAGTTTTATAAAACATTGTAAGATGATACCTATGCAATTTTAGCTAAAACAAGCATTAAAGATACTTCTCAGTCACTTACTAGGCTTTTTCATATTTTTAAAATAGTAACAACAGAATAACCTATTGTCATATGAATTTAGGTTTTCAGAAGCCTGACAGTACTACTTGCCATTTTTGGGAACAATTTTAAAGCTTTTTAATCGGAGAAGCATATTTAAAATCACAGGTAAAACTATGGAGTAGTTATTTTCAGAGAGCAGTACGCTGCTGCAGATGAAGCAGTTGTTAGATACTTCATCCTCTCCCCCAAACAGCAGTCCTAAGTATAAAACATCAAATCCTCCTGTTGATAAACTAGTAATAGGCTACATCGAGCTCCAGGCAATAAGTTCCAAAGAAATAAAACTCCAGAGTGCATAGAATTTGGACGCAATATTTCAGCAGTTGAACTTAGACAGTAAGTTGATCTATTAGAACATGCTTAAAATTGTTTCTATTCTCTTTTAAAACTCTCTTTAAATAGCAGTTTTCAAACTTCCTTATTAAAAACAAACACACCCACAACTTTTGGTAATCAGCAACACTCTCAACACTCAACTACAGGAAAACTGTACTATAGGTAATTTACTTTTCTCTCTCTTATATGCATGATCCCTTATTTTAAATGTCAGCTTTTGTGGTTGAAAGATCAAGCCTTGCCAGAACATTTAGCTTTCTGTTTGCATGATTGCATTACCATTAACATCTTTTGCTTTTTAATTTAGAAAGAGTATTTGCATTACTTTTGCAGCTGAGTATCTCAGTTAATGACCAAAACCTGACTTTCCAATACAGATCTAAAACAGATTTTATTGTTTGGGACAGAAACCATCTGCAAACACGCAAAAGACGTATACAGACAGTTGTGGTGGCACAGGTAAATAAGGTAATATTGCCCAGCATGAGAAGTGCTGGAATCAGCGCTACATCAGTCTAACTTCTTAAGATTAGAGGAAGATACAAATAGGTGAGCTGTTACGAAACTGATTTGGAAACCACAAAATTTATAATTGGTATTTAAAGCAATCATCCACCTACTGAGTGGACAAAATACTGAAGGGTCCGATTTTTTCAACCAGGCTTCTGAAGATAGAGGATTGAACTCTACGCCAACGCGCAGCAAAGGTTAATGTCTGGATTTTGGCAGGGGTTTCTGTACGGCTGTTTACAGAAGAACTAAGTTAATTAAAATAATCAAGCCAAACCAAACATATGTATAGCAAACAAATTTATCAAAGTTTGCAGTTATTCTAAAAAACAAACAGTAAACAAACAAACAAACAACACACAGCGAAGTAGTAACAAGGGTGTTTAGTACCTAACTAAAAAAAGAGAACACTTTCATAAAACGTTTCATGCCGTCTTCTAGGCCTGTGAAGAGCTGCTTACATCAAGTGAGCCACGTTACTCCTTAAACCCTGTTTAAAACCGTCTTTTATCATGGTATTTACTAGAGAAATTGACTGCGGACAGCACACCAGCAGGCAAAGACCAGCACTCTGCAGACTGGCCATCTTGGCTGCCTTTCACTCTTATGGCTATCTTCCTTTATACTTTGTTACTGCTCCAGGAGCTGTTAACCTGTCACTTTTGTCAAGTTCACTTACACTGTCTGCCAAAACCCACCTCATTTCAATACACTACCTGTAATACAAGTCAGCAGAAAAAGGAAAAACTGAACTACTCGGTAAGAAGAACTGTAGTAGTATTTTCAGGTAGCTACGTGATACAAAACATCATTTCAACGTATCTCAGCAGAACTGTGTTTATATGCCAATAATTAAAAAAATACACACCTCCTTTTCTGTAAAGACGACAAATGTATGTGTGGCAGCATGGCAGAAGCTGCTTTTGTTTTAAGATGGCACTTGTCTGATCGAAATAACTCACCTTATTGCATGATGTGCCATTCCAGAGTAATACCATCATTGCAAACTAGTATCAATAAAAGCCAGCTATTTGTTTGAATTCGATACATTACCTGGAATGGCACAGCCACAAATAGGCTATAATAAATCATAGCAAACAAGGGCTAATTATGTAGGAATGCCATGCTTTTTTTCCTGCTCTCAGTAACACAGGAATAAGTATTTATATTATAATGTAACTTGAGGAATAAAATAGATGAGTTTACCATACTTCAAAGTTAACTCTGGGACTCCTATTCCTACCTTTGGAAAGGGGCAAAATAATGAAAAGGCAAAGTCATTAATGAATCACTGAGCAGTTGGAACACAGTAATATTGAACCAAAAGACTGGTAGACAATACCTCACCCTGAAGGCTTGGCCAACACCTATGTTCTACTCATGTCCTAATAAGTTCTAACTTTTCCTGCAGGAGTCCAATCAAAAAACACCCCAAAACCAGAACACTAAGAACACACATTAAGATAAGTGTTCATGCTATGCCATAAAATACATTAACTTTTGGTTCACAGAACCTCTGTTCTGTGCTTCTTACCTATGCTCTTAGTTAGGAAAACATTTCCAAGAGTATCAAAATCGACAGCCATCTAAATAGAATAAAATTTGCATACAACGAACGCACTAAAGGGAATATTACAACATTACTTTTAGAGCCCCTTTCTTTGTGTAAGGTTCGCAGTGTTGGGGCACATAGGCCTAGCTAAACACACACTCTGCTAAAGAGTAAACATTCTTCTAGGAAAGCAATTGTGGAAAGAAGAAAAAAAATTCTACAGGTATGATCAACTTCACTCTGAAGTCAGTTCATAGGACACGCGACATCAGCACTGAATTAGTACTCTTAGTGCCAGTTTCACAATACATTTGATGTGGCAGAAGATATTCTTAAATGTCTGATACATAATATTTACAAAATATTAATCTAATGTTAGACCTTAAAATCTAGATCAAAGGAGATGGAGCACTGTGGCAAAACCGGACTCAGAGCACTAGTAAGGATGAATTTACTTCTTAAAGCTGAGCTGAACTAATGGCTTGCTCCTACTGAAAGGAGATCCCACTTTCCATTCCCCTTCCTTTTCTTCTTCCACCTCCACCCTAGTTCCCTAGTGCTTCCCTAGTCCCTTCTGCTCTCAGGAGCATTTTCCCACTACCTCCATCAGCCTAAATTGGTCTTTTTCAGACCTTCAACAAAGCAACTGAGCAGCTGGCAGAAAAATATTTTTGGAATTTCCCTCAGATTAATTTCCTGCAGTTTAATGAGTTGAATTAGCACAACTCCAGGAAAGGAAGAGGTAGGATCTCCCCCTTTCAGCATCAGTAAACTGATGAAAGGTAAGTTACGTATTAGGACACGAGTCAGCTCTTCAGCTCCCTTTGATAGGGTGCCTGGCTACTTAGCCACCTTCAAACCTCAGACCACAGCTGGTGATTAATTCAAGTGGACCTCTGCGCCACTTCCAAAGCCTACTACAGTTCAACACGGAACCAACCTCTGCAGCACCTCACCTGAAGGTGAAAGCATGGAAAGTCAGGCCTAAGAAGAAAACAACACTATGCATGATCAAACCAAATTTTGAAAGTTTCTAAACTAATGATTTTTGATTTAAAAGCTGAATACAACATTAAACAAGGAACAGAATCCCCACATTTACAGCCCGGTATTATTAACTAATAAAAGGCTAAATAAGGTATCAAGAAACTCCTGAAGTCCCATATTGCGCACACTATTTTTCCTCCCACTCTAGCAGCAAATAGCATGTAATTAGCAAGCTATTAAATCACTTTCCTAACAGTACAACATTTCAGAAGACAGTAATTTAAATTAGTATCAGAACTGTGTTCTGTGTTGTTATCCATTCGGGTTGGTTTTTGTTCCTGTTTTCACAGAGAAATGGGGGGGGGAAGGATACACAGACAGAACGTTAGGGAGAAACAAAACCCAGCCAACTCTAATGTGGGGGCTTAGTATTTCTGATAAAAATCTTCATGTTGAACCGCAGAAATAAAAGAAGCAT
This sequence comes from Struthio camelus, assembly GCF_040807025.1. Classification (NCBI taxonomy): domain Eukaryota; kingdom Metazoa; phylum Chordata; class Aves; order Struthioniformes; family Struthionidae; genus Struthio; species Struthio camelus. The sequence continues at coordinate 63,524,340 of NC_090982.1, read as the reverse complement.
CATAAAACACAGTTGAAATAATACATACAGTTTATCTATTAATCCAACTCTTCCCAAACTGATCCAATAATTCAAACACTTTTGGATTTTTTTTTTTAAACTCTTATCCATACACTCTTCCCTTCCATATGTGGAATCTTTGCTAAATTATACTACTCTGAAGTGAAAAGGGGGTACAAATTATAGTCTGCGACCCCTGATGACTGTAAACAAATATTGCTCTCCTTCAAAGACCAAAAAAATCCTACTTTCTACTGCTGGAAGTCATTTGCTTCTAGTGACAGCAAACTGCAGTAATTTGGGCTCTGAAGCCAGAGTACTATTTTTAGGAAAATTATAACTTTTTAGAAATGTCTGAGACAGATCTACAGTTTTTCCTCCCTCAAAAGCTTTACAACTGCTGCATTCATGCATTTTTCCCTTTAATTTTCCTTAAAACAGAGATGTAAAGTACACAATATTATTTCAGCTCTTTTTTTAAACAAGCACTAATCTAAATTGGTTCTATTTGGAGCACAGGACTGGACTTGGCAGCCTGCAGAGGTCCCTTCTAACAGAATAATCTTCCAATACAATAATCTATGATTCCAAGTTATCAAAAACTCTTTTACAAAACTCTATTTCTGAAGTGTCTGAAAACAAGCCATGATGCAATACTGTTACGTGAAAAGGTGTGCTACAATTCATTTAAGATGACTCACATAAATTGTCTGCAAGTCATCACAAACGAATGCTAATTAAATCTTTAAAATATATTTTTCAAAGGAAAAAAAAAATCCTGTTCCATCACACCAATAACATAACAATTTTTTTTAAAGAGGGTCATATAAACAGTTGTCCACAGTTGCATTTTGAAAAGTATTATAATAGTAGTATAAAACAACAACTTGGAGTATCTTTTCAGAAAGCAGAAGTACTCATTTATACTTTCAGAAATCACGAAAAACGTTGCTGAATGACACACTGGAAGCGTTTTATAACATCTTTTCAGGAGAAACTTGTAGCCAAAAACTAAATTCATGTCCCCTAAACATTCAAATTTTTCTGAATGGGTAATGTTTCTCTGCCTCAGATTATAAAAAAATTCCTTACCATTCCACTCCATTTGTAACTTTTACTGTACGAATACCACAAACAGAAACAAATAGACGAGGAGGAAATCCAGAGAAAATCCAGAGGAAATCTTACAAATAAAAGCTTTGCAACTGAAAACAACTTCCGCCAAAATTTTTGCAACCAGTCAGAGTAAGAGGCAGATAGATCACCAGCACTCTATTTACATCTACTCTAAATAGCTTTAGATGATGAGCTTCAAATGCCAGCCTGCCAAGGGAGCTGTCTTCACATCAAAAATCCTCTTGGGCTATGACTAGGAAAGTTAATCAAAAAGTAAAATCCAAACTGCACAAATGAATCTCTAATAGGAAGTTATTAAGAAGTAAGGACACAAGTGAAAAGCAACAGCTAATAAACAAGGAGACATTTGTGGAGACATTGCAAGATTTAGTACCAGTTTCACAGCAGAGTGTCTCCAATGCCTTCAGCGGGGTAAGTATCTTTTTATAGTAGGGATGAATTTAGCATTGCTTGTTAAAATTATTAAGACTAAAAATGGTTTCTTCAGATAGACTAATAATGTTTCAGTTTAACTATATTCAGGTCCATCTCCTTCAGAAAATGGTTGGCCAAGTTTCAACAACTAACTAAAACAGAAACACATTTCCCATATCAATTTATAGCATTTATGACTAGAAAATGCCATGAGATCATCCAATCTCCCTGTCCAACAGATTTGGAGCATTTTTATAATCCTGTTTCAAGTTATCCAAGGGCTTCAGTAATTTTTCTTAAAGACTAACCCATATTCTAGCAGATGTCACCATCAGATTTCTAGATGAGATCATATCATTACTTTCTGTAAGGACACAGTAATTCTTTCATTCCCATTCTTAAACATTCTTACATGTTTGCTATTAAACAGCACTGCCCTCAAAGCAAGTATTTTCAGTGAACTATCCAAGATCTTTGTTCTGAATGGTTATGGTGATGCTAGTACCTTACAAGATGTATGAGTAATTCAAACAAACTGTTCCACTGTATATTAACTTTGGCTCCCTTCCTCAAAAATTCTCAGTCTTCTAATATAGATCAGTATAAATAACATGGTTAAAACTAGAGTTGCCATTATCAATAATATGTCACTTTCCCAGATTACTGTCATGCTGCATACCAGGAGCAGTACAAAACTTTTGAACACTCATTTTTTAAGACAGCAAAATGCTGATGACAACAGAATATCTTATTTATAGGCTTTTATTACATAGTAAATTAACAATAACTTGTGACAAACCTTTAAAAATAAAGTTAATTGCTTTGTAATTAGTTCTGCTTGTTTTCTGGGATAGAGGCAAGAAACAATGAATAACTTTTACATTACTGGCACTTGGGTCTGGAATTACCCAAAACTGCAAGATATGTTCTAGGCACAGATTCCTCTACAGAGTTCAATAAACGTTCATTTGTTTCTCTTATTTTTGTGCGGTACTTAAAAAAAAGAGAGAGAGCAAGAAGAATTATGACATCAGCCATAGTAGAATTACAGCATCACCAAATCTCAACAGTTGATTCTTCTCTGGAGAAAATAAAGGATGAGGAGGATTGAGCCGTGTTTAGAAGACACCCTCAACAGCTAAAGCAATGGACTCAATATCTCACAACATATCCTCATTCTACTGCCAAGCAGTATTTAACAGATAGCACTCTGAGCACCAGCTCAAATACATCCTTCCCTCTACTCAGCAATGGTGAGGCCACATCAGGAGGGCTGTGTCCAATTCTGTGCTCCCCTGCAGAAGACAGACATGGAGCTCCTGGAGCAAGTCCAGCGAAGGGCCACAAAGATGATTAAGAGACTGGAGCAACTCTCATATGAGAAAAGGCTGAGATACCTAAGACTGTTTAGCCTGGAGAAGAGAAGACTCAGGGAATTTTATCAACGTTTATAAATATCTGATGGGATGATGTAAAGAAGATGAAGCCAGACTCTTCTCAGTGGTGCCCACTGACAGGAAAAGAGGTAATGGGCCCAAATTGAAACACAGGAAATTCCACTTAAGCATAGGAAAACACTTTTGCACTGTGAGGGTGGCTGAACACTGGAACAGATTACCCAGAGAGGCTGTAGAGTCTCCATCTTTAGAGAGATTCAAAATCTGACTGGACAGAGTCCCTGGGCAACCTGCTCTAGGTGACCCTGCTCGAGCAGGGGGATTGGACCAGACTAACTCCAGAGGTCCCTGCCAACTTCAACTATTGTATGCGTCTGTGGTATATGAAACAGTTAATCAAAATGGGTCTTAAGGATATCATAATTCTCCTCCCCTCTCTTCCTATCCTATCTTCCCTCTCTCCTTATTACAATCCTTACGGTTAAGTTTCTGCCTCCTGAAAAAAATAAAAGAATCCCACAGATGTATTTTCAGTTGGACAGAGTCCCTACTTTGACTGCGTTCTCTTGAATAGCAGTAATTTCCTAGTGGACTATGATGGTATGACTCTACTAATATTCAAGAAATGGATTCTAAAAACACCTCCCAAAAGAGATCACATGACTATCTATGGAAAAATGGTAGATCCAGCTTTCTGGCAGCTTCTCCAGCTCTGTGGTAGCAATATTACATATATAAAGAGCAACATAAACCCCAGTGATCATCTGTAAGAAGCGTTTTGTAACATTACAAAAAGAAGTGTAGAAACATGTAATGATTAGAAAGAATCTGCCTTCTTATGCTAAGCCTGCCTGTGTAACACTACCTCAGCCAGAAACTGAGGGGAAGAAAAAGTTTTCAGAGTTAGAAAGCAACGCTGAAAGGCACTGGCATGATGGCCTAAGTCCTGTAAGATATTTAATACAAGAGGGAGAAAGAAAATAATGGTGGAAAAAGGGAGAAAAAACATGTAAAGAAGAGTAAGGTAAACTTGAATCAAAAACAATCCAACATTAGATCTAAACACTACGAAATGAAGTGGGCTGTAAATTCCAAGGAGCATAATGGGTAACAGAACGTTTATTATGTGGGTTATATGCACCTCTTCAAAATATTCTGGCATACAAAAATGCTGCAACTGCATATCAGCTAGAACAACTTTAACAGGAAATGGAGGAAGGTCTATCCCTATACCTTGGGAAATGAACAATTCACATTTTGAACTGGAAAATGAAATAACTTTACCTTGTCATGAGAATATTCCCTCAACTACAAGATAAAAATTGCTGCTCAACTCCAGTTCAGACAGTTAAACAGAGCCTATATTGTATTTTATTCCCATTTTTCTTCTCAAGTATTTGGATAGGAACGAGAACTATGAGACTGGCAAGCAGTTTCTTTAATTTCTAAAGATTAAGTTCAAGCTTACTGGGCTAAACGTCATACTGAACAGTACTGCTACATTCTTATAGAATGCTATTATTATTTTTGATGTAAGACTTAAGTTTTATCAGAAAAGCAAATTCTTCAGGCAGTTGTCCTTTTCTTTGTGTACATATCACTTACACTTCTTTGCATCTTGAAGGAATAAACACTATTATAAGCCTTCTACTCTTCAAATACAGTAGTGTTCTGGATCATCTTCAGCTGGCTCTTGTCAGACTAACAAGGCATTAACAAAATAACACATGAAGTCTATCCACACACGCATGCCACACGTGGCTTGTGGAAAGGGGGGAAAAAAACGAAAAAAACATTAAAAAATACATAAAATCTAGGAGAAGTATCCTACTGAGACTGGAAAAACCTGCCTGGATGCAATCCTGTGCAATGCGCTCTAGATAACCATGCTTGAGCAGGGGGGTTGGACTAGATGATCTCCAGAGGTCCCTTCCAACCTCAACCATCCTGTGATTCCGTGATAAAACAGAATTAAAAGCAACAAGCAGTAGGAAAAAATAAGCATCAAGTCAGGAAGACATCACATAGAAGAACGACAAATAATAAAAAAATTCTAATTCAAAGGTAAATAGCAATTTTGCATAGGGCTTAGGTCTTGCTTCACAAGCTAAGGAGAGAAGCAAACACTGTAGTAATGTGGTCTAATGTCCTTTAAATACTGAATTTCTAGAAACCATTTTAAAGCGTGCACTTTAGAATGCACGCTTTAAAAACTTCTGGCAACTGTGTGTTCACCATACGATTAAGCTGTTGCACTATTTAATTACCCTTTCTGCTATAAAGGTCCAGGAATCTCAAGTGATATAAAACCCTTTCTATGTTCCTTCTATGTCTTCCAGTAGTATCATCGGTCATAACAGAATATTTAACTTGTAGCACATATTTACATACACAGAACACATTTCAGAAATTCCCTGAAACATTCTGAAGAGAAAAATATCAACCTGACTTTAATTTTTATTATTTCCAGAAGAGAAGGGAAAAAACAACACTCCACTGTCATTCTGCTTATTTGAAAATGTAGCACAGTATCCTTACTGTTGGGTCTCATGCTTGCAGAATGAGTCAGGTGTGAACTTCCAACCTCTACAGATGCCGAGCCTTTAAAATTCTTATTAACTTAGGACTAGTTCAAAACGGCCAAAAATAATTGCTAATGACTCCAACTACAGATTAAATAAATGAAAAGATGATGGCTGGCAAGGATAAACACTGAGAAAACATCTTCGGTTGGACAGCAACAGAAGTACTAGCCAGAGTATTATTATCATGTGGCTGTTTCCTATAAACATGGAGACTACTTACCTATTCTACACAGTTTATTCTACAGCTGCTAATAGACACTAAGTTTTGGTTAGTACTAACTCATAGTACTGGTACAGGACTTAAATAGCCTATTTATGAAGAATTCCGGAGAGAATCAAAATAGTTTTACTGAAAACAAGTGTTGTCACTACAGCTAATGAGTGCATACAAACAGCTTTCAAGCAAAAATAGGTAGAATTCCCAAAACGCTCAGCATTAGTCTAATTCTGTTCTATTCATGTCAATAGAAAAAAAAATATCAATAGTACATCTTCTTTTAAACCTCTGTGGTCCCAAAGTTAAATTTGAGCCAGTGCTATGCTTTCTCACAAGATACATAAGGTATCTTCTGAATCCAATAACTGCAGTTAACATACAGGATTCAGTTGTCTTTGCCTCTTGCACAGAAAAACGTTTCACTGGTTTGGATGAAAATCTTACTGACAGTGATTTCAACGCTAAATTGCTCAGTAATCCAAAAGTAAGTAATACAAAACAATCTAAAAAAAAGTATTCAATGTTTCAACAATACAAAAAAAAAAGCTCTTTAAATTGCATTGCACCTAACAGTAGATCATCAAATAGAAACTACCTTCCTTCTGCAAAAGTCACATTATTCATACCCCGCTACCTAACAGACGCACGTTTATTTTAGTACTGAATGCACATGGTCAAAAACAAGGAAATAGAAGTTTTCCTAGTTACTGAGACCGTCGTGAATATTATTTTCACTACATATCAGAACAGGTTCAACAAAACAAAGACTAAACTACAGCTATTACCTAGGTTTTGTTGATGTACACAGAAATACATGACAACATTCTTTTAAATCAGCAAATGTGAAATTCTATCAGTTATAAGGGGACCAACTCATTAGCAATTTGCATGATTTAGTCATATGTTCACATCTTAGTTCATTCATTCAAAACAAACAAACTTCTCTACGAGAGCAATGCAAAGGTCATAAAAAACGTCTATACCAAGTAAGAAAGGAAAAAAAAAAGACAATAGAGCATTCTGATTAAAAAAAAAAAATATATATATATATATGTATGTATGTATGTTTTCTTTTCACACAACAGTTGAGTTGTTACTCATAACAAAATAGATAAAAGGCTTAGATGGAAATTGTTCTTTCTTTCTTTCTAGTCCTTTGAATCAAAAGTAAAATGAAATCTATCAACATCAAATTAAAGTCTCCAGGGCTTTTCTGGTGCTTAGTAAAATCTTCTAGTATACCGGGGAAAAGCATTTACAAATATCACTGGGCCCTCACTCCCAAGGCAGTCATAAACTAGCCACAGAAAACATGGTGGTCTCAGAACGTCTTCAGAATTTAACCATGTGTTTCTGAACTTATTATTAAAGCAATTTAAAGAAAACACACAGTACATGAAGAGATGCAAAACGATCTTTCAACAGTCTGCCTGTAGATACCGGAATTCAAAGATTTTCCTGAACAACAACAAAATGAATACAAGCCTGTAGTTTTATAACTGGCATCCAAGATCCTAGACTGTCATCTGCCAAATTTCAGACAACTGTGGTGCTTAAAAGCTATAGGGAACAGAGACATTCACAGCTACTATTAATTCAAAGATGCTGAAGAAGGCATGTAACGTACAGATAGGCTTCCCATACGCACAACTTGCTATGCAGAAGCAAGTAAAAGGATAAGCATGCAATGGACTTTGTTTGTTGGTGGCTTAATCATGCCAACCTCTCTTAATCATACTTTGCATTATACAAATAACAACCCTTCTTATTCAGTAAAACGGTGACCACATTCAACCTTTTCCCAAGATAACTATGACAAAGAGATACAACACCATCTTTGATGTTACGACACAAAAATTTACAAGCAGGTACACTTATCCTGCCATAACTCCTTCCACATTATAATAGCTAGGAAACTGGCAGTGACAGGAATACAGAAGGGAGCTTTTTCTGTCTTCCAGAGACAAAGTTTAGAATACTGGTAATACTGGCCAAGAAGCTGGAATCCCAAATGAGGATTCAGTGGCATCCTCTCTATTAAAATAATAAAATATTTCATCTAGCCATTAACTGATTCTGTGGCATGTCTACACTTGGGATCTTAGTCCTCTAGCTAAGTATCTGATCAACTTTTTCAAACAGGCATAAAACTTAATGAATGAGGGCTCCAAACAAGTGCTTATTATTTTTCAAAAATAAGGTAGAAAAATATTTCCTCTTATATATACAAGGTTTTACTTTAGTATAAATTAACTGTTCCTAAATTATTTCAGAATTAAGTTTATTTGCTATTTCAAAAAGGCAAATTATGCAGAAGAAATTAATTTCAGGTCATATAGTTCCTCTACAATCATTTTTTCTTCCTGATCTTGGATCTGTTTCTACTTGCAACATTTTTCTGGCTTATTAAAGGTTTATAATTGAAACAGATAAAAAAGCCTATTACAGAGAGCAGTAATTATTAACTGCTGTGAAAATAAACTGGCTAGCATCTAACTTAAGAAACACAGCAGATGGCCAAGTAGGGGATGCTGAAACAATGAACGCAAGAGATTTTGCTGCTCACTTTGCTTCTTCATTTCAAAGAACATAATCAACAAACAGCAAGCATTTCACAAGTAATATTTTAATTGCACAGAGCAATTTGTCCTGGAAAAAGAGATACATTAGATAATTATAAACCTCAGAAGCGTATTTTAAAACGTTAAGCCCAAGTCTTCACGTTCTCAACTTGCTTTTTGAGCAATTTTACATTCATGAAGACCCTCTATATTCGTTATTCTCCTTGATATTCTTTCAGTGGCAGATTCTACATAGTCCCTTACCCCTCTCCCCAAAGTTCTAATAAGAGGTAAACTCATTTAAAATTGCAGGAATCCAACATTCCCAACAGCTAACAGGCAGACTTCAAGTACAGATGGAAAAGTAAATAAAAAAGAGAGATGAAATGTTGACTCTGTAGGTTTTCCTTGACAGTATGAAAAACCTTTACTTCAGAAATACTCAGCAGCACCCATCATCCATTGCATCATTTTCCTAGAATTACAATGACAAACAGTATTACTATTTGCTCAAAAGAAAGACATCATGAACCAAGTAAACCACTAACAGGTAAGGAAAAGAGAAACCCGAGAGCCAAAAGGAAAAGAGCAGGTCACTCTATTGGTTTCTTTTCTTAAACATGAACTACCTTTAATTAAAGAAGGATCGATTTACACAATAGACAGCGACAGAAGTGCAGCAATACTGACTTTTAGGTACGCTACTAGCTTGGTTACCATGGGGAAGGAAGGCGGCACTGTGGTCAGATACACATACATGTGCTAACATTTCCTCTGCACCAAAGTTCTGAACATTAATCGAGAACAAGATGCTGTAGTTTCAAGATCTTGATGAATAGAGCTTGCATAACCTACCAACAGCTGTTTTATTTTCTGCCCATGTTACCGGTGCTAACAGAACTTGAGATTCTCCAGATACCAAATAGCTGTTGCAGAGTAATTCTGAATCAGTGGTTCTCAAAAAAAAACATACGTTTTTGAGTTAGATAATGCTTCCCAAGTCCATGTATTTAACGGGACTGTTCATATTCTATCAGGGAAAAAAAATTCACTATCACACATTTTTGAACATGCAATACTGGTAGGATATATGTGAGCAGCTGGAGCAGCCAACCTTGATTTATATCTATGTAATAGAATTTAGATGGTGTTCGCAAAATGAAAAATTCCACAACCCAATTCATACACACCACCATGTCTAGATAGACTTTTGTAGATTCTGGACCAAAGCTACACAAATATCAAAACAAGTGTAAAATTCTCATAATTACTAGGAAAATCAGGGTCCTCATGTAACTCAGTCCACAAAGAAGTGGAAAAAAATCTCACACGCTGAGGCAGTGTTAGCAGAATCAACCTGCTCAACTACTTTTCTCTAAACAGAATAAAGTAAGAGATAATTGGTATGACCCGAAACATCCAAGTCTTGTCAGATGCTGATTGACAATGGCAATGCAGTAAAAACTTGCTAGGACCAGATAGCTCGCTTTTGTAAAATCCTAACTCCAAAGTTGCTTGATTTTAAAATCCCAACTCCAGGAATTTACCTGCCCAACATAAGTGTAGTTACTACAATTCCAGTGGAAAACATCTCACTTGAAATACTAGATTCAGCACCTAGCCCGTAAGAACCTAGAAATTTTTGGCCTCAGAAGCCTAAATTGTACTGTCAACCACTACAGGTCGCTGCTCCTATTAATCAGGAAAAACCCAACTCCAACATATCCTAGGTGCAAAGCAAATGCAACAACAAAAATCTGGCAGTAAGACCTTGCGAAATTCATCAGGTTCTTGCTCCCAAACCTCTAAATTCTACCGCACAGAATGAAGTGCTGAGCCGCACCTGGACAACCAAAGAAATCTGCACCTTCTAGATACTTAGATTCTCAAAGTTTTATCTTTAAGCTAGACAGCTTTCTTTCCCTGTACCTTTTTTTTTTCTCTCTGTCCCATGGATCGATCAATTCTTCAAAGGAAGAGGGGAGCAGCAGGAAAGAACAACTAAATAAGACGGCACAGGGTAAAAAACAAGTAACACCAAGGTGGAGGGACCTGGACCATGTGGCAGCCTCACCTCCTGGATTCGCCTGCGGGCCCGCTGCAGCACCTCCTCATATCCCTTCTGTCGCAGCTCACTCAGGCTCTCATAATACTCTTCAGGGTCATCAGTCTCGGTGAAAAGCACCTGCGAAAGGATCTTCCAGCCACAGGTATCCAAGCTGTGGACCAAGTAAACTTGTAGCTTGTAGCAAAGAGCATCCATCTCCTGCTCGGAAAGCTCCGGGGCTCCGAACAGCACCGTCCACATGCCCGAGGGCTCCTCGGGGAAGGCAGGCAGATAGGGCTCCAGCTCCGAGTTCACCGAGCACAGCTGCTGGTGCACAGCCCGCAAGTCTTGGAAGGAGAAGAGGCCGGCCCAGCTGCACTCCTCCCCCGCGGGCTCCGCGTCGGGAGCGGCCGGCTCGGCCGCCGGCAGCGGGGCGCACAGCAGCGACAGCGAGGCGGCCGCCGCCTCCTCCTTGCCCAGCTCCAGCACTTCTATGTCTTCAGCAGCACCTGCCGCCTCCGGGCCCCGCAGCGGCCTGCGGGCCGGGCTGCTCTTGGCGCGCAGCGGGCTCCCGGGCAGCGCCTCGGCCGCCGCGCCCCGCTCGGAGCCCCGCAGCCCCGCGTCGGCGCGGGCGGCCGCGGAGCCGCGCGGCAGGCCGGCCTCCGTGACCGCGGCCGGGCTCCTGCGCGCCGTGGGGCTCCCGGCCTTGGGGGCGGCTCTCGCCTCGGCGGCGGCGGGGCTGCCGCGGCGCAGCTCGCGGGAGCCGCTGCGCTGGCGCTGCGCCGTGCGGTTGTGGCAGGTGATGGCGAACTTGCCCTCGATCTCGTTCCAGGCCACGATGAAGACGAACTTGTGCTTCTCCCGCTCCTGGAAGGCGTGAGGCCTCACGGCCACCCAGTCCGCCTCCAGCGTCTCCTCCAGGGCGAAGGCGGACATGGCGCTGCGCGGCTCCCCCCCGCCCCCGCCCCCGCTCCCGCTGCCGTCCCGTCAGCCGCCGCCCCCAACCGCCCCGCGCCGCGCGCGCCGGCCGGCAACGGCTCCCCACGGCCCCGCGCGCCGCGGCCTCACCGCCCACTATCAGCCATCTTAGCGGAGCGGGGACGGGGGAGGATGCGCTGGTAGCCCGACCGGAGCCACGGGGGGATGGAGGACGGAGAGGAATCACCTCCTCTCTGCTCGGTGCCCGCCGCGTGCGCGCGCGCGTTGCCGAGGGGTCCCGCCGCCGCCGCCTCTGGGCATCAACCTGCTGCTGCCGCCGCCGCCGCGGACAATGCCCGCCCAGCCCGCGCAGGTACTTCACGCGGGTCACGTGGGGCAGGCTCTGTTTACAAGCGGCGGTGGCGCTGCGGCAACTCACCGCCGGCCCCGCCCAGCGTCCTCCCGAAGCCCCGCCCCTCGCCCCGCGGGACGCCTTCCCCATTGGTTGTCGCCGTGGTTTCTGAGGTCCCACCTCCCTCGCTCCGGCTGACGGCGATGGGCGAAGCTTCCAGCCCCGCCCCGCCCCCTCCCGCCTGCCACAAGAGGGGCCTCTCGCTAGCGCACCCGTGCGCACTCTCCCGCGGTGGGTGGGGCGGGGCGGGGTGGTGCCCCGCCCCTTCCCCGGTACGTACAATGCAGCCATTCAGTTGCCCGGCGTTGGGGATGCTGGGAAGGACACGTGCTGTCCGCAGCCGTTAGGGGGCGGGGCCCTGTGGCGTCCCCTGGGGCCAGCTGAGCTGCGGCCGCCCGGGGGAGGGGGGGGCCGCGGAGGGCGAAGCCTGCCCGTCCCCCTCTTGTCGCGCCTGGGCCGTGGTTCGCGGGGCGGGGCGGGAGGCAGCGGCCCCCTGCCGCCGCGGAGGCCGCCCTGGCTGCGCCTGCCCGGCAGCTCGAGGGGCCTGTTGGGCCCGGTAGGCGCCGCGCTCCCCTGGCCGCTCTCGCCGCCCGCCGCTGCCCCCGGCGCGCCAGCTGGCGGAGGGCGGCGAGGCGGCGAGCAAACGCGGTCCGCGAAGGCAGTAAACCCTCTTGCGGGAAGTCTGTGTCTGCGGCGGATGTCTCTGCTTTTCTTGTTGCCCGGAGTGGTTTTCTGCACAGCTGTGGGAGAGGATGTGGTGCCTCGGCAGCCTGTTTAGCTTGTCTGTGTTGCTTCATTCTGGCTAGGGACTGGAGCCATGTGTTTCAAAGGTCCTTCACTGAGAGTGCGGGACGTGCTCTGTGCAGCACTTGCTGTTAGGCAGCAAAAGAGTGAGTGCAGCATCTGCGATGGGAGCTGGGGGCAGCTCTGAAGTAGGTGTCTTGGGCAATTCCGGGCTTCTGCAACTGCAGTTAACTGATTGCGCTGAGACACAGCGCTTGTATGTTCGTTTTGGCCTGTCTTACTTCAGAATTGGCAGTGCCTTCAGTGCTCTCAGAGGCTTCCAAGCGTATTGCAGAGCACGTAGGTTACAGTAAGCCAGTATGGACAACTCGTAAGCATGCCTGAAAGGAGTGATTAATCACCTGCAATTTTAAGGCCAGCAGTCGGTTTTGTGGTGCCCTTTGGGATATTCCATTTCACTTCCTGTATAAGTGTTAAAGGAAAATATTTCTTGATATAAGGATAGAGGTCCTAAAATACTTAACGTCGAAAGTAAGATCAGTGGCAACGTTCATTGCCCTGTTGGTGATATTGTTGCCCTCTCCCACCTGGGGGGAGCACTGGGGGAATAAAACATTCCCAGTTGAGTCTGCCAGAGAAGCTGAGTGAGTCAGTTACTCCTTTTTTCTAAGGCTGCTACATTGACTAGCATCCTGTTCATGAAGGCTAAAATATTTGAGGAGAGCCTCTGACAATCCAAACATTCTCCAGTCATTAACAAAGCAACCTCCTGTATCCAGGAGAATCACAGTTGTTTCAATTACCCAGAGACATAGCTGTTGGAAAAAGGACAAGCTGTTGGAGGAAGCATGATATCCAGGCCCTAAAGCTAAGGGTGATGTGTGCTTTACATCTTGAGAAACAGCATTCTTTTCTGTTGCTGTAAATTCAAGCAGCAGATCAATGCACATGTGAAATGATGTGGAAGACTTGATTATACCCTATCTAGAAATAGCCAAGCAAGAACATCCTGGGGGAGGAACTGTAGTCCATTTCTGTTATTTATTTAAAAATCAATTTTCAATGGATGAATGTAAGTAGCAGTCCAGTTTTGTCTTTAATAATGTGTGAAAGAAAAAGTTTAAAAAAAAAAAAAAATCAAAGACAAGCCAGAGTATATATTCAGGCTTAAGACAATTGAACATGGATTCAGAATCTCTCATTGGCCCAAGAATCAGAGTTCTGGTATTCCAGGCAAGTTACTGTGGTAGTCTGGTTGTTCTCGGATAGCAGAGGGATGAACTGCTGTAATTTAAAGCAGATTTCAGGTAAATGTAACATTTGGGAGCTGGCTAAGAACTAGTCTAAAAATCACACAGCTACAAACAAGTTTCTGATACAACTCATTTCATGCAGCAGAGATGCTTGCCTATCGGCTCTTAAACTGTTATATTTTGCCAAAATTGCACCCTCACAGGAAAGTCGCAAGGAAATTGCAATTATTCAAAAATACACTATGTAGGAACACTGAATAGCCTTCACAGTGACTTCCATATTGTGGGAAATGCATAACTTGACCTTTATAAAAACATAAAGGGCAGGCTTTTCGGATTTTGGTGATTTGTCCTTAAAGGTGGTTAAAGAAAAGATGTCACTGAACTCTACGTATTTTCACTTCAAAATAAAACAAAAAATTAAAATGACATTCTTAAAGGCTAGTAATTGGCTATTGGAACAGGGCTTGGGGTGGAATATACTCTTCACCATCACAAAGCAGGAGTAGGTTAAGAAGCTCCCAATCAGCCTGGCTTGTGGTCGATTCCCACACTTTAAAAAGGCGATAAGTTTGTGTCAACTGAAGTGATTAGTAGGGAGTGTCTCTCTTAAGAGAACCTGACCAGCTTGGAGGTAAGTGAGCTACTGGAATGCTGTTACTTGGGACATGACTTACCTGCATGAGAATCCCATCACTAACCTGGAAACTGTATGCATGGGAGGCCTAGTTAACCTTGTGAAAAGTGCTATTGAAGTAGCAGTTACTCAGCTGACAAGCTGGATTATTATGTTTCAAGGAGCCAAAGCTTTTTTGAGAGCCAAGTGTTCAATCCCTAGTCAGCTGAAACCCAAGGTTAGAAATTTAATTGATGTTATATGTATATATATCTTTTTTTTTTGAATAATTGTGTCAAGCCCAGAACCTTTTAAGGTAGGGAGTACTTTGAGTCATTGCTGTCACTGGGCAGTCTCCAGCCTTTATATTTAATATGATCTTGAGTTAGCAAGCCAGTAAAGAGCAGGTTTGCAAACTCCCATGAGTACCTCTGCTTTTTCTACCTTGCAGTGTCATTTCCCCAAGCCTATACCTGCTGGTTCTCAGACACGAGCTCAGTTAACGATGGTGTTGGGAAAACAAGGTGACTACAAGGCCCAGCTTCAGCACAAACGGAGACATAGTTAAAGATTCTCAGCTGAATTAATTGTAGTCTGCCCAGGCAGATCCAGATCTATATGTAATAGGTGCAAAATAGGGCTGGTGACAGGATGAAACCCTATGGACCTGCACGTGTGTACCTGCACGTGTTTACGGTAGATGAGCTATCGCCTGTGACAAAAGGTTGGGTCCTCTCTCAACTGAATCACCTGAACCACTGCAAAGTGATCTCACCCAGTGATGTCTGAATTGTCTTCTGCGTGCTGATGCTGTGAACAAGAGCAGAAACACTCCTTTCAATGTTTATACAAACATTCCAGCACCTAGTTTGTGACTCCTACAGAATGCTTCAGGCTGAACTGAAATTACAGCCTTCCTCTGAGTGTTTAAACACCTTGGATAAACTAGTCTTAGTACAAAGCATTTCTGAGAAAGCCGGGTCTCATCTGAGAAGCCTCATTTAGACTTTAATCAATTCAACCTACTGCTGTTGTAACTTGATTTTTTTTTTTTTTTTTTTGTCCAAATACAAGACTGTTGTATTCTCAGTTAACCAGCTGCGGAGTTTCTTTCAGTAGTCAAGATGGGGGGGGGAGGGGGAGGAAGGGTATTTCATACCATGCTTCAAAATACTGTGGCATTGTGAGTATTTTTTAGGTGCCTGTTCTGAAATTGCTAGTAAGTGTTGTGCTAACAGAACTATGCTGGACGAGCATTTTTAATAGGTTTCTGTTGATAGGGTGATTCAGATTTTAATGTGGGCAAGCCAAGTAGCAATGTCTGTTATTTGTTAATGGGAGTCTTTCTGGCAAAAGTCTGAGAGCATTTCTTATAGTGTGTCTAGGTGAAGTGAGGCAAGAGGCTGACTGCATGAAAGCACTGTTGACTTTGTGATGGCTTAGTAGCGCTCTTTCAGTCAAGCATCCACCCAAAAGCGTACTTTCTAGTGATGGTTGGATCTGCACTTTGGAATACTTTAAATGTCTACCCTTAATTCTTTTTAATATAAGAAAAGATTTAGAGTGTTTCCAAGCACAAGGAATTGCATCGTATAGTAGAACCAGGATAACTGCAATGCATTTGATAGCCCATCTGCTCTGAGGAGGAGAACTGTATACATTGAATGTTTGTGCTGGCTCTGAACTGAAGTTATCTGCAACCAAACATTATTACAGTTGTAGAACATGTGAAATTATTACTGTGTGGTAAGCTTTACAAATGTGTGATAAGCTAAGCAAGTAATATAATCTCTCACTTATTGCTGAGAGGACCCAATAGTTTAAATACAAATTAAACTTTCCTTGAGATAAATCATTCATGAAAGTCACTCTTCTTCCTTTTAGCCAAAAAAATACTCTGATAAAAGGCAGACTGAACTCAATGAAGAAAAAATTATACTGGTAATACTTAAGAATCCCTCTTTGAAAGCTCAGAAGATTAAAAAAAAAAAAAAAAGTTTCCAATTTGAACATGTAGTCATAGTGGAAAAAGTTCTGAGTTTGATAAAAGTATGAATTTTACTAAATTATATAACAATAATCATTAGTCTCTGGGGTAAATAAAAAAACAATTTGGAGCAAGAGGCACAATTGGAACAGTCCTGTCTTGCAGGCTGGATGAGTCAGGAATGATGGTTCTTGCAGCTCTCTTTAGTGGTTTACAAAGCAATTCTTCAACTTGTTTATTTACCAAAACCACATTCTGATATGTTCCACCCAAGTACATGGGGATACAGAAAATGATCCTGATAACAAAGGAACCGCTTGCAGTTAACTACTTGTTTTCTTTGTTAAGTGCAAAATGCAACAAATATTTCTGACTTAAAAAAAAAAAAAGTGTCTCATAACTAGATAACTCTGTCAAAGAGCTTGCAAACAGTGACATTTTCTTTGAGGAGTAGAGTAAAAACTCCAGTCTGAATTATTTTCAGATTCCTCAAGACAGAGCCAGGCAGGTATTCTCTTTATATGCCTGAGTACAGTATGTCTAGCTGTGCAGCAATATCAAGACCGTAGCAGAGTGCTGGAAGATGTTCCTCAAGAAAAGAGGAAACAATATGCTTAGCCACATCCACAATTCAACTTGGTCAATCAAGAACACTTGTAACTAGACAGGGGAAGCCACAAACCACAGAACAAGCATTGTGCTGTAACAGACAAAATACATCAATCTTTTTTTTAAAAAAAAAAAAAAAGAAGAAGAAGAAATATAGTTGCTGCAGTAGTGAATACGCTCTGCCTTCTGATGGATCATCAGCATGACACATGGCAAGAAAACTACTTTGATTTTTGTTTGAGGAGCCTTAGATGTTTCCTTCTCTCTATCCATGATAGAGCAATAGAGAGACTGATAGGCTGATAGACTGAACTATCTGCAAGGTTATACCAGGCCTATACAAAAAGAATTTGAATATATCCAGAAAGATTTATCTGAAGTTTAGGAAAAACAGATAGAAATCCCTCACACCTAATTCGGGAAGAATACTTCATTTTGGGGAGCTAATTTTTTTCTTTCTTCATATAAAATTACTAAGATACAATATTTACTTTAGTTGGAAATTTTGGTCCTTTGCCATTTGCAAAAAGGAGATGAAGCCATATGATGCTAGAATTATTTGCTCTGGGTATTAAATATCGCTTAAACAAGCTGCTAAAATACAGCCTCTGAGAGGCTGAGGAACTCTTTGTAGAGTATTAGTTAATGTTCTTCTGATTTATTGTGTTTTGGATGAAAAGAATGGGTCAAAGACCCACTAGCTTTTTATTTAGTGCGTGATCCTGGCATTTCCTGTAAACGTGTGAGCTGTTTTTCCTTTGGTCTGAGAGGAAAAAAAACTTTACCTACTAGATGAGTCGCTCATATTTCCAGTTACATTTCCAGGCCATCTGACCTCTGCAAGCTTCTGCAGGCCTTCTGCAGTGGCAGTCTATGCTGGCTGAGATGAGCATAACAGACTATTTTGAGTGCAGCCAACTCTAGCTTTGGGTCACAGCTTGGATGGTAAATATTTCTAAATACGTTCTCTAAAAAGCTAAGAACAGATTGAGTAATGGATGTAAATTGCGCAGTTATGTGCTTAAGGGGTAAATATACCATTTCTAGCCAGTATTCGAGAAGTCTTAGCTTCAGTCTGATAAATGTTGTCTATCAAGGTGACAGAAAACTCCACTGAGCCAAAAAAGGGATGAAGTATCACTTGACTGAAAAGCATAGTGTCAAGACTTGTTTGCATTGTGTGTAACTTTCCAAGCTGTCTTACCAGTCAAGGGATTCCTCCCAACCATGACAACGCTTTAGGGGAGCGACAGGAACATTGGCTTATGCTGTCCAATTAATCCTCATTGCTCTCTCTATGTTGCTGGCCTTGAGTTTTAAATTAATGTGATAGTATGAGTGACAGATAAATCTGATAAATGTAAATTTTAATAGGAACAGTGTTGCTACTTGTAGGTAGTTCTGTGCTGGTGTAATTTGTGAACAAAATCACAACTCTTAAAAAGCAGTTGATCATAAAATAAATGATAGTACTGTAGTCAAAAAAGATGCTAAGCATGATCAATTATCAGATGAAGTATCTGTAACTTATAAAATCACAAGAACACTGATATAATTTTTTTCACCAAAATATTCTAATATTTATCAAGCTACCCTGTATACATTCAAGCATTCAGTCAAATCTGACTGAGTACACATACTTAGCCTTTGAAGAGCATCGTCTTAGAAAGTATATAACTAAGCTCTGATTATCAGAACACGGCAAGAGAGTATGCTAGTATAGAAGCAGAACTGGGACAGAAGCTAAAACACAAAGCAGATTAATGCCAGTATTACTTAATGAACTTTAGAATATAAAAACTATTAGACTTGTATGATGTTTACTAAGCACGGAGTATTTTCATAGGCACTTTGAAGTTTTGCCTCCTAATAAAACACAAGTCAGCATGCTATAGAAAAGTTTAAAGTTTTGTCAGCTTTCTAGGAGGAATAATAACTACAATTTGCCAGGTATGTGTTCCGGCATTTTGGGATCCTGTGAGGCTGGAGACAGCTCAACAAAGAGAAGACAGCTGGATAAAGAAATGCGTGCTAGTGGGGAAGTCTTGCAAGAGAATCCTCCAGAGCACTACAGAAATGCTCCACAACATAATAAACTCAGTTTATGGCATGAAGGTCACAGTAATGCCACTGTTGTAGTAGGTAAATCTTAATCCCAAGTGTTCACATCAAGGCATGAGAACCCTACCCCTGTGAGGTCTTAGGTGCTCTCTTCTCAACAGAAGGCCTGACGTCTAGCCTCACTCACCAAAGAAGTTCTCATCCTAATTAAACTGTTCTGGATAAATATTGGATAGGATAAGCTGCTGACATAGCTGCACCCTAAGCTACTGCATGCTTGAGGCTGATCCAGTTGCTCAGTATGGGAGGAACAGATGGTTTCTTCACCCGGTTCCATCTTCAGTTGAATTGCCCTGTGATCCTGCTGTAAGCACCATGGCAGGGAAACAGTCCTTTTAAAAAGACATTCAGATCTGTGGAGGAGCCCACATGCTACTAAATGAATAGATAAATCCTTCAAGTACAGATGATCAGATCTTGAAGAGCGGTGAAGTCCAAGATAGATTTCACATGCATCTGATTTGTAGCTTAAACAAGGGGAGAAGTGTTGTAGCTCAGTCGGCATTACAGTTTGGCAAGCCTCTAAGTTGACATTCCGTAGCGAAGCAGAGAAATTCAAGGATGTGGGATGGGAGAGGGGGTAGCATTAGCAATAATGTGCTTTTTTGCATCCAGAGTTCGGCATTTGTAGAAAGTGGTTCTTTCTGTGATTCTTTACTAATATCACATGATTATTGAGCAGTAGCTGGGCTGAGAGCAAATTAGACCTGTAAAAAGGCAGAACAACACATTTTTATTTTTAGAAATACATACTTCTCCTCCTAAGCAGCATCTAAATTTGTGCAAAAAAGTTACCTTCTGATTATGGACACTTCACAATAGAAACAACTTCCATGTCATGTTACTTTACAAGGATGTTTGTAAGCAGAAATGACACCTGGCTTATTTAATTGAAATCAGAAGGTTACCTGTGTCAGATTTCATGCAGAAGACTAACACTATTTTCTAGCCCATTTAATGAGCCTTACTGTTTTCAATTACAAGATTTATGCCTCAGGCAAACAATTTATATTATGAACAACAGAATTATTCAAAACTGTTTTCTTACAGATGTATGTTCTATATCCTCATATATAGTTTAGTATCCTAACTCGCCCTGTGTGCCTTCCCTCCATGCTCTCCCATGCTCCGTCCCATGTGGGCAAGAGTCAGTATGTGCTTTGACTTGCCCAACAACAATATGTTAATATAGGTGTGTATGTCCTAGTTGGTCAGCCAGCTGATGCAAAGTGTAAGCTGTGTTTGTATGTGTATGTTAGTAGATAATTTTTATGCAACTTAAATTAAAAAATAAGTTTCAATTACCTTTGATACTTAAGCAGTTGGACTAGATGACCTCCTGAGATCCCATCCAACCTGAATTATTATTATTCTATAATTCAATGCTATTTTCAAATTTCATTAAAACAGGCCAGCATGTTCAAATATTAGGAGTGGAGTGGCAGAGATATGGACTGAGTGGTATCAATTGTGTAAGCCTTATTTTCTTAAGAGATCAGGCTAACACAGCATACCAAGCAATGGGCTCTGGGCCTGGCACTTCACTGTTGCTAGCTCAGGCTCTACTCCTCGCATTACCAAGGTTGACTTTCAGAGTCTATTCTACAAATTTACTCCATGCCTGGCATTATTGAAAGGATACCTAATGAGAGTATATGCTACTATCATATATTTTTGCAACCTTCTGTTAGATTTTTAACATGGTATAGTGTGTGTAAAGCAAAACAGTTTTTATAACAATATTGTATATTTGCTTTGTATATAGGTGGTTATCCCTAGGAATGGCTCTCATGAATGACTTCTCATGTGCTTGTCATTAATTACCAGCTGATGTTTTTTCCAGCAAGTTATTTTTAGAATTGCATCATACAACAAGCACATCTTAACATTCTTTGTTATTGATGCAAGTTCTAAAGAATTCTGAGTTGTCATTCAAGTTCCTGTTGGTAAGTTATTGTCATCATACCATGACAAATCCTTTCTGTTTCATTGTGTCAAAAATATATGCTATGTGTTTACTCCTTTTGGAGATGCTCAATTTGGCATAATTATCAGAAATAAGTCTATCAGTGTTTAAAGGAAGAGATGTATTTTTTATTAGACAAATATAATTGGGGGAAAAGAGAGCATGCTCTTCAAGTATTGTTAATTGAGTATTATCAGTAGCTGTTTGGCAAATTCTGTTTTTTTTTTCCTTTACGCTGCTCATGGCATCCTTTCTGGTGATGTAAGAACGCTTTTCTTATTGATTGTGCTATTTCCATTTATTGAATGCTGAAAGATGGTCCTGTTTGTTTTGCTTGGTAATTCCTTGTTTGTGTACCAATGCAGCAAACTCATTTATGCATTAATCATTCCATTTCTGCTTATTAATATCACTAATTCTTTTGTAATTAACAGCTGCATTCCTTTTAGTGGCTTCTTGTTTTCTGCAAACTTTAGAATAGAGTGAGGAACTTCTTTTGACTTGTGTTATTTTCTTTTGATCATTTGTAGCCAGTTTTGAATAGGTCTGCTGATAGAAAGTAATCTAAAGATCTGATACTAAAGATCTGCATTTAATGTGACTAAGTCAAATGTAATGTGTTCTGATTGTATTGGCTATGTCAGTGAAATTCAACATCTTGAATCAAAAAATTCTATTACCTCACATCTAGTTTACACTTGCTCTAGTGAGCAATTCAAGCAATTCCTTCTGGGAATGGAGATGTTTCACTTGTTACCCTGCTGATAACAGGAGACTCCCCATCTGGTGTCTTTGTTCAGCATCCCTTCATTTCAGTTTCACAAATTAAATTTAGAATTTTCCTGAGGACTTTGAGTAGTACGGAAAATACTTAATCTGGCAATGCAAAACTACTTTTTACTATTTTTACTATATAGAACTGCAAAAGCTTCAATGCTATTTCAGTCATCAAAAGTATAACTTCAGTGTAGATAACTTGTAATTCCTTATAATGGTTATTTTGAATGTGAATCTTCAGTCCCTCAGATCTGCGTTATTACACTAGTATTCTACAGGCATGTACATGCTTAATTTTACTACCCTGAATTGTCTCACTGACTTGAAAGGAACATCTTCCATTCCAAGTAGTATGGCTAAGATTTCACACAAGCTATTTGCCTGGACATGTTTGCAATTGGAGCAGACTAAGAAATAGAGGGAAGGAGGTATAGGAAAAAGCAGATAAAAAGGGCAACATACAGTGGGGCCGTAGATGGTGGCAACATATTTCTTATGTTAAACAATTATCAGGAGTCAAGTGTCAGTGTAATTTGATCATAGCTTTTAACTGGCCACTTGAATAGAGCTCATGGTGGACTTACCTGGGTTAGCTGAATCAGATGTTACTGCTTTTGTTGTGAATCAAAAACTGTGACCGGAAGGGACCTCAACAGATCATGCAGAACATCTCATTCGCCCAGAGCATAATCCTGTGCGTGTAACCTGCTCCTGCCAGATGTCTATGTGGCCTCTCTTCTAAAGTCTCCAACGACAGGGATTCCACAAGGAAGCTGTTACGCTACTTAGTTTTCTTTACAGTTAGAAGGTATTTCCTCATGTCTAACTTGAATTTACCTTCTGCAGTTTTAATATTTGGTGAAGTCCTTTAGATATATCTAGAATCTGTGACATTAACAGGGAGTACTAAATTGCAAGAGGATGGGTCCTGGAAGCCTGGCATGCTTAGACAGAGTCATTCCAAGAAAAGCGGCTATGCAGAAGACAGTGCAGAGAGAGATGCTGCTGGAAGACATGGCCATGCTGCCATGGCCATAAGGAAGGCATGAACTGAAAAGCGATTCCAAATCTACCTCAGTTGCAAGCCAGAATTTTGAAAGCAAGAATAAGAATGATCTGGACTATAAGAAGACACTCGGGATTCATCCCATCATCAGATGTGTCGTATTTTCTCCTGTTTACTGAAAGATTAAGTAAACAAGAGTAAGTAAACCCGATGGGTTTTAGCATAAAGGATAGCCTTTCAGCTCAGTAAAGGTTATCAATGTAACAGCAGCTATTTCCTGGAGAGACCAGGTGTGGCTGGGGCTCCTAAGTCGACAGAGATGGGGAGGTAACCCAAAGAATGACAGTGAAGCAGTGAGAGGAAAAGGACGGGGAAGAGAAAAATAATGAAGAAACAATGGCAAAGTTTTATAGTCATTGATGGGGGATGGAAAAGCAGGATAGTGACATCCTGTATTAATTAGAAGCTTTAAGCATGTTTTACTGGAACCGATGAGTCAGGAGAGCCAAAGGTATTTATATGACCTGCTGTACAATACTGAATAGTTAGTCTGGTCATTCAGAGACACCCAAATGTCCTTCAGTAAACACCCACATTGGAAAAAGAAGGTTATACCTTTATTAGCCATGAAGAAAAGAACAAAGCAGAGAAAGTGGTTGGGTGACTTTTTAACCACATCTCTTATTTTGTTTCCCCATAACTGCAGTAGTGGTTGTTAGTTTTGTTTCTTATGATAAGGGAAACTGCTTTTTTTGGCAGCCTTTTGAGTGGTATTAAAGATGGTAATAACTGCTCTTTTTGGATGAAGAAAAAGTTAAGATGATGAGCCAAAGTTGCTGTTATTACTGTTGTGGTAAAAGCCTGAATCTGCTTTCCTGATGATAAATCAAGACAAGCACACACACAAAAGGAGAAAGGGAAAGACAGCCAAGTTAGAAAATGTACCTTCTGTTTCTGCTCCTGACTTCAATTTATAAGGTTGTTGCTAGAGGAGACTGAGCATAGCACGTGGTGCTGGCCAAGATCTGGCCAGCTTGTACCATCGTTGAGCTGTCTCAAGGCATTACTTTCCTCTGCCTCCCTGTGTTGGACTTGTAGCAGTGCTGCCCAAGAGAGTGATCTGGCTGGCAAAGACAATCATGGAGCCGAGGAAGAGGAGTAGAAACAAAAAGAAACATGGTGGGGAAGGAAAGGGGCACAAGCGAAACATGATGGCAGGCATGTGAGTCCTGTCCTCCAGCAGGTGTATTTGCTGAGGCTGCTAGAAGAGGCAGTATCACATGCACCCTTCTCCTGGCTGGCGTTCTAGGACTGTCGCCTAGGACTGAGGAAAGGAGACCCATTGGGGTCACAGTGGAAGTACTTCTTTGCCACACGATCTTATCACAGGCCTTGGAAGGATACTTGGAGACTTTTCTAGCTTCAATCTTTTCTGACTTATTTATAAATATTATTTATACTGCTGACTCCCTTTTCTTTAAAGAATCATTACATTTTTATTTGAGCTGGAATGGATACAGAATAAACATAAACTAGCCATTATTAACCATTTTCTTCCTTACCTTGGGAAGAAAACCTAATTTTATAAGAAAAAGTATTGTCTTGCTAACCAGTTTCTCTTTCATTTGTTTATTTTGCTGCTTTTATTTTGGACAAAATGACCTCCCTACCTTTCTTCTGTCCCTAGTGTTCACAATAATTGCTCTGACTGGGCTTCCACACCAGAGCCATGTTTCTGTTCAGCCAGGAGTAGATGTTCTCTTAACCTACATGTGATGATATGTCCCATCATATAGTTTCCTTAGTAGTTCTGTCTTTAACGTACAATTTCAGATTAACAGAACATCTTCATATAGATGGAGACATACCTTTGCACTTTGGACAATTTGGAACATAAGTTTCTGCCCCTCAACTGAGGGCTCTGGGGAGAGGCCAAGCCCCTTTACTCCCTTAGGCTGGCAGGCAAAATCAGGTGGTTTTGTATTTTTGAAGGAAGACTTGAAGGAAGCCAAAGACCTTTTTGGTTTTGTTTAAAATTTTCTCTTCACTCTGACTGGAAATAAACTGTTTTAGTGAGATTGAATAGAAATGTAAACAAAATTATTTTGCCTTTTTCAAAGGACAGAGGAAAACATTTGTGTTTTATTATGAATGCACTGAAAACTAAATTTTGGGATTTTTTTTAAATAAGCATTTGTCTTGTGAAATAAGTTTCATGTTTTTGTCTGTGATACTGTGGCTCGTAAAGAGCAGGGAAGCTATTGTGCCTTGGACCTACAAGATAAAAGGTTTTCGGGGCTCAGGAAGAATTAGATGGTGCCTGAATGAGGACTAAGAAATGTTTTGTAGTTGGATCTTCCATTACTTTGAAAGGAGCGGTCTTGCCTATTTAGCCACATGAATACATTTTATCACCTATGAACTCTGTCAACGAGTGGAGGTGCAGCCTGGAAGGAAATGGAAGGTGCGGCTGTAGAGGGACAGGAAACAACAATGCTGGGTATGAATCACAGTGATGAATTTGTTGCAGACAGACTGATGGCTCAGAAATGCCATCTAAGCAATTATTCAGTTTTGATGCATTGTAGTCAATGATGCAGGTGTGAAGCAAGTCAAGAAAAAAGGAGGTTGAAGTAATTTAGGATATACTCTGATTGAAATAAGTTTTCATGATGATGCATCTCTACAGTTGTGAAACACTGAGATCCTCAGGGAAGACACTTAGTGTGAAAGAAGGCAAGCAGAAAACCTTCCGAAGTCCTGCAGTGAGAGACAAGTTAAGCGTTTACCTGCTTTCACTCTTTTCTCCTATTCTACTTTCTGTTTTTATTGTCTTCCTTTTTTCCTTTTTTTCTCTCCAGTTCCATCACTTACATTCTTGTTGCTTGGCCTTCCTTCTTTGGGAACCCCAATTAATATCTAACTACATTTTTGGATGAAAAAGGAGTTCTTCCTTAGAAAATGTAAATTTTCCTTAGAAAATTTTTTTTCCTTAGAAAATGTAATTTGACTTAGTGTTTTCAATTTATGACAATTTCACAATTGAATTTAGTTTTTGACCCTGAAATATTTTCTCAAAAGTTTCAAATTGTTCTCCTTCTTTATGAGTTTATGCATTAGAGAATATATTCTCTTATTTTCTTCTCTAAAAAATCATTAAAATGTAAATCAAAGGAACGATCTTTGCATGTTTATCTTTGGCCAGCTCTTTTCTGGGTACTTTTACTTCTGTATTCTTTCATTTTGCAATTGTCACTTCCAATCACAAGGTTATTTCTGATTTCTAGATGCAACTCTCAGTTGCCACGGGACCTTCTGTCGTCTTTTGAATGCAATGCAGAGTCATCTCTGTGAAAAGTGCATCATTTACAACCTCTTATAAACTCTTGCAATAACAATGGGGAAGAAAATAATATTCTGAGTCTATTCTGGTATTCAGTAAGTACACTGGTTTATACCTCAGCCAGAGTAGCATCTGGAGCGGCACGGATACCCTGAAATATAATAGATGGGTCAAGCACAATTGCTGCATTCTTTTTCTCTTTATTAATTTTTTGTTAAAGGAACTCAAGCAAATTATGTAATTAATTTGTAATATACTTATAGTATATTTTCTTTTGCGATATATCCATTGGGTTCAGTAATGTCTGCTGTACTCATTAGCACTGATGGTATTTGCATTCTGCTTGCTTTCTGATACACAGAAGTAAAGCAAGTAGCTGATGGCATCCCTCATTTCAATTTCAAAAGCATGCACCCAAAACCCAGAAATTAAACTGGTTGCAGATACATTCCAGATAATCTTCTGATTTATTGTTTTTTTTTTTTTTTAGTTTCACTTCCTGTACAGCTTCCCAAGTTTTCTGCCTTAATATTGTTTCCCTGTTTTGGCATGAGTAATTCATCAGTTTGGGAGGAGTCTCAAGGGGTATTTCCAGTAAGAGAAGAAATTGAAAATGCAGCTAGTTATTTTTTAATGTAACTCAGTGCTTCTGCTGAGGCTGAGCATGTTTTGCTGAGTATATTTGGATTCAAGTGAAAGGAGCAAATTTCTCTAATCTCAGTCCCAAGCCTTTTTCAGCATAGACTACCCAGAAGCTCTTGCTTGTTTTATTTTTGTTCATGATCATGCTCCTGCTGCTATTTCTCTGGTTGTCTCTCTCTTTGTTGCTGCTTTGTTTGTCTGCCTCTGTAGTGTTTCTCTTCACTTCTGCTGCACACGTGTACACACATGTACACACATACACACACAGCTCTGCATTAAAATCAATCCCATATGTCCATGCTATTTCCCACACTCAGGGAGAACCCAAGGGACCCCACAACCAGCTATTGCCTGGGCCTCAGTGTGGCTTAGTCTCTGGGTGACTGATTTTTCTGCTGACCTGCCCTCATGAAACAAAGGGCTCCCTTCCATTCAGCCTATTTAAGGAAACAGTTGAAAGATAACTATCATGTCCAGCAACTTCAGCTAAGTGGTGCAATTGCCCACAGGTCGAAGACACGTTCACTGGGAACTTAACTAATGGAGAACTACAGAACGTTCTTTGAGTCTATCATTCTGCAGATGACACAGTTTGGGATTGTGTCAATAATCTGTTTTTGAAAACCATGATACTAATTTTTATGTACAAAATCTACAGTCTTTTATTAACATACCTTCCCAATCACTATGTTAATAGGAATATCTTGAACTAACCTGTAACACTTGTCAGTGCGGAGTAATCGGAAACGCCACTTTAAGGGGGCATGTAGGGAACTGAGTAAATAACAAGGGTTTAGTAGTTCTTCTGCACGTGCCTTTTCAGGGCTTTCAGTAAGCATTGGATTGTCTAACCTCTACATACTTAATGAGATTTGCTAGTAAAAATTTCAGCTTGACTTTTCCAGTTTTTCTTTTCCTACTTTATGCCTAGTGAATTTGATCAATATTTTCCTCATTTCAGGCAGAAGCTTTTTTCAGAGCCCAGGCACATAGTGTCTAAAGGTAGAATTTAGCGCACAGACTGCCAACATGGTATTAGTTTTCAGAGATATGCACAAGGTGTGTTATGTGTTATGGTGTGTTAAGACTGAAGTGCAGAATTTGAGGCTTGCTACAAGTAGTCTGGCTTTGGCAGACTCTATTCCCTCTGTTTTGAAGTTTCAGGAGTCCAAAATTCTTTTGTTAAATTTTTAGAGTTTCTTTCTGTTGTAATTTTAAATTAAGAAGGGACATCTTATAGGTTCTTCTCTGCTGGATCCTGTTTCTGCCAGCTTTTATTTGTGACATACATTTGAAATGTATATGTAAAGTTTCCCTTCCCTGGCACAAAATACTCCTCTTTGCTGGGTTTACCTTCTCCTCTGGCTCTCGAATGAAAAAAACATTCCTTTCAGTGCAGAATCGGTTTGCAACTTACTTACCAGCTAGTTTGAAACTACTTAGTCAAATAGTCACTTGAATATTTGTATTTCAGAGATTTAGCAATAAATATAAAATGTATATTAATCTTTGTAGCAAATCTCAGGTTTCTTTGATGTGAAACTTTGTTAATTTAAACCAGCACAGTCATCTGTCCTCCTGTGAGATTCCTTACGATGAGAAGTTAGCCTTAGGGACCATGTATTTTGTGTACTTATTCACTAATTTTTATAGAATTTACCTTTAATTTTCTGCAAAATAATTAACATGCAATTTCAGATGTTTGGGCAGGTGACTTCAAAGGTAAAGGCTGGGGTTTTTTTTGCAATTATTTTAGTTTAGCTTTGGTTGAATGTGCCTCTTTAATATATGTTCCATGATATTGTTTCTCTCTAGGTTCTGCCTTTGAACTAAAGGCCACTAAAAAAGGTGATCCAGAGCTTTGTTTATTGCTGTCAAAGCCAGAAGCCTCTGAACCAGTGAAGGATTTGTTTTATGCACAATGTCACAATCTTTTGTTGCCATTGTTAGCATTTCCAGACCATATTTATATGGATAGTCATTTAGCACAAGACTGTGGTCTGGCCTGCTTGCTTGTGTGGGAAATGCAAAAGGGTTTAGGATGCCTTCCTTGTTCTCTTTTGTTGGTACCAGTAGAGTGTGTACAGCATGGAGCGTAAGCAGATGCAAGTGATAGTAACAAAGGCAACAAAGCTGCTGCTGAGCTACCACTTTCTCTTACAAGCTGCCCACAGTCTGACACAGCTGGGCCCAGCAGTGCTAAAGCGTTAGCTCTACCCTGGTCACGTGCCAGACTGTGCAGCAGCAGAAGGTGGCCTACTTTTACAGTTTCTTTCCCAGAGTACGGCAAGGAAGTGAGGGGGAAGAATCAGAGGACTACGGTCTCCGATGATGTGGTTCCCAGCCTGCTTATGGGAATAATAGCTACATAATTTTTTTTTGCTTCTTGGGGAAAAAAATAATTGAGAAATTGAGGTGGAAATGGGTTTTCCTCAGCAATAAGAACGCTATTCCAGAGACCTAGGCCCTTTGGGTGGCATCATGGTTCATGCCACCTTAGCGAAACAAATTGTTCTCAGCACAGATCTTGGCTACTTTGATCTGAGGTCTCCAGTGATCTGACCTATGGCCAGTGGAGAAGACCAGCTTGTATATAATTCTAATGCATTTTTATCATCCTTTGGTCTAGTCTGCCTCTCGGCATGGCATAGCCACAGGCACACCTGTCCAGCAGATATCCTCCTTTCCTTATGTGTAAGGATGAAGACAAGATTGGTCACTATAAATAGCCCTTTACTAACTGTAGATTTCTATACAATGAAAATAATTTCTATAAAAGGCAATTTTTCCTGGAACCATCTAAACCCAGATGTTGCAGTGGCAAAGAAATGTACTCTGCTGAAGAATGAGATTGTGCCCTGTGGATTTTCATCATTTGCTTTCCCATTAATGCACTCAAAAGGAAGATACTAAATGCTGAAGCACAAGAGAGAACATAATGGAGAATCAGGATATAATAGATGTCTGGCTTTACAGTCGTTATACTGTGGAATGGAAGGATGCAGCAACATGAAGAAAAATGACAAAAGAATAAAATTTCCCAACTGAAATATGGTACTTTCTTGTAGGGAGTGAAAACTGGTTCTCCCACGGGCAATAGGAGATTAAGAATTGTTTCCATCCTTTGCAAGAGCACAAGGATTATTTAGTTGTTGAGACATCTCCAAATGCCTCATCTTGACAGGATGCTTCAGCTGATAGAGATGTCTGGGAAAACTTTCTGTTTCCTAAAATAAAATCTTAGGCATCTAAGCTTTTGCTGGAAAATTTGAAATTATCCTTCTATTTTTAGCACACCTAATACAAAGAATTTCCTCCAAACTCTTTATTTCCAGCCTTCTCTACTGTATTTGAAAATCAATTTTCTATATTTTCTGCTCGGTTCTGTCACTGCAAATTGTAAAGTCCCCAGTCAGAATCAGTGACAGGCACTATACCAAATGAGATCTAAACAGTTCTGAATACACTGACTACAGTCCCAGTGCTGCAAGGCGATTTGTGCAGGCAGTCATTTGTGCCAGCAGTAAGAGTCTTGCAGGACTATGTCCTTAGACAAGAAGTAATATATCAAATAGAATGAAAAAAGGATTCAGTGAAATATAAACAGTCTTACCTACCATACATTTGTTTCTACTCTTAATATTGATAGAGGGAGATGTTCACGGAATCTAAAGGACTATATTTTTGGCTGCAGCATGACAAGCTGTTTTATGTATGAGCCGTATGTGATTATATTGAAAACAAACTTTGCTTCAAGAACATTTTTGGCTCCACTGTGCAAGAACACAAAGGGCCTTTGTTGTGCTCTCAGCAAAGTTATTTATGTATTGCAAGGAACTTAAGGACAGTTTTGTCTGATGGTATTCATCTACTAACTCAAATTTAAATGCGTAACTTATGTTCGCACAAATCATAATTATTAATGTGATCTGCTAGACAAAGAATTCTGAAACTAGAAGTGGGCTTGATCTACAGATTCAGATCTGGAATGACAGTCCAGAGCGGGGTTTCAGATCCAAGGCTTTGAATCAGCCAGAATAGAAAATACAACAAAAGGCTTTACATAATTCATATCAATTATAATCGTCTTTCCTCAAATTGAAAATGAGGCTTGTGGTCTCTTGTATGGAAAAAAGGTCATGGAAAGGAGAGGGAGCTAACTGGCTCCTGGGAAGAAAGGAATCCTGGGGCAAAAGGGGTATGTGATCGTCTGCCAGAGCCTCCTACAGGACCTTTGGAAGCCAGATAAGGGGACTGAACTTTCCTCTGGCTCACCTAAAACTGTCATTACATTAAAGGATTACTTACAGAGATCTTGTTTTCCCAAAATTTTTCCTGTGTGACCGAGGAAACATGTAACTTCAACTTCCTGCTCTACTGTAAACTTTGCGTGGCTACAGACAAGTCCTTTAAGACCATATTCAGGGCACATGCTATCAGTCCAAGCCTTTGGTTTTGCAACTACTGTGACACATCAGTTAAAGAGTGAACTCAGCAATTCAGAGCGCTGTCTCTACAGGACTGCAAGACACTACTACCTCCCTGTGCAATCAGTGGAGGAAGTATTCGTGATAGGGAAGTGAGGCACCTATGTGAATCAGACTGAATATAGCCATTGTTCTTTCTTCTGCTTTGGTTTCACAAATACAAAATGCGTGGCCAGTAGTTATCTACCTCACTGAGTTCTTGTAATATTTAAACACTTTATAAGATTATGGAGCATTGAGAAACTGCAATAATGGAGGTTATATAAATGTAATCCGATTATATAAGCTTCTTCAGATGAATTGCACTTTCACTACCATAACTTTCTGTTACATGCTTATTGTTTATTCATGCTATTAGTGGCTGCAGAGACTAGATGTTATTTCAGATGAGGAATCTCAGTCTTATTTTCTTTACTGGATGAAGAATTTTGTTTTGGTCATGCAATCTAATTGCAAGTCAGATTGGCTCCATCTGTAGCTGCAGACACTGAATGCTTCTAAACATCGGGGCCCGTTTTCTGGACAATTTCAGAATTTCTTGACTACAGTATTTCTCTCCATGCCCTTTCCAGGATCAGCTATGACTTATGGCTACAATCTAACTCAAAGTTCATTGTCACTATATGGGAAATGACGACAAACGCTGTTTGGAGGGAAGGAGGTAAGATGTACTGAGCTCAGCAAATAAAAGTAGACCAGCCTGGCATCATCATCGGTTCTCTGCTTATAGACTATTCCGTGACATCATGCTATTCTTGAAGATTTTATTTAATTTTTAACCAAAAATGCTGGATTCTAAGCAGATCCTTGGTATTACTGTGAGTGATAGGTCACATTGTTCTGTTGTTTCTTTTAGAAACCACTGAGGGGCAGCAGGTTTTCACATGGAAAATATTACTGTCTTTCATGTGGAAATACTGAGCTGCGAGTATCACACGTTTTATTATTTTAATGAATTCCATGCATCAGCTTGTTGAAGACTGTAAGAATATGTTATTGTATGCTGCTGTAAATGAATGTGATTTTTGCTGTTTTGTAGTAGCTTGATGTACATGTACTCCATAGACAGAAATAAATTGGAGAATGTCCTACCAGATGTGCCTGCAAAGCACCTTGTGCAGCTGTAGGGTGCCTGTAGGATTGGATTCGTAAGTAAATCTATCATATGCACAACACATATTTAGGCACTGCTTTTAGAAATGAGGCCAGGCTATTAGGACAAAAGAATGAGAAGAGCTTTGATTTATTAGCCTGCAACTTGCTAGCTGTGTAATAGAATTGGTTATGTTACTCAGGAATCTCTTTATGCTTTAGATAAATAACTGTTTGTTAACCAGACACCCTATTAAAGCAGATATTGTTTCAGCGAGACTATTAAACCAAGCTGTGAATGGTAAAGATGTACCTAATAGTGAACACAGGCCATCTTTGCTGCTTCTGTCGCTGCTGTAGTTAACTATGCATATGTGATCTGACTCTTTACTGCCTTGTTTCTGGCTACTCAGTTATGCCACTGGGAAGCATACTGGACTGGAGTTCTGGTGCGAAGAGTTTTGGTCTGTTAGCATTTCACATTCACCCTGTGTGATAAGCACAGCTGTTAATAGTCCAGGGGAGTAGATACAGATTCATACTTTTCTGCATATATCAGTGAGAACAGAACCAATAACCAAGTTTGCAGAGGATTTCTGCCTGGTTCATTCATGAATTTTTAAAAACCAGGGGCCAGATCTTTGTTTGGACAATTTCCTGCATACATTTCAGACAGTGCTTACAGTTAGCATTTGGACACACTCCTATCTCCTTTCTATCCTCAGCTGAGAGCAGGGGCCAATTTTCTGACACAGCTTTTCA
The DNA here is from genome assembly GCF_040807025.1 of Struthio camelus. Lineage (NCBI taxonomy): Eukaryota > Metazoa > Chordata > Aves > Struthioniformes > Struthionidae > Struthio > Struthio camelus. The sequence goes on along the minus strand of NC_090982.1, from coordinate 63,491,247 downwards.
GTAGCACATCAAGCTGCTCTAAGGTAAATATTCTGGTAAAAATTAGAAGTAAAAAAGTATGGGTTTTAGTTGCTATGCTGCTACACCTTGGGCAGTTGGTAACCACTCTGTGCAGCAAGATTATAAAACAAATGTGCACAGATTGGAATTCTTTACTCTGTACTCCCATCCAGCCTTCTTTCCACAGGCTTAAATGACAAAACTGACGATAAACTATTTTAATTTTCTAGCCAAGGGTAACTGGAGTGTGAGCTCTTCTGGCCACGCTCTCACACCTTTGGAATGTTCTGTATGCCCACGTATGGGAAAAAGCTGGTGGGTAAGAGTCAGGCATATCATCTTTATGCCATCCAAGGATTGCTTCATTTCCAGGGCAACACAGCTAATCTAGTTTCTGTCCCTTTATGCTGCCTTATCAGTGTGAATAGAATGGGGCAGATATGGCTTCAGGTCCAAAAAACAAATGCAAATCATCTTTCGAGTCACTAGTGCAAATAAATACTAATTATCTTTAAGAGAGTCCTGTCTGCTTGGCCAGCAGAACCAGTCATACTAAACATAGCTGTAGCAGTATAAAAGTAGGGTGGAATAACAATGATTTGTGTGAGTTAAGATTTCTTACATGAATAAAAGCATCAAGATAGACAGTAGAAGGTTTAAAGAACATATCCTCAATTTGCTGTTCAGGTACAGGGCAGTCTTGCCAGCACAGCTAGCAGAAACCTGGTGCGTTTGAGCCCCGCAGAACGCAATGGCTGCAGTTGATGCGGCACTGTGTGCTTGTCTTAATTCTGCCCTTTTGTGTGATAGATACAATGTTGTACTGCATTTAATATTACCACAATGTCTCTTTTTCTGTGTGTTACTCACTGTATAGGATGAGCACACAAGGAGGCTGATTTAAGGACACCTTGTTAAATTTCTTAACTACTGAGAATTAAACTTTGGAAATTCTGCATCCTAATAATGCTAGGACTTTGGAGTAGTGCTGAGGAGGTCAAGGAGAGGGTAATGATTATGCATGTTTCACATGTTATATTTGTTAAATATCTTCATCTTTTCTCCATTGTCCCATTTCGTATAATTTAAAATCTGCTCATCTAGTGAGCATGTCATATTATGTTTTCTAACTTTTTAAAATAAAAGATGACCTGACTGTATTCAAAGAAAAACTTAAATCCAGCCCTTTTCTTCAGACAGTAAAATAAGAAGGAAATGTTGCACAATTGGAGACTTAATTATCTTTGACAGTTCTTTGAAAGAAAATATTTCCTTGTTAAGTAATAAATAGAAGCATGAGAAAACACTTCCTTGTTAAGTAACAAACATAAGTGTGATTGAGTTTGTTCCATAAATTGCTTTTCTAATGTCTGTCTGCATATACAAAACTGAGAAGCTATTTAAGAGTCCAGCTTCCCTCATTCTGTAGCCACACAACGAATCACAAGGAGGCAGTGTTTGCACATATTTCTACCAGCCTGTGTATTTAAAGTACAATTTAATGAAATTTCATCATACAGAAAACCATTCTGAGTAGAAATCACATTGTGAGAAGCAAGATTTTTAAAGAGCTTTTACCTTAATAGGACACTTCTTTAATGTTCCATAAAGCTGTAGTACTGTGATACTACTAAGAAATGCCTTTTTACAGAAAGAAAGGACCAATTAACATAATTGAAAGGAACATGCAAGATTTTCTGCATACAAGCCTTTCTTCAGGTGTTCTTCCAATATCTTTATGCTATAACTATATATAACATATATAACTATAAAACTTGTTTCCATGAGAAAACTCTATTACATTTAACTAATGTTCCGATCACTGAGCAAGGAAATAAATTGGTAAATTTATTTCCAGTCTGGATTTGGCAATCTACATGACAATAGTTAGGTATAGCTTCATGAAATGCAAAGAATCACAGTCTATACTTTCAGGCGTTAATAACTTGCATCAGCAAATGCACTTTTAGGCTGATACAGTTCCAGGGGAATCTCTGATAGTAAAACATTACTAAAAACATATGTTTATTGATTTACCTTTTGCTTATCAAAAATTTAGCTTTAGATTATGCTTAAGAGAGCCTTTTACTAACTAACAGTGTTTATAATTAACATTTTCACAGTGATAACATATGCCTGATCTTTAAGAATTTCTAAAAACTGTACTACACTCTGGTTCTTTCCTGGGTGGAACTGCCCTGCCTTTTTGTTTGTTTGAAAATAAAAAAGTCATGAGACTTTGCATAACATCTACCAAAAGACTTGTTACCTTGGTTGTAAAAAAGCAAAGACTAGCCTACAGGGCTGGACAGGTTTGGTCTCTTTCTAGCACTCTCTTGATTTGCAAAAAGATAAACTGCAAAGCAGAGTTTATTAAACTTTTCACCCTTTTCCTCCTCTCGTGTTTCAGTTGTCAAATGGTCTCTTTTCCATTGCACTGAAATGCTAACATGCAAATGTTTGCAAATGAATGCAAAACACTCTTGGAACAACCATCAATAACAGGTAATGCTTATAGAGCATGTTTTGATCCAATGTGTGTTTGCTATTGCTTTGTTAGTAATAAGATAGAATTATGATTCTTCTCCCTATTCCAAACATACGTTTCTTGAATTCTGCTTTGCAATTCATTTCTTAGCAACTACCCTCCACTCATTGCCTCAGATCCTGTTCCCTAAATTTCCTTTTCTTTTCAGATTTGTGACTTTGCTAGACAAATAAGCTCCAAGTTGGAGTTGACCAAAATATGCTGAAATTCCATCTTCTGATTCCTAAATTTCTGAGGTAATTGATTGGCTCAGGCTATCTGTCCCAGGAGTTATAAGTATACACATCATTCACTGTTGACCAAATTTAATATTGCAATTCCTTGAAATTGTATGTACTGCAGGTACAGTACTATCCCTTACGAAACTTACCATGTTAGATGACATCTCTGTCAAAAAAATGGAACGTAAAAAAAAAGGTAATACAGCAATAATATTGCTTGTAATGAAGCAAGATGCTGAAATAATATATTTTATGATAATGTTCTGTCCTTCCTATTTCAATAGAATCTATACTTAATTTAATGCATTGCAGGATAAAATAAGATTAGTTTATGTTAAATATTCGATAGAGTCCATGGAGTAGAACAAGAGTAATATACGAAACCACTTTATCTCATGCTTGGCTAAAAGATGTCACTGAACATTCTCCTCCCAAAAGAACAGGGAAAAAACTGGGTTTACTGTGATTTTATATATTATTCTGGAGTTTCCTTCTTTACAAAATAAACAGAACTCCTTGCTTTCCTACAGTTTACAGATCCATCAGACAAACAGGATGGGAGAAGACATATCTGACTATTAAGTTGCATGTATTCAGGCCACAGGACAGACTTTATCTTTGCATGGGGTTCCTGAGAATTTTGGAGCCGACTAAAAAGTTAGCCATTTTCTCATGTATAGGACAGCGAATATGTAGAAAGCTTCCAAAGCATGGTTTGTTCAGATCCCTCTTGTCCTTACATTCAGCCTAGTAAGACTTTATCTATTCTTTAGATGGCATAGACATTGGGCCTTCACTTTTGGAGCTGAACTTCCAAGGTTCAGATCACTTTACTTCTCCTTCTAAGTAAAAAAATACAGAGCTAGAAAGCTCAGGGAAAAGACCTGACAAAGGTGATTGGTGGGTTATGATGGATCACAGGCTCAAACAGAGACAACAGGGAAATAATGAATAAACAAGGACTGTTTTATGAGATTAAAACTAGAAATGAATGTAAACCTTCAAAGGGAATAAATTCTTCATATCCATAATGAACTGGTAAGAAATAACGGATTTAAATTCCATCAATGAGTATTCCAACTAGGAAAAAATTGCTAAGGAGAGTGAAGTAAGCCAATTGCCTGGAGATGGCATGGAATCTCCATCAGCAGGTGTGTTTCTGGACAGGTTAGACAAGTATTTCCTATGAATAGCTGATCCTGCCTTAGGATAATTAAATACAGTAGGTGACCTTCTAAAGCCCCTTTCAGTTTTAATTATCTAAGCTTTCAGACAGACTTCTGAAGGAAACAAGTTTTCTGGGATTGTGCTCTCTGTGTCATATTTACGTCACGAGTCAGTAATAGGCCAGTGGAAAGCTTTAACAAAGCTCACAGTTTCCTTACCCCTCACCAAGATTTTGCACAGAAAGAAACGGGAAATAAAGCTTTGTTGGCTTTGCTGCTCCTTTTTTTCTTCTCAACAGTTTGCAGGTACGCTACTGATGTATCACAGAAAGATCAATAAGGAGCACCCTCTCGGTTGACCCCCATGGTCAATTCCTTTCTAAGCCCAGCCAATGATAAGAATCAAACAGGGATTGGGTAGCCTCCCTATTGGATCAACTCTCACTTTGAATGGCTTCAAAATGTCTTTGCAATGCTTCCTGTCATCATCAGTGTCTGTTAAAATTTTTGTTGTTTTTTAAATGGGTATCTAAAAGTAAGTACCTAAAATCATATTTGAGCATCTTCTTAAATGCCACAGTTCTTAAACATCTGATTTGTGAAATGATCTCATATTCCCTTCAATAGGAATGTTTTGAATATTTGTTTTTTAAAACAGTCCAGCTGCATCCTTTGCCTCAGGAAGTCCCTAAACTGGTAATGATTGCTCAAAGCACTTCTTTAGCAATTGCAGATTTTATTTTAAGCCACCTTGTCATGCATGCCTGAATCATGCTGTGTGCATTTGGGTAGCGATCAAAGATCTAACTTTTTTATTTTACAGATTTTGCCTCATTCCACCTTCTACAGGTGGGACTTGCAGGATTTAGGAAGGAAAGGGATTTAATGTGGTGCAAATACTCTTATGTGGATGCTTTCTAAATAAGCTACATTTAAAAGTATCCCCTTTCTTGATTTGTCTGTTTTTGGCTTTAAGGAAAACTCTCCAGGTAGTAACTATTTCAACCTGTTACAAACATGGTGAAGGCAGATGAGTGTCTCTAAAGTATGTCAGCCAATAACAGCCTGAAAAGGATATCTGAAGTCTCCTATTGAAGCGTTACATACTAAAATGCTTCCTGGACTGCAAAATATGGACACAGGAATAATGACAAGGGCTTACACATAGAAAGTAGCCCAACAAAAGCTTTCAACAATCTAACTTAAAGAATGACTTTGTTTACACAGGTAGTGACTTTAATGTAGAATGGGTGAGAATGAGATTCTAGACAAATCTAAATTTTGTGGTGTTTCACACAAATAAGCTATGGAAATGTATCCTTTATGGTTTCCAAGGGTAGTGATGCCCTTCCTAAGAAAACCCTTCTCAACAAGTTCAGTGTACAAATATCTTTTTTTTTTTTTTTTTTTTTAAAAACATGAGTGGATTAATCCATTTCCTAACAGTCTTTTTCATCTTACAGCTAATTTTCTCTAGACTGAATCAATCTGCTAAAAAAAAAAAAAATTATAATGGGATGTCTTAATTCTTACAAAGAGGAGTTTTTGGAATTTTGCTATATTTTAGGAAGCTTTCAGTTTTTAAGTGCTATTTTGAGGATAAAGTGTTTCAAGTGAAATATCCAAAAATCAGCCAGTCCATTTGAAAATTACACTTGTTTACTGGAGATATGTTATTCTTTTTGAGCTCTTATGATTTAAGGTGTGCAGATAATACAATTACTATTCCATTGTGTTGCTTTTTATTTATTCATTTTTTTTAATTTCAGAATCATCTCTTAAGTCTTTTAGTCTCCAGGAAATCCTGTGTATGCAGCACCTTGAGACAAAAACAGTGAGTTATTTACCTGTCATTTTTGTTTCCTGAAAGTTCTCTCTGAATATTTCTCCTGCATGTAAGGAATTCTTACACAATACCATTATTTTCCGTCTCTTTTGATTCAGTTTCCAAGTTGTCTTTTTCAGTTTATTTTATTCTCTTGAAGCCAAGGAGGTGACTATCAGTAACTGCATGTCTGAGGCATTGGCAACTTGCCTGAAATTCCCCTCAAGAAATCCTGAGGTCTGAGGAAGCTCCTACATAGTCCCAAGCTGAAAACAGACCCAGGAGTGGGAATTCAGTGATACAGTATTTATAGATGGCTTTTTCTTTTTTTTTTTTTCGCTGCTGAGTTGAGCCAATTAGTATTTTCCACATATTTCATTGTCTACCCAATTAATGGAGTTTAGCTAAAGTACAGTAGTTAGAGTAGCTCAGTTATGAGAATCCAAACCTCCTTCTGAGTGGGGAGTTTCTAAACTATTTGTCCAGACAAAGATTTTATTGTCAAAGTTTGACATATTTAATTTGTAATCATATTCTCTACATTTTGTCCCTCTCACTGCATGTTAACTGATAAATTATCAGGGTACTCATCTTCACTAATTCTCTCTTGTAAAGCATGGGATGCTCTGTAGATAAATCATTCTAACATTTAGGCAACTGCAGTGGATTAGAACTTCTGTTTCTGAAAGAGCTCGTTCAGCTGTTGTTCAGTTGTTGCTTCTTTCTGCTGCATCAGCTCTCTGGCTCCTTTGGTCACTCCCCAGCCATCTGGCTTTGACATTGAGGGACAATATGGCCTGCCTGAAGCAGGCTTCAGGTTCTCCCAGTACTCTTTTCTTGCCCTAAATAAAGAAAAGAAACTTGTAGTATTTGTTCCAGCATCTCACAATACTAATTGTGGCTTAAACCACCTTTGCAGAGGGTTGTCTAACTTGCATAGACTGATTTTATATTTCAATAAAGGAAAATGAAAAACATGCAGTGAAATGCTACATATTCAAAAAGTGTCTTGTTATCCCTCAGGAGACACACTGTAAGCCACTCACCATTAGGAGCTGTTTTACAGGAGTCTGTCAGTTTTTATCTTAATTATCATAAATTACTTGCACATTCATTCAGACCAAATTTTCATTTTAAAAGGGAGTTAAGGATATTTGGAGCTCCCTACTGCCCCTTCTTCCCTTTCACTGCTCCCAGATCAGATATAATTCTTCAAAATTACTAACACACAGAATGGTTACAGTGGTATTTAGCTCTCCATTTTGGTTAAGTCAGTCTGCTGGATGGACCTACATAAGCCATTGCAAAGCATATGCTGATGTGTTTTCCAGTTCAGATATACACACCTTGCTCTGACCCAGGGTTTGGTATGCATGCTGAGGCTGTTGCCCCAGCTACCATGTTTCTCAGAAGCTTCTGGCAGAAAACCTCTTTCAGGAGCCAGTTCCTCAGCTATTGCTCGGATGTGATATGGCTCAAATCCACAGCAGCCCCCGATGTAACGGATTCCTAAGTCATAGGCCTTTCTTGCATATTTTTGAACATCCCATCTAGTGACAATTCTTGGCTCCAGACCTGCAAGGACATTCATAGCTTAAATTTCCACTACGCTTCATTTTAGCAGATTTTTAGTAAGAAATCACATATTGAGACGTTTGCATAGCATTTGCAAATCTGGCTGTAGATGAAAACATTTGAACTGTCTGACCTAGAATTAATCATGCAAACTTTCAGAAGTCTAGCTTTAGATGCTGTTACACTTTGGTGAGCTATGCTTGTTGTAAGCTTCTTTTGTCTTGCAAAAAAAAAAAAAAAAGAAATCTGAGACTGATCAGGGCCTAAATCACCTGCTTGCCATTCTGCTGGAGTTCTTAGCTGGAGTACTGGACTACTTTGAATGTTACACCCACTTCTCAGAAAAGTTCTGAATGAGCAATCAGTATCTGGGAAATCTGATTACAGGACTTTAATATGTGAAAGAAGACAGTATCAGCTTACCTGCAGCAGGAGTAAGCCTGTTCATTATTCCTTAGGAATGCTTTCTACACTTATTTCCAAGATCAGCTAGCAGCAGTCAGTTGTTTCACTACAAACTGGGATCTGTAGCTATTTCTTAGCCCATCCCTTACTCAGTTACACCCCAGCCATAGTGTGCTGCTTCAAGCCCACTTCATTTCTTGTGGAAAGTTCTGCCTGTAAGTGACTTAGGATAGCTCAGATGCACTCTCGAGTCCCTCTCCCTGTTGCAAGTTGTGGTGAGCAGAGTGAAGGGACAACAGGGTTGAGGGGAAAGACTCGTGGGAGAAAAGGAATAAGGAGAAGAGAACTAACAGAGAAGTACATAGAGAGAAGGAGACAGAAAAGAGGCAGAACTAGAAAGAAAGGAGAAGCTCAAAGGAATGAAAATAAAAATACAGGAGGTAAATCCTTCCCCTTCCATACATACATCTGCAGGAGATGAACCATCATGGCTATGATCTCCACTGGGCACAGAAGCTGTGGTGAGGTACTACAGCTGCAGCTCCAGAAGAGAGAGGTAGGATTCTTCTCCCTATATCTTGTCACAAAAGTGGCTAACATGCAAGGAGAGGGTGATGCAAAGCAGATCTGGGCAAAGTCTAAGGAGGAGTTAAAGAGGCAGGTTCAGAAAATAAAAAGCAAAAAGAAAAAAATTAAGTGTTCTTAAACAGAAAGTTATTGGTCTCAGAGGGAAAGACTGGACAAAGGAAAAGTACATGGCCTAATATAGAGAAGGAAAGGCAGGTGGAGCTAGCTTAGGAGAGCTGTTTAAATAAAAGTAAGTTTGTGTGCAGTCCTGCAGTTGTGAGAGCATCAGAAGCACCAATATATTATTGATTCATTCCCTTGTCTCTCATATCAGTAAAAAGCTAATGTGGAATTGATACAAAAGGGATGAGCATAAGAATGCAGCATCTTGCACTCACTTTTTACTTGTAAAAGTGACTAAAAAGTCCAGGGGAACAGTGTAGAGATTTTTCCTGTCTTCTCCATCACCCACCTTGTCACATTCAGTTCTTGTGCTTCAGGAGTGTAAGGACAGCACCAACCTAGCTAGCCTCTCTAAAGGAATAGGGATAGACCACACCATGAGAACTGGCTGTGCATGTTGTGAAACATAATGATGGAGGACAAGTAGTATCATATGAAAAAGAAGTTGCCACCTAGCTCATGGGGGTTTTTCCCCTCTTCCCAAAATTCAGTAACATTCTGTTTTCCATGTCTGCCATTGTACAGCGTTTCTTTCCTTGGCTTTGTTCAGAATTAAAGATCTACACCTTAACAGTTTGGTAATTTATACTGAAGAGAGATTGAAATTGAAATTTTCCTCAAGTTTTAATGAGAGGATTGTAACCTGCTCCTAGATTTAGCTCCTCTATGCACCTACTCCAGAGATAATTGTGTATGCTCTGGCTGACAGGATGTTTCTTTTTAAAAGATTGTCCTTGGTTAACTGGTGACATTTGAAAGCAATTGCAGTAACATAGAAGGGAAGGCACAGAAAACTAGAAAAAGTTCTGAAGATCAATACTCTTGGCATCTGCATGCTGCAGTTTGCCAAAACAACATAGCCAATGTCATAGCCAATGTCATAGCCAATGTCATAGCCAATGTCATAGCAGCTAAAGTCTTGGTGGCCTGTACAGAGGTTATGTACACTTCAAATGTCTAATTGCCTCTTTATGCATATTACCTTGCACAAAAGAGTTAACTGGGTCAGTTTAACAATGATTTACCAAATTGTTTATCTGCCATCAAGTGACCAGTTGCTCCTTCTGGGTATTGAAAGCATTCACTGAACCAGGCTTCTCCAATTGACTCATGAAACTTCTAAAAACTGAGATCTCAAATTGCTTATAACATGGGCCCACAAACAGAACAAATCAAAGAGCAAATCCTTCAATTCAGTTGATTGCAAGCAAAAAAGAACAGATGCAGTAAGTAATCAGAGGAGTTGTATAAAGGAATGAATAGGCTAAATGATTTTCCAACACTTAAATATCCCAGAATATTTTCAGAACTCAGACATGTTATTATCATCTAATGAGTGCTCAGGCTCATGCTTTATTCTCCTTCCTTCATTTATGTATGAAGAGGAAGGGAAAAAAAGATTCTCCTGAAAGTCATATCTACCTCAAATTTTTGTTATAAACTCAAGTTTCAAATGTTTCAATACCACATTTTACAGGCTGATCTTGAGAAGAATGCATGACACCTTGAAAATGAAGGCATTTCCTAATGGATTTTAAAACATTTTGACCGATTTTGTCCTCTTCTATTAAGAGGATATGATTTGCTGAATCCTCAGTGGAAGTATCCCCTAAATACAAAAGCCTTGTATACACATAAAGTGGTTGAATCTTTCAGTCTTTTCAGATTTTTTTCTGATCACATTAGTGATAAATTCATTTCCAAACTGCTAATCCATTTATTAGCAACATCAAATAACTTATTCCCTTCTCTAGTCTCTAATCTTACTTATATTAGACTGTTACACTTGCATGTCTGAACCATTACAAGTCGCAATAATCACGCGCCTATATTAACAAACTAGTTCTGTAATGCATTGTACATTAAATTCCTATACTTCTACACACTATAGGACTTGTGGAACAGATATCACAACCCCAAATGCTGGGGAGCTCCAGTCCAAAGGCACTTAAAGTCTAGATTTTTACTGTATTTGCTCTAGTTCATGTCTTCAAGCTGTTTTACAGCTGTCCTGCACAAGGTTCTATGTATACAGCATGAGGAAGAACAGCCCTGTTCTGCATACCACCCTTATCACATGAGCATCTCTCTCCAGAAAAAAAAGCGGATGTAAGAGTTTGGTCTTGCTAATACAAAAAATAAAAATCAAAATACTTGAACTTGGAATGAAGTTAGAGGCTAGACCTTAATTTAGGTCATGAAAAATCACATTGGATAGCCTCCTGAAAATTCTGACTCCTGCTCACCTTTGAGGTAGCGTTTGTTCCTTGAGTTGGGGATTTACTTATTTTTTAGGTTATCTTTGGTTCGAGTCTTCCTGCATTTTTAAGGGAACAGAGACCATGAATTTGGGAGGGTTTTCTGCAAGAAGCCAGCAGTAAGCAGGAGAGAAGGCATGAAATAACTGAGATAATATGTTGTGGAGACAAAAGTGAAAAACATACTTTTACCCAGGCTGAATTTCTTGGAAGAACCTCAGTAACTGAGTAAATAGGGAACAAATTGAAACTGCAGGGTACAAAGTTCACTTGGATCAAGAGCTTGCTTGTAACAGAAGCAGCAATTCCAAAATGAAGTTAGGCTGCTTGAAATCATACTGGGCACATAATTTAGAAAGTGTTTCACATTGTACTTAATTATACTACAGTTCAGCTCAATCTATTTTTAATATTGTTGGATATACAGTAAGTCACAGGAAAGGAAAACTAATCTCTAATTGCTTAAGTGAGTAGCATTGATATTGGGAATACAGTAAAAGATAATCCAAGATTATGACACCTGAGTAATCAACTGAATGAGTACTGAGGTAATAGACGTCATCTTCCACGTCCTGTTTTTTAAGGAGCATTTCCTATGCTGAGCAATGTTGTCTCTACAAGGGCTGATAAACATGACTGGACTGGGGATTGTCTATAAAATTATAAAGGGGTGCTCTGTATTATAGAAACATTGGTAAGAAATAATGTAGAAATAGTCATATTTTTTACTACATAAAAAACACTTATGAAAATTACATGTTTGGGCTCCAGTAAAGTGGAAGAGTTGAAGATTTTGGAGACTGATTGGGAAAGAGCAATTTCTGAGTTTGCAATGGATGGATTTTTGACCATGTGATTGGAGCTATTTCTTCAGTGTTTAATCCAGCTGGAACAGACACTTGAAATAATTCCAAACTTCATAGAGATATTAGTTTTAGGGAGTCACTGCTAAACAAGAACAAAGATATGTGAGTGTATTCAATTTGATTTCTGGTTTTGTGATAAATGCTGCACTGCAGCATTCAGAAATTCAGTTTCAGAGGTGAAAGAGGTGTCTCTACTGAAGTCCACAGAATTTCATGCACTTAATCAGATTTGAATTTAGGTCATGGCATTAACTATTTTCACCATAATTTAATTTTCAGTTGCATGCTATGATGCATAGAGAAATACCCTCACTATATGGATGATGTACAGCAGTACTACTCCCTTCTTTAACCTAATGTTAAACTGTAAGCCCTCTATGGAGAATGCCAGACAGAATAACAGGGACTGATGCTATAGAACAGAAGGAAGCCTTGCAATCTCAACTTAGCTAAAAATCAGGGGAAAAGAAACAGACAGTTAAAAAAAGATGCTCATGTCTTACCAAAGGGAAATTCAGGAAGATCAATAAATCCCTGCTTCCCACAGTCAGGTGTATGGAAAGCAAGTGGTTGAGACATCAGGTATGCTTTCAGGTTAGCAGCCTCCAAGCCCTCTTTCATAAGCTTTACAGTTTTCAGGCAAGTATCTGAGTCAAAATGGCAGTTGATTCCAACAATAGAAGCACCTGGGAGGAGGAAAATAACTTTTCAATTCACTTTTCAGGAAGTAGGAGGTGAAAGTTCTCAGCCACAGCACTCCAGAAGCTAAGCAGTTCATCTGTACACTACCACTATCTCTACCACTGCCACTACTTCTTAACACAAGGCAGTTGGGTTAAAGCTAACCTCAGCTCTCCTGAGGCTGATCATTCCATTTACATCTCAGTTGTACTCCTCCTTGCCTTCCTGACCGAACATTATGATGAATCACATTTCTCACCCTTGTGCAATTGCCTTTCTTGTCAGCAAGTCTTACCAGTGAAAACAGGTGTACAGCCACATATGCAAACGGCCAGGAGGTTCCTAACACACGTTCTACCTTTGGATTTGAACTCCAAATCCAAAGAAAAAGAGTAGTTCAGAACAAATGTAATAACTCTGCATCATCCATCATGCCTTCTGTCCTCCTTGTTCTGCAGACAATATAGGCTTTGAAAGACAACAGATGAAGTTTTTCATCCTCTTCTCTCATCCTGGATTTGAGCTATATTCCAGATAGTTCAAAAAACAGGAGCAGAGAATCAACGATGGCTTTGAGTTCAGCATGTTTCATAATTCTAAGCCTTGAATTTGGAACTGGCTCTGTAATCAAACTTGAATAGTTTTAGCAGTTGGTCTACTTGATAGCAGCTACCTGTGGGTATTGCCCCTAATACAGCTTTGTTTAATAAGGATTTTTATAGCTGCATTTTTATACTTTTTTGCAAGACTGCTCTACGAAATTGCACATAGATATTATTATACAGGTTCAAAACTTCATTAGATGTAATCAGGACACTACCCACTTAAGATACACATCCATTTATCTTAATGCTTAAGGGCTTTACTCTGTTCCATAATTTTGAAGGGCAGATTAAAACAGATTCTTACCAGCCTTTACCAGCTGGACAGCACATTGTCCAGGTGGCACACCATGCATGTCTCCCTCTGGACCAATGCACATTGTAGCTGCGACTGGCTTCCCAGATTCTTTTAGAACTTCAACTGCCCAGACAGCTTCTTCAACATGTTCAAAATACTAAAATAAATTAGAATTAGACTACTTTCTTTTCTTGGAGATGAACTATAAACACATTAATCCAAATCCAAAATCCACCAACAAGACAATGACTTGAATTCACTAGTGTAAATCAGAAAAGGCTCGCTTACTGCACAGTTAAAAAAGGATAAAGTCAGTAGATGAAACTAATCAAAAATGAAGGTACTCTTGTTCCAAAATAAGAATGCCTATACAGGGGATTAATAAGGGATTTATCCCCAAAGAACTGTTTCCGTATAGAGAAGTCATCATGGGTCGGTTGCTTGCAGACTACAGGAAGAAATAAAGACTAGTCAAGATCACATTCACCTATCCTCTTTGTACTTGGTACAGACTTTGACTTGACTAAGATAGAAATTTAGGATTAAAGGTTCTAGAACACTTGAGGATAATACCATGCATTTACAAAAACACCTGATATTACTGGAATAAAAATTTGGCAGAAGATTTTAAAGGAGAAAAAAAAAATAAATATATATACACTTGAATTCCCCAGAGTAGACTAGACATCTAAAAGTTTATATGCTCTATCAGTTGAATGTGTGGGTTTTTTTTTTTTTTTTGTAAATAGGTTTACCTCTGCAATTAGGAAGTCCACACCCTTTTTCATAAAGACTTCTAGCTGCTTTCGAAAGACTGCTTTGACCTCTGCTTTATCCTTGCAGCTTAAGTATGATGGTGTTTGACTGACTCCTCCAGCCACTAAAGCATCACCTTCCTTAGCCACTTCTTTCGCAATGTCACAAGCGGCTTCATTAACTTTCTGGCCCTGTATGAACATAGATCACATCAGTTTTACCTAGTCAGAGATATGCATGTAGTTTTAGAGCATGAAAAGGACAAGAGAGTCAAAAGCCATAGTAAGATTTTCATATTCATTTATAATTATTTTTAAATAGCATTTTTGGGTTGATTAGGGAGATTGACATCTTTCAAAAAAGAAAGAGAAATGTTAGGAAACAAGGACTTGCTTGTCACCTATTCTTTTGTATAAGTATTTGATAATATCATAAGTTATATTAGCTCTAATACCTCTTCTTATACATATAATCCATAAAAAGCAAATATTTGCTGTGAAATAGAATTTCCTTTGCCTCTCAGAAGAGGAGTTAGGGGAACCTGAGTGTATTTGTTTATGCCTCCATTTTGAGATTTTGTGGGTGGAAGAAAACTATGTAGTAATTTCAATTAATTGTTCATGTCTGTCTTTCATATTTTAAATTTTGTAAATTAATAGAATACTAAAGTAAATCATATTCATATACATTCATTGACATTATTTTCAAAAAGATATCATTACTTATCCGATGGGAAAGTTACCAATTTAGGAAGTGAAACATATCGCTATATATGATTAAGTAATCACCTAGACATTCCCTCTATACCTAAATTAGGATGACTAGAACAGCTTGTAAAAAAAGATGTAAAGCTGTGAAAAAATTTTTTTGGAAAGGATACATTATTTGGTATGGAAAAAACTACTGACCAGAGGAGGTTTCTCTGTGGCCTGTGAACTACTTCCAGCCTCAGAAGCTACATAGGCTTCTCTCAGCTGAAGTTTTTCATGGCTGCCTCAAAAGACCCAGCTGATTTTTAAGGCTATTGGTGACAGAGTGTCTTCCATTTGCATTGGAGCTCAGGTACATGTTTGGCAACTCCAGGAGCAGAGCCATAAACCACTCAGTGCCTGGAGGAACCTGCATATAGAGCTGACAGCAAATCAATCTTGAAAGCTTTGCTGCAATGCATTCCAGTTTCCAGCTACTCTCCTAAACTCATATCATTTTGCATGGCAGCAAGAACTGCAGAATGGGTTGTTGCAGAGGCATCACATTTCTGGGCCTACCACTTGACACATTTCAATGTCCTATCTGTTGAATATAAAGATATTATGTTTCAGATTAACTTGACCATATGACCTTATGCCTGATGTTTCCCCCACTAAACAGCTCTCTGGATAAAAAAATTTTTTTTTTTTTTTAAATAAACTCCTGAACTGGTATTTTTACTATCGACACTGAAACACTTCTGAACTATAAAAATAAAGCTATAAGCAGTAATAAAGCATTCATTCTCTCATTGGAACTCATTCAGCTAGTCTTGAAAGAGTTAATAAAAATGTAGGCTAAATATGGGCACATTCTAGATGGTTATAAAAACAATGAGAAAAATACTCATAAAAACGTTGGTTCTGATTCCACCCAGTGAAGTAGAACCAGTCTGTTTAGAATCATTCCTACACCAGTAACTTCTAAGCTGTTCACAGTATCTCAATATTCATAATGACCAATGCTTTTCCTCCTTAGGATATGAAGGATTCTGGTTCACTCTACTCTGTACAGAAACAGGGTCCAGGCTTATTATTAACTGGAAAGAAATATGAAACTAGACTGTTATACTAGCATAACAAATACATCTGTATAACAGATCTGTTTTATTCAACAAGCCACCCACATTGGTGAGAACTGTCAAATATGATTTGAGAACAATGCTATATATTTCATCCTGATACGTGCAACAGTTTTATGGTAAAACTGACTTCTTAAGCCTCAAAAGTTTCTCTAGTGTCCTGATCGCTCCAGTTTCTGGGTTGGGATAACTTCACAGCTATAAATTCTTTCCTCTTTGCCCCCTGAAGAATCCTCCTTATTTGCCAGAGGCTGGAACAGACAATATGACCATAGGGGAAAGAATGAGAGAAACACCCAATGGCAAATCTTCTAATCGCAAAGCAACTATTTATTTATATTTATGCCAAAAGCCCCAGTGGATCTGGGACCCGCATCTAGTGAAGGTACCCAACATTCTCCAGCACCCATCTCCTCTGTGTAAAGGGTAAGAAAACACCATCATGCTACTTCCATTGCTGCACCAGGTTACCCCTGCACATGAGAAGGGGAATTTTGACCATAGTATATACTTTGGATTTATTAGTTGTTACTTTATTGAAGATATGATTTTAAAAATCATGCGGTTCTTATTAGGCAGTCATTATTCTCTAGGATACTTCATTGTTTCTCTAAATGTTAAAGCATTTCCTTTTTTCAATTGATTTTGTTGTCTGTGCATTTAGTACTCCCCATACTCTTTGCATCAAAACCCCAAGAAACTAATCTCTTCAAACTTGAAAAGGTAGACATCCTCTTTCCTCTCTTCATCCTTGCCCCATTTTTTCATTTTTTTCCCCGCCCCCATTAACCTTGTCTTTGTTACTATTCCAGACTATGGAATCATATTAACTCATTCTCTGGTCCTCAAATACAGCTAAATCTGTTATCAGAAGCTGTGAAAATGCTCACTAATCTCTCTACTAAACCTTTTCAAATGAATCCACTTATTTCATATCTCCATCAAAACAGTATTTTACTCACAGTTATCTTCTCAGCTACATAATTTCCCCTGTTCTCTAGTTTGTCGTCACTGGCATAAAAGGTAAATGTCTGCAGAACGTTTGATCCAGCTCTGAGGAATTCCCGATGAAGCTGACGAACTACAAAGAATTAAAAGAGGCAAGGAAGAAACATTTGGTACAGTTATTGCTATTGTTATACCAAAATTAAATGTTTAATGTTTAAATGTTTATTCTATACTATTTTATCTTTGTTCAGGAAAGAAGTAGTAGTACTGGAAAATAAGTGATACTGCATTTGCTGGAACAGCCATTTACAGTATGAGTAGGAGCAGTACTACATACTACATAGAATTCCTTTCTTCCCATTCTTAGAACATTAAGTAGAAAACTTTCTCCTCTGCTAAAAGTGACCAAAGAGTTCCATTTCACTTCATCAGTAAATTCACTTTTGTCTGCCACCTTTCCTATCTTCTACTTTCTGCACTCCTTCAGACCTCCCAATTTCACTTTAGAACTGCATAATAGTTTGGAAAGGGAAAGCAGATAACTGGCAAAGTGAAGTATAATAAGGGATAGCAGATAGAAAGATCAGCCAATGAAAGAAAAAGCCATACCTTCCTAGCTTCTAAAAAATGAAAACAGAAAAAAATCTTGGAAACAAATGAAGGGAGATGATATTCGTAGGGAAGAATACAGTGTTCCATTGTCTCCTCTATTCTACTAATTTCTTCCTTCTACACAACTCAGCCTCTGTCAAGATCAAAGCTCTATTTTGCTAAGAACATATTTTTAATTAAAACATGACTGGTTGTTCCAGAAAAGTGAATCCCAACACTGACTTAGTTCTTCTCATAAAGTTATCCATGATGATTTTACTACAGAGCCAAAACTTTTGAAGGAAAGGCTGGCACCAGTCTCAGTGGCCGTTTCCTGTATCAGCACTTCGGGAGCAGGCTCTCTAGAAGTAGTTCTGACTTTATCGCTCTGTAACCAGTACATTGCAGTTGCCATAGTAGCAACAGAACAGGAACTGTCAATTGATTTTATGTACACTCATAAAACAATAATTATTATAATTGATAGGACACTGCTGATCATGTGAAACCAAGTAAAAAAGCTCAAAAAAGCTTATGGCAAATACATGAATAATTTATTCCCCAGATATTGTATTCAGACATGAGAACACTGCAGTTTCTATGGCAGACATTTAAGATGTTTTCCCAAAGTCTCAGTTTATAAGCCTCATTGTCTACAGATAAATTGTGTCACTAGACAAACATGTGAATGAACCGTGAGAATAAAATTACTGCCTTCAGCTACAACAAACAACCTTATACACCAGAGGAGCTCAAACAGTAGTCGCTAGAGTAAATCTGCATACACATGAGCAAGTCTGCTTTCAGCGAGGGAACAGCGTTCTTTGCTCTTCTCTGCTAGTATAGTATTTCATTTCTAATAACAGCTTTGAGTAACCACACTGATCTAATATAATGCTTCTTATGCCAGTAGGCAAAGAGACTTATTCAGGAACATAGATTGTAGCAGAGTTGCAGTTCAAAAAGTCTTTGGAATCTGCCTAAACTATCAGGATCAAATTTCAGCCTAACAACCTTTACGCAGAGTAAAAACAGTCCTAGTGCAGGGAGTATATTTTTTTCATACCGCATTTAAATAGTCTATTGAACCTCTCTGTGCATTTCTAATGTCTTGTAGCATGCTTTTCTCTTCTCCCTCATGAAACAACAATAATGAAAACTAGTCCGGAAATGGGAAAAAAATCTGCAGGTATTTTCACAAATGCTCTGTGACACTTCTATAATAAACTAGATTTATTTACTCCCCTAGTTCGTGTTCTTTAAATATGATTGTGGCATCCCTGGAAGAGTGCTTGGGATTTGTATGAATAAGGATGGTGACATAGGTGGCAAATGAAGCAATCTAACATATACAAATAAGGAACTTGCTATCCCAAACTATCAGGTATGTGAACAGCACGCTCTTGAATGTGTCTATATTTAGAGAGACAGAATGGAAAGTATCAGCCTGAATCTTATTTGATCTCAGGGAGATAGATTTTACAGCTAGAATAGAGTTAAAGTTATCACTATCAAAAAACTCAAACCACCCTATAATTTACATCTTGTGTGACTTCTAGCATGCTACTTAAGCTGTCTTTTCCCCCACCATTTAAGAAATGGGGACCAGAGCTACATATGAAGCTAAAGTTCGCAATTTGATGCATCTTAGAAGTCAGACATACAACACTGAGTTCTCATTTCAATCTACCATGAGTTGGACATGTCACAAGAAAAATACGGACTTAAGATAACAGGAGATGGGGGTATTAAGTACGTGTATACATTTTATGCAGTACAGAGCAGTAGCCAAGATACCTGATCCTGCTCGAAACAAATATTCAGGTCTCATTTCTGAATGTGTCAATCTTGCAAAACTTCCCCTGCCACATAACAGACATAATGGTCTTCTACTCACTAATTTTTTTGCGTTCCTTGCTGCATTCTCAAAGTCTCCATCCCTTTCTCTCTCTCCTTACAAAGTGAAGGAGGGCTCATAGTTGTGTGGCTTTTATACCAGCTGGCCTAGCCAGTTGCTCCTTCTGTTCTTCACACCTGCCCTCAAAGTAACATGACCCTTGAGAATGCAGGAGCAAAGAGCAGTAATGGAGGAGAGGCAGCACGCTGCACTGAAAGAAATGAATACGTTTCCAGTTAAGGGTATACTTATAAATAGCCTGTAAAGGGCTTATAAAAATGTTACAACCATGTTACAGACATGAGCAATACGTTCATAAATAGCTATTTATTTATTTAGCATAAATAGCTATCAGTAGCAATTACTAGATGGCTGGGCTAACCTATGACAACTAATCACTTAAATCTCTGTGTCCATTTAGCTTATTTAAGCTATCTAGACGTTTCTCTATATAAACTATGTAAAGAAAGCCATCTAGCTCAACAAAATTTAAGAAGTTACTGAAGGCACGTATTAGCGAGTTATCTGTGAAGCATCATCTGAAAACTAGAATTCACTCTCAGTTAGAAGCAGCATCTCAGCAAGGCAGATGGTTAATGCTGTCTAGATAAGTCAACTGGCATTAGCCCATAACCAATAGACCCTTCTTAGATTCAATCACTTTGTAATATATGCACTATTTATCAGATGTGATAGAAGAATTAAAGAGGTCCAGAAAAAGGTAATTAATATCGTTAGAAACAAATGATTAAACTTGCCGTGCATAACTAGAAAGGCATTTCTATATAGAAACTCTCACAAATACAGAAAATTGAGACAAAGAATACTCTTTGAGGCCTTCCAAGGACTTTGATACATCAGTCTAGTTTACTTGGGAAACACAAACATACTGGTGAACAATAGAGGAAAACAGAAGCAAAATATGCCGTGAGCATTAGCAGCCCAGCCAAGTGCTTGAGAATCATTCATAGAGGGGCCATCCTGTCCTTACTAATCCTTCCCGTTTCCCATCACTGCCTCTTTCTCATGTGCACATAAGTACTTGACGCAGGGACGGTTACGGTGGTGCCTCTGCTTCAAAGTGGCAACCTGGCTCCATGTAAGGCCATGCCTTACATTCCCCACGGACTGCAATCTACACTTCTGGGTGAAGACTTGTGGAGAGGATCAACAGCTTTTGAGGTGCAAGAGAATTAAGCAAAGGGGAAATAAGGGGCATGGAAAAAGTGCTATGATTTGTAATACAGTATGTGCTAGGAATATCTGCTGTGGGGGCAGAAAAGGATACAGATGCAGAGAGAGGGGTGATGGGATGCGTTTTTGGGAGGTGGGTGCCAGACAAACTAGGTCATTACCCTTTAACTCTTAGCTGGAGCTCTGCATTATGCAAGGCTGTCCCTGACCTAAGATGGGCATGTTTCACAAAAAGAGGTACTTGATGGCTGAGAAGGGTTAGGGTGAATAAATAGGTAAGTGGACAAAACAATGTGATAGAGAAGGCTGAAAAGCACTCTCTCTCTCTCTCCTCTTCCTCCTTCTCCTCCAGTATAGGGGAAAGATTAATTTGGAAGGGCATACACCTAAGATAGAAGAAAGAAAAAGCTTTTTTCCCCAGGATATTCTGAATTGGCTTGTGGGATTAACGGCATGTGATATTACTAGGACAAATGCTTTCTTGTAATAAAGCATACATAAATAGATAATAGCATCTGCAATTGCACTATTTATGCTATACACTATAATCTTTATTCTATTAGGCATTTAATGATTTTGCTTTGTCTCCTGCAACGTAGAAAATTACTCCAGTAAATGGGAGAGGCAGGAGGATGAGGTGAGACCCTTGCCACAGCAACTGGTGCAGCTTTATAGCAGTTCTTAGGTTCTCATGAGGTATATCATTCCCCTTTTCACAGTGGAGCCAGATGCATTAAATACTCCTCTTCCATTCTATTGTTTATTTAAAGTTGCTATTTTCCCAAAAGAATTAATAAACAAACTATATTGGTTTGTAACAATATAGACGTCCTAGAACGGTCAGAACACAACAAAACAGATAGTTAACTGTAGAACTCCAGCATCACAAGATGTTGTGATAAAATTTTATATCAGCTCAAGGACAAATTACTGGACAAATTCCTGAGGGAGAAATCACTGAGTATTATTAAATACCCTATCTGGGTCACAAAGTCCCTTGGCCGCAAATTATTGAAGAATGGGAGAGCATTCTGGGGAGGTATCACTGTACATTTGCACTACTCATTTTTCACTGGCCAACTGATTTTGGCCAGTATTAGAGGAAGAACATGGATCAGATGAGCTTTTGGTCTGTAAATTCTAAGCCTGTTTTTAAGGGTGTGTCATTCTACAGTGTCAAACACCACATCTACTTAAAAATCTGCTATGATTGCCTATATTTTTATTATATACCCAACTATATTTACCTTCACTATAGGATTACCATTTTCCTGTAAAACTGACCTGCTTCTGGGTGCTCTACAGTTGCTTCAGGGGTCCAAGGCCCAGCTTTTACATATCCCCTCTTTTCCAGGGCAAAGACAAATCCTCCATCTCCAATCACAATTTCGCCAGCATCTAAGCGCTCTAGAATACCCTGAAGAAAGCAGGGGGAAAAGTTAATAATTACAGTTCTTCAGCTTTGCAGGCTTTCCACGTCTCTCCATCTCCTGTATTTGCAAAGATGACATAAGTATTTGTGGGCTACCAAAAACATCACTGCCATAAAAATCAAAAACAATCATTTTTTTCCCTAGAAGTTCTCTTTTAAAGAATGGTAAATGGTCTGTTTTACAAGAACATAAGGCTTTAACATATGCATATATATTACACAGACTTTTCACTAGTAAGTTTTATTACATTTCAGAGGTATGGTCCCTTGAACTGGAAGTCAGTAGTCCAATTTCATTCCTATGAAAGTAAATGACAGTCCCAACTTTTCCTGTGAAACATATGTGACATTTTTTAAAATGAAACAGTAGTATTACTGACCAATTTATAAGTTCTTTGGTTCTTTAGCCACAAAGATAATCTTAACAGAGCCGCAGCACAAGGAGCTTGTGACACAAGATGGCACAGCAGAGGTATTATAAAAAGTACACATGTAACATTCTCCTAGCACATAAAATACACCTCAAAATGCTGTGATCCTGGCCTTCATTTTCTGACAGGCTATTTTCACTGGCCTGGGTTTGCTTACCTAGACATACAAAATGAAAGAAAATCCTGCTTGTTTTGCACAGCCCAGAAATGTTTTAAGATGCCAAATTACAAACATTTCAGCATCCTATGATTAACCTTGCTTCTGCCTTGAAATGTACTCTAGGGCAAGGAAAGATTTTTTTTTTAAAACGCAAAACATAAAACTAATATATATCAACTGAACCTAAAATACATTTCTGCTGTATTACTTTCATTGCTGCATTGCCTTGTTCAAGTTTTCCACAATGTACCTTGCTATTACAGAGTATCTCTGGGTGCTAAATTCTGCAGTTAGATCACAACCATAATTCCATTCAAATTTAAAAAGTAGATATATGCAGATTCATTACATCAACATAGTAGTGAGTACAGAAAAAAAAAGGTAAGACTGAAATTATCCTCCATAGATATCTTTTCTGATGGCATACTAGCATTTACTGCTTTAGGCAGTAGTGAATGAAATTTGGAGGGAATTGGAAATAAAAGCCTTATGGACGTACAGTTGAGTGTAGTTTGTGTACTGAGCAGAAAGGTTTTCCAATATTTAGCCTCCAACCTTTAAATTATCTTTCTTGATAATTCCTGCTTCGTTAATTCACTCATCTCAGATGATACATCTAGGAAAGATAAACATTTCAAACTTCTCAGCACAGCCCTTTAGGAAGGATGAAAGCATGTCTTTCCAACAAGAAGGAACACTGTGTCAACTATGCCAGTTCCTGTACCAAGCAGAGTAAGGCTACTCTGAGGCTATGAAGTCTGACTGACAGGGTCAGAATTTTTGGCTCAGGCAGCAACATTATGGGGCTTCTCTGCACAGCACTGCTGTGCAGATATGAGCTTGGGCAAATGTTCGCTCGCAGACCTCTGCCTCACATTCCACTGCACATTGCAAACTTGCCAAAATATTGACCTCATGAGCATCATGACTTTGAGGAAGTATGCAGGCTCTTATCTTGATTTTAGCAGGTCTAGGGCAAAACTCAATCTACAACTCACTAACTTGTAGCAAGTCTCCCAGTCATGCCTGTCTATTAGGAAGATTTAGTTGTAAAGTATAACAGTTGGGAAGCTTTGTAAAGATTGTGTTTGCCGTTAGCCAATTTGCAGTTGCAACAGAATGTCTCAAACAGGGCATGAAAAAGCCACCCAAGGGATCACAGGGATCATCGAGTACCTGCTTCTTCTGCCTCCCAAAGAATCTTTTGCAAGAAGAGGCTGTTTCAGAAGTCTAATACAGCAAGAACAGGAGTGCAGGGGGAGAAAATCTTGAATGCACAAGCAGCCTCAGTGGTTGCTTGTAACTGAATAGGTACATGTTGACATCATATATGGGCATTATATTTCCATGCACTGCATTTAACAGATTTTTTTTCTTTTAACAAGTCACTTTCAGGATTTAAAAGCAATATTGCTTCATAATTCTAGTATTTTTAAACAGTTTAAAGTAGTATTCATTTTTGACGCACAAAAGCGACATAGGCCATGACTTAATATAACATGGTACATGAATACGTAATATGTTGTGATAAATTAATTCTAGCATCAGAGCATCTGATAGCTGATCAAACGTGACATGACCATATAGCACAAAGTACTTAATACAAACTTACTTTGTTTGTTCAGATTCATTCAGAATGGAAATAATTTCTTAGCAGACTTTATGATAGATTTGATATCATCTCTTCACACAATTTTAACTTTATCTATACAGGATAAAACACTACTGGCTTAACAAGCACATAGCCAGCATAAATTCAGCGTCAACACTGTTTGCTTCTGCTCAGCAGAAGCAAAACCGTGCTCATGCCTGATTCAGATCATATTTGTATTGTTAGGTGATCCAGTAGTACTCATATCTGGTATTAAATAACAAGAAACAATATCTGTAAAAAACTAACCAAGGCTTTTCTGGGTTATCTTTTTACTACTTCACTTTTGCTACCATGAATGGACTTGTACTAGTTCACACATCTATCCATGAAAACAGTGCAGATGACTATATAAAGAGATCCTCCCATCCAACTTTAGGAATCTAACTGAACCCTATCAGTGAAAAGCCTGCTTGAACTACGTACGTCCTGTCTTTCCACCAGTGGAGGGAAAAAGGTAAAAGGTATCTCAAAACAGCTATTCAGATCTTACGTGAGCCCTCAACCTGTCCGTTCCTTGTAGAGAGAACATAGAGCATTTATACTCTTCTGCTAGGTGTCAAAAATTAGGTGGCAAGGGTACACGCCAAAAAATAAAGAGCAGAACAAGTGCCTTCCCACCTCCTTCATTCTTACAGCTGATCTACCAGAAAGGCCCAGAACTTGTACAGTCCTTCCCACATCCTTCTGTTCTCTTGCTGTAGCCTTAGATGTTACATACATAACAAAGAAAAACATATCTGAATAAGAAGCATACTATTAATGATTATACTGTCCTTCTGACAGGAGATGGAATATGTGATCCTACTGGCCCTCCAAGCAGTGGTGCACAGTGGCAGTACTGGTCTGAAGTCAGAGTTTGATTTAGACATTGTTCAAATGTTTGTCTTAATGAACAGAATAGATGATGCCTGAATAACTTTTTATTCTGGTTTATTTCTTTAGCTAAATGAGAGTGCAAAGGGCATGCATATATTGGAGATTACACTCCTATCACAAAAACACTGCTGGCATTTAATCATATAAATCCAGGGAAAAGCAATTTAGGTCTTTTAAATAGATTTGGCAGGATGCTGGAGACAGAAATCCCATCCGGTGAAGATTTATACTTATAGCACCACATTTATAGTTTTAATGTGTTGCAAGCACTGTTTATTTTGCACATCAAGCAATATTAAGCAAAACATTTTTTGAATTTCAGTGGCTTCAGCCTGTATATTCAGAGAAACCAAAATTCTAAGACATAGCTGTTACAGCATTAAGTTCAATCTACACTATTTATAGATCGTAACAGCATCCAAATGGTTTTAATGGCTCTATGCTGCACAAGTATAGCTATTATTGTGTTTTTACTTGACCTTTTCACCATACACCCTTAACTGCAGAAATGCTGAGACCCTTACTTGTGAGTTTACAGGGCACAGCTGGCAGGCCGTGCCGCCAGTTTTGCAGCAGGTCCCGGGCAGGGCCCCGGGCAGGCCCCACCGAGGTCCCGGCCCGCTCGCAGAGCCGAGCTGTGCCCCGGGCTGCCGAGAGGCTGCTCTCGCTCTGCCTTTCCCTGCCCGGAGCGCCGGGCAGCGCCAGCGCGGGGCTGCCTTCCTCCTCCCGCGGCACCCGGCCGGCCGCAGCCCCGGGCCGCGGCGGGCAGCCAGGGCGACAGCGGGGCACCTCTCCCGGCGCCTGCCGCTGCCCTATGCCGGGCAGCGGCGCGGGACCCAGACAGGGACAAGGGAAGAAATTACCCTTTTGCCTTGTTTGGCGGTCTTCCCGATCGGCAACATCTTCCGTGCCCAGGGACGAGGCCCCCGCAACTCGCCGCGCAGCAGAAGCTACTCTGTGCCCTCAGCCCGCACCTTTATAGCCCGGGAGGGGGGCGGGCCGCCGCGGGCGACACCCTCAGCCCGGCCGGCCCCCGCCCCGCGCCCTGGCACGGCCCGGGGCTGCTGCGCCATGCTCTCCGGCCGCCGTCCCCCGCAGGGCGCGGGGCACGGGGCACGGGTCGGTGGGCGCCGCCGGGCTCTGCCTCAGCCAAGGGGCGGGCCCGGCGCCCTCCTCTGTGAGGGCTGGCCTCGGCGAGGGCAGGGCAGCAGGGCCGCGGGGCCAGGAGCTCGCCGCCTCGCGGGAGAGGCGCAGAGGCAGCGCTGCCCATCCCCGCCGCGGGCGCGCTGTGCGCGGCATGAGCTCGGTGCTGCGGGGAGCCCTGCGGCGGCTGCGCCCCCCGCGGCGCGGCGGCTGGCCCGCCCCCTCCCGCGGCGCGGCCGGCCTGCGGCCCCTCGGCGGCGGCGCGGGCGCGCAGGGCCGGTGAGTGCGGGCCCGCGGGCGGGCCGGGGGGTGCGAGGAGCTCCGGGCCGCCCCTCCGGCGGGAGAGGCGAGACCGCGTGCGGGGCCGCGGCCACGGGGCCTCGCTGGCGCGAAGCGCGGCGGGCTGCGGTGCCGCGGCGCCGGCAGAGGCCGCCCGCGGCGGCCGTTAACGGTCGCACCTCTCTCTGAGCGCGAGGCCGGCGCGCGGGCGCCCCGCGGAGGGCGGGGGCAGCGCCCGGCCGAGCCCCGCGGCAGGCTGGGCCCCGCCGCCCGTAGGCGGGAGAGGGTCCGCGGCGACTGAGGGAGCTCGGCGGGGCGGGAGGCGCTGAGAGGAATTCAGCGCCTTCTGCGGTGTGAGGCGGGTCTGCCGCGCACGCCGGGTGCAGCTCAGCGTCCCCGGGCCCTGAAGGCCGCTCGGTGCAGGCCGGCGGTGCGTCTCTCTGAGCCTCAAACGCCCCTGCCAAAGACCAGAGCCTGGCTGGGGTGAGGAGACGAGACGAGCCGCTAAACAGGGGCCCCTTCTGTTGTGTTCTGGGTCACGTCAGCGAACACAAAATGAACTATTTTAACTGGTGCAACGAAACGTCTGGGTGGATGCTGTAGTTCACGGAAAAGCTGCCCCTCGGATTCTTGCCAGGCTTCTGGGCTTGAAAGAAAAGGTTTGAAAAAAGTTGGAAGTCAAAGTGAGCCGGTGTCAAATTCACAATGTAAAAGATACATAAAAAGACCTTCCACGCTTGAGCTTGATTTATGTTTATCTGGTAAACTCAGTGCAGGACTTTGTGTGGGAGTTACCTATCTCTCTGTTAAACAGCTTACTGTTAACTTGAACAAATTAATGTATAATCTCAGAAAAGAACACAGGCAAGTATTATGGACCAAGTACAGAAAATCTGTGGTGTCCTGTGCTCCCGTTTATTTTCCTTTTCCTTCATTCCCACATAGTGAATAAGCATGATGTGTATTCCTCCTACATTTACAGTTAAAATTTCATACTGTTTTTTAAGATCTTCATTCATAATAGATAGAACTAACGGTTTTGATTTCTGAGTGGGGCATAGGTAGAAGACTAGTTAAACATTAGCCGTTTGCCAGAGAGGCTGCAAAGGCCAACAGCAAAACGCTGTATACCAGGAGGGGGGAAATAAAATTAAATGAGTATTGAATAACTGTCCTGAAGGGACAGATACTGTAGTTTCACAGTTTTCTGTATTGCTCCAGCAATAAGAGGCCCCACCTTATCTCACACATGAGAAACTGGCTATTTTAATTTAGATAAATTTCCTGATCTGGCATGCTACTTGGCTGCCTGTGGAAGGGAGAGTAGAGGGGAAGATGGGACAAGGTGGAGCGGAACGGGGCTGCTTGTGACAGCGGTACTGGCTTACTCTGATTTAAAGCAATTGTGAAACTTTAGTATAATATAGTGGCAGGTGTGAGCCTCTGAGAAAATCCTTTTTCCATAATGTTTGGAGTTAGCAAAGCAGAACACGTCAAACAGACAGAACACAGACATTTTTTAAAGGCTATCTCTTTGCGTTACATATACTGTGGCGCTTTTGAAAAGCCAGATGTTGGCAGTGTCACTTCAGGGGTACAGTTTCTTGCAGATAAAGAGTTCACGCGTAAGAGTAAATTGGGCAATTAGCAAAGATTTGAAGTTGTGAGTGGATGCGAGCTTGCTCTGTTCTTTTTGTTAGTACCATATACATATATAACACTTTAAAACCATTTACTTTAAAAGCAGATTGTAAGAGTGAATGGGTTAGGTTCTAAATCAGGTGAGAAGATAAAATGTAATGTATTTAAATTGATTGTGCCACTTGACTCCCAAGCAAGGAACAAGGTAATATTGTGGCTGGAGCTGTAAACAAAAAAAGATGGACAAAAGTGCAACTGTCTTGTTTGTAATTTTTTCCCCAGGGAAGAAAACTCATCTCCTTCCTTGGGGAAAGATAGAGCAGACACAGTGATCATCGGTGGTGGTTGCGTTGGTGTGAGTCTAGCCTATCACTTGTCTAAAGCTGGCATGAAAAATGTCGTTCTGCTGGAAAAATCTGAGCTCACTGCAGGATCTACTTGGCATGCAGTAAGAAACATTTTGTTAATCTCTCAGATTAACAACAGTTTGTATATCTAATAGTGATTGAAGTTTTCATTATCCTCATATTCCCTGGCTCTTCAGAGATTAATTGTCCTGGCTTCTTTATAGATACAACCTTTAGCATTGAGTTCTATGTAGACTTGCTATGTGAATTTTGAAAAGTTGCTTCAGCTATCCATAATACACTTTTCTCATTTCAAAAATTTGGGATAAATGTTGTATTTTGAAATTACTGGATGAGAGGTGCTAAAATACAATGTTATAATGCATTTGTTATAATGTTAATGTTATAATGCATTTGTTGCAGTTGACTGGGCTTAGACTTTTAAACTTTAGTTTAATTTGGACTTTTTAAACTTTAGTTTTTATTTCTGAAGTAGCCTAGTTTATACTGCAGACTGTATTATCAGAAATGGTTGTGTTGGCATGCATAAGCTAGAAATGTGAAATCTGACTTCGTTCTGTGTGTAATTGATTTTCGTATATGTTATCCTGAAAGCGAGGTGATCAAGGAGCAGCATCAGTGTCCAGATACTCAGAGAGTATCCCTGTACCAGAAATTGACTCTTACTAGAGACAAGAGCTTTCTTTTCTGCCACTGATGTTATACAAAATCTTGAAGGAGCACGACTGACTGCACCGTGAACTGTTTTTCCAGGGCTGAATGTTTGTCTGTACTCCAAGAGAAAGAACTAGAAAGACATATAGGTAATAGTCACAGCTGGGAACACCTCCCATACTTAGACTAATCCAGTGGAGACAGTGGTGCACAACATGCATGCATGTAACTATGGATTTTGTATGTCAGTGTCTAGAGTGGGTAATGTACCGAATTAAATAAAGCTTGACACAAAAATAGGTGCTTTTTCCATTTACTTTCAGCAAGGTTGGATGAAATTAGAGGAAAGTTGTCCCTGTATGTAGCAATAAAAAAAAATATAAAAGCAAGTCTGCTGTCCCTAGAACTACTCTATTCATACAGTAGGGCGTTTATGCCATGCTTATAACTGTAATCTCTGAGAGCCCTTCAGGAGCACATTAAAGAGGATGACTCATATGGATCATATTTGATTTGTATTCTCATCCTCTTCCTGATCTAAAGTTTGAAGTACTTTGGTACAGATGCTTTGTGTGTTTGGGGCCTTGTGAAAGAAAATAGTAAAAAATAAAATAAAAAAATCACTGCCAGAAATGTCTGATTAGGTCTTATACTTCATTTTACTTGCTTTTCACCAAAAAGTCAAACCAAAACAACATGCATTGTATGGAGTTTGGAAAAACAAAATTCAGTAATTATATTCCTTTCAGACAGAAGCATAACATAGCTGATACGTGGTGTTCTGTTCTCTGAACATGTATCATAAGTGTCACATGAAATGTTCAAATGAATACTTTGATTTAAGCATACATGAGCGAGTTACAGACTCAAATCTATTTACCTAAAACACTTACAGAAAACCATGTATGTCAAAAGATCCCCATGTTGAATAAGAAACCAAAATCATGCAGTAGGGTGTTGCTACTAAATGTTTCCTTTGTTGTAGTTGTTATACGCTCTCACTCTAGTTTATTGCTCATAACTCGATAAAAGCAACCTCTCCTTCAGTATTTTAGCATTCGCTTCTTAATGAAGTTAGTGAGGGAGCGCTAGGTGAGGAACTCTCTTATAAAAGTAGTGACAGATGTGGAGTGCAGCAGAGAAGATGCCTGATAAGGCAATTAGGAGGGCTGCTTTGTAGTGCCTGCTGCAACAGAATGTTATGTGATTAACGCAATAAGACACCTAGTTATGAGACAGGTTAGAAATAAATAACTATTAGGTAAACTACATGGTGTAGTTTCAGTCTTTGTTGGACTCGGTATTACAGAGGCGTGTTTGAAGATGAGAAAGTTGATGATAAATCTGTTTCACATGATTTGAAAAATCAAAACGGTGACTATTGGTACTTCTTTATTATGTCAGATAACTGTGCATGTATCAGTGGTTGCTCACAGTGATATAGTACTAGATACAGATGAAAAATACACTTACAGTTAGAATGTGAAATGGCACATAATATATTGCCTGCAGCCACAGAAGTTGGAAGTCAACTTCAGATGTTGTTGTACTATATGAAGTTTTCCCTCTTTCACAGTCCAGCAAGTGCTCAGGGTCATGTTTCAGATGGATCATATTCCTGCTGGTGTTTCTGCCAAAGCTTTCTTCCACTTATGACATAGATCTGGCTGACTTTCATTTTGTTTAAATGAAAATAGCACTGAAAGTGTGCACATTTTTATACTAGCAATAATGAGACAACATAAATAACAGAGCAAGTGCTGCTCATATTTATACTGTCTAACCATGACAAAGTAGTGGTTATTATATGTGTATAAATTAGGTCAGAACTCAGGCTTTAAGACCTCCTGAAGTTGTTGTCTACTGCAGGTCAGATCATTTGCAATCTTACTGAAGCCTGGAGGACTGAACAGGCCATATATAACTCAGCAGATAGGTTTTGCCGTAGTAATTCTTTGAAAAGGTGTTTTCTAAGAAAATGTTTACCATGTATCGTTCTGTTATGTAATGCTTTTCCTTGCAACACTCAATTGATTCTGCTGCTGATAGTTAATAAATCACAGTACAAGACAAATAAAAACTTGTTAAGACTTGGTCAAACTTGCAAGGACAGAGGATATAGCTGATAGCTGTGCTACTGCCAATTCCCTTCAGAATTCTAATTTAATAATAGAGTTAGTATAAAATCTGAAACTGATTAGAACAGAAAACTGATTCATGAAAATTTCAACATATAAACATTTCAACCTACAAAAATGCTTTAAAATCTCCATATTTTGTAGTATAGTGATCACTCTGAAGAAAATTATCTTTTCAGATCATGTTCACAAACACCAACAAAATCTGTCTTACAAAAAAAGAGCAAAGCTGGGAGCAGGTCTCCACGTAGGAGAAAGGTCCATCCTGAAACTCAAGAAAACAAGCAGACATACCAGGAGGCCAAACAGTGTTTGGCTAAACAGGGAACTCATGACTGAGATCCAGTGCTAAAAGGTAGTATATGAGAGGTGGAAGCAGGGAAAGGCTACGAAGGAGGAATTTAGAAAAATCGCCTGGGCATCTAAAGGGAATGTTAGGAGAGCTAAAGCTCAACTAGAGCTAAGACTTGCAAGGAACATCAAGGGTGACAGGAAGAGCTTCTAAAGTTACTTTAGTAGTAAAAGGCTGAACAAGGAAAATGTGGGACCATTACTGAAAGAGGTGGGTGATTTAGTGACAGTACACACAGATAAGGTTGAGGTTCAGTGCCTCCTTTACCTGCCCTCACTGGCAAGGTCTCCCAGCCTCTGTGCTGAGAGGCAGGATTCAAGGAAGAGTACATCTACCAGTAATGGATGTGGATCTAGTAAGGGATTACTTGAGAAAACTAAACCAATACAAGTACGTTGAACCACATGGGCTGCATCAAACGTGCTGATGGCATTGCAAGGCAATTCTCTGTCAGCTGTAGAGATTGAGGGAGGTACCCAACAACTAGAGAAAGGCAAATGTTATAGCCCTCTTAAAAAAAAAAAAAAAAAAAAAAAGCTAAAAGGACAATCAGGGAAACTACAGGACACTTAGCCTTACTTTTATTCCTGAGAAAATCACGGAGTGAATCCTGGATCACATTTCTGGGCACGCAAAGGACGAGCCGGTATTTGGGAACAGTCAACATAGATTTGCCAAGAGTAAATCATGTTTGATGAACCTGGTTGCCTTTATGATAAAATGACTGGATTTTTGGACAAAGGGAGAGCAACAGAGGTCATTTACCTCAATTTTAGCAAGGTCTTAGACACTGCCTCCCATAATATTCATGTATCCATATTAAAACATTTTGGTCTGGATGAGCAGGACAACTAGATAGTTAAAAAACTGGATGTTTTGCCTCAGAGGGTAGTGGTTAATGGGCCACTTGGAGGCTGCTAACAAGTGGGGTATTGCAGGGATCCGTCCTGGGACCCATACTGTTTAATATCTTTATCAGTGATCTGGACAAGGTGACAGAGTGAACACTCATCAAGTTTGCAGATGACACCAAATTCAGGGAACCAGTCAACCCACACAAGGGCAGGGCTGAGGGACCTAGACAGGCTGGAGGGGTGGACAGAGAGGAACCTTAAAGAATTCAACGAGGACAAATGCAAAGTCCTGTAGTTGGGCAGGGAGGTAGTGTAGTCTCCATTCTTCAAGATTTTCAAGACCAGACTGGAGAAATCCTGGGCAAATTGATTGCATAGCTGATCCTGCTTTGAGCAGGAGATTGGTCAGAGACCTCCTGTGGTTCCTTCCAACCTGAATTATTCTATGAATCTGTAATCTTAATTTTGACATAATTCTGTCCAGTTATAGTTGTCTCCTAACTGCACTCTTGGAACATTCTTTATCAAAGACAAAAGGCATCATATATGTTTGAAATTATTTTTTTCACTTAAAAATGTCAGAGAGAGAATTTCTGGTTTAATTCTGGTAATTAAATGCCATTGAATTTGTATTATTTTGTAGCTAACTTGCAAGTAATTTGTGGTTCATTTGGTTCAGAACTGCTTTACCTGACAGTGACCACTAAAATGGAATTTCATTGCATTGGAAACACTTACTACATTCGGAAAACTAACAAAACACCAACCAGAAAATGCTTATATCAATCAAAGAAGACAGTAGAAATAATATGAGATGAGCTGACACAATCTTCTGTTACATGTAAATGAATTACCCATAGGTTTTTGAAAATGGCTAAAGAAGTGTGAACAGTTTAGTAGTGAATGCATAATTTATTTCTTTATTCAGTGTATACAGCAAAAAAGACCTTTAGGACTTACTTTAAACAAAAGCAAGCAAGTCTTAATTATGAAATCTGCAGTGAAACAGCCCTGGGTTTTAGTTTGAAGAAATTAAAAATGTTCACAACAACATAAAACCACGTATATATCAAAAGCACTTTTACCCAAATATCTCTAGCAGTGTCCAGTGTGATGATGATAAGATATGATAATAAGAACAGGACAGGTATATAGCAATATTTTTCCAGAGTATTAACTTAGCCCAGGAATTTGCATTTCAAGGTCTTTATGAATCCAAGGTGCTGGCTTTGTGTGTAATATAGCCCTCAGTGGATTTTTTGTCCTCCTACAGATTTGTTTGGTCCCTTCTTGAACTCAGATTGTTCAGGTAATGAACAATACTGAGTATACTTAGGAACTGGAGACAAATTTGTGAATAAAATATTGTCACAGTTGAAAAATATAATACTGCTAGATGATTAGCTTTACACAGTTTTCCTTTTTTTTTTTTTTTTTGATATCTCACCCATATGATACACTATGATATTTTGTATTAAGTTTAAGATACCAGAAAGATAAAACCCTCACAAAGAAAGTCAGGTAAAGCTTTTGAAAAAGGTAGAAAAAATCATAAATCCCTTTCCTATGAAAGGCAGTTAAAGTCCTGGACAAGACATACACAAAATATCATACTCTCTCAACACTGATCCAAGTTAGTGCTTCTCAGATTCCTGGTTGTGACCTCTTTGGGTATCTCAAGAATCCAGCAGGAATCATAGAGGCACTACTATTTAATCCACTGCTGTTCAGATTGAATGGCAACAATTTTAAGAAGCAGCTGAAATTAGTGGTTCTGAATGTACCAACCAGTAGGTTGCTATCTGTCTTTAACTGAGAGCGACAATTTAGTTTGTCCAGAGTAGAGATGTTACCAAGCTGCTGTTAGCAGCTGAATGTGTAAATACTCATTCCCCTATTCTGGAAGGACCTAGCTACTGCAAGCACCTGAAAGTAGTTAGCACCTCGACTAGCAAAAGCACCTTAAATCAGTAGTGACAGACAGTTCTGCGAAAGGTATTGAGTTTCTGTCATCTTTGACAGCACCTGTGAAGTAAGTTTTCTGAGGGGCATGGAAAGTGCAAGCCATTTGCTAAGAGCCACTTGGAGCTAATTTGTTTCTGAAGAATAACATTGGGGCTTAAATGTGGAGTTGTACCAAGAAAGATGAGTCAAAATGGTCCATGCTGCCAAAAAATGAGAAAACGTGATATAATTTATGTGCTATATGTTGATGTTAATTTTGCAGTATAATGTTCAATAGGTTAGTGGCATAATTGAATTAGTGTGAATTAAAATGTATCTTTACACAGCACTAGATCTTGTTTTTGTTATTTGCATGCATATGGTTATTCCACTAACTTTGAAAGTTAAAGGCTCAAAACATGTAGCATATAACAGAGTAGACAACCTAAAAATCAAGGGTGGTTTGGTGTATGTGTTTACTAGGGAACTTAAAGGAAAGTATCAAAACTCTACTACATGTGTTACTTTCCATCTTTACTTTCCCTGCTGATTTTTTCTCAAAATGATAGTGAATTCAAAGGGGACTCTGGTGTCCACTAGTTCCCTTAACTGTTTTTGAAAATCCTGTACTGTGCTTTCATTCTAATATACCTATTATAGTAAATGGAGCCTTTATGTGTAAAGTCAGGCTCTTAATTTAAGCAAACTGCATCTATGAATAAGCTCTATTTTAGTTAGCAAAATATGTACTGGTATGCTTAAATCAATACAATTGCTTAGCTTGAAACCACATTGTAATTTTGCAGTTCTGTTGTCTCAATTTGAAATAAGAGTTTCAGCAAGATGTCCAATCCAGGAAATACAAGGGAATGTCCTTAAATTCAGTGAGACTTAAACTTCACTTTTTGCTAAAGATCTACAGTTACAAATGTCATTACGCTGATGCAGATGTCTCTAGTGTAGACAGGCGAATAATTTCCTTAAATGTAAAAGCGGCTGTAGTAACTTTTTGATTTAATACTTAAATGAGCCTGAAAGGACTCAACAGCTATACAAAGTCAAACCCAGTAAAATGAGGTGCAAAATACATATAGTAATTTCTGCAGCTACTTCTGAAATACAGCAGTTGCTCTTTTACTGCTGCAACATGAGACAACTGTTGGGGCTAGAAGAATAGTGTATTCCACTGCCTTGTTGTTCACACCACAGGAAAGTAATAACTTTTGTTCAGATTTGATCTTTGTGAAGGTTTGATTTCTCTCCCATGTCCATTTGCAAAAAGCAAAAGGTCCTGCTATAGGACTTCTGGTGAGTGCCTTTAGAGACCTTTAGAGATCAGGAACTAAAGTTGTATGTCTCTTCCAAAAGATTTGGAGCGGACAGCTGAGTAATATAAGGGAGAAAGGAAATCACAGGACAGAACAACGGCCACAGTATCATGACTTGACAAAATTGATGAGAAGAGACAGGTGGAAAAACATGTGTGCAGAGAACAAGAATGCCATAAGTAAGGAGAGGTTTTTATTTTTATTTTTGTAGCGGCTGGCTCCATCCATGTGTTACTTTTCTTTACAGTAACTTGACAGTTCCTTTTTGAATGACAGCTGGAGGGAGGGAAAGAAAACACTGCATTTCTAATCATATCCTTATGTTGTTTCTATTTTTCATTTGAGGCTGGTTTAACTACTTACTTTCATCCTGGAATAAATCTGAAGAAAATCCATTCTTACAGCATCAAACTGTATGAAAGGCTGGAAGAAGAGACTGGACAGGTAATCGCTTTAACTTTTGCAGTGTTAATGGATGCCTTTAATCTTTAAGAAAATGATTTTCATCAACTATCTCAAAAGCTCAGCCAACTGAGAGTGTGCAGCTTTCTGTATGAGTTAAAATAGCAGTGAGGGTCTGGAATGAACAGACTGATTTTTACACATTGCTGCTTTAAACATATCTACTTGAAAATACATATGATATCATGCCGTCTGTACTTGAGGAGATTGCTGCCAATTCTTCCTGTCCCTTTTCAAAGCTGTACTTTTATTTAGTGACTTAAGGGGTGAGTATGTAGAGAAACATGGGAGTCATTATTTTATCTGTCATCATTCAGCCAAATAGATTCCATTCACTAAACATAGGCTTGCTTCAAGCTGCAGCAGAAGCTGCAGGAGAAACTGCATGATCCTCACCTTGCTAGTCTGCTAACTTGATAATAAGGCAAAAGGCATTTTATGACAATTCTGCTGCTCACCTAAGATACTCAGCAGATTATCATTGTGAGTTCTCACAAAAAGTCTTACCTACCATATTAATGTCCTGTGAGGTAACAGAGAAGCATAAATTAAATTATATACACCAGAAAGTGAGCATTCAGTGTCCAACTAGGTAACCATTTCTACTTTACAAAAAAGACAAAAAAGGAGGGGAGGTTATTTATTGTAGCAGTAAAGATGCTTCACCAATTAAATTTATTTTACAATATTTCAATAGAAAATTATGCAGGTGACAAACTTTTTAATATAAACTATTATATATTTATTTTCAGATGCCTCTGATATACTTTTGAAAATCTGTGAGCCATAATTTTGAGTATTGATCAAATCTTCATTAAAAACAATAGTATTGTGACATTCAATAGAGCCTTTTTACAACTTTTTTCAATATAGTGTGTATTTATTTGGGAAGTTATTATGGTAACATTTTTTTTTTTCCTTTTCTCTGTGAGTCTGCATTTAAGTCCTGTTCCTTCAAGGATGCTTAACTTATTTCAGGCTCTTTTCATTGAGGTTAGTGGCAAAATTCCTGTGTGCTTCCCATAGCATAGGAACGTGCATTTACAGAGATAAGTAAAGGTCCTTGCAGTAATTCACTTTTGCTGTTTGTTTTAGGTCGTGGGGTTTCATCAGCCTGGCAGCATCAGAATTGCTTCAACCCCCACTAGGGTAGATGAATTCAAATACCAAATGACTCGTGCTGGTTGGCACCCAACAGAACAATACTTAATCACTCCTGAGAAAGTACAAGAGTTGTTTCCCTTATTGAACATGGATACGGTAAAGAACCTAATTTTATGAAAAGTAATGTCTATTGCAATTAAATATTGGTCTACCAGATACGTAGATCTAGGGCCTGTTTCTTTCGTACAATTTGTATAAAAGATTCTTGTTTTGCAGTGGAAAAAAAAGGATATATTAAAAACTAAAATCAGACTTGCATGCATTTTAGTGCATATTCTATGCCATAATATTGAAGCGCTGGCACCTTGGCTTGCATGGGAGAACTCAGGAATTTTACTTCCTTAGAAGCTCTGTTAAGTTGGCTAGCTTTCTCTTTAATAACATTATATAGTTTTAAAATTTGTTTTGATTTAACTCCTTAAGGTTTACTGAATTCCGGAAATAAAGCAATTTTAAAATAAAATTAGTTGACTTCAGCAAATTGTATTTTATTTCTTTTTATGTGATTTTACTTCCACTTAGGTTTTAGCTGGCCTGTATAACCCTGGAGATGGTCATATTGATCCCTACTCTCTTACTATGGCCTTGGCTGCAGGAGCCAGAAAATACGGTGCTCAGTTAAATTACCCAGTCCAAGTGACTAATCTGAACTGCCGATCAGATGGGACATGGGAAGTTGAAACTCCACTTGGAGTAATTCAAACAAAAAGAGTTGTTAACGCTGCAGGTAGGTTTTAACATAAGTGCTTGCATACTCTGGAGATTTGCAAACTAGTTTATACTGAGCATCTATACTGAATTGTCTGGATTATAGAAATAGGTAATACATGTTTTTGAATATTCATCTGGTTTGTGGTAAAATGCAGTCTGCATATATCACTTTAGCAATATCATGAAAAATTAGCATTTAAGTTAATTGTCCTTTACTAGACATTAATAATATTTCTGGTTAATTTCCAACAAACAATTAACAGCCAGATTATCTCATGAAGTTTTAGAAACAGATGAGACCTTTGCTAGTCAACAGTAAACTGTGCAGAAGAGACAGGTTACTGCCTATGCATCTTGTCCTCTAAAATTACAGGACCTCTTGTAAGTGCTACTTAAGAAGGGAAAAGGGATATACAAATGAAATAGAAGCGGCTTCACTGTTTTTTCAGAGACTGAGGATTTGCAGCCAGTAAGATAACACTGCCTATTTCAGTATTATCTTTCTCTAAGATTTGAATCTATCCACATATCCTTGAAACAGAAGATTTTTACTGCCCTTTGATTAGTATTTTAAACATGTTCTAGGCTTAACAATACATTTTTCCATGTAATAAAAGTTTCCTTACTCAAAGGAGCTTCTATTTACGTATGCAATTTTTATATTCTTCATTGTGTTAAAGAGGCCAAATTGATGCTTCTCTTTCAAAGAGCTTTTGGGCAAGAGTCCTTCAGATTTGTTTCTGTTTTCCTAAACAAATCGGTTGATCTAAAAACCTATATGCAAACTAAGCTTCATTTCTTTTTATGCTGCTTAATGGTTGGTGGGTAGAATAGCTATGGCTGGTATTTGGAACTATGAGTGAGTTGGACTAGAAGGGGAAAAGACCTGGAGGAGAGGACTGCTTGGGAAAGGTACCTGGGGATGGTTGGAGCACTGACAGCAAGTAGAAACCTGTGAGTGAGAGGACTTGCTGGATAAGGAAGCTCAAACTAGGGGGTACTGTAGAGGGAATGACACCAAGGAGGAGGAGAGCAGAAAGGAATCTGACATGATTCATTAAGGGAACTGAAGCTTTTTAGGCTGAAAGATTAGGAAAGATACTGAGGATTGGTTCCAGGCAAAACTGAGGCTGTAAAATTGAGACTATGTGAGAGTATGTAAAGGCTGGTGGAGGGGAAGGTAGATGTGAGTAGATCGAAAGGAAGAGAAGCCAGGTGAGACAGGGTTTGACAAAGGAGGGAAACTGATTTGCACATAGAGCGAGAGAAACTAGCTAAAAAAGGATGTGAGGACTGGGGTAAGAAGGTAAGAATAGTAGAGTTTGGGACTGGGAGGAAAGAAGAGCAAGTATGGGACAAGCAGGGATGGGAAAGAGAAGACTGGGATAGAGAGAAGTCTGGAGGGAATGAGATGGAGGATTGAACTCAAGAGGATGGGCAGAAGAACTCGTGCTTACTAGGTGACCTTCCTTTCGGTGTCTGGAATGCATGCAGAGAGCCTTGTTAGATCACTCCTGGCTTTCAGACCGAATGTGAAACCAACTGCCAAAGTGTGCTTTCTCTTCTGATCATATATCACCCATAGGTGATGACTTGCTATTGCCATCAGCTTAGCTAAAACGGCAGGGATCTGTAAAGTTCACCTCGAGGTTCTAAGCTTGCCAATTACCCTGTCATGATGTCAATAGTCAATCAGTCTAGGAATGATCTGGGATTAGAGAATGGAAAAGCAGCTGTTTTGGCAATCAGACCTCTTATTTAGGCCCTGAACTTCTAGGCGCTCATTGTTCTGAACTCTTGGCTCTGGAACATATTGATAAAGTATCATAAATGTAGTTTTTCCTTATATTTTTGTAGTGTAGTCGTCTCTCTTTTTGTTATGTATCAAGTTGACGTTAGGCAGAGTTTTCTAATAACTGCCTTTCAAAGCTTATTTCTAAAACCAGAATGCACCCTTGTGCAATTTTCATAGTCTTTTTTTGATTGAATAACTTACGAAACTGAAGACATATTTAGTTAATTATCTTGTGTAGCTAACTGTTCAGCCAAAACGAGCATTTGAAGTATATATTGCTTAACATTCTGGCTAATGATGTGAAATCAATACTATATAACCCATATATTTTGTAAATATTCTGTCAGCTAGCATTCATTCTTCTCAGCCTTGCCTTGTTCCTCTACAGATCATGACTGATATAATTCAGAACTCACATTTTAGGCTCATGTTGCAGTCTGAGCACAGAAGAATACATCAGAGGGCTTTCTACATTCTTTCTTCCCCCCCACCCCAGATGACATCTGCTGTGGAACTGGAACAAACTAGTTTCAGCCAATTTTTAGCTGTTCCTTACGTGAGATTTCCATTTTTGAGGAAAGCATAACCCTAATAAATAATCCCTGACATGAACTAACTTGTACTGAGCCTGCTAAAGTGACTTGCATCCTATTTATAGTAGCATGATTGATTAAAATCTGCCAACATGTTGAATTTAATTTATATATACAGTATGTATGCATGTGTATATAAACACACATGTGCATGCATGCACACACTCGATCTCACAACTATTTTATATGTATGTAGTGATGGAAGTATTTTTTTTTTTTTAGTTTTTTTTTTAAACAAGAGTTGGAATGCATACTTGACAGATATGCTAAATAATACCACCAGTAAATATTTCAGTGTCAAACATTTGCAATCTCCACTATATAATCTTTACAAATGTCCTAGAGATATAATTTATGCCTTCATTTATCTCTACTATGTGTGATAGAACTTGACATCTGCTTCCAATTAGTTTTATTTCAGTGAACATATTCTTCCCTTTGTCATTTTTGTGTTTGTAACGGCTTTTGCACATGGTTCAAATACATTAGACAGGGAAACTGTAATATATTTCATTTAGTAAATCCCAGCTGTTGTTATTCTTGATGATTAAATAAGCAATTAGCTTGAGTGTGAACTTTTTTTTTGGTTGGAAGTACAATATTTAAGCTTTAGTATTGAGCATACCTAAAGGCTTCAACAGTAGTTCAACAGCATTTGAAGGTCATATTCAGACAACTCTGATTGTAATATGGTTCTGGAAACTTAATTGTTGAAAAAACTTAAAATTATTTTGAAAGAAACAAAATTAAGTTTCAAAGACCTAAAATTTAGTCTACTACTTTTATTTTCTTTGAATATGCTTGCTGTATACCTTTTCCCACTGGTACTGTTTTAATGGGTAAGCAAAATAATAGATTTATTAGAATTTATTAGGAACACATTCTTGGAGCATCATTTCTTTTCAAAATCTCTCTTGAAGTCCAAGAAAATTTGGCCAAAAAAAAGGATGTAATACTAAAGGTGGAATGTTCTGATATTTCACCCTGCCCTTTTCCTGTATGGATCATTAGCTGACCATACTTTAAAATAGTCTTTGTACATCTTATGGAAATGTCCAAATGAAAAGAAATTCCCTAAAATTGGTTTCCTGACATGTCATTTTATTCTATCATATATGTATACTGTCATCTTCACACATCTATAACGTTCCCACATCATTTTTTCCCACATAATTGCAAAAATTAGAGCCTTATGTGTTTTCAACATATTTACAGATCTGAAAGATTTGTAAAGGAATCTTATGTACTTTTCCTACACAAAGATTTCATGAAAAATTAGCTCCCAATTTTTTTTTTTTAATCAAAGGAAGCGATTACTACTTTGTGTAAATATTCTTTGTCCTGGAAACAGTTGTGTGAGTTTTACTGAGTTTCTCCAAACAGTGAGAAAAGTATTGAGAAGCAGATTGTCTACTGATTTTGTAGGAGGACTGCTCACGTATGTTTGTTAAAGAATTTCTCCTAACGATGCTGAGAGGTCTAAAGCACTCTTGCATTACTACAATACGTATAAGCAATAGTTGTAGCTGTCTAGTCCTTGGCCTGGGCTTGGTAAAAATGGGCACTGTGCATGGCTGGCTGGCAAGTAAGAGTGAATACATTCCTTTTTTTGGCTATCAGTCTAACTCTAGGCACCTTTAGTCTCCCGTCAAATCCACACCTGTATTTGTCATGAGTAATGGAGCAAGCCTTCACAGATGTGCTAGAAATTCAACTTCATTAGAATTTTTTGGTTATTCTCTGTATAAAGGAGCATAAAATCAGATTTCAGTAGCCTTAAAGGACACGACTGTGGCATGATTTCCTTGAGCTAATTCGACCAACTTAACAACTGTTCTGTTAGTGACTCTAACAGAGTCCAGGTTGTGAGGATGGAGTTAAGAAGCAAAAGTCTTATATATGATAAATCCAGAACAACTGATACTCTTTTTTTACTATTTAGTGGGCAGAGGCTTTTAACTGACCAAATCTCTCTATCATGCTGTTGCATTTCCTTCTCCCCTGCATAACATGATTGTCAGCAATTGTCAAGTGAATCACCATGGAAGACTTCTCCCTCAGAAACTTTGTTTTATTTGAAACTGTGGGTGTTAAACCCTGAGGCTGGTTTGTAATAACAGAGATGGACAGCTCTCCTTGCGTGGGGAAATGGCACAAGGCCAGCACAGTCCAACTCAACTTTTCAAACTGCGCTGGCTTTAGGCCACACCAAAGCTGAAAGGATGTATTCCCAAGCTGATGTCAGTGAGCAATGAGGGCCGGCTGCTCCCCGAGGGACTGGGAGCCAAGCATAGGAACAAGGTCGGCCTGGCAGGGGCCTTGCCAGCCAGGCCCTGTCCTACAGTACTCCAGCGAGGCAGTCGGGGCAGGATGGAGGTGGCAGCTGGGGTCAGCTCAGAGTCCAGATCACCAGACAAGCTTGTAGTGATGAGGAAGGTCTAAGGTCAAACGAGGAAGTCAGTGCGCAGGTCAGGATCAGGCCCAGTAAGGGTAACCAAGGTCAGACCCAGCCCAGTGATCACCAGGCAGGTCTGTAGTAATGAGGCAGGGCTGAGGCCAAGCCAGGAACCCAGCCTGCAGGTCAGTGTCTGGATCAACGAGGTCCATGGCCAGGCGTGGGCGTGGCTGTGACACAACTTGAGCTGCAGATAGGCACGCATGCAACGTAGCTCAGGCAGGAACTGAACGCCTGCAACTGAGCTGAAATGGGCTCCTAGGCCCATGGCAGGAGTGTGCAGAGAGGCTGCGGGTGAGACTTGTCAGGGCTATTAAGCCTTGTTAGTACCCTCAGGGCCCTGAGAGTTAAATTTTGACCATTTATTGGAGAGTGTGGAAGTGGAGATGGAGGTGGGAACATCTAAATATGAAGCTAAGTAAGCAGTAAAAAGGAAAAAAAAAAATTGCATGTTAAGCCAAGCATCGTGAACATAAGTTCTAGGTGTAGGGGCAGCTGTGTAAGGTAGCAAGTCTTATTGGAGACGGTTTTTCATAAAGAGTTTGGGATTATCTGATTACACAGGAACCAGGCTGAACTGCCTCCTTCTACTGGCTGATCATCAGCACATAGCCTTTTACTTGAAAGGCCCTACTACCTCTTCTTGTTCTTCCATTTTTGCCTTCCCCCAACACTGATTCTCAACCCCACAGACTGTCCTGGGACTGCTGCTTCATTGGATTTTCCCCCTCCATTCCTATTTTCTGGACCTCCATTCCTAGATCCAAAGAGTTAGGAGAGTGAGGTGAGGGATGTTCCAAGCTTCTTAGCGCCATGATGCAGAGCCGAAGTGAATATGCCTGGCAGAACTAACTGGCACAGTTAGCTTTGACACAGGTACATCTCTACGTGGATGCACCTTGGCAGCTAGAAACAGCTAGTCTTGAGGGACCTTAACAGAGAAGACTTAGGCCTTTAAATTATGCCTAGTAGTTTACATGAAGGGCCCCGAGTGTGCCTCAGGACCAGGGAAGTTGCTGCTCACTTTCTCTGATCGCAGTTTGTATCAGAACTTTTAGCTGGACACCTGTGGGAGAGCATGCTGACTGCTCACCAATAGGAACATCGTAATGAAATGATTATTACATGAGAAACTTAATACGAGTCATGTGATGTATGAGAAAGAGGAGAGAGACTTAAATTCTTGAGGTTAGCTGGCTAAAAGTACTGCCGTGCTCTGTTGGAGTGTTAGAACTTGTGTGCCTTCTTGGGTAAGTGTGCTAGCTGGTTTCATTGATTGGTTTCAAGAGACTAGGTTAAGACGTATGATATGAGATAATTTATTCTGCTTTTCAGTGTATCTGACTTTGTGTTAGAACTGCAGTGCAGACGTAGTCTACGGAAATAAACCATGGAGTTTGTGGGACTGTTAATTAAATTCCCTTGTGAATTTTGTGGAAGCTTAATTTATATTTTTTCAGCTTTATTTTTGAACACCTGCATACTAGAATAATGTATGGTGGTATAATTGGGAGCAAGGAGGTGAAATTATGGAGGGTATAGAAAAATTATGCTGAATAGTAGGAAAGATCAATTGAAAATTGAAAGTATGGAAAAAATGATATCTTTCTCACCTTCAGTAAAGTAGAGTGGTTCCTGAAAATTTTTTACTGTTATTTTCTGTTCATTGAAATAAGTGTTTTGAATGTTCATACTTTGTTGTCTTCTGAAGGCTTCTGGGCCCGTGAAATAG
Source organism: Struthio camelus (assembly GCF_040807025.1). NCBI lineage: Eukaryota > Metazoa > Chordata > Aves > Struthioniformes > Struthionidae > Struthio > Struthio camelus. The sequence continues at coordinate 63,446,669 of NC_090982.1, read as the reverse complement.
GCAAGATGATTGGTCTGCAGCACCCGCTCATACCAGTTCATCACCAGTATATTGTGACATCAAGTATCCCTGAAGTGAAAGCCCTGAAAAGAGAATTGCCTGTGATTCGTGACTTAGAAGGATCATATTATCTAAGGCAAGAAAGGGATGGACTTTTATTTGGTCCGTATGAAAGACAGGAGAAGATGAAGCTACAGGACTCATGGGTAACAAATGGAGTCCCACCTGGTAATTAAAACACTTTTTTCTTTAAACTGATAAGCACTAGCGTGCCATTTAATATGTATATATCCCACCCTGTCACACTGCCTTACGTGATGGAAAATGGAAAATATTTGCGATGCGCAATTGTAGCGTAGGAACTTTTTTTTCAAAGAATGTTTGTAACCTCTAATTAAGAGTAAATAGAAGTAACATGGCAACACAAAAAGATTAGTTGAGATAGGCCCAAAATATACATCTAAAATATTGTCTAGCCCTGCTCTCTGAACAGGTGTCTGTGTGTTGTGATTAGATGCAGTTATTAAATCTGTGGTTTGTAGCCTTTTTCACCTGAATAGGGATTGTTCAAAGCTATAGTTCTATCCAGCATACCGGCAGGGGCTTTGGATTTTTGGCTGTTCCCCCAGAGATAATGTAGTTGTCAAATAGGAACACAGGTTCAGCAAAGGAGTGTCTTAGATAAAATGCTGTGCTCAAAAATAAGTGCAAGAGTTGTAGATTTGTAGTTTTTTTTCCCCAAAAAACACCAACCCCAAGCATCTTATTGCTATTTATAAAAATTTACTGTGTTGTATCTAGGTCCCAGCTGTCTGTTCACTTCTGGACAGAAAGTGATCTTAAGTCAGTGGTCTTGCTGATTTAAAAAATAATTTTTTCCTAGCATAGAACAATTAACAGTTAGCCTTGCTGGGCTTTGGAATTCTCTGTCATAGCTTCCTCAGCCTAGTGTCTCCACTACTGTCAAGTCCTGCTACAAAACGATGTTCAATAATGCTCAGAGTCCAGACTGAAGGTTGAAATATATCCAGGAATTCACGAAACACCAAGAAAATCAGAAGCTGACACAGGCAATATCTTTCCTTCCTCCTCAGATTGTTGACATATTGAGAAAAATAAGCAGTTTTTATTAACGCAAAAGGAAGTTCTGTGTTTCGCCATCCTTCCTACTTCAGTGTTGAATTTGTGTGACCTTACGGTTAAACAAATACATATAAAAGACAGTGTAAATGCAGTGACAGTAAACTTGAGCCTGCAGGTAGCTAGGAGTTTATGCACACTGTTTTTCTCATTTAGGATGAGAAAGGCTGGAACATACTGATGAATTCCATATAACTATGATACATAGAGATTGCATAACTGTATTGAAAGTATAAGTATTTTCAGTGCAATTAACAAATATATAATATGAGTCAAATATTTGTGCAGGTTTTGGAAAAGAACTTTTTGAGTCTGATTTAGACAGAATAATGGAGCATGTTGAGGCTGCTATGGAAATGGTACCTGTTCTGAAACAAGCAGACATCATAAACACAGTTGCGGGTCCTATCACCTATTCTCCAGACATTCTTCCTATGGTGGGACCACATCAGGGTGTCAGAAATTACTGGGTAGCAATTGGTTTTGGGTGAGTAAATTCATTGCTACAACTTTTGTCCATCAGCTTGTTAAAATGGCAGTCTGACTGCAAACTTTTGTGGGTTCGGGGGGGTGTTTTTTGCACATACTGTATGTAAAGTGTAATTGTAAATGTCCTTAATCGTCGTTACCCACATATTACAAGCTCTTCCTTCTTTGTTACTGCTTCCTCATAATTCTAACTGTTTTTCAGTTTGTTTCCTTCTACCCCCTTTCTTCTGAAGGCCGAAGCTAGTGACACTTCAGAGAACAGCAAGAAGTGGGCAGTACTTGGTACTGTGTGTGCAGGAAGTTAAAGCTATAAAGGTGCTGGGCTTTACAAGACACTTTGCAGTTCATTTTATGAATAGCTTTGAATTGCATTGTTTTCAATAAGCGTTTGGCGTAAGCAGAAAATGGTGTCACTGAAGTGAGAAAGAATGGTACAGGGGGAACTAATACAAGATACTGACTTTTGGGTGAAGAATTGAAGGCATAGTAAGCAGAAGGCACTGTTGGCATCCTGGGTGACTAGCTGCTTTAGGGTTACAGACACAGAGTAGGTCTTATTGGTGTTGCTCATTCTCTCCTGCTCATTCTAATATTTTCTTTGAATGCCATTTGCATCGTATATGCTCTGGCTCCAGTGAAGTCAGTGGTAAAACTCTTACTGACTTCTCTTAGTTTACTCATTGATTTTAGATAACTAGAATGAACTAATTACAATTCCAGGCACATGTTATTGAACATGTTCTGTTTACGTTGTTCTCCCAATTGCCTAATTTGCTGTTTAAAATCCAGCTCAGCTTTTTCCAGTTTTCTTTCAGTCCAAACCAAACAAACCCTCAGATTATAAGATAAAGCAGTATCACTAATGTGCTTTCCTAGGCCCCCAAATTGAAAGTTTGGTAATTTTGCAAAGGTTCATTGTGAAAGGTACTCACCTTTGCTGCTTGGATTAAAAAAAAAAAAAAAGAAAGAAAGAAAGAAAGAAAGAAAATTGTTATCTTTTAGTAACGTTTTCGGGACTTCTAGTTACAAAAGTGGTTTGCCTAATCCTAGTTCAGCAGAAAGACTGATTTGGTTTGTTAATTATGCTGCCAGCCTTTGGGGCCACTCTTCCTTCATTGGCCTCGATGGGAGAAAAAACAAAGTTCCATCTAGGAATAACTGAAGATCAGTATTACGCATTTCATTTTCTTAAAAAAACTTATTTCAGGAATTTGAATAATCTCTAAAAGTTTAGACACAGGTCACAATTAGGTTGCTGAGAAGACAGTCTGTCATTGGATTGTTCTGTCTGCTTTTCAGGGACTGTTGACTCTCTGTTCCATGCTTCTGGGTCACTGCAGTGTTTCTACCAGTGTTGTAATTTTTTGTGTGCATTAGCAATCCTTATCTCACAGTCAACTAGCAGGGACATTGTGACAGAGGACTTAGTGCTGTTAGTTCAGAGGATTTTTATCATCTAAAATTAGCAGCAGTTAGGCAGTGTAATGTGCAAAGTAGTTAATAAGTATCGTTAGCAGGGTTTGCAGCACTGTTTACTATTAAGGTTGCTCAATGTTCCCATTTAAGATTGTTTTCAGTTGCCTATAGCTTTGAAAATGTTAGCAGAGTAGGCTAGAATTTTCTTCAGGAAATTTTAAGTCAAAGCAGTGTAATCATTCCACAGAATGAGATTATTGGAAAGTATGTTGTTTTGTCAGTGTTAAGTTTTTTGGGGTGTAATCTTTCATTTGAAAAGTGCTAAGATTTTTCTGAGAAGGAACTTGACATTTGGCAGAAGTGTCCTTTCTTCAACGGATATGCCTTTTTGCTATTCTTCACAAAATCTATCCACGAGGCCAATTTACAAGCCTTTAAAAAGCTTATAGTTCACAGATACTTGATAGAGACTCACTAAATCTTGCACTAAAACTCCTGAATTCTGTCTTACAAGGGTATTCTACAGCCAGAAACAGAACAGGATTTTTCTTGCAGAAAGGAGATAGAAAATGGCTGAACTTGGGAGAGAGACACTAGAAAAGAGACCAGGGAGTGTGGGGATTCTGATTGCCGAGGAGAAAGGAGTGGAAGGAGAAACTGCAGAGTGGGAAATAGGTGTGAAATAAGGGATCATATGCAAGTAAGAGACAAGAATAGGGCAGGGACAGTATGGAAGATAGCACAGAAAGCAGCAAGTCTGGCAGGGATTGGAGGGAGAGAAGAAAAAGAGAGGGCGGTCTGTGTTCACTAAAGCACAATTTTCTCTACATCTTCATATGAAGACTGAGATTCCTGAGCTGTACTACCCTTTACAGCTACTTATAACATACCAACCCTGCAAAGCGTATGTTTTGCTCGTGTGTAGCAGAACTGCAGTGGAGGTATTAACCACAGTCCGGTCTCTATTAGCTGAGGTGATGAGGGATCTGGGCAGCTCAGGTAACTGAAAATCTCTGATAATGTAGGCCCCGCTGGGAGCAACGAACGGGATCACCTCATTGCCCAGAGTCAGAGTTGAAAAGCTCTGCATTCTGCAGACACCAGTCAGCCCAGATACAGTGCTGTGCCCGCACTGGCAACTCCACACCTCAGGGCTGCCTCCCAGGCTGTCTTGCCCCAGGGTTACCCTGAGCCTTTGGCTCAGCGGTTTTCAGCCCAAGCTAAAAAGCATTGCTGTTATCTGGTCTGTTGCCAACCACAGTCACGCAGTGGTCTCTGTGCTCTGTTCCCCAGTGCTTTTGGCTTCAGCAAATAGTGCGGGAAGGCTTAAGCTGGCTTCTGGAGCAGGAGCTGTTCCTGGGAGCATTGTAGCTGTGCTCACAGAACTGTGTGCCCATGAACTGCCTAATTAACACCAGCAGCTGCTAGTTCTTCTGGAGTACTTACAGGGGGGCACGCTACAAGCAGTAGTCCTTAGCGCGTCAGCTGTGGTGATACAACCTTGTACTGAGAATCTGAGGATTTCTGCTGAACAGGAGTGTGTTTGGCAGAATAACCTCATGGGTCTAACTATTTTTTTTCCATTTTACTTTTAAAAAATGGCAGATGAAAAGCTACTATATCAAAGTAATCTCATGAAGATTATGAAGTCAAGCATTCTGAAGTTAGGAAGTCCCAGAACTAAGTTGCCTGTGTAATCTGAATTCCTTATGCATATGCATTAGTATTAAATGACTACATCCTTTTTTTTTCTCTGTGAGATCTTTGCCTCTTTAATTCAGGGCATAGAATTCAGAACACAGAGCTGATGGCAGCAATTCAAATTTGGTTTAGCTTCACTATTCAGTGTGAATCTCTGTGATTTAATTACTACATTCTAATCTAAACTTGATTTCAGGACAGAATTAGTATTTCATCAAGGATTTTTCTGTGGTACTCATTGGAACATTTCACAAATAGCAAAGAATTTATTTTCACATGCCCCCTAGATGGAGCAATATTTTGGCACCTTTTTAGGCATGGTAAACTAACTAATTCACAGAGATATTAAAATCACAAGTTACACATCATTCATTATTAACAATTAGTTGTCGTTAAACCATTCAGTTTCGGTGTCCAATCTGAGATGCCTGTCGTTTAGCATTACACAGTACTGATTGGCCGTATCTAGACGGGGTGGTGACATACGCATATTGCAACACACCAAAGTTTCTTGTCTCCCAGTTGTCCAGTTCAGGGACCCGGCTGGAGCACGTCTAACAAACAGCCTTCCCCCTATGGAAATCAAAATGGCAAGCATTTTGAAAGTTCTAATTATGATCCTTATGTACAAAAAGGTTTAAGGGACCCTTAAATCTCTCATTTCCTAATTTTTGAATGCCTACTTCTGTTGTCTGATATTGTTCCTTTAATACAGGTTTCTTAAATCTGAAATCTCCTCTACAGTCTGATCCTTCACACACTCGTTAGGTAGAAACAGGACAGGTTTTTTGCTACAGATTGCCAGCAGAGAATTTCTACGTGCATATTTTGTTAGCATAAATGTCATGGAACCAGTTCCGTCCATGATTATAGTGGAAGACAGAGAAGGTAATCCAGGTGAGAAAAAGCAGCTCTCCCTTAATTCTGACACCACTGCAGAAAAGCTTCCTAGTTCTATTCCCTAGTTCCTCCACCTTTCCTTATTTTCTGTGGAGCAGTATAAAAAGTACTCCTGGTGTTTCAAGTGTGAGAGCTTCCATTCTTTAAAGTTGTCTTGCTAGGGCTGTCTCCTGATCTTTTTTGTTGTTGCTCTTGTCACTGTAATGCAAATATTCACTGCAGCTGCTGGAATATCTCAGTCTGTTTTTCAAATCTCAGGATTAAAAAAGAAAAGGTGTTCTATTGCTAGAAAATGTATTTTCTGGAAATCAGAAGTTTGAGAACTTGAGAAAGGATTATTAAATTCTGAACTTCAGAGAAAGAAAGAGCTTCCTATAACTTTAAGCACCAGAATTGCCAACACATTGGCAATAGAGTTTTGCTGCTGGAAGTGTGGTAGTAGAGCTACCTGTCGATGAAGCAGTTAATCTTTGAAAACAGGACAAGACAAAACAGAACAAAAACAAAAGAGGAAAGAAAAAATCAAAATATTTTAGAAGCTGTGTTTGTAATAAATGCTGGTATTGATAAAAATGACTCAGCACTGCAGGTCTTTTACTATTTTTAAGGTATGGCATTATACATGCTGGAGGCATAGGAAAGTACCTCAGTGACTGGATCCTTGAGGGGGAGCCTCCATTTGACTTGATAGAATTAGATCCAAATCGCTATGGAAAGTGGGCTACCACAGAATATACAGCGGCCAAAGCAAGAGAATCTTACGGATTTAATAACATTGGTAAGACAATCATTTTTAAAATTTATTTATATCCTGAAAGTGGATTTCAGAAAGGGCTGGCTCTAGACATTTGTGTGTATATACATATTATGTGTTCTCTCTTAGTGAGGTACAGCATGCCATGTTTCTTTTTATTTTTCTAGTTGGTTATCCTAAAGAAGAAAGATTTGCTGGAAGACCAACAGAAAGAGTCAGTGGGCTTTATGATTTACTGAAGTCAAAATGTTCAATGGGCTTTCATGCAGGATGGGAACAACCTCATTGGTTCTACAAACCTGGAGATGAGACTGGATACAAGTAAATGAAAGATTGCGTCTTTTTTTGCTTGGTAAATTGCCATGGCAGCAAGGGCCAGCAGAATTGAACTTAATGCGAAGTATACATTTATCATTCATTTCAGCTAAAGTATATCTATTAGGTAGCTCTTCCATTATCGTTTTTAAGCAGATTTGTTTTTCATATTTTAGAACCCATTTCATTCTAATAGCGTAGACGTTCTGAGACACGCATCGAGGTATCTTGTAACTGTTGTGGACGTGAGGTATCATGGAATAGCCTAGCTCACAGAAGGGATTAGAAAAAAATTTATTCGTTATAGACTTGTATTTTCTTCTTTGCTCCCTACTTGATCAGCAGCACATATTTTCATGGAAAAGCTTATTCCTGTCTCAGTAATCCTTAGGAAAGGAGGAACCCAGTCCTCCTTTACTTTTTCTCTGTGCCTGCCTACCTAATCACATGCTTGCATCAGAGAGTGTCCAGCAGATACCTATGTTTTCTGCAGGACTGCTGGAGTCCCAAGCTAAATGAGGCTCACAAACGAAAAAGGAGACACGCTCTGTTGTTCAGAAAGTAAAACTTGTTGACACTTAAACTCAAATACATGGTTCAGCAACAAAGCCTGCTGTAAATTTATCCATGATTGCATAATGAAAGACTGCTAGTTCTTCTAACATTTGAACAGTTCATAGTTTATTCTCCAAAATAAATGATAAAACATCAACCCATATCTTACTCTGTTGTTAAAGGATTTAATAATTAATCTGTGTTAGACTAAGGAAAATATTGGCTAAGCTACCTAAAATTAGGAAAGTCCATCTGTTTTGAATGATTTTCAAACTGAAGAATCTGAAGACTACATTTTGCTGAAAAGAGAATAAAATGGCCAAATTATGTTTTATGTGTATCAACGCTCTCTTTCAGGCCCAGTTTTCGGCGCACAAACTGGTTTGACCCTGTGGGTCGTGAGTATAAGCAGGTTATGGAGAAAGTCGGTGTGATTGACCTGTCACCATTTGGCAAGTTTAAAGTAAAAGGCACTGATTCTGTTAAACTGGTGGATCATCTGTTTGCAAATGTTATTCCAAAGGTAAATGGGACAGTAATAACAATTTAAATATAGGATTTAGACAATTAAGAAATTTTTTCAGAAATGGAAAATGAGGCATAATATTGTTACAATGTCTTTCAGATGCCAAGCACTCAGGTCCCTTGGAGAAATTCCTGTGTCAGGAGATTCATTTTACTTAATTAAGAGCATGAACAGTAGAGTTTATATTAGAGGAGCTCCAAGCAGAAATGTCCCTTGGCAGAAATCTGTTATCGAAAGAAGGCCAAGGGAATCTCACCTTTAATTTTTTCACAATGGCAGTAGAAGAGTTTGGGAGCTGCCTGTCAGACTATGCCATGCGGTGGCAGCTTCGGGCAGCTTCAAGCGGCAGAGGAGACCAGTGGAATGTGCTCTTGCCTGACTATAGCAAGATGATCGTGGGTGCACAAGGGAACAGTTTTCCTACATGTGACCCATGCTTATTTTCCGTGGCTTTCATACCAGCCCTGTTTCACGGCTTGCTGCCTGGAGCAGGCTGGATTGCAAATATTCAGGCTGCTCAGCTTTCAAACTCACAGCTATCCTTTTTCCACGAATGTGACTCTGCAAAAAAGGCACACTGTGACTAACTACACCAAGTTTCTGATTCTTGGCCCTTATTTCATGGTAGTGCTCTGTGTGTCCCTTTATCTTCCTGCTTTGTCAACCACTCTCATCTGGTGTCTGTAACTTCAGAGATGCACCTCCAGTCAGCGGATTATTCATTTCTTTAGTGCTATAGCCATGTGGTTTGCTTGTTTCAGCACAGAATTTCACTAAGTTTTTGGTGTAGGTGATGGTTTTAGGTGCTTCAGACACTAGAGGAAGGAAGCATAGCAAGTAGATGGAGGCTATAGTCATGAAGGTAGGCACATCCGCTCAGAGGTCAGACCCAAATTAATGGGACTGCTGTACACAAGAGTGGTGTCCAGTAGGCTTAGGATAAAGATCAACCTAAATTGTTGTGTTTACTCTTTTTTCTTTTTTTCTTAACTTATATTAATTTTGTGATGGCACAGTAGATAAAAATTCCCTGCTTGTCTTCTCTGTAGCCTGGGATAGAGTGGGGGTAACTATGTCAGTTGGTGACGTGGATAACACTTGCTATATATGTGTATGTGGTGGTGGGGAAAACAACATTAAACAGGAAATTATTAGAAAAAGCTAGAGTTTTTTATGAAATTTAATCAGTGTTGCCAAGGGGAAGAAAAAAGACAAACAGTAAAACAGAACAAACAGTTTATGAGTCCGCTTTAGAAAATCCAGCATTCACAACAGTTGATTATTTAAGCACACACAGTCTAATTTTGGTACCTTTAATGCTTGTCTGCATTGTAAAATAATTTGATGAAGGTACGCTTATATCACAACCAAGTTTGGTGTGACTAGCATCAGATCCTGATGATTTAACTATGTACCTGTAATGTAACTATATTAATGTAATATGACCTTGCAAAAGAATTCTAATATCTGCAGTATTTTTTACTTTTCCCATTCATTGTCCGCAATCTGGGCACCGACTGGGTGATTGACAAGTTTCTCATGAAAGCAGGATGAAACAGAAGAGGTTAAATTCTGCTTCTGGAACCAGACAAGCACAACAACTATGGCACATTCACACTTCTCTTTGTATGGATGATGAACGTGCATACGTTTTATGGGCACAGCTTAGTAGCTGTTGCTGGAAATTTTACCTCAAGAGCTCACATTTCTACACAGAAACCTGACTTAGATACACATAGATGGAGATTCGTAGTTAGCCACTACACAGGGCCACAAAATCATCAGGCAGTTCAATATTTCTTTCTTTAAAGTAATGGGTTTTTATATGGGGCAAATTATGTTATCCCTTTGAGATCTGAGAGCTTTATTCGCATGATTCAAAAAGAATATTTATGTCAATAACAGAAGCAGAATTTTTTATTCTGATGGTCATCAAACTAAAAGTGATTGGATTTGTTCACGTTGAAAATGCATTCTTCAATCCACTGTGGCTTAAGAAAGCCTTGTATAATATATACTTAACAAATACTTATAGAGGCCCTGATTCATTTAATTTCAAAAATATAATCTTTTCTATGAAGAAAAAGTGAAATTTCCGCTGTAAAGTTTAAGCCCAGCCAGTTGTGTATCTGTCCTCTCCTATTCTGGCATAGCAGAACAAATATAGAAAAAGTTATTCTTTTAAGTAAAGTAAAATAGTTGAAAGCTTTAGTACAAAGTAATATTTCCGTGTATTTTCAAAGATTTAAGAATTAAAATGTTTTATTTTGCATCTATGATAATTATAAGTTGTACTCTATAGGTGGGTTCTACAAATATAAGTCATATGTTAACACCAAGAGGAAAAGTTTATGCTGAGCTAACAGTCTCTCAGTTGTATCCCGGAGAATTTATGCTTGTGACTGGCTCTGGGTCAGAACTCCATGATCTGCGGTAAGTTTAATTTTGATACAGTAAGTACACAATACTATACAGTCACAGTAACATAGAAACATTTTGACTAGGGGCCAAATTCTTAATTATTTCTCAGAGAAATTTCACTGAGTTCAAGAGAATTCTACGTATTGATTGATCTTGATTTCTTATAAATTTAGTTGAAGTGAATCCTGAAGTATAAGCAGTTGCATATCAGAATGCTCTTTGTGTAAGAAGATGGGCAATTTACTGATAGTTATGTAATCTACTTTAGTATAAGTGGTTCTTGTTTTATTGTTGGACCTGTTTGTGTTTGGCATTGTGAGGTGGAACACAGTAGGGTTGTTCCTTTCCAGTGTTTTCTCTTACACAAAAAAGAAAATTGGCATTAAACATCAGTAACCTCAGAGGCACTGACTTAGCCAATACAGATGGGTAGTGCAGTCTTCCTGATACTGTGATAATGCTTTCTGGGCTTTTGGGCTCTGGAATCACAAACTGAAATGAAAGAAAGAAAGGAGATGGAAACACTTACAAGATGATTGCATTAAAATGCTTTTCATAAGATGTGCATTGTAAGTGAAACTTCTGGTGCTATTAGTGACTGCACACACATACTAAAAAAGCGTATTTCTTACTGGAGAAGAAAATCTGCAATTCGCTGACAGATCAGTCCTTAAAATGAATCAAAACATAAAAGACTGAAATTTGCTACCCCCAATACATGGTGAATAATGTATTGTTTTATAAGTAGTCCCATGGGAATCAGTAGGACCATTGACACGTTAAAGCATTAAATACAAGTAAAAAAGGCAGAACCAGGCTGAATGCATTTACTTCCCAAGAATTTCAGCAGCCCCATTTGGTTCTGCCCTGTGCCTGAGTTCTTTTAACACTGCATTTTGTAAGATTTTAAATATACTCCTTTCATTTATTTTGAGAGCTTCCTGAAAGACAATACTCAGCTGATGTTTTTGATCAAACCGAGACCCAAAACTAAACTTCCTGCCAGCACTTTAAATACTGTATCAGGAACAGTAAGTCCAGTTGTACATTTATGTTAACAGAAGAATTTATGTTGAGATTTCTTATGTTCATCATGTTTATTGCTTACTCTCTTCATTCGCTGACTTTTTATTAGTGGATCCAAAGGCAAATCTGTGTCAGGTCCTCTGATATCATTTCTTCCCCTTATCTTGAAAGTACTGTTCCACCCATTTAAATTCTTCCCTTTCCTTGCTGTATCCCAGATGCCTGTGTTTCTGTACCAATTATCTCAGCAGAAAACACTGTTTTACACCAACAACGGATGTGACTGACTAATGTAGCACATATGCTTCCATTGGTTTTGAGAAGGGACTGGGACCTGCTGGGAAGATTAATACTAACAAAAAAATCTTCTTTTCTAATGTTTATCTAAATCAGTTATACTATTTATGGAAATGTTAACCTCACTGTTGTCTTTTACATGCAGATGGATAGAAGAAGAGGTGGTCAGAGGTGGATACAAAGTTGATATAGAAAACATGACAGATGAAATGGGAGTACTTGGTGTAGCAGGTCCATACGCACGGCATGTCCTCCAGAAGTTGACAACTGAGGATCTGAGTGACAGTTCATTTAAGTTCCTCCAGTCCAGACGTTTGAAACTTTGTGATATTGCTGTTACTGCTGTTAGGATATCCTACACAGGTAAGCCTTAGAGAAAACATACTCTTAAGGTAAATAGTAAATAAATAAAGTAATAAGTGTAACTAAAACAGCATTGAGAAACAAATCTCACTATGTGCTCATAAGCAATAGGTTCACCACATTATATATATATTATATAAAATATATATATATTATATATATATAAAAATGTGTGAGGAAACACAGTACACTGATTTTCAAATGTGATCTGGCCAGAGTCTGCACTGTGTTTTCCAGGACCATTTTGTCTAGAATACTCCTCCATGTAAATATTTATTTTACAGAACAAAAGGCCAGTTCTGATAACCTCTGTGGTATTTGCTGCAAAACCAACGTCAAGAATTGTTTTTGGATTACCAAATATTAGTGTTTGTCAAGTGCCTTGAAAACGTAACACTGAAGTGCTAAGCATTTGTTTTCCTCGGTTACTTTTTATTTTTATTTCTTTTAATGTTCATCTCTACTGCAGTGGACTAAAGTTCAGAGCAGTCTGGAGGAGCTGAAGTTGTAATTCGTATTTCCTTTCCATCATACTGAATATGATAATATACTGCCTTTATCCTTATTTACACAGTCATTTACATTTGCTCTTCTCTTGCCAATTCATCATCTGTTTGTAATGCCCTTAAGCTTAATCTCTCACTGTGACTTTATTGCATGTCCTTTTCTTTTCAGTTATTCTTGATTTTTCCCTTGACTTCAGTTAATAGTTTAAATCAGAATAATAGTACACCATTTAAGATCTATCACATAAATCCTTTAGTGGTTCTTGCAGGTAATCTGGCTTTCTATATGACAGCACAACTGAGCCCAGAATGCGTATTAGTATTTGTAGCATTCATCCTTACTTTGTACCAACGATAGAACTACGTTTATTAGGATTATTTCATTCTTGAGTTGATTAATCTATTAATCTTGTTTGTATAACAGGTGAACTGGGCTGGGAGCTCTATCACAAAAAAGAAGATTCTGTAGCTCTTTACAGTGCTATCATGGAAGCTGGCCAAAAAGAGCAAATCGACAACTTTGGAACATACGCTCTGAATGCTTTAAGGTTGGAAAAGGGTTTCCGAGCCTGGGGGGCAGAGGTCAGCAAATATAATATTTTTGTAATTCTTTCTATTTTCTTTATTTCATTATGACTATACAGCTTTTAGTCAGAGCTGACACAGATATTATTTGTTCCAGTTCTGGCATGAAAAGAAAATTTACTTTGAGCAGGGAAAATTACTATAACCAGAAACAGTGTCTTTTCTAGATAAAATAACTAATATACTTGATTGCATTTCTGGCAGAGACATTTATTTTGATTCACTGATGTTTTTTCCTCTTGAATATAACAAAATTATGAGGGTTTTGCTGAGTTCCAGCGTTTTGAAATCAAAGGTTTGGCTGATAGGTTGTGCAGATATTTTATTTCTGTAATAACTATGTCATGAGAGGCCAATTATTCTTGCTTCATGATGTATTTTGAACTTTTTCATTTCCCATTAAATTGTGTCTGCCAAATTTGCTCACTCACAATAAGGAACTGCTCAAGTGGCCTGAAGAACTTATGGAAAATCAGGATAATTTCTGCTTACCTGAATTTTTTCCTGACTCCTTTGGAAAGGAAAGAACTCAGGAAGTTGAAATACCCGGCATTTACGGATCCTTTCCCTTTGCCCACTGATAATTATTTTCAGTCCAGCTCCAAATGCTGCCTGACAAATCACTCCCCCTACCGTGAAGGTGGTGGTAAGGGCAGGTGGTAAATATAATTGACATTGTATTTTTATTGTCCTCATCAGCTAAGGCATTCTGTTGTGTTGCAATTAATGTGTGTACCTCCGTTATTTGAGCTTCTGCGGGCTTGATTCTGCTTTGACCAAAAATCTGGTTTCTGCCTGAAATGTGTATTTATTTTGCACGCTGAAACTCAGATGCATGATTTATATATTTACACCTCATATTAAGGATAATAGTAGGTACTCTGATGAAAATCACTTATAGGCACACGCTCACAGTGCATTCAAATGGAAGTTGCACGAGTGCGACGTAGAAGATGTTGACCCAGGAATAAGTAGAAGGATGCACAGAATGAAAAGAAACAAAAGCTGTGACAATCCCTCATGCATGGATTTTTTTTTTTTTAATAGATGAACTGTGACACTAATCCTTTGGAAGCTGGACTGGAATATTTTATAAAGCTAAACAAGGTATGCTTATGCTTATAAGTATGTATGCATTATTTTCAAAGCATTCTATTATCTCAAGATTATTTCTGTAAGTGTTTGGAAAGAGAAATGTCATCATGTGTAGAACAAATTAGGTATTTGAAAATGAGAAGAACATCTTTTTTCACTGTATATAAGAGTAATTACTTTATTTTTAAAAGTTTCATATTTTCCCATAAGTCTTACTGAGAAAATTATACACTAGATCAAGAAGTTGCAAATATTCAGTTTAGTCTTGACTATGGGAAATTTAACATATTGAAAGTAACTCTTTAAATGAAATAGTTTTCTAGAGAAATTTGGGTCAGGTACTTTTTAAAGCATATAGTATGTATGCACAAGCTGAACTGGCCTGTTTATGTTATGCAAAAAAGAAAGCATTTTATTTGCTTATTCTTACTAAGGGAGTTGTCTGTAGCATCGTTTTCCCTGACTCCCACTCTGGTACAGAAATTACTGAAAAAACAACAGGTGTTTCAGAAGAACTACTGACTGACAACTTGGATATGAGTCAAATGTAAGATAAATGATTAGGTTATTAAAAAAAATGTAGTTGTTCATAAAATTTTTGAAGAGGTGCACTCATTACAACTTGTTCTTGTCTGATGTAAAGTTCAGAGATTGGGAGTAGTTGTATTTAAATATGCAGTAAAAATGAAGACATACTATCCAATCTCCTTTTATTACCCACCCCCATTTCCTTATAATATTTTGGCAAAACAAACCCTGCTTATAGTCTAAGATTGACAGAAATTGTCATTACTCCTTTCCAGTCCAAAACAAAACCAGACCAAGCATCCAAACTCTTGGTCAAAGAGAGGACCTTTCTGTGAAACGCTGTGAAATCTTTTCCTGTACGGCTCTAATGCCATCTGTTGCTACCAGTTAGCTCGTTCACTCAAACAGCAGTTGCCTGCACAGTGGATGTGAAGTTTGTAACCTAAAAAGTCAGATCCTAGCCATTTCAAGTTAGGCATCCTAAATGAAGGGCTGCTTCTGACTTAATCTTTATGCTTCAGTTTTTCATCTGTAAAATGGAAAAAGTACCAACATTTTTACGTGAGGGGAAGGTGAGAAGAAAAATAAGCGTTTCTGAAGCGCTCGGCCTTTACAAGGATGTGATATGATTCAGGGACAGATTCTCTTCTTATTTATATTCACTTTATATTTGAAAGGGTAATAGGTCAGATAATGAGTGACACTTGATATTTTCGTCATGTCATGCTGAAGCACCATGGAACTGATGAAAAGAATCTCAAATTTTAGATCACAGCTCCAAATAAGCAATAAATCTTAATTTTTAGGTAGGCAAGAATTATGGTGAGATGCCAAAGCTAAAATGGTGTTTTTATCAATATCAACAAGTTATCTGGCAGAAACAGGAATGAGCCTAGGAAGATGCCTTTTCTCTCTATCTGCTGCACCTATCTATACACATTATACAAGTTCTTTAACCTATGCAGGACTGATAAAACATCCGGTTTTGTCCCAATCTGACATCAGTCTGTGCTCTAACATAAAGCAGAAGTTCTAAATTTACTCATGCCCAGCTCTGGAGTTCATCCACTGGAGGGTATGGTGCTCCCAGGGAGTCAGCGGAGATCCTATGTATAGTGGAATCCTAACTGTCTTGACTGAGTAGTATAATTTTGCCCTAGCCACAGAAAATGACACATGCGAAGGAAATTCAGAGTCTTATATAACAGGATAATGGGTTTTTTTCACTCTTTAAGCACTGTTGTGTAGTATGGAGAGCATTACCAGGATTGCAGGGGAATGCAGTGAAAAATAGTGCTACTGTTACTAGTTTGTCTTTCCACTTCCACTTAATATGGCTGTTTTTCTTTTTTGTTAGTATAAGCAGGTAAAGCTGTTATTTGCCAGGATGCCCATGCAGAACATATGAAGGCACTAACATGTATGAAGCACTTGATTCTTTGTTCTGCACGCTTCTCTGCAAGGTTAAGATGCAGAGGTAGAACAGGTTTCTGGAGCAGATGTTCATATTGTACACCTATGGGCAAAGAGTAAAACTTGACTGTAGATGCAGGATGTCAGCCTAAAACATTTGCCAGTATTGCTGAACTAATGTGAAGAAACAAATAATCTGTGTTTATGTGTGGACTCAGAGATGAGGGCAGTTGCAACTATATGGTGACACTGCAGAGCTACCTGAGCTAACTCCGATAGTGCTAGCAGTCTAAACACTGTAGCACGAAGCACCATGCGAGATTATTTACTCTGCTTCTTGGCAGCTTGGCGTTATTGAGTACCTTTGTAGTTACAATTCCCTGCTTTTAGTTTTGATGTCCATTTGGCGAGGCATAGACTTCAGCATTCCTTAGCGGACAGCAAGACTGAAGACTAGCAAAATACTCTGTTGTTATCTGTGCTCCTATTATTCAGGAAAGTTGGGTTTTGTGTGTGTGGTTTTTTTTGTTTTGTTTTGTTTTTTTAAAAAAAGGAAACAGGACACAAACTGAAAGCAGCAGACAACTTCAACTTCATTTAAATCTGTTTGACATCTCAGTTTGTGGGAAGTTTCTGACAGGGATTTTTCCTTTAAGCGTGCGCCCCCATCTGGGGAAAGCGCTCCTCTCTTTATAAACTAAGGCCAAAATCAAACGTTCTGCAACTTGGTAGAGCGTGCTTCTTAATGTGCGACAGACAGCTGAAAGAGCTTGCAAAATGAACAGAAGGACTTGCCTTCAGTATAAGTGAATCTTGAGTGGTATGTCTTAGACGATGTGAACAGTCTATAAATAGATTAAAGTGAGTAAACAACCAAATACCAATGAAAGTAATACAATCAAAAAGTAATTTAATTTCCACAAGAGGACATTCAGAGAGCTGGGATATAAATATGAAGAAAGGTAAATTCCCAATAAAATCCTGATGTCTTTGTTTATCAAATTTAGAGCATCTGTCATCTTCAAGAACATAAGGACCAATTGTTCTATTTGTGATGAGTGACAGGAGAAACTCTTAAAAGCTTAAGTTGAAATGTCTTTTCATGATCTATTGAATTATAACAAGGCAATAAGTAAAGCTGTTTCTTTATCATTTGTGTGGCAAGCTTCCTTTCATCAATAAAGCTGAAGAAATGGTATCGTTCTAGGTTTCCTCTAGCTTCTGCTTGATGTTCCTTTTTTCTCTGACTGTTGGTGTTCGTTGCTTGTTTGCACAGATGAGCAGGATGGGCTGTGATTAAACCAAAGTGGAGGGATGGTAACAATTAATTTTCTACTTGGGAGTGTACATTGTCTTCTTAACATGTCCAAAAAAATGTATGTTTTAGAGGTGGGATTTTTTTTAATACCTACTGTCTTTTGTTTATTCGACTGGTTTAACTGTGCTTTGTTAGGTAGTTTCCCTCAGTAATACTTTCATCTCATGAATAGGTACTCTGCTACTAAATATCTAACAGATTCTTAGTGGTCTCTGTGGCAGGAAATTCACAGAATATCTTTAAAGATGAAGAGGTTGCAATTCTACTTGCTCCACATCCCAGAATGTCATTTGAGTTCTACCACACATTTGAACTTTCTCTGGTTCATATGGTCAGAGCTATAGTTTATTACTTCTGAATGCTTTTTACTTTTCAAAATCCTATTTTAATTTTAACTGCTTTTCCAGATATAATTATAGAAATAACGAGCAATCTCCAGATGTTAATTTACTTCAGTCCCTTATTCTATGACGGAGTCAACTATATCTGTGCTTACCTAGCTGTATGTATAAAAAGTCATAGGTAAAATTATAAGGACCTACCAGTCCTGGACATACTGTCGTCTCCCTGAACAATCTAGTCTAATGATTCACTATGCTTGAATTAGAAAAATGTTTTCTGTCTTCTATCCTAGATCTTTTTTGCCACACTTTAAACATATTACTGCCTATTATGTTCACTATTGACATAGAGGGGAAAAAAAAAATTCTTTCCTCTTTTCAGAAGCTGTTTGTGTCATCAAAAACTGCTAGCATGTGCTTTTTCATTCTTCTCTACTGTTAGATTCTATTAGCAGCTAATACAATATTCTTAAAATAGCCTATTTTCTCCTGAGCATAATGGTCCAGCAGGCCCAATAAACCTCATGTTACGGTGCAAATCTCCATCTTAGTCTGAATAGAACTCTCACAGAAAAGAACTCTTTCAGAATGGCTTTCCATGTTAATCCAGTAGTGCCAGTAATCATCACGAGTACACAGCAACAAAATTCTCTGTGTAACTGTTTTTAAAATGTCTTTTATGCTATATACAAGAGTGCCATCTCCTGGGCACTCTCTGCAGCAACAGCTTCTCTTTAGGAAGAGAATGAGATAGATAATGAAAATCCCTTTAGGATTCTGTTCTGATGCACTCTTCCAGACTTGGAGCTGAGTGGTTAGCTAATATTTGGCATTCGTTGCCATTAAGAGGAGATACTGTTATCAGAGTCAGGTGTTTCTTTGTTTCACTCCTGTTTATTTACAGAACCGGGGCAGTTTTTGTTCTCCATTCCAAGCCTCTATGCCAAAATCTCTCTCCCTTTGCTTTTTCTAACAGCCCATTATACCAGAATTTTTGTTTACTACCTCCATTGTTTCCAGCTCCTTTCCCTGTCTGCCTCTCACTATTTCTCTCATCTCCACCAGCAATACTCAGTACCTGCCTGCATTTAGCTGTCAAGAAAAGTCCTTTAGAATACAAGTTCCATCTCTTCTTCTGACTTTGGCATCTGATTTCTGTGGTGGCTTTTATTGTTGCATCTGTTACACAGATGAGGATTTAATTGCTCCCTCATTCGTTATGAATAGAAGTTGAATGTCATGCTCAACAGCTTTGTGCAGACGGGTGATCAACTATGAATCAAAGATAGAGTCCTTGAGCATGACCTGACCTCCAGCATACCTACACGTAACTTGTTATTTCATAGTAAGCTCAGATGAGCAGTTTTAAGACTGTGCTTCCCCTGTTTTGTTCCTTTTGGTAGCAAGTTCCTCCTCTTTCCAGCTGTTTGTTTCTCTCCTCTCCCCTCTGCCAGAACTGCCCCTCGGTTCTGTCAGCCCAACTCTTTGTGTTATGATGTTCTAAAGTGATGTGTCGTGATTTACTAAAGCACATAACAGTACGTTCTTTTAGGAAAAAGGTGATTTTTCATCATTTTATAGATGCAGTTTTGAGAAAGAACACCCAAAAAGGTTGAATTGGCACAACTGAAGAGAGCGTATCTTCCATAAGGGAGCCTTAGCAGAATAGTTTTTAGTGAGTTCTGCCATTGGACCTAAGGGTTTCTGGCCACTAGCACCATTCAGTGCCAGGTGAGGAGGGTGGGGAAGGTGGCAGAAAGGAGGCTGTTTATGCTGGCTCAGATTCTCTGCAGCATTGTATCATATGTAGTCATTCGTATAAGTGTGTATGTAAAATGCTACTGATCTGAGCCAGTAACTCTTGGTAACCCTATGCTTAGGTCTCATGGCCAGTAGCGTTGTTAAGCAGTGGTGACATCAAAGCCTTTCCACCTGAAGGATGCTCCAGGGTTTCAGAAAGGTGGAGTCTAGGAGTGAGAAAGGGTAAGCAGGAAAATAACCACTTGTGGCCATTGCTCCTGTTTTTCCAGTTCTTAAGTGAAATTGTTTTAGTAAAGCAATCGCTGACTTCAAAGTGGGATCTTTTTGCCTGATCATAGCAAATGGTTCATTTTTATTGTCTCATATCTAAAATCCAAAATAGGGCAGGCTTAACAGATGCAACACCTGGCACTTGCTAGGTCTACTGGGAACAGTCGTACAACTCTTTGATATTGGACAAGTGGACCAGCAACAGTTTGTGCAACTCCTCCTTACTGCCATTGCCTTTGCTTCTTCCTCTTTCTCCTACTTGCGTCCCTCCTGTTCAGAGAGTATGAGCATTGGAGTGAACGCTGACCTTGCTCCACAGCCTGGAATAAGACTGTGTTTTGTGCCATTCCTTTTCCTAGTGAGAAAGGAGGGAAAGAAGTAAGAGCAGAGGTTTTACTGAAGAAGGGATAAGGAAGTTGGGAAAAAACAGAGGAATCTGTAAAAAGGATGGAGTGATGGCTAAGAGGTACTAGGCCCACAAGTATCTAGTGGTGAGGGAGAAGGGGTAAGTTTTTTGTTTTGCTCTCTTTTGCTACCCATTTATTATGCCTATAAGTTATTTACTCACTGGACTTTTTCCTCTAAATCCTCCTACCCAAATTAAAATCTAGGAGCTGAATTGTCGTTTATTGTTACTTCATTTGAAATCCAGAGAGTCCTGGTGACAGAGGATTTACTCTATCAATTTACACAAAGTATAAAATACATTGGAAAAAATGTGCAGTGATTTGATTGTTTGTATAAAGTGCATACCTAGGTCACTCCCAGGGGGTTTAGTGGATAAGAACCCACTGAGCTAGGAATCTTGAGCTGAAATAATTCAATTTTTCATCAGTAATTTTTCTCATAGCCGTTTCTTTGAAGTGGCTGTTTGCTTACAAGAATGGCCTAGGCAAACTTGAGTGAAAGAACAGTTGCTGCAAGTGCCATTCATTCTGATTGGCCATATCTCCCTTAGAAAACTGTTTTGTGCAGTGTAAACGGTAGCTTTGGTTTGCTGCAGAAAAAGGAAACCTGTCAAATATTTGCTGCCTGCAGAGGCAAATGATCTTGAGGTATCACCCTGGTGAGGGGGTTATCATTTGGAGTGCTGCCCTGAAATTATTCAAGAGCATCCAACTAAGAATAATTAATTTCAAAATATTATATGGATGCTGTCTCCAGTGTGTTGTAATGCACTGGTTATAGCAGATTGCAGCAGCTGTTGGTGCTGCCTTACTCAGTTGGGTGGCTTTGTGTACATAATTTGGCAGTAAGCCAAAAGTCCTAAGTGGCATACCAAATAAATTGCAGCGTTTCATTATTAAGAGAGAGTTGCATATCTTTGTTGACAATTATTTGTTGAATGGATATAACATTTTTCTTCCTAGAAGCCCAGAATTTATTTTGCTAAACTGCTGAATACCTTTCTTCCTACTGCACAATCTTAAAAAAAAAAAAAAAAAAAAGAAAAATAAAAGAAAAAAAAAAGTGGAAGTCTTATAGATAATTTCTATCCCTTTGCTTCTGTGAAGCAATACAAGATTTTTTGGAAGGTTTAGAATTAGGATCTGTATGATCTTGAAAGCCAAGCGTATTTGAATTACATGCTGTGAGTTAAACTTTGCAGGATACATTGTTGTGCCTAAAACAACCACATTGGTTAATCACTCCTGAACTCTTTAAAAAAAAAAAAAAAAAAAAAAAACTTATCTTGCACTGGCCAGCATATGGTAACTGACACAAATAAAAATCTGCTGAGGAAAAGGGCAAGGCAAACACAAATGTCCAATATGTTACAATATGTTAACAGATGAGATAATCTGTGGGCCCCCTTCACTATATGCTATTTGAAAAATTTTAATGCAATTTTCCGTATAATTTATATGCTAGATAACACCAGTAAAATGCACAACCCACCATTTTTATTTTTGGCTAGTGAACTGCACTCATATTATTATATGAAGCTAAATAGTTGATGTTGCCGTTATTTTGCTCCTAAGAAGTTTTTTTGCTTACTGTGAAGCACATCTGACTCAACTTAGTGCTTTGGGAGCTCATGCCGAGAAAATGGAATTCTTCTGCATTTTAGGCTTAGCTTATTGGGACTCATCTTACTCTAAGTAGTAAAAGTTTTAGATTGTTACTACATGTCATCGCAAGTGACTACTCTTTCAAAACTATGAGAGAATGGGAACAGGTTTAAATTTGACATTTGGTTGAGGTCGAATTGTTTAGGGTTTTCCTCCAATTCCATCTTTTTTTCTTCTGTTGATTGCAAATGTTCTTTTGGTGAATTATAGGCTACAGTTTTAAATGAGATATTATCTTGCATTATATTTAGTGTGACTAGCTAAAACAAATAGAGGCAATACCCAAACTGACTAATTTCCTTCTAGAGACAGGAAGCCGTTGTTACCAAGAATAGCCAGACTTTAAGTTAGAAGGAGAGGAAGACGGAGAGAGAGAAGGAGAGAGGGGACCTCATGTCTACACACACACACACACACACACACACACACACACGTACATGCGCACAAACACACATGCACTCTCACAAATCAAAAATGCATAATGTGGAAATCTGCTTAGTGTACAATTGACATGACCCAAAAACGGTAAAACAAGAAGAATGAACTAGATGGATTTATGAGGAGAATTACTTATCAGGTTATTTTATTTGTTTGAAAAATAGTATATATGTATTTATATTTTTTTGCAGAGTTTGAGAATCCCAGGTTACCTTTTGGTTATTTTTCCAGTTCCGAATTCTAAAAAGACAAGAATATTTTCAACCTTCAAGGAATATCAAGTTGCTATTTCCAAAGGAAATAAACCAAAAAAGAACAAGCCCACTACATGCCAGCCTCCCAAATCCATTTTCAGTTAGCAAGAGAACTATAAAATGGTTTATTCCAGGTGGCCCAAGCCTGCCCAGTTGGAATTAATTGAGTAAGAATTTCATTTTGTATCTGTAATGAATAGGCAAAGAATGATCCAAAAATACATTGATTTTAGACTTGCAACCTGCTTGCTCTAATAGTTTCCATATATACTACTAATAGGTAATTAACAAGTAGAAGTCAAAATTATTTTTGCTGTCACCTCAAGGTTCCAGTAATTAGTATATTAGCATGAGTTAACTGTCATCTTTACAGTTAATCTTGAAGTGAACCATTAAAGCAGTACACATCTGTTATCAGGTCATACTCAAAGCTCCAATTATGATTGCTGCATTAACCTTTATTGAAACTGTTTTTCTATTTGTAAATGAGGAATTTATAGAGGGGTAAATTAACTTAGAATCTTGGAAAAAAAATCACTGTGAAAATCCGAAATTTTTTAAAGAGCTGAGTTTCACCTTTGTCTACATCTATTCAGCTACTGGTATCTGGATACTCCAGAAAAAAAGAAGCCACGCTCTTGGTACAGCAGTAGCTGTATCGGTGCTGTGTGATACTGCATTCTCAAAGTGAAGGGTTGAAACTGTTTTTTGGAAGACTTGAGGGTGACACAACATAGGAAAAGGGCACTGTGAAAGAACGCTGTCAGAAGCTAGTTCTGACAGATTTTTGTCTGTTACCACTCTTTGATTACTAAGAGACCTAAAGCTGTGAATTTACAGGCGTTCATACTGCCGTTTTAGATGACTTAGTGTATCAGTAACATCCATATTGGGTTGGCAAATATAACACAAGACCTATGGAAGAGCAGCAGCTGGAGGCCAGTGAGTATGCCCTAGGTCAGCTGGCACTGCGTTTGGGTGCCACAGTCACCTCCCTTGAGACTGAGTATCAGATACTACGTTTGCATATATAGGAATCAGATCATTGAGTGCTCTGCTTTGTAGACTTGCCAATGTTATGAGTGACAGGGAACTAGCCAGTAGCTAGGTATGGTTTGGTCTGAGATCTTTGCTTTATCTTTTCCAGCAGTATCTTGACAGTTACATTCTAAAATTAATGCTCAGGGTCCTTTACTTTTCTGATCTGGGCTGTATTTCATGCCATCTTTCCCCAAAGGGGGCCACCTATGATCTTCATGTGCAATATCTGCCTTGTCTTTGGTTGGTCTACCTTGATTTTCCAAGTAAATGGTCCCTAACTGGTTCATAAATTGTTTTCTACAACTGCTTATAGAGTCCAATCTTTCAAATTTCAAAAACTCATCAGCACTTAATTTCTTTTGAGCCTACACATAGAAATACAGGAAGCTGAACAAGACCTACAAAAATAAGAACACATGAACTAACTGCATAATAATCTATTCCGAAGTACAACTATAATGTTTTGGTTGTAATTCTGATTGCTTTTACTGCAAAATAACAATTCAGTGTCCCAGTGAACAGTTCTCAGGCTGCAGCACTTTAGAACCCCTTGAATTCCACTCCAGAAGCAGAACACAAACTACAAATGTATTTAAATCTGCTTCTAGGATCTAAGCGTTATGATTCTCTACAGAAATTAAAGAACATTACCAGAAATAGTATTATTGGCATTTTCAGGAGTACTTCTTTTTTTTTTTTTTTCCTTAAACACTTAGCAAACGAATAGAATTCCTGCTTCAGATTTACAAGAGCTGTCACAGTGACCCAGGACCATCTGTCTTAAAATAGCTTTCACTGCTACCTATCTTCTCAGCAAAGGCTGGAAAGCTGCAAAAGCTTATAACTGCTGTTACAGTCTCTTGCCTGGGGGCAGGATGGTGTCTGTCTGGCAAATGAGTTGAATACAAGTCTTTTGTTCTGCCAGATCTACATCTTTAACGAAAAATTCCATAGTCAGAATTTGTAACACACTGTTCCTCATATTTACTGCACCGTTATTAGCCATAATGACTAATAATCCAGCCTGATTACTATTTTATTCCCAGTCCCACTGTCAGCATCTTTGAAAGGGGCTTCTTCTTGGCACTTGAGGCCTTGTCCTGGATCACAAAGTTTATAATCATTCTTCTTTCTGTGGCCTGTTTTTTCCAATTTATTCTCTTCCCAGCCAAGTGTTAACTAAATAAGGAAGTGGTCTGAGTGATATTAAAGACGTGGGAGACAATAGTGTGAGACAAATCAAGTTCAGAGCCAGAGGTAGGCAAAACTGGCTTATATCCGTGAACCTGGCAGTGGAATCAGGCTAGCTATGAGGTCACATTGTCACATACAATAAATACTCTCTACTATATTCTTTAGGATTACTGAGGCTTACAGATGTCTTCTCCAGTGCTTGTCGCACATTTACACAATCTGTTTCTAGAAATGTGAGGATCTGCTTATAGCTCTTTAGGGAAGCTGAAAAAGGGGAACTTCAAATGACAGTATTCTGTAGCTAACATTTGCATTATCCCATAAAATAACAGATACAGGAAAAAAGACCTTACAACAAGAATATGGAGCAAACTGCCAGCTCTGCATCCTTGCACAGAGACACTAAAGTGGAATGGTAACAAGTTACTGTCACGCTTGCTGATAGCATCAAACAAGATGAGTGTCCACTGAAGGAGGCCATGGCTTTAGGATCTGTGTAATGGAATTCAGTTTTTTAATAGAAACTGGAATGAAGTCCAGTTTTCTGGCTCACAACCTTAACTGGGCAAATATTGCTGTAACATACATATCTCACTATGTATGTATTTCTACTACATTTGGAATTATGGATATTAAAGGACTGTGATCCAGACAAATTAATATACTGAAAAAATCACCAATCATATCACTTTTTATAGTCAAGATATAACGTCTGTCAAAGATTTGATTTAATCTGTATTTCACATAGAACATTTAAGCAACAGGAAAACAAATGAAGACAAATTTAAATGCTTGCATCTCTAGCCTTATTGCAAAACCTGAGTAACCATTTATCATCATTATGTTATGTTTTTTCAGCCAGCAGACTTTATAGGAAAGCAAGCACTGAAGCAGATTAAAGAAAAGGGGTTGAAACGGCGGCTGGCATACCTCACCTTGGAAACAGAAAATGTTGATCCAGAGGGAAATGAAAGTGTGTGGCATAATGGCAAGGTAAGGGCTGTAGATCATGTTACAAGAAACTAAAGTTAATTCTCCATGAACAGAATCTAACTTTGTGTTTCAAGTGTGAATGTATTATATTTGTTTTACTGGCACAGAACAGCTTGAAGCTGTGATACTATTTTCTGATCTTCAAGCAGGAGGCAAAGACTAACTGTATATATTTACAGATAAAATGTGAAATACTATTAGGTTACAGAAACTAGAGCTGGAACAGACTACAGTATTAGGTCACCTATTCTTTTCTCCTGCAAGTTCACCATTCTCCTAACATCACTTTTATTATTCACTTCAAAGAAGACAAACCAACAAAGTTTAACGTGCCATACTTCAACACAGATTAGGTATTGAAGCCTTCATTAGCAGTTAAATTATTGTATATATAAATGTACACATGTGAATAGTGTTTGTTTCAGTTGAAAAGTTAAGTGAACACAATAAGAATAGACTAGGTTTTTAAGGAGTAAAAAAATCCCAATTTTGGGTGATGTCACCCACAGTGAAGAAAATTATGAACTGCCTGACACACTCAAAACATACGTGATGTATAAAGTTTATAAACAGAAACTAGTATCTATGATGTATATCTTTTTTTTTTTTTTTTTGGAAACCCCACTGTGTGTTGAAAATAAAGATGAATGTTTGTTTCTTTTTTCAGGTTATTGGCAACACCACATCTGGCTGTTTCAGCTACAGTGCTCAGCAGAGTCTGGCTTTTGCATATGTTCCCACAGAACTCAGCAAAGTTGGACAGAATTTGGAAGTTGAACTTTTAGGAAAAAATTATTCAGCAACTGTTATTCAAGAGCCATTGGTGCTGACTGAACCGACAAGAACCCACCTTCAGAGAAAGGGTAGAAGTCCCAAAGTGTAAACACAGATGGTGGATACAGGAAGTTGTGCAGTAAGAAATAGTTCCATTTATACCCGTGAAATTAAGAGAATCAAGCTATTCAGATTCATTAATCACTAAACGTAAGATACTCATTGCTACATCAGTGAGGAATTTTATGGTGGTACCCCCTTGCTTCCTTGTATGGGCTATTCACGTCGGAGATCTGAGCACAGTTAGTGAACTGCTGTGCATTCCTCCTCCTCAGTAGCGGTTGTGAGCAGGAAGTGGCTGGGAATGAGTAGATCCTCCACTCAGCTTGCCCACACACTGTCCAGCAGATCTGAGTTAAGGCGGAGGAGAAAATTGCTCTTGGTATTGGCCAACAGCAAATTCTTTCCCCTTGAGATGTGATTCCTCCCTTGCCTGTCTTTGCGGTGAATTACTTCTTCTTTGTTCCTTGATATCACCAACTTATCATTAAAATAATATCACTAGCTCTGCACAAAAATGCTCTCTAAAGTACTGAAATAAATTTCAGCAATGGTTAAAAAATAATACTTAAAAGGAAACTGAACTGCTAACATTCCTTCCTAATACGTTATCCTGGCAGAAATTCTGACAAAAGATCAAAATTTAGTTCTTCCTAATTAAACATTTAGAGGAAGCCCATTCTTCGTAGTCATTGTTTTATATGGATCTTCTAGTAGATTACATGTAAAATTTTACAATACACATGATGTTATTGCTCAATTTCTGGATAGAACTAAAAAGTACTGCATGATGGAGCACTGACTTAGTGGTATAAATCTGAAGATGTAGACACTGAAGAACTGTTGTTCCTTTTCCTGTTAATTATAAACTGAACAGCAGTAAGAACCATATGTTGTTACACAGAAATACTGACAATTAAAATATATAATTAAAGCCGCAGCAGAGGGTTTTTTCAATGTTAAATAGCTGATAACCTGAATAAGCAGGATTGGGATAATAAGAGCAACAGGAACACACTAAATGATTAAAACACACTTCTGAGTTCCATAATGTGCTCAACAATTCTTTTAAATCAACAATGTCACAATTTCCAACTTACAAAGAATAATGCCCATCATTAGGCTGCAGATAATCTTTTTCTATGGTCATATGAATATAAAGAATGTCCAAAATGCACTTTCTTCCAAAGGAGTTGGTGCTTCTAAATCTTCAGCAAAGAAGAAATGTATAAATAGAATATGCAGTAGAAACACAGTTTGAATAATGAACACCTGTTCTTACTAGAGAATTAATGAAAGTTGGAATTGCATTCTGCTGTTCTGAATATCCTTTACAACACAGGTCAAAATAAAATATAAGATATGGCTGGTTTGTACATACTGCTGTCTTGAGGGAAAAATCCATTCAGAAATTATTCTCTGTTACTCTTTCGTAAGTGATTTAGTTCTACTTTGCTGAACCAATCAGAGATGTTATTTTTGCTAAACCTGCAGAAAGGGCAGGTTTTCTGCAGCCTGTGCAGGCAATAATGATGAATCACAGATATAATTCCAACATTCAGGTGAGCTCAGAAACTGTATCCTCTTATGTACTTGTACCACACTTTCAACTGTAACCTCACAACCACTGGTTTTCTCCTTATAAGCCAATGGAGATGACCTGTCCCTTTTAAAATATAATATTCATAGATAACAGGTGCATGGGACTGCTAAAGAGTCCTGCCTTTATTCAGTAAGGCATTCAAGAATATATTTTAGTTGAGGTATGTGCACAAGGTTAACAAGCATGTAAGTGCTTTCTTGTACTCAGGCTCAGATTCAATACATGACCATGAAAACTCTGGAGTAAGACTATACGTAGACTGTGAATACGTATGATCTAAAGAGAGAAGGCCCGAATACTGATTTCTGACGGGCTTCTCACTGACAGCTACTGTCATGCAAGTCCAGTCAAGATTGAGCCTTGGCCAGTTAATTTTCCTTTCATTTCCAGATTTAGGGTATCAGACAAAAGACATGGTAAGACATGGTTTCTGGAAAAAGGTGATAAGGTTTCTTTACTGCAGCCCATTTGTAAGACCAAAACAACCTCCTGTGCCTTTCTGATCATAAAAATGACAAATGGAGTCTCTGACAACTTGTGGTGTGTTATGTCTTCGGAATGGCTGTGCTTTATATTTCACAATGCACTGAGGAGTAGAGATACCTGAAAGTAGTTTTAAGCAAGCATGGCTGAGTATTAGAAGCACATTAGGTGTAATAGCCATGTCTGTGGGCTTCCTAGTTCACCCAGGTTCTTTTTTACTGCTGTGATACCCAAGTCAGCTTACTGTGTATTTATTAGGATAGCTCAACGCTGTGGCGCATTGCACAGTATGGATAAGCTCTAAGGGGAAGAAGCCCCCTTACAAATCGTTCCCACAGAGAGGCTCACACATACAGGTCAGTCCTTCCTAGGTATAAAATGAAAATTATAAACCTGAAGAATTGGTGGGGGGCACAGCAGTTTTTGTGGTTTCCTGTCATTATTTCTTTTCATGGTGTTTTGTGATACGATGTTGCATAAGCTTATGGTGTCAAGATAAAGCAAGAGGAAGTGAATAAGAGCAAGACTGCTTAAACAGTACATGCCTGTTTTAAGAGGGCTTCCAACCAATCAAACCAAAAGGTAAGGGTGCAAAGACTGACAGGGACATCTTTCAGGTCTTTTGCAGCCACGTGAATTAACAAAGGAGAAAAATCTGTAATGATGTGAAAAAATGATGGTCGCCTAGGAGATTTTCTGAAATACTGAAATTTCTGTGTGCAAACATATTATGACACCTCAAAAGGCAGATTTTTCAGACGCATTTTATATGATCTTCCTTTATTCTCCTCCCTGCTTCACAGAGCTTTAGTACCCCAGAGTTGATGTTACTACTACCACTTGAATTCATGTTCCGTGTTCCCATATACTGTGGCAAGAGGTGCCATGTCCATATTTTGTGTGGAATGATAAAATCAACACGGATACCATAATTTGGCCTGTCACTCGCATAATTTCCTTAATTGCTAACCTCTAAACAACATCCAAATTATCCAAATCCAAATCCGGAAAATGTAAACTGAGACAAAGGGGCCTTAACACAGGCCACTTCCAGGATTTATTCTTTTGATGCAAGAGAATATTCTCTGATATAAATAGTATTTTCTGATTGGGATTTCAAATTTCTGAAATAGTAATTAGTAAAAAGCTTGAGGAAAATATGACAGCAGCAACACACAGACTGCAACTGTGCAAATAAGTTGTGTTTGCTGTGTATGTTTTAGATGATTTTACTCAGGCAATCAGATTATCTTATTCTGTTGAGCAGGATGAATAGCAAATAACTCTTGACATTCCTCTGAAAGGGGATATGAGTTCAGCAGCACTTGAATGATAATTTTGAAAACATGCCAGGTGAATAGGTATTATGAATTTGATCACAAAATTGATATCCAACATTTCTGTTTTCATCAGCACTGTGTAGATTTTCAAGGTAATTATTTTGAATGAATGAGAATTGTTTCCATGGGAATGTGCTAACATTTGAATAGAATTTTACATATAATGAAGACATGGAAGAAGTTGGTGAAGTACATAATTCAGTGAGACAACTGTGACTGGTAATGGGGATCTAAACATCTGAACTAAAAATAAGGTCAGATGGAAGTTTCCAGTCCTTTGAATGCTATGAATCACATCTCAACAAAGAAAATCATGGTCACGTATCAGCTCGGCAGTAATCATGGAATTCACTTCAGGGAAAACTAACTTTAGGAAAATATTGTTGCTTCTTGTTCCGATACTAGTGTCCTATTTTGACGCTGGGCTCATAAGCAAAAAAAGCCCTTGTTTGCCTGCTTCCCAAAAAAGACTCTGGGTGTCTTGTTGTGTAACTTGTTTAATTGTCATCCAAGTCCTAAAGCTGAGATGAACAAAAGTGTGCAGAGAAAGCCTCCTTCCAGGACTTTCAGCACATCTGTGCGCAGTCCAAGAATTGACTGATTGGAGACTCACGGAGAAAATAAACAGTGTGATATGCAGAATGAAACTATAACAACACAGCACTAATAATAGTTTGCATGTGAAGAAAAAAGAACTTGCAATTCTATGTATAACAAAATCAGTGGTAGCTTGTCTTAATAGTACCAGGTCATTCTTCATTGTCTTTTAGGAGCAAAAAATTTAAAAAAAAATCTTTTTTTTTCTTTTAATTCATCTCTTCCTTTTCAAATTCTGTTTTATCTCTCTTTCTCTTATCTCAAACCACTTTCTTTTTGCCTGGATTTCTCTGGCAGTTTACATTACCTGTCAGATACATCTTCTTCTTACCGCTATGGTCCTCATCTGCTCCCCTGGTTTCTTTTTATTATGGATTTTCCTCTCCTGTGTGTTGAGTGCAGTTCCAGTGCGTCCTCCTGTCATCTTATTCGGAGTTGCCTCTGCAGAGTATTCCATTTCTTTGACCCAGAAGGTCCGGAGAAACATCTGGAAGCAGGGAATACAGCCAGTATCATTTGTCTACTCAGGACCACTGGCAGCCTGAAAAATATGCACTCTGGGAATCAGTCAGATGATCTTGAATGTGAGGCAGACTTGAAAATTTAAGCCTAAACTGACTTCTCAAGGGATTGTGAATCAGTGCTCTGATTTACACTGAATTATCATAATATAACTATGTATTTATGACAATTAGGACAAATTAACTACCTCTCACAAGCATATCTCATCCTGTAACTTCATAATTTGGAGATACTGCAGTTTGAAGTTAGAAAACAGTATTTTTGAGATGTGGAATATAGCACACACTTATTGTAGAAAAAAAAGTGGCATCATTCATCATTGTTGCTATTTTAAAACAAGTAGGTGATGCTTTGGAGTTTATAAGTAAAGAGCTGGTAACTTCATGGGCTTGTCCAGGAGCCTTCATTCATAGGAGAAAGAATCTTCCATCCGCAGAGACTTGTCAGTCAAAGAGATAGCAAACAGGAGTCTGGCATACTCAGTCTTTGCCTTTATTTACTGATAAATATTACTCTTAATGTGGAATTTTGTGTCACCTGTTACCAAATGGCTATATAAATTTGGGAATGTACATACACACCATTCCAGCTAAATGTCAAACACATGATTATTTGATCTTTAAGTGGACACTGAAATTCATATGTATTCCATGGATGAATGAAACTGAGTAGAGTTGACAGTCATTTCTGTCATTTCACAGTACTCAGTCTTAGATTTTACATCAAGATTATAATTAGGTTAGTAGTCGTTACGATATTGCCTTAGAAGATTACATGGTCTGAAGAAACAGCCTTGTTAACATAGCTGTTATTTCAGCTTCTGAGTTGCTTCAGTTCCTTCCTACTCACTAACAGTCACAAGCAATATTTCACAGCCAGAGCTAGATGACACTTTTCATCCATATAAGCAAAATTGCATTCTGGCACCCCCAGAAAAAAGCACGGGGTCACCCATGATTTGACTGCTGGGGATGGGGTCAGAGCAGCAGCTGATGCTGGTAGGAGCGGAAGGAGAGGGGCCGTGCGCTTTCTGCTGCAGTAGTGGTTGCCATCTCACACACCTGCGCTGCTTTTTCAGTGGCAGCAGCAAGTTTTCTTTCCAGGGCTGTAGCACAGGTTGGCGAGCAGCAAGACCGGGACTAATACTTGGCTGCCCCATCTTGCTTATGCATCAAGTAAGCCCCGCTGATAGTAGTGAAACTGGATGAGCTGCCATGGTCTTGCATACGAAGACAGAAGTAACAGTCTAGCTACTTGTACCAGAATATACTGTGTCGTCTACTAAAATTGCTCTGTTGATTTCCATGGAAGCAAAAATGACTTGAAACAAAAGCTCACAAATAGTTCTGTGGTTCCCCATGAGAAAGGCTCCAGTGGATGTTCTGATGCAGGAATTAAAGGAAGATAAAGTTAGAAGAAAGGGCCAACATCACGGAGCTGGATACTCTGGTCTCACACGCAACAACTTGATAATCAGTTTTTTGATTCGTTTAATAAATTAATCAACTTAATCGATACAGCGTTTATGCAGACTGGTACTCCAAAACCTCCCTATTCGGATAGTTAGAAAATGTGTTTGCGGCTTAAGTTACAGCCCAGGTGTCCGTGAGGGAGGCGGGCCGCACCTCGACCTCAGCCGGGTGCCGTGGAGGCGGCCCGCGGCCCTCAGGGCGCTCCGGGCCCCGCCGCCGCCGCCCCCGCGCTAAGCCGCGCCGCGCAGCGGCGGGCGGGGCCGGGACAGGGGCCGGGGCGCTCCCCGCGCCGCGGCCCGGCCCCGGGGCGGGCCCCGCTGCCCGCTCGAGGGCGGCCGTGGGCGCCCGGCCCGCCCTGCGGCCCAGTTCCTGGTTGCGCGGGAGGCCGGCGATGGCGCAGCGGGCGGGCGGCTGGCGGCGGCTCTGCCTGCTCTGGTGCCTGCTGCGGCTGGCGGCGGCGCGGCGGCCGCCCCCGCACCTGGTAGTGGTGCTGGCCGACGACCTGGGCTGGGGCGACGTGGGCTGGCACGGCTCGGCCATCCGCACGCCGCGGCTGGACGCGCTGGGGGCGGGCGGCGTGCGGCTGGAGCGGTACTACACGCAGCCGCTGTGCACGCCGTCGCGCAGCCAGCTCCTCAGCGGGCGCTACCAGGTAGGGCGCGCGGGGGCGGCGCGCGGGGGCGCCCAACGGCCGCCCCCAACGGCCGCCGCGGGGCGGCTGAGGCGAGGCGGCGCCTTCGCCTTCGCCCAGGTGTTGGGGGACCCGCCGGCGGGAGGTGAGCGCCTGCCTCGCGGTGGCTTTGGAAGCCAAACGCAGCCTGCCTGATCGCTGCGTGCTTGCGAGCGCCTTCCCCAGGGCTGTGCCGCCCGCGGGAGAGCTACCTGCGGCTCCTGTTTTTAGCCTGTCCCGCAGCAGAAAGCTGGAAGTCCCGAAACTTGGCGCTTGCTGCACCATACACTGTTGGGGAGCGGCGTGACTTGGGTGGGGGAGACCTCAAGGGGTGTCCCAAGTGAGACGCACCCCCCCCCCCCAAGAAAAAAACAGCTGCAAAAAGGTATAAGCCAGCCGGCTACATGGGAACGCATCCAGTGTGCTTTCCGTTACAGAAGGTTTGAAAGAACCGCTTGTCGCGATGACTCCTTGCTTCTCGCACACTTATTTCATAGGCTTTTCTCTGGTCTTCCTGGTCCTATGCTCTGAAAAGGTTAAATAAAACACACTGTGTTAACAGCTAATTAATGAAACTTTTTCCTACTATTTGCTATTAATACTAGATGTAGCTTGGCCTTCTTTTGTCTCACTTGGATACGCTTGGAGGAAGGCTCTTTTTGAAGATGAGATGTACTCATATACAAATAAACCACCTGAACTTCACTTTTTTGTTTGCTAGCTTAAAAGCTCACTAAATGTGGGTCTGTTGCGAGACACTTTACCTCAGAAAAGTAGAGATGTCTATACGCTTCAGTTCAGGTTAAAAGGCATGGCAATGTCTGTTGCAAAATAACTCTGATATCGTCACCTTCTGTTAGGCACTTGGTTGGATAGGCATGCAAGATTCAGACATAAGCAGCAACGTGTGTTCAGTTTATGCAGCCTATTTTCCAATGCAATGTTTGAATACATCCTAACCTGTACACCCTCCTTTATGTGATACCTTGGGTGTGGACTTCCATCAGCCCCTTGATGGAGTGCAGGCAGGCTGCCACTTAGTCTGGTATTTAGCGGCTTTGTAGTCTATACTCTCAATCTCCCCTCCCCCCCCCACCTTTTTTCAATTGCACAGCTGTAAGAATCAGACTTCATCACGTTACTGTACTTTCTTATTCTCTTGCTCTCCCTCTCCTTTGTATAACAACTTTGGCAAAAACAGAGCGAGGACAGAAAAAAGGAACCGACAAAGGATTAAGTGTATTTCAGAAACTTCCCCTCTCAGAAAATCCTGCATGTGTGTGTTAATTATAGCGATTTGTCAAGGAAACTGTTTAGAATGAAAATGAATGGCTTCCTGTGGATATGTTATCTCTTGCTCTCTCAGAAATGCTGTTCTATATGACACCCTTCCATAGCAACTTTGATTCTGTTCCTAGAAACCTCAAGAGTCAATAATAAAGAATAGGAAGATATAGTTGACTTTTTTCAACTCCTTAAAAATTTTTATGTAAATAACAAAATAATGCTTTGCTTTATTTTAACTATTTCCAGAGTACATCTTGTACTCTAACCTGCTTGTCTAGAAATGGTTAATTATTAACTGGAGGTTGCTGCACTGCTCTTAAAAGTGGAAATTGGAAATGTTTGTAAATCAATTTTGATTTAAATTCTTGGAGTGTATCTGACTTGATAATTTAATCATTTGGTGTTGACCTTGTTACAAATGAGCAAAATAATATTAGAAAATGGAAGTAATTTTATATAAAATTGAGGAGGTATTCTGTGCAGGAAATAGTTACGGAGCAAATATCCATAGTTTAGTTTTGTTTTACCACTGCTATGATTAATGTTTGCTCTGAGATTTAAGAAAGTAACCTAAATCTGATCCTCTCCTGGAATTTTGGTAAGCATCTTGCTCTAAATGAACAAGAAGAGCAAAGGTATTGATTTATGAACGCTATGGATTTTCTCTTATTCTCCTCTCCCTCATTTTTTGCCTTCTAGAGACATTGGAAGAAGTTACAATGCTTTGTTAGCTTGTATCTTTCACTATGTTAAACATTTTTGTAATATTTCTCTTTTTTAAGGAAGATTTTTTTTTTCTTTCTCTTTTCCCAAGCTCTAGTTTGGCAGAAAAATAATAACTTGTTAGCTTTGTGAGGGCCTACTTACCCACTCAGTTAAGATCAGAGCTCATGTGCTTTAAAAGTGAATTCAAAGTGACGCTAAGTGATGCTTTTAAAGTTAATCGTGTGGCTTGCTAGATTGGAGTGCTTAGTGTAGTTAAAAAAATCAGCTATCTTGTGGTTCAGGGGATCTTGGGGATTTTGTGCTTTGAAAGAGACTGAATACTGGAAAAATTTAGTAAATAAATAAGATATTTAAACCTATATGTCTGTTTCCTGTCCTAGGTTTAGGATGATTGTTTTGGTTTTTTGGGTGGAGGTAGAGGAGCTGATAAAAGTGTTTCTTGCATCAAGCAAAATGCAGTACTTAGAGTATCATAGTAGAGTATCATAGCAGTAATACTTTTGTAAAGAGATACAAAATAAGTCACTTTTTTAAGACTGGAAACTTATGTGGAGCTATTAGAAGTCAGATCTAGGCTGTATCTAAAACTTGCTTTATCCCCAGTATTCACACACTTATTCTTAAAGTGCTCATGCTCACTCTAAGTGTGTAAGTACATATATATACACATATATAAATATGTGTATATGTCATGTTCATTCAGAACAGTAATGGCAAAAATTTGCTTTCCTGGCCTTTATCACCCTTTCATCTAGTGAATATTCTTGGATGTAGACAAAAGTTCTGCAGCTTTAGCTGCAGGGCTTTTTTTTTGCCTGTCTCTAATGACACTTGAAATTTCTTATTCCATTTGAGATGTTGCTCCTAGTCTTCAAACAAGACTGTAATGGTAGTTACCACCTGTCTGACTTCTAGATGAAAACATGAAAGACTTTATTTTTCATGACACTTGACTTATGCCTGGAAAGATCTCCTTGTTAACACCTGCAGTACTGTTTCATTATCTTCCTATGTACTCCCCCTGTCCTCCATGCTTGGCTTCCTATACCTCCTCTGTGGTACATCTGTGAAAACAGGCTCTAAAACTAATGCTAGCTTGCTCTGTAGTTTTGTTTCTTTTTGCACCTGCTTATAACGTTGCCTACTGGAATGTGTCATTACATTGTAACTAATATATGTTCTGTCTTTTTCCTACTAGATCCACACAGGTTTACAACACCAAATAATTTGGCCCTGCCAACCCAGCTGTCTCCCATTGGATGAGAAGCTCCTCCCAGAGCTACTTAAAGAGGCAGGATATGTTACCCACATGGTGGGGAAGTGGCATCTAGGGATGTACAGAAAAGAGTGCCTTCCAACCCGAAGAGGATTTGATACTTACTTTGGTAATGATTAGATTTAATGTATATAATACAAGTAATGTTAAAAATATGGAGAAACTGATTGATTCCTCTAAGAGAAGTAGATTTACTGTTAGTATATTCTTAAATCAATACTTGAGCATGCCTGTTTCCAAGGTATAACTGTATAACCTTTTAAAATAAGATAACACCTTAAATACATGCCCAAGCCTCAAGATTTAATGTCATAGTTGTTGATTTTAGCAAAGAAAGTATTTCTCTTTTTAAGATCCACATCTAATTTGGTTCCATGATGTTTAGGAAATTCAAGGTGTATCATCAGTATGTTTTCTAGAGGCATCTTTAAACTGAACTTTTGCATTAGATCAGACAGTAGACATTACTTGTTCAGTAAATAATAATATACTTCTAATAAGCTGATCTTTTCAAAGGAGAAAGAGGAATACACTTTATACCATGCTGTGTTCATGCTTTGTTAATAGACCATCATTTCTTTTAAACTGTTTCCCAGAGCCTGTGGCAAAGGTGGTGGTGTAAGAACCTCTATAAAACAGCATCCAAAAAGCGTGTTACAGGAACTGCAAGTTATGAAGTCAAGCAGTCAGGTTAAAAAATATCAGAATTAGATTGTCCAAGTGCGAGTGCATTACAAAGCAACTTGAAACTACATGTGGTTTATTTTTCCTCTCAATGCTCCTGCCCCAGTATTGCCTGGAGGTCTAATAGTTTTGCACAAGTATCACAGATGTTGTGTGAATCAGGTAGTCTGTAATGCATCTCTTCCTTTTTGGTACTGAATATAAAGCTGTTAATTCCCCACTTGGTTGTTTTCAGGAAGCTTTCATTGAATGGAATATTTCAAAACAGTGCAATATCTTTGAAATAACTTTGTAAAATGTCGATAGTACTGCTGCCCAGTTTTACAGCTGATAAACTAAGATACGGAGAAATTTAAACTGTGCTTATGGCAGCCTGCATTCCTCTTGTTTAACTTCAGCTAGTTAGATGAAGAGCCTGGTTACACTATGTTTCCTTTATAGATAGTGGTGATTCAAATTTTAGATGGGAGGAATTGTTCCATATGATTGTCTTTTGACTCTTGAGGGAGTTTGGGACTGTGGGTTCATGACTGAATTAAGTTAATACACATGAGTTATTGCTGAAGGGTGTATATCCTTGCCCTCTTTGGCTGCATGCTCCTATCGCTTCAAAAGAAATGGTGCTTTTTTTTGGCAGCATAGGCTGAGATCAGCTTAAGCTGATCATGAAATCTCACCCAGGGAATGAACAGGCTCTTTATACAGGGGCCTAGGCTAGATCTAGGTTGGCATGGCAATTGGGTGCCCAGCATGACACTTGAAGGAATTATTTTTCATAGGATGTAGTGCTTTAATATCCTACTATGTTCACATAATTCCAGTAGGTATTGTTTGCAATTAGGGGCATTTGATTCTTCAGCAAACTTGACACAGTATGTCTCCCAATGGGCATTCAAAATAGGGAAAAAAGCAACTTGTGACTGAGTATGTTGATGTAGGTAATCTGCACACAAAATCACTATTTATGGTTTGAAAGAAAAGTCATTTTTCTTCTAAAATGCATGAGAAGTGTATTTCAAATATTACTTCTTTCTTTCTGTACATATTTTGTTGCACAAGTAACTTTACTTGAAGTGCCTGAATGAAAATTCAAGTAAAGTTCCTCCATTTTTGAGTTTTGTCCTCGGATTTAGTTGGGGTTTGCAGAACTTCAGAATATAATTTTATGGGATTCAGCTGTTTTTTCAGAGTATTTGAGAGGGATAAAACATGAAATCTGATTTTTAAAATTAATAATTACTGAGATTTTAAGAGTTCTGAGGAATTTTGTTTCTGGTTAGTTTAAAAAAAAAAAGAAAAAGCAAAGGTACTCAAGGTTTAACAGAGTGGGCCTTGGTAAGAACAAATCTTTACTAGAATTTTTGCTTAGTCCGTTTCTTTTGGAAATCTTTGAATAATATTGTCTCCTTTCACCAGTTGGTGTCAGCACCAGATCAGAAATTACCTCACAGTTGACATGAAAAATACTCCTTGCTTTGATGTTATTGAATAAAGGCAAACAAAATAACTCCAAACTTTCTAACAGAGAGAAGCCTTTTTTTGTGAAAAGGAAAATATACGAAATCATACCAGCTAAAAATCATAATAGTGCCTGGACAGGTCTTTGCCCTTGCTATGAGTGCATTACTTTAATGCTAATGTCTTTGATATAAAGTTATGGACATAGTCCTTAGCTATCAAAATGTTTTGTATGCTTTGAAATTACTGTTTATATTAGCAATAAAAAGCCTAAGAAGTTTTGAATGTTGAGCTACTGAGTCTTGTCCAGCGATGTCTCTATAGATCAAATGCTGGAGGAGTGTTTTGATTAAAAACCACTAAATCTTCAACATGTATCTTTGACAATTTTTTTTTCTGATGTACCTGTTCATATGATGCTATGTTTATCTGTTTATTTGTCATCTTTTCCTGTTCCAGGCTATCTTCTGGGGAGCGAGGATTATTACTCTCATGACCATTGTGTGCTCATCAAAGCAAAGAATGTAACTCGCTGTGCTCTGGACTTCCGAGATGGCGAAGAAGTTGCAACTGGATTTAAAAACATGTACTCCACAAATTTATTCATGGAAAGAGCTGTAAATCTAATAGCCAGTCATAAAACTGAGAAGGTACAGTCAGCAGCTGTTACTTTATTTGATAACTTTAAC
Source organism: Struthio camelus (assembly GCF_040807025.1). Lineage (NCBI taxonomy): Eukaryota > Metazoa > Chordata > Aves > Struthioniformes > Struthionidae > Struthio > Struthio camelus. The sequence goes on along the minus strand of NC_090982.1, from coordinate 63,407,316 downwards.
ACTAAAGAATATTTAGAATAATGTTAATGAAATATTAATGCAGAGACCTATGCTTGCGCTGTAAATTGAGGCTTTTCAGCAAGATAGAGGAAAACTAAATGTGAGAACGAGCACTCTCAAAACTTGCCTTGTCTCTTGTCAGAATCCATTTTGGCTGCACAACCCTGGCCTGCTACTCCTCATTTGATTTTTATTAACACAGGTCATGGCAAATGAATTTATAGAAGTGATCTAGGATGTAGCTTGGTCTCTTAAAAAGAGAATAGAAGTCTAGCAGGAGAAAAGTCACAGAAATAAGCTCTCTTAACTGTGATTATGAAGAAAAGATGCACCTGATATTTTTCACAGCTTTGGATAAACTGTTTATCAGAGTTTGACTAGTTTATGCTTAGGGATTAGGAGAGAGAAGACTGGAAGAAATGAGAACACAGTTCCTATACCTTTTGATGAACGGTGGCTGCTTTTGCTGTAGTAGCTTTTGCACTTGATGCTTTACATTGAACTAATTTACGTTCTGTCCCTTCCTCCCCAGCCCCTCTTTCTTTACCTTGCTTTTCAGTCTGTCCATGAACCTCTTGAGGTCCCTGAGGAATACATGAAACCATATGCCTTCATTAAAGATGAAAAGAGGCGCCACTATTCAGGAATGGTGGCTCTTATGGATGAAGCTGTAGGAAACCTTACTGATGCTCTGAAAAGACACGGTCTTTGGGATAACACAGTTCTTGTTTTCTCTACTGGTAAGTTTAAATATTCTTCTAGTAATACCTTTGATACAGTGTCCAACCAGGTGAATGCAGAGAAGTCTGGCCCCTCTGTTCCTCAATATATTTTGTAACTACAAAAGGCTAATAAAAATAAAACCAAACTTTATTCCATAAGGAGCGATTTCTCTCCCCCCTCACTCCTGTGGCTATCTTAAGTATGAGTAAAACAACTCTGAAGGAGTGTCTATGAATATGGAGGATACTCCTATTAGAGTAAAAACAGCATTGTAAAAGCTTTGATAATAGTGGTGAAGTTGGGGTGTCTTACTTACCATTTTAGTCACTGAGTATCTGTCAGGAATGAACCCTTACTGAGACAGATCAAACAAATTCGTTTGTGCTGAGCTATAGGTAGCTGTCTCATCAGCCTGTACATTGCCTCATGAGAGACAAACCACTATGTAGCAGGGACTTTGAAGTCTAGACCTCTTCTTTCACTTACATGTAATATGGAATTTTTATCTTGCTTGAGATATTTCACTGGCACCATACCCCTGGGAGGCAAAGGTCTATTAATAAGAAGTTTAATACTTGATAATACAGTTTAGGTTGCCAAATTACAACTGTGTATATATTATCTGTGTACATATTAGCACAGAGCAAACCCAATCCAGTTTCTAGGTTATTAGGATAATGCAAATAACACATTTTAAAGCAAACCCAATCCAGTTTCTAGATTATTAGGATAATGCAAATAATACATTATAAAGCAATCTCCTTTGTTTCCAAATTAGGAATGAAACAGAACCTTTCTGAAATACAGCTACTTGACTTGAATTCAGGAAAATAACTGTTCTTGTTTGGTTGGGAGTGGGAAATACCCTTCCAAAGCTGACAGCTGCTCTTTTGTCCAGGCTTTGCTATTAGGGCTGTCAAAATGGCAATTGCATTTTGTGTGAACACTTTTTAAAAAAAAAAAAAAAAAAGTTTGATGAAAATGCAATAATATACTTTGAATTTACCAGCTGCTTTGTATAGCCATTGGAATTTTATTTTAAATCCAAACCTGTTTGCCTTGTGGTGTTATGTTAATGTTCAGGTTTTGGCTCTAACGAGTTTTGATAACTGTTCTGTGAAAGTGCCTGTTTCTGTTTATGATGTTTTCATATTTAGAACTGAAAGTAAGCAAAGCCATATGGAAAATTATGGCAATACTTACTCCATATGGAAAAATTCCAGTCTTTGCTGATGCGGTCCTGGTAGAGTTATTTCAGTAATGTTTGTTCAGTACATTATGGAGTAAAACTAAAGACATCTGGGTTGGAAGCACAGATTATGACTCGATTAAAAAGACAAGTTTACATTTTGTTCATAAAACATTGATTCTTTCAAACTGTTACAGTATTCTCTGCTTTTAACAGTAGTTATCTGTACAATCAGTTACACACATGTTTTAAGAAGAGTCAAGCAATCAGGAGAATACAGTGTCTATCCTATCTAATAAGTCTTGTGTTGAGTTAATTGACATTTTAAACTGCCAGGAGTGGAATTTAATAGGATTGAAATGCAAGGAAATTGGGCCTAGATCAGGCAGATCACAAGGTAACGTTTCATTCTTTCCAGTCTTCTCACTTCACTTTGTGCAACTATTCTCTACAGGCATAAAACATTGTGTGCATTAAAGGCCTGGTTTCCAAAAAACAAATGTTGAAGCCATTAAGTATTTGAAGGAAAAAAAGCACAAAATATATTCAGCTTTTCTATATTATATTCATAGCTTTTGCAGATTGTGTCTGTTTTGAAGTGAACATTAGAAATTCGATTAAAAAGAAACACCAGAGGGTCTACAATTTGGTGTCTTGTGGAGACAGTGGTGCTGCATGAGATAACTCTGCAAGTTATTTGCACAGCTTTCAAGTCCTTTGTAATTGTTAGTGTTGGTGTGGACTGGTAGTTAGAATATGGGTATAAAGTTATAGTATCGTATTACCTACGGTAATGAGTGTGGGAGTTAGGTCTACAGTCTGGCTTGAGATGATTTAAGTTTTTGTTGTAAAACCCACACTCCTATATGTCCTAAATCTAGGTCTTTCCAGTCTTCCTTGGTATGTATAATGAAAATATGCCTCCCTTTCTGTGTCTCATTTGTTTTACACCTTGCCTTCTGCTGCTTGCTTCGTGCTAAGGATAATTTTCCTCTCCCTCCCCCCACTCTTCTTGTCCCCAGTCGTCTTCCGGCATACCTCTTAATTTTTTTTTCAACCCTTGAAAGTATGCCTTCTTGGGGAAGCTGTGCCCCCCCCCCGCACACCTTCCCAGCCTCCAGTGGCCTACTAGAACCTCCTCTTGCTAGGTATGACAAAAGAGACAAATTTTCCTATCAAATTAGGAACTCTCTTCAAGATAGCTCTTTCCATGTTGTGGAGTGAAGAATCAGTAAGATCAATTTAAGGATTTAAATGAAGACTGCAACAGAATCTAGAGAAGTATAAACAATATCCTCAATTTTAATGAGCAGAATCTGTGTCTCCCCCCAACACAGTAGTTACAGACTCAGGAGCATAAAAGCTCTCTCTATTTTGTTACAAACCTATGCAGTTTGATAACTGTAGTGTTGGAAAGTTGTAGAGGAAAGAGAGATGAAGACCTTACATTTGGAGAGTGAAATTTTACTAGATTAATTACTATTCCCTGTCTAGTTTTAGCCCAAATTCACACTTAGATGTTTACCTCTTGTTTCTTCAAAATTCATAAAAAGCTTTGCAGTGATTTGCTCTTGCTTGCTATACCAAAAAGTAAAACTGCAACAAACATGCAATCCTCCTGTTGATTCCTCCACTATTAAATAGCGTACACCAAAAGTAAAGACCTTTTTAGTGGATGCTCACTGAAATGTTCTAGAACATGATTAATCTTTATACTCATGGTAGATTTCTTTTTAATAAACTCTTCAATGTTTCTTCCTATTTGTGTATGTTATGGCCCAACCAGACTTCCCTTGAAAACATGCCAGTTGGCAAATGGAACTACTACATGTTTTAAAAAGACATTGTAAAACGTGTATAAGAACTCCAGGTCCTAATGGACCTTGCAGCCTAATGGAAATGTTGGGCCAAGAATGAAGTAATCTGGTCATTAGTAAAGTCTGACTCTGTCAGTATATCATGTAAAGCAACATCTCTCGTGTCTTTTTATATTTTGTACATATATGCAAGCTATTCATGTGGGTAAATAGGAAAAAAGATTAGACAGTTCAAAGATATGTAGTGTTATGTTTGTGTGTTGGGTACTAGCTTGAAAATTGACTGATGCAATAGCAAATAGAATTTGAGTTTATAGGGCAGCTTTTATACTGCAGATGCAAGTGCTTCTATACTAATGAAATTAGTGGCGAGAATGAAGCCATTGTCTGTTAAGCAAACCCAAGATATTGCTGCATGCATTTTATCTGCTATCTGTGGACTTTTGTCCATTTGAAATTTAAAAGAATGAGGCATAGGGTTTATTTTTTTCTTTTGGAAAATACAAAACAATATAACTATAACTTTCTTGAGAAGGACCTTGATTTAAAATAACCAGAGGACATAATAAGCATTGAAGTAGTACACATTTAGCTCAGCATTATTAACACAGGCATAGAGTCCAAGCCTTGTTTCCAATATAGACCTATAGTTTGAGGCGAGGAGTGGGAATTTGCTGTGTAGCATATGTTTATAGTTGTTGCAAGTGATTTGGATGGAAACTTGCCAACATTAGAGCAAAGGAATCTGACCTGATTTCAGTTCTGTATTAAAACTCCTATCCTCAGTTTTATTTAACTTTCAGTTTTTTAATATCCTTAAAAAATGGAGTAGTTTGTCATTCTGACTGCCTGCAATTTTCCTTACCATTCTTTCTTTCAGTATGTATGTTAATTCTTAAATGTGAATTAGCACTGTAGTGTCTGTTAATTGCCACAAGAGGGCTTTGAAAGGCAAAATGTGTAGAATTTTTCTCTCCAAGCTTTGGTTTACCCTGTTAAGAGAGGAAACCACATAAATCCTCTCCATAATGGAGCATGTGACAGGGATTACTGTTTTCACTCCAAAAGATGGTCTTTTTATCATATTAGAATTATGATTAATAAGAGCACAAATTATCTTGGACATAGTTATTGATATTTATGCAATCAGTCTCTCTCTCTCTCACACCTAGATTTTTTTCTCAAATTTTATATCATCTTTTTCCTAATAAAGACTTCTCAATCTCTTTCAGTCCAGCACGTTGTGGCTCTTGTCTGATTAAAATACTGTCTTTGTTTGTTTTCTCCTTGTTTCCAACTTCTATGTTTTGGTAGAAACTACGGATCTGACTTTGTAGGATGCTTTACAGTGCCCTTTGCTGGTTCCTTAAGGGCTGTTTTTATCTTTTTCCTAATGCCTTTATCCCTGAATAAGCTTCTACTCTTTCATTTTTACTGGTAAGGGACTTTAGAGAGACTTAGCTCCAAACTCTTTGAGCTAACAGAAGAGCAGATTGGTTACAGCAATTAATATCAGACATTATTAGAAGAGCTGATTTTGAATGAATGCTGTCAGGCACAATTTAGAATAAACCTGCTCAGTTATAGATTTGAAGAGCTGCTTTAATGAGTCCAATCAGGATGTTCTAAAAGGTTCAGTTGAACTGTCAGCAAGGAGAGTACCCAAGCATCTACTGCTTCCTAAAGAGGAACTAAGCGCAGGTGTCTTAGCTGAAAACACCTTCAGTCAAGCAAATTATTTGATTTTGTAAACTTCTAAATATTACTTTTCTATCTTAATCATTTCAGCTTACTGTAAAGGCAAAATGTGCACCTGATCACTGTATCTTCATTGAGCAGAATAATTGCACGTCAATTATAATTAAGGAAAGGTGGATGTATGTGGTGTTTTATATTCCAGTGTTGATTTTTAGTCTCTTTTACACATTTTTTCCCATTTAAAGTGTGGGTAATATGAATGAATATTTTTAGAAATAAGAATGTCATCTCTGCAGAAGTGTTGTGTTGCACAGCATATCTGAACTGATGCCTTAAGATACACATAAGAGTAATGAAAGATCTAGATTATTTTTATAAGAACATTTTATAAAAAACACATGTTCACGGAGGTGTTATCTTTTGATAAAAATAATTTCAAAATGAAAACTGAGAAGATACTGACAGCATGTGTGTGTGCATCTTTTTCCCCAGTTTTTAAATCCTGTGGAAGTCTAAAATGTTTGATAGGAAAGGGTAGCTTATTTTCCTTTCCTCCTAGCATCAAAAAACCCTTCCCCCTGCTTTTTCCCTGCAGAACCCAACATTCCAAAATCAGTTTCCTGAACACAGGATGACCTTGTGTCAGAGATGATCACTTCGTTTTTTTGTTTTGCTGTGTTTAAAATTCCAACGTAAGTGGAATTTTGTTTTCCCCCCCCCACCCCCATTTTGAGCAAATGCTGGTACTTACAGTGAAATTCAGTTGTAAATGAAACTGAGAAATGAATTTTGCCCACAGCCACAGACTAGCCCTATTTGTTTAGTGCTTTAATTGAAGTATGCCATTAGTTATTCTGGCACATTCTTTCTCAGACCAAGGGGTAATAATGAATGCTGAGAACAGTTCATTTTACATGATAGTGGTGTTTAATGATTTTGCACAGCTGTGAAAAAATTGTATTAAACTATGATTGCTATTAAACAGTACTAGTTTTTATCTTCAATAACATTGTTTAAGAAATCATTAAGGTATATATCAGACTCTTCTACACCCATTTCAGCTCTCTGGTTTAGTGCCCTGGCACAGGGGGAAGTCCAAAGTTTTCTCAATTGTGTTTTACGTAACTTGCTTACTGAAGGCATATGAAAAAAGTACCAGGATATTCACATTGTTTTTTAAGTTAAAATTTCCTTCTTTTTCTTTTGTATTTAGTGATGATGACTGGGAGTGTAGACCTGACACAGCAGAGTCTGTAACTACTGAGACCTGTTTAATTACTGACACTGCTTACAATGAAAGCAGTCGCCTGAAGCTGTCTGCACTAGGATTGCTCTTACCAGTAAAGCTGTACTGGGGAGGAAAAAAAGTATTGAATAGGATGAAAAAGGGCATTGTGCACACAGCTGTTATAGGACTAGGTTTGTAGCTATTGGAATAGTGTATGTATCAAATGCATTTTTTCCATAAGATCAATTTTACTCTTTTTTTCCCACTTTAGAAAAGTCAGAATAAGACTGTTCCAGTGACTCACAAAAACTCGTAAGCTGATTTATCTGAACACAACTCAGGAAAAACACAGTACTCCTGATGCAGCAGAAGTTTTATTTTCCTTTGATGGAAAATAAAAGCCCTATGGTTTGTATTAAGCACAACAAAAATTACATGAGCAAAATTATATAGGAGAAGGCGTGGCTTTGCTTATTGTGTCTCTGGTAAAAAGACTTTCAGTAGTTCTTTTATTGCACGAAAAATCTATATTAAACACTGAAATTTTAATACTGCGTAACCACTATAAAGACATTTTTTGAGTGGCTTTCCTCCTGCTTATGTTGAGCCATCAAGATTACTCTTTACACTGAGAATATACCACTTCATACTGAACAGGTGGTTATTCATCAACTCATCTCAGCCAAACAATTTTGGTCCATGTCATTGGAAATGTATGTTTCATGTTAGCCATCAGAGGGAGCGTGCTTACATTTCTGCCACATTTGGAGAACAATTGGAAAATACAGCAACAAATGGATCTTTCAAATGCAGTGTGGGGAAGAACTTGAGTTCAAATTAAGGGCAAAGTTATTCTCTAATTCATGCTGTGAGTAGCTTATCCACAGTGTAGATCTCTGCTGTGTATTCTGTGCTTTTTTTATGAAACCTCAATGGGAGTTCCGTACTTGGAACGTGTACAGAATAAGCATTATTCATGCTGTGAAGATCAGAGGGGAGAAATTTTCCCCAAATGTGATCCTTTACCACTATTATCGACAGTGCTCTCTGTTTAACTCTGAGTCACAATCATGAGCTTAAATCACACAAAGGAAAGACTCTGAAGTCCTGTTCTGTGACCTAGACTTTCAGCAAGAATGTTGGAGGTCAAAAATGAGATGCATTTACAAAGCTGTGCATTGAAGCTGTCTAGTGCTTGCTCACGTTGTGTCTGGCACTAGTCAATGCTATTTAATTCTCTTTCATAAATACTAAATTCTCCCATAAAATTAAACAGATGAAAAAAAAAAAAACTAAACTGCATGCTTATATATTGTTGATAATGGCAGATGGTTGTAGTGTTTCATCCAAACTTTGTGTGCCAGAATCTAGCATGTGGACTTGACTTGTGCTTATATCCATCATTTTTAAGTAAATACATATTAAATGGTATTTAGTGGTATCATGCCTGCTAAATAGGATTTTTTTTAACTGTTGTATCAATGTTGCTTGTAGTCCTCCTCCTTTGCTTTTCGTTACCATGAAATTGAGGAGGCACTGAATAGTTCAACAGTATAAAAAGTGAAATCATATAAAACACAGCTTTGCACTGTAGAAAAGAGGTGTCAGCGCTCCACGTAGCCTGCTACAGTTTGACTTTTCTTTAGAATATAATCTCCCCTTCAGAAAAGGAGGAAAGGCAAGAAAGGTGTGGGGAATGTTTTTTGGGTTGGTTTGTTTGTTTTTGTCATTTCCCCCCCCCCCAATTGTCTTTTTTCATCCTATATCTTTGTCTAAGGTTGTTTGCATGTTGCTTGTGGTTTCTTTTACTTATTTTTTCAAGTTGTCAATCTCAGAAATTTACTTTATGAAAATATTGCAGGTGAAATGAGTTGCTCCGTTGGCATGCTATTTTCAATAATACTGAGACACTGACATTGCTAAACTTGCTTCTTAAACTTAGTAAGTTACATATGAAATAATTTCAGTTATTTGTAATATACTTTCCACTCCTGCTTCGGCGTGGATGGACCCTCACGCTGACCTCCATATGGATCTGATTAGGTATAAGAACTTGCTTTCTTGTAGAGCCCCAGTCCTGCAAAGGACAGCTGGATATATAACATGGAACAAATGTTTGCAGAATTAAACTATGGATGAATTGGATACGCTGTCTTATTCCTGATCTTTTTTGCAAAAGGTAGTAATAGAATATTTATCTCCAAGAGCTGGGCTCTTCCTTAATATACAGTTATGTAACTGGTCTACATAGGATTTTATTCTTTGTTTCTTAGGTTATTTTATTTTGTTTCGACTGATGTATAGTGCTACTGGTTACCTGCTATTAGCAGTAACAAAACCTGAAAGGTTTTAAATCTTCTAACATGAATCTAAAGCGGAAAACAGGGGTGTGGTGTTTTTTTTTTTTTTCCTTGAGGTTGGGACAAGAAAAGAGGGAGGCTGACTACTAGTGCTATGGAGGAAGAAAGTTGATCTGCTGCTACTGTGTGATCCAGGTATCTGGGCTATGGCCCTGTTTTCAGTTGTCCCCCCTTGGCAGCAGCAGTAGTACAGTTCTCTGCGCTGACTGTAGTGGGTAGAAGGAGACGTCCTGCAGCTTAGCAGTTAGTTGTTTTTTGCTCACTTCAGCAAAGAGGGGGCATAATGGATGGATGTATTCAGGGGGAGGAGGGAAAGTGGACCTGACCCTCAAGGCTCTAGTTGGACGATGCCTTCCTGTATCTTGTTTTCAGAATGTTCCTGGATTTCAATTAAAAAAACCACTAATGTTCTGCTTAGTGATAGGAGCTGTATGTGGCCCAATTCTTCCTGAAAGGAACATTGACAAACTTGTCCCATCATGCAAAAAATGGGAATCTGTAATAGCTTAGCAGGATAACAAAATGCCTTTAGCTCACCTTGTGTCTCCTGAGGCTCATGTAAATATTTAACCAAGAAGAAGTCAAGGTCAAGTCAAGCCAAAAACTATTATGCTTATCTCACTAGAAGCAATTGGCTATGTTGGTTGTAGCTTGTGTAAAGTTTTCATGTTGCTGCCAAAAGGAGTATTTGAGATCTTTTTGATTTCTAACTGTACATATTCTGTGGATGTTGTGCGGTATAAAAGATAGAAGGATTTCCTAAAAGCGTTTTGAAATTTAAAATTAGTCTAGTTAATTGACCTTTTCTTCTTGATGTGAAACAGAAAGAATTGGTCATAGCACATTGTTGTTGATTGTGCCCTATTTTATATATCTCATCTTCTGGTTTAGTTTTAAAAGTTTCTTTAATCCACAACAACTAGACAGTGCTGGAAGTAGTAATTATAGAATAAGAACACTTTCTACAGGTGTACTGTTATTTTTATTAGGATATACTGCATGGTCTTTCTGAGATGGTAATCAAAAACTATTACTTGGAACAGACTTTAAAATGACAACTTCTCTCAGCTCGGAACATTCACTGAACACAGTCATAAAATACATAAAATTGTTAAAGGAAATATGGTCACTAGTATTTAAGTTTGAATTGCATTTGATTTTTAGAATGCCATGTTAGAAGATCAAATGGAACAAACCAAAAACTTGATATTATGAAACAAATACAGAATCATCAAATGACAGAAAGAAGCAACATCTGTAGACATCCATTTTGGTGATTCCTATTGTTCTGGATTAGTGAGACAAAAATAGTTGGAAAGGTGTCCTCAGTCCATCATCCCCCGTAATTCCTCCTCTGTAATAGGAATTGTACTGCCTGGCTGACATTAGCACAATGATAGGGTCATTTTGGAGTCCTCTTATCCTGGAGGTCATCACTAAGCATGTGGAGGACAAGAAGGTGATCAGCAGTAGTCAGCATGGATTCACCAAAGGTGAATCGTGCTTGACCAATCTGAGAGCCTTCTATGATGGAATGACTGGCTGGGTAGATGAGGGGAGAGCAGTGGATGTTGTCTACCTGGACTTCAGCAAGGCTTTTGACCCTGTCTCCCATCATATCCTCATAGGTAAGCTCAGGAAGTGTGGGCTGGATAGGTGGACAGTGAGGTGGACTGAGAACTGGCTGGATGGCAGAGCTCAGAGGGTTGTGATCAGTGGCACAGAGTCCAGCTGAAGGCCTGTATCTAGCGGTGTCCCTCAGGGGTCAGTGCTGGGTCCAGTCTTGTTCAATATATTCCTCAATGACCTTGAGGAAGGCACAGAGTGCACTCTCAGCAAGTTTGCTGATGATACTAAACTGGGGGGAGAGGCTAACACACCAGAAGATTGTGCTGCCAGTCAGAGGGACCTGGACAGGTTGGAGAGGTGGGCGGACAGGAACCTCATGAAGTTCAACAAAGACAAGTGCAGGGTCCTGCACCTGGGGAGGAATAACCCCATGCAGCAGAACAGGCTGGGAGTTGACCTGCTGGCAAGCAGCTCTGCAGAGAAGGACCTGGGAGTGCTGGTGGACAACAAGTTAAGCATGAGCCAGCAACGTGCCCTTGTGGCCAAGAAGGCCAATGGTATTCTAGGTTGCATTAGGAAGAGTGTTGCCAGCAGGTGGAGGGAGGTGATCCTGCCCCTCTACTCAGCCCTGCTGAGGCCACATCCAGAGTACTGTGTCCAGTTGTGGGCTCCCCAGTACAAGAGAGACATGGCACTCCTGGAGAGAGTCCAGTGGAGGGCTACAAAGATGGAGCATCTCTCCTCTGAAGAAAGGCTGAGAGAGCTGGGCCTGTTCAGCCTGGAGAAGAGAAGACTGAGAGGCGATCTCATCAATGTGTACAAGTATCTGAAGGGGGAGTGTTGAGAGGATGAGGCCAATCTCTTCTCCGCGGTGCCCAGCGACAGGACAAGAGGCAATGGGCACAAACTGAACCACAGGCAGTTCCATCTGAACCTGAGGAAAAACTTCTTCACTGTGAGGGTGACAGAGCATTGGAACAGGTTGCCCAGAGAGGTGGTGGAGTCTCCTTCCCTGGAGATATTCAAAACCCGTCTGGATGTGATCCTGGGAAACGTGCTCTAGGTGACCCTGCTTGAGCAGGGAGGTTGGACTAGATGATCTCCAGAGGTCCCTTCCAACCTTGGCCATTCTGTGATTTTAGATGCTGTGAGATTCAGGATTAGAAGAGAAGTATGTTTCTGTTGTTGTTTACAATTTATTTTAATGTCTCCTAATGTCTTATACTTTCTTAGTTTTCTAATATGATACTCTCAAACTGATATGAACAGGTAAGGATTTTTAATTTTTTTCTTTTTTTCTTTTTTTTTTTTTTCCTTTACAATGTTCTTTGTGGTTGGTATGTTCAGGCTTTTATCAAAAGCCCAGAATGCAGTAGCATAAGGAGAAAAGGAAAAAAAAAGTCTCCAAAAATGTGAGTTTGTTTTTAAGCTTTCATCATTTTAAAGCCCACTTTATTTTTTTTTTTAGAACCTTGCTGGTTTTGGCTATTCTCCTCTTTGACTCAGTGTCCATACCTCTTTGCTTTGGAGCAGAGCTGCCTCAAGAGTTTGTTGAGCTCAGTTTTTGCACAGTAGAAATGCTTCAGTAACTTGAGGAGAGGGAAGGAATTTTTCTTCTCTATTTTACTGGGACCTGTTGGGTGCTGGGGTGGCTGTGGGTTTCTCTCAGTTTCCCTGTTTGCCCATCTTAAGTATCCAAATGTTAAAATATCTTTCGCTTTCTGTGGGAGATCATCTCCCAGCATAATACCACAAGTAGTGGAAAAAGCTTAGGGAAGCTTTAGGCTGAAAAAGCTGTCTGTTTTTCCCTACTCATGCTTCATTGCACACCTTTAATATTTCTTCTGTGTCCTGTAGATAGTTTTAGACTACTGTCATGAATTTGCAAAAATATCAGGTACTTTTAAATCATCAGATACTATTATAGATACTAAATTTTAAAGATGTTACCAAATATATGCCATCTTCCAGTCAAATAGTTTCCTAATAAAAGGAAGATAGCTACAAGGAGATAGCTACAGCATCCCTCTTTGTATATTGCCCTTATTCTTTAAGAACCTACATTTCACATATAGCCACACTTTTGAACTTTGAATATGCAAGGAAAAGAAGAATAGTGCTTTTAATGTCGCTGAGAATCACTCACCGAAGTGGATACATGCTACATCTGGCACTTAGACCACTATTTTCTCTTTTAATTTTCACTGTCATTGTGTTTTCTCAGAATAATTTGATTTAATATTGTGGAAGATCATGTAAAAATTATGGTGGAAATAATTAAATCTGGTTAATGAAATACTGACATACAAAATTGTAAATCATGGATGAATAGAAAAAATGTAAATAGACAGAAGTCTGAGTTTTCATATATTTATAAATTTTTAAGTTTCCTTTGTAACTGATTAACGTTGTCTGGAAGCTCACACAAAGTTTTCATATTTATCTAAAAACATTGTTTTTTCACAGACAGTTAGTGTACCAATATTGGGCAGCCCTTGCTTTCGTGAATGAGTACAGTTTTTCCCTATCTTTCTATCATTGATTGACTTAGGAAAGAAAAATGCAATATTATCTGATCTGGGTTAAGAATTTGGAAGAAGTGGCAAATGTTGCAGAACAGCCTTGGTTGAATAAATAGTATATGAAAAACATCACTGGAATCCCTGCTAAGTTGTTCTGAAGCTGTTTGCGTTTTTTCAAATTTTTTTTATACCTATATGTTCATAAAGACTGTAGTTCAGATAGTACATCTGTTCCATATGCTTATGCCTATTCCAGAATTGGAATGCATGCTCCAAATGAATGTATGAGGGAAGGCTAATGTCTAAAGAAAAAACTAAGAATCCTTTCAAATAAAAGCTCAACATAAATCTCATTTATATTCTCACTTTCCATCACTTTATATTATTGCTATAGATAATAGGTAATAGATCTGCACTTGTGAAAAATTTGACTTTAACATGGGTTAAAGGAGTAAGACTTTTCATTGGCTTAATTCATGGGAAAGCAAAACCATCAGGCTGTTAGAATATAGATGTACTAAATGCCTGGTAATTCATACTTTCTTACAGCTTTTGAGTTTGAAAAAAGAAAAAGAAAAGCCCCACCCTAACATGCAGGAATGTTAGTTACTCCAGATTACAAGTATTTAATAGTAAAATATTGTATCTGTTAAACGTATTTTGACCTTAAAATGGAAAAAAATATATATCCTAGTTCTGTGGGGGTTTTTTCCTCTGAGTTTTCTTGATCATCTGTATTTCTGAGAAAAATTTAGAAGGGATTTAAGCTTTTCATGCCACGAAGAACAACTCATTTTCTCTGAGGACTGCAAAAAGACTCCCCCTATGATCAGTGTAAGAAGTTGCACTTTTCTTTAAAGAACTTGTAGCTGCTTCAAAGTGCTTCTTGAAAGGTGTTTCTAAGAAGTTTCTGTGCTAAGTAGTTTCATCTTTATGGCAATTCAGCTTTACTCAGCAAGACAGAAGAGAAGGTTTGTTTCTGGTCTCTGATTATTAGCGTGTGACATGAAAAATACAGGGAAACCATGACTTTTGTCCTGAGAAAATGTATGGATTGCCTTCTAAAAGGGAAAGAGGTAAGATAGTGCCTAAAATAATTGTGTGTGGGTAGTTTTGTTTTTGTTTTTTTTGTTTTTTTTTGTGCTAACTCAGGACAGTAGCTTTGCAGACTGGGAACACTGTTGTATGCATGAGAATCAATGTATGTGTGAAATGCAAACTAGATTGAGGAAGAAAAGATGAGAAAATGTGAGATTATTACTGTAAGTCCTTTGACTGGAGATTGATGAAAGAAATCAGCAAGAGAAAAAACATGCAGGGTTTAGATGTAAAGATGAGCTTTAATTTTATGAGGTAGAAAGGAGACCCTGGAGGTGTTTGTGAAGACATGATCAGATGAATGCACCTTGAAGTGAAGAACAAGAAAAGGGACTAAGTTATGGTAGGAGATCCTGAGGGATGTTTTTTTTTTTTTAAAAAAAAAAAAAAAAAAAAAAAGGTTACCTCTTTAAAATGTTGGTAGGAAGCTGGAGGACGTGAGATTTAGAAAATGCCTGGATGTGTAGGCTCAAGTAGCAGAAACTAAAGATGTTACCCATGATATTTATCTAGGTTTTTGACAGGATGTTGCCACACTAAATAGCGGCCATGAATAGGATGTTGTAGCATAGATAAGGAAGTTAGCTTGGACTATGATAAAATAAAGTTTGACACAAGGAAAAAAGATCTCTTGCACTGAGGTATAAGATTTAGAAGTGAAGGTCAAAAATAGAATGTTAGCCTTCCAGCTGTTGGATAGAGGTGAAGATTAAATTGGAACATGTGTCTGAGGTTGCTGGGGGGCAGGTTCCCTGCCAAGGGAACCTTTGAGTGTCAATCCCTATGGAAAACAGTAAAGGAAAGAAGAGAAATAAACAGGAGTACAGTGCTTAAAGACTGGGGGAGGGCACAGTGCTTCCAGCATCTACTGTCAACCTACAATATTCAAACAACTAGAAACAGATTATCACAACAAAATGTTTTACAGGTGGTTGCATTGGAACTAATTCTGTCTACGTCTAGGATTTTTTGATGGAACCAGGTTGGAGCTCTAGAGAATGGCTTTTATGTTGGAAAAAATCTGTAAAATAGTTAAGGCTAGAAGACAGAAAAGTATCTGCCTATCTTCACAGCTAATAAAACAGAGCAGGGAGAAAGGGTTTCAAAGTGATTATGTACTTTAGTCATGGCTGTTAAGATTTGGCCATGGGTGAGCATATATCAGACCATGTGAATGTCTGGTGTAAAACTAGTTGGAGAACTTACTGCGGTGTATGTTGTGGGCTTTTTAGCTCTTCATGCTAATGCTTCAGTTAATAGGCTGTTTTTTCCTTCCTTTCCTAAGGATCCTTGTTTATATTTTTAAAGTTCTTTACAGCTCAGTCTTATAGTAAATCTCTGTATAGTAAAAGTCTACTTTCCCTATACATTCTTCCTAATTTTCTGTACTGCATTTACAAACCTCTGCACCTCTGGATACCTTCATATGTCTCCTCTGGCTGGGATATCTGTCTTCTATTATACTGCATCTCCTTTTCTCCAAATTTCTTTTTAAGAAAACACCCACCCCTTTTGTCTGAACTTTGAACACTACTGCCTTGTGGAACGTTGTCTGTGCCTGTTCTTAGCTTTGACCTCTATTTGTATTTTCTCAAGTTAAAATATAGCCAAAGCTTTGTATACATTGAAGTGAGCTGATCCTAAATTACATAGTAAGATTCCAGAGTTGCTTGAACTTGATTGTGAAGAACCAGAAATCTGCACCAATAATTTCACTTATATTTTAAAAGTAAATAGCTTTAACCAACTACATGTGAAAAGGAGTAATACTACAACTGTAGTGCATGCTTTTTGTTATTAACATCTGTGCATTATATGTAATCTATGTGTTTAGGCTAAACAAAAGATTGTTACTGATCACTAAGAAGAATCACATACATATTGGAGCGTTACACTGCTTCTGATATTTTGCAAGAACATAGTTTAACAAATTAATAATGTAATGGTTAAAATTAGCACAACACCAACATATTTTAACAACAGTTTTATTAAAGTTAAGTCATTCCTAAATCTGCTTTCTGTTTGCACTGCAGCATTGTAACATATTTTGCAATTGCATTAGCATTTGTAACAAATGAATCTTAGGGATGACATCCTATGCATGCTTTTCTCTCAAGTCTGGATTTTTTACAATACTCTTGGAGGCTTCCTTTACTGTTGGCTTGAAAGTTGTACATAGTTGCAATTATGGCTGCGAATGATACAAGTTCATGTCTTCCTACTTGATTGCATCACATATATCACTTTGAATAAATGTGCCGCCAAGCTTTATTTCGGTGCTTTCAACTGATTGAGGAAACAAAGCCTTTGTTTAAAAGAGTTTAATAATTACACTCTACTGACCACAAAGGATTCATTTTGACTAGCAGACGTAGTCTACTGCTTGCTAATAGCTACTGTTGATTAGAAGTTAAAGCTAGTGGAAAGTATATACATGAAGAAAAGAGAAATGCATGCCTCAGGAAAAGAATAGTGTAGACAGTGATGCCCTCCTGGCTGCTTTTGAGTGGGACTAAAAGATTAGGGCTCTTTCTGCCTGCAAGTGCTCATCACTGCACCTGCTGAAGAATCTCAGCTGAATTCAGAGACTGCATAGTGCTTCCTTGGATTCTCCCCAAGAGAATCTTGGGTAGCTTGAATGTTTTCAATAGGTTTTAAGGTTTTTGTTTGTGTTTGTTTTTAATCCAGATAATTGTGACAAAATAAGAGGAAGCACACATGCAGTTGTGCCAGTCTATTTTATGGGCTATTGACCTCTTCTGGGATAGGTGA
This sequence comes from Struthio camelus, assembly GCF_040807025.1. Classification (NCBI taxonomy): domain Eukaryota; kingdom Metazoa; phylum Chordata; class Aves; order Struthioniformes; family Struthionidae; genus Struthio; species Struthio camelus. Next base: position 63,390,340 of record NC_090982.1, on the reverse strand, counting down.
GGTTTTAATTAGGTTAACTCTTTAAATTGATTTAGCCAGCGCCAAAAGAGCACCTCTTGCAGCCTAAGGCAAATGAAGGAGGCTTTGGGAAAACATTAACCTGAAGACCTTGGCTAATTTAATGAGTCACTTAAACCATAATGCTGATAAAGACTTGAAAATGGATTTGAAGAATCAGTAACCCCTTTGCCTGGGAGGAAGACGGGAGTTCTGGACCCATACGTATGGGTCAGATAGTGGCTATTCGGAAGAGCAGAAGTCCTTATGAGGAAGACAAAACCATGAGTGCAGTCATAGTGCTCGGGGAGCTTACAAATTGCATTTTTGTATCTGGAGACAAGCATGCTCTCTGGCTCCAGCTATGCCCGTTAAAGGCTTTCTCCATATAGGATGCTACCATTCTCTCTCCTGTTACCTTTGTTTAAGGTAACCCTGCTCATTTCACTGAAACGAGATCTTTGCTAATGCAGATTTGGACTGAAGCAGACTAGTGAGTGATCATGTGAATAAATTGGTCAGTAAATATGAAAGAGGAGATATGTTCTGATGAGTGGTGGTATCGAGGATGGTGAGCAGCAGCAGGTAGGCTTGAAGTCCTTGCAAACTCCTCTTGCAAGCATGGCTTGAATCTTGAATAAAGTGGATGAGCTTTATGGCTCTAATATCGCTACGTTACATGGGGAGTTTGCACAGAAAAGAAGGCAAGAACTCTTCTGCAAATGAAATTATTAGTTTTTCTGAAGTATGGGTGTACTGGGAAATGCTTGGTCATCCAGGGCTAAAGCTCTGTAAACAGTGAAATACTATCTTTGGGCAGAGGAATCTATCAGTGCTTTGTGGTTTCTTCTGTTTCTCTCCCAGTATCAGAAATGGAAGAGGAAGCCAGTTAACCTGTAAAGGATGGAATTTCAAGACTAAACTTTCAAAGGAATGATCATTACTTACAGTAGTTGTAAAAACCTCAAAACCGCAAGTGCTCACCAAGAGCAAAATACGCAATTTGACTATTCCTTTGAAGTGTACAGTTGTTTGTTATACATATGAACAGCTCCTTTTAGAAGCTGGTGAGAGTTGTATGTGCATATTTGAGGACTGAGTGTGGTCTGTAATGCCAGACAGTTGCCAGAGGAGGTATTTCACAACTTCAGGATTCAGGAAATGTGATCAAAAGTGGCAGAAAGTTCAAGGATAATGACGTTGGAGAAAATTTCCTCTTGGCAAGATCCAACCTACCAGTGACTTTACCAAATTACCATGGTGTCCTGCAGGCTTATTGCAGATAGTCAGACAAAGGGAGCAATTAGAAAATGGCATGTTTTAGCATGTAATTGGGGGGAAAAAAAATTCTACAAATTCAGCATAAAAGCATTTTTATTCAATTAAGAATGCTGAGTTTAAGTGCTCCTTCTTGTCACTCACTCGAATGTAGCACTGATGTGACAAAATTAAGAAGGGGAGAAGAATGTTATGTGTTCTGTCAATTTTAGCCAACTTAAAGGCCTTTCCTGTTATGTTTGGCCATATGTTATGCTAGCCATTATTACCTGTCATCCAGAAAAGATGTTAAATAAGTAAACAAGTACAAAATTACTCTGAAGCATTCATTTGGCAAGTATATGGTCTGCCATTTTTCACATAAAAAACATAATCCATTGCTAACAGACTCATGTTTATGAAAACTGATGAAAAATGCTGCTTAGATCATCAAAGGGGAATACAATTATTTGTATGAACTTCCATTTCTCTTAATTACCTACACTTCCACAATGTTAGCTTATCAAGTATCTTCCCCCTGGCTTGATTTTTGCATATTACCTTTAGCAAAACCTGAGATAGCTGTTTGGAGAGGCCTGGACATTGCTGAATATACCTATGCAAAACTAATGTCTTTTTTATCTAATTGGCGACTACTAAATAAACTTACCTGTTTCATTTCATTGTTATTTCTACAAGAATGAAATAGCCTAAAGGGACAGAACTGTTGCAACAGATCACAAAGTAATTAACCTTTTTTCCCTTGAAGTTTAAAACTAGTACTAAACATATTATTTTCTTTATTTTTCTATTCCTGTATTTAGTTTAGAGAATTGTCAGACAATTTCAATTGATTTTTGTAGTTCACGTATTTGGCTTGAGAGTTAGCTTAGGAAAAGATATACTTATTGTTAAGGTGATTGATGTCCTTTTTTCAAATGTCCAGTGTGGTAGGTAATAACTAGTGTTTTGTTTCATTTTAATGTCTTTATGCCAACAGCTGTATGTTTCTGCTAGTGAATTGAGTCAAGATATTCTGGGTATGGCTAAGGCCCCAAGTGATTAAAAACTCAAATCACTCCTCTCAAAGAAAAGTGATGTGAAAAACACATGTAAATCTCTCTGCTTGCTTGAATCAAGTTATAGTTTACACTGTGTAAAGTCAATGCATATGCCTATACTTAATTTTAACAAGAGGAAAAAAAAAAAAAAAAAAAGACAGCTGGCCCAGAGCAGATGAAGTGTAAAAACTGTAGACATGCAGGAGGAGTTGCTCTATTGCTAGATGGGCAAAAAACAGCTGAAATGTTCCTAACACTGAATTATGGCCATGACACTCCCATCATTAGATCTGAACTTCTTAATTCTCTGTTTTTATTGTTGCTGTTCCTGGGCTGGTTGGAGAGTTTCGACACTGGCCAGTTTTCATTGGCTGCAGAGATTGTTATTGGAATGGCTGACAGCTGTCTGCCGGGCTGTCTGCACAGCCTTCCTGTGCTCTCTGCTGTTCAGCTTCACAGTGCTATTGTTCACATGGAGCTTTTTTCCTAAAATCTTTCCCAGCTGTATCCTGATATGCTAAACCACTTAAATTAGCTCCAGATTGCTCTATTTATTTTGTGTAACATAAATGACAAAATACAATCACAGCAGTAAACTCCAAGGAGAGGAGGTATAGGATATTATGATGGAAAATGCAGATTCTGGATGCAACCACGAGGCTTTAATACATGTAGATTAGATTACATTCAAACAGCAGAGATGAGTAATTCTAAGTTTTGGCAGCCTCATATCCCTGGAAGTGATTTTTTTTTTTTTTGTTTAATGGGAGAAAAAAAGCGTTAGGTTGAAGTAGTCTTTTCTTCCCCCCTCAAAAGAGGAAACTATAGAGAAATGAAACAATGATCCTCTAAGGTTGGCAGCAGTCCCTGCAGTGTATGCACATCTTAAAGCTTTTGTTGTGTCTGAGGTCAGAGAATCTTTTGTTGCACTTAACTACGATCAACAATACATGTAAGACTAGTTTTAGGCTGGCTCCTGTCCTCGCATGTGTTAGAATTTTATCATCTTTTCTTACCTTGTAGCTGCAACTTCAATTATGAAACCAGTAGGCCTGAGGTCAGGTATTTTCCACACATCTGGAAGTATAGACATATTAATCTCTCAGCTGATTGATGCTTTTACAGGTTATCTCTAAATACAGTAACAGTGGCCTCACTTCCTGCTTTTTTCCTTAAAAAGCTGCTATGAATATGTATCCTAATTAGATCCATAGTGTTGTTTGGATAGACTTGTTCTAGAAAAGTCCCACTCTCTCCAGAAGCAGGTGAAGAAACCTAAATGCATTCAAAATAAACTTCTGAATGCTTTTACTGAATAAAAAATCCTAGATGTTGCCAGGTATTAGACAGTTTCTGGCAATTGTGAGTTTTGATGCTTGAAGTACGGTGCTTCCTAGCATACTTGCAGTCAATCCTATCTAGTCCTCTTTTTACTGAGTGTCTGTCTACCATATGAACATATATTTTTCTTATCAGTATAGAGAGATGGGGGATGCACTTGAAGTCTTCTGAGTTAAATTTACAGCAGCATTTACTTTAAATTTCTTCACAAAGAAATTAATCTATTAAAAGCAAGAAAGTGGAACAAACACCATGAATTATTATTGACCATATTTCACTTCAAACATTTTATGCATGTATTTCATGCAAGATTATATGCAGCCTGTGTCAGCAGCCTTTAGTTTCAGGAGCTGCAGGAGCTTAGAAGATGCTTTCTTTTCTTTATTAGAAAGATATTTTAATTCTATTGTACTGAAATGTCCAAATCTGTATTATAAAATAGGAGAGAATTGGTTTTTCCTTGGTCTGTACTCATTTTAAAATACTACATGATTTTAGACAAACCTTTCAAACCGAGTTTGGCATGGTTTACGTATCAGGCAGATGTGTGCTAGATCAGCTTACTGCAGGGGCCCATGAGAAGAAATTACAGGGTATGGGAGTTTTTTCTACTTATAACTTCAGAAAAATTCAGCGATTTAAAATGTATGAGCTTGTTCAGAGGTGAAAAACAGAAAAAAGCTGAGGTATGTGAATGCTGAATTTGAAAAGTACTGTAGGTACAGTAACTAAGAAGACTGGCAAGTATTTGGTAACTGTTTTCGGGGAGAAAAAGAAGATCCAGGTGCTTGTAGCTGAAAGCCAGAAACATTCAGCTAGATTTGCTCTTTGCAGACTATAATAGTTGATGAAAGTTATTAAGCACCAAAGTATAATACATAATAAAAGATTAGTGAATTGATTTTTTACTATCTAATTATGTTTATATTATCCTAGGTGCTTAAATGTTAATTTTCTTTTTACTTTGCCCTTGCAGATGTATTATTTGAAGTACTTTTAGTGCTGTGATCTCAACAGAATAAACAAGTGGTTCAACACTCAGACTTTCTTGGCACACATCACTTCTTTTTTTGTTTGTTTTCTTCTGATTGATTCAAAATTAAATGCTTGCTTGCTTCCTTCCATATATGAATATGTATGCATGCAGATCTGTTAAACTTTTGGATGGCTTATTTTTAAAAATGAACCTAGGGTACACACATTAGTTATATATTTAAATTTTGCCAATATTTATTAACCTTATTTCATAAAATATTTTGCCTATTGATTTTTTGTGATAGTAAGCAATTTTAGGTTTTTTATTACTTTTTTTACTAAAATGTATGCAGAATTTGTTGTTATGCTGTGAAGCCTGGAGTGCAAAACAGCTTGTTCTTGTGGACTGTTGCACTAAAACCTTTTCATTGTTAAGACTTATTTTTCCTAAAAGAAATTATTGATTATATGCTCTGCTTCCATAATTCTAATTGCACATATTTTCCTTATTCTTGGGCTCTCCTTGTTCTACAAATGCCAAAACCAGTTAATAGACTTATAGGGTTATTATAATGCATATTTAACTAGGGTTATTATAATGCATATTTAGGATTACAATTCTGCCATTGTAACTGGGGTTATACAATCACAAATTAAACCATCTGGTTTTATCTTTTATGAGTGTGGAAGGCTTAGAACACATAGAAGTTTAAGGAGAGCTTATGTAAACCCTGCATACTTTTATGAGGTGTTCTCACTTTCTAAAATAATATACATACTAAATGAAGTCAGTAAGGGTGACTTTTTTTATTTTCTTGTAAAGTGGCTTATTCTTTGCAATAAGAAAATATAAAGACTGAAAAGAAATACTGGAGTTAAAATTGTTAAAACAGCAGCATCCAATGCACCCCTGGAGAATTTTCAGGAACCCCTCTTCAAGGCTGGCTAGAACAATTTGCCAAGCTTGTCGAAGGAGCCACAGGGTGTAGCTCAGTCACGGCCTTAAGAAAAATGCAGCAAGCTGAGCAGTCAACAAGGGAGACAAAAAAGGGTGCTGTTTAAAAAAATGTTACTTTACTATAGTTGAAACAAAATCTCTCCAGCAATAGTTGAAACAAAACCCCTCCTGCTGGAGAGGTAAAAGGTAGCCATATGACAAAGCAGACTGTTACCTTTGAATAATGTAAAAGGTAAAATTATTTTCTATATTATTTACAATTTTTAATTTATCTACTTAAGACCTAGATAAAAATTGGAGAGAAATTAGGGAGGGAAGTCTTTAAAATGTAGGTAAATTTCTGGTCTATTTGGAAAGAAAGTAGTACCTCAGTTCTAGGACGTTCGTTTGAGGCAACACCATTAGCATAGCCACTAAGATACTGTGTGTAGATAGCAGAAGGCACAGAAAAGTCGCTCTGGCCACCGGTCCGCGAAGTGAAGGAAGTTAGTGTGTTGATCATACCGTACTGAAGCATTCTTTAGAAACTCTTGTGTTTCTAAACACACTTGGGGTGTTTCTCCCGCCATGCATAGATTAAAACACAAAGGTATTTTTATAGCTCCTTATTTAAGTGTTTCATTCCACAACATAGGCAATACTGATTTTTATGTTATGCCTGGAGGAGTTTAAGCTTGTTTTTTAGAAAATTGGCTTTATGCAGTATGACAGGCGTGGTTTCTGTTTGGCTTGTTCTCCCAGCAGGAACCTTTGAACACATTGATCAATTTTCACTGAGTGAGTCAAGAAGAGTGGTCAAACAGAGGGAAGAGATGCTAGCAATATTACCACTGAGTTCAATAATCACTTTGAGCTGTTCTTACTAAGACGTGAACAAAGGAGAGAAATACATATGACCCTGGGAAGAGCATATGTCAGGGTTCATTCTCCAATCAACTTTTTTTTTTTTTTTTTCCCCCTGGTGCCTAATAAGGTATGAATCCCAGCTGAAGTTTTCTGCACAATTATGGGTATTTATAACCTGTCTGGATTATCTTCATAGTATGAAATAGACTATTACTGCAGTTGCAGTGTAATTCAGCAAAAAAGAGGCAACCCCAAGACTTGATTCCATAATGCTTCATTAGTTATTGCTCACGGAATTGTTTTATTCCTGTTTTTTTATTATCGCACTGTCTTCAAAGAGGTTATAGCCGTTAAGCTGTTTACTAGTTACATGTATCTATAGTTATAGTAGTTACATGTATCTGTGATTCTGTATCCCACATCACTACATGTGTGTAGTGCACTAGTCAGGATGTTTGGCAGCTGGCAGCTCTTCAGAGAAGAATCTGGGAGAAACAAAACTGCCTGTCTGTTAGTTTTCTTTCTTGATTCCTTTAAGAACTCCTGCAAACCATCTTTAATTTACGAATTATAGATTTAACAAATTAAATTCTTTCTCATGTATATGACAATGAATATTGATTACAAAAGCAGATGTTAGAAGAAAACATTGGCCTTTTTTAAACATATATCCAAGATGTGCAAGCTTTGTTTTACTTTTTAATTATTTTTTAGAGGTGAAGGCACAAATATTTTCCTTACCTTTAAAGATTTAAAAAAATCCCCATATCCTTGCCTTTCATTATTTTTATCAAAAAATCCACAGTAGTTTGAAAGACCATCAGCTTCTGTTGTAAACATATTGTTTGAACATAGATTGCATTATCTGGTTTTCTGTGTGGGAAACGTGTAGTGTTTGAATCTAAAATCTTTTTGGGAGGAAGGTACTATGGATTTTTTGTTGTTATTTCAACTCACTTCATGAAAGTTTCTTAGTGTGAACGGCACCGTATATACTCTAAGAATAGGGGGAAAGTGATTAGGTGTAAATGGGTATATGAGAGTGAAAGAAGGTGGAAATGGTACTATCTGATCCTTGAAGGCACATCTGGGTAGTTGTTAGTGTTAGAAGAAGAATATTTGTTATTTTGCAGGTACTTTCCTCGAAATGGAAGGCAGAAGTTTTTGGTCCAAAAAGTATTTTTACTCTACTAATGTGTGGTATATTTACTGAGGATCACATTTGCAAATACTTTAAATACATTTGCAAATACTTTAAAAATTATTCAAGAGGTTAGGCTACTGTGTATGAATATTTCTGAGGTAAAAGTTATTTCTTCTTGGGAGCTTTAGATCAATCTATTTCATCAGGATGTGTATCCCATAGATACATTCATATGGAGAAACTAATGTAAAATGTATTGTTGTTCTGGGTTTGGAGGCATTGTGTTTCATTTTGGGCTTTTAGGCCTGCTAATTTTGTTAACATCAATTCAAAAGGAATTATTCGGTATGGCAGGGTTTTTTTTTTTTTTTCTTAAACAATTTGCCACTCAGATTCCTAGTCCTTGGATACTGAAGGATAACACAGAAGACAATAATGCTATTCACAAGAGATATTGAAATTGACAGAGAATAATAGTAAAGAAATAAGCCTGACTTTTATACCTATGGACTCTAAAACCTAGGTTGTTTTCCAGCCTAATTCTTGACCTTCAGAAATAGTAACTGTCCTTTAGAAAAACTATTCCGTTTGTGACTATATGGTTACTCCAGATCTCCCTGGAATGTCCTCTTTTAGAGAAGAGGATAAATGTGACCTTTCTAACAGTCATTGCTTTCAAGCCTAAGAGAAAGAAATAATAGCAGATTTTGTTTGTTTGTTTGTTTTTTAAACAGTTGCAAGTTCTCTCTCATACTCAAAACTGGCAATGTGTTTCATTTTCTTTTCAAGATTTTAGCTTTCTCTTACGTAGCAGAAATCACACCTGTTTCCAAAGCAGTGCAGTGTATCATTAGTGTTTATAATGTAATTGCTACATTTTACAAATTTCTCCACAGTCAACAAGGCTAATGTTAATTCAAGGGTGGGTTGCTTTCATCAAAACTACCTTTTAAAGCAGCCAGGAAGTGTCTGCTTTTCAATGTGTTTGTCCTTGTATTGCCATTTAACACTGTTTAAGTCTCTTATGTTTTTGGGAGGGTTTTGTTTTTGGTGGTTGTGGTAATACCTGATATAAACTCTGTTACAGTCCAGTCCTACTATTCCTGCGTCAGCAAGGATGTCTCTCCCCAGTATTCTCTTTCATTCTGGTAAATTTTGGCTTGTAGAAGAAAATCCCATCAGAATGAAAAAGAACGTCTTGGGTATTCCCTCCTTAAAACAATACAGAATGAGAAGAGTGATAAAAATAACAAGGGGGGAGGGGAAGGTAGCTAAACATCTACCAAAGCAAGTTGAACCAAGCCAGCAGAAAAGCTCTTTAGAAATGTGTGATGCTTCCATTTAAGAAAATAAACAAATCTGAATAAGTTAGTGAAATAATGCTAATGCCGACCAACATCGCTTCTAATTATAGCCTAATTTTTCTCCCCTTTCATCCTTTCTTTAGGGGCAAGAGCTAATTTGTCTTATGATTTTTGTAATACACACACCACATTGTGGGTACTACTGAAGTCTAAATTATATAGATGTAATTAAAAAATGATTCTTCCAGATAGGAAAAAAATATGCTTGCTACTTTTTGCAGACTATTTCACTGTTATTTTTAATGAAAATCATATCTGATGTTTGTCTCCAGGAAGGAACGAATCATCATACCATTCTTGAGGGAGGCTTGTGTAGCAAGACTCAAGCTTTAGTAAGAAGAAATGTTATAAATCAGGGCCACTTGCTCCAGGTACTTTATTGCAAAAGCCTTAGAGACTATCTGGTGAGGTTATGTATTAGGATGAGTCATGGAGAGAAACAGTTGCAAAAATGGATGAGAAATCATTGAGGGAAAAGTTGTTTTGAAGTGGATTTAGTCTTGGATATGGAGTCAGTGTAGAACATGAAGCAACAATGATCCTATGTCTGTCTTAACTAAGTAGATGTTAGGGGTGTGTGTGTGTGTGTGTGTGTGTTAAACCACTGGGGTTTTCCATATGGTCTTTGGAGTTTGTTCCAGGTTCAAGATGTGAGGAATTAGTAAGGAATAGCTATTTGGGAGAACATGAGACTATCTTTCCTGCTACAAACTGAAAATTCATCTAGCCAAGTATCCCCTCCCTAAGGCAATACCTGGTAGCAGATACCTAGGAAAGAATCTTAGAATTTGTGATTGGTGTCTTTTACCACAGCATTTTTGTAGCCTCCAGCAATTTGTGGCTGAAGAAATTCCTGAGGCAGAAGTAGTTCTTAAATGAAAAGATATCGTCAATGATTTTTCATATTGCACTTTTTTTTCTTTCTGAATCCATGCAAATTTTAGCATTCATAGTATGCTTCCTCGGCTGTATTTTAAGTGAAAGGTATATGTGCACGCACGCACGTGCGTGCACACCCACACAGCAGCAAGCCATGTTGTCTCCAATTGTCTGGGCACATCCTAGTAGTTAGATAGATACAGTAGAACTCCAATTCTATGTACCTCTGTGGACTGAAGTCATTAATAAAGCCAGTTTGTGGAGCTCTTCTGTCAGCATTTGTTGTGTTTTATCATGAGACAACTGGTATTATGAGTTTCTTATTCCTTGTATGCGTGGTGATAGTAGACCACGCAGAGATTTTAAAAAGGGATTTTGTCTATTACGGTCACTGATGCCACTGATCCCTGGTCACTTAACACCTTATATGGAAGTAAAAAAGGATGGAAGGAAGGATAAAGTACAGACCTAGAGAACCTCACATGAAAGCATTCTCAGAGAGAAAAACAACTTGAATGTATCTTTGGCTTAGGAAAGACTGTTTGGAATTATCAGCACTAAAGTAAACTAAATTACCCATGCAAGATGGGTAAATTACTTTGCAAGATGACAAAATGAGTCATCTGCACACTGTGATCGACTCAAACTGCTGAAGTATTTGGCACACCTGGTATTGTTTCCTGTCTCCAGCAATTTAGTCATCTATCGAGGTGTCCAAGATGTCTGCTTGTGGTAAGAGGCACAGAGTTTTAGTGGGAAGGCTGGGCAGGGTTAGTTAGCTACCAGCTCTAGCCCAGTGTCTTGCTCCAAAGAGTGGAGCTCAGAGGCAGAACAGTAGCAAATACGCTAGGAAGTGCTCGTGTTGGAGATGTATAGTTGACAGGCCTTTGATCAGGCCTTTGAGCCTATTTTATTTAGCTAGACTTTACAGTTTAGGAGTTTTCATGCCTCTCCCAAATCTATTTCTCACACAAAGACTGTTTTCTTCTGTATTCTCCTTCCCTCCATTTTTATTATTTACTAGTTAGCTTAATATTTCATCAATATAGATTCCATTATGATCTTTCAGTATTATGTAACTTGCTCCTCTTTAACATATTATTTGATGTCCTAGATAATATTTAAGACTACACAAAAGTAATATAGATTTAACTTTGAAAAAATGGTGTCACTTCTATATATATTACTGTCAAAGTTTTTAGATTTATTTGAATGGTGAAATCTGTCAGAAGACTAGTGACATATCTGCTCTGCTGTGATTACCTGGAAAGGAAACAAACCTTAGAAATCAAAACAGAAATCATCCTTTGCCCTCCTTCAAAACTTTCCTGATAATGTAGTCAGGAAATCAAGCAGAAAGAGTCACTTAAATGCAAACTCCTTAGGGAGAAGGAAATTGCAAGTTCTAGCAATGTGAAAATGAAAAGTAAAAATGAGTGGGTTGAAGCTTGTTTCATATGCTGGTATTCTTTCATTTACATGTCAGATGAAAGTTACCAAAACAACATAATTTCCCATTTTCAATTTCCCTTTTTTTTTTTTTTTTTTTTTTTTTTTTAAGACTTGGATGTATGTTATCTGAATGCTGATATTGCACACAGTTCTTTAAAGGATATTTGTTAGATGGAATGGTTGTCCCAGGAACATTGCATAATGAAAGTGGCAGAGTATATGTGTCTTCAACTAAGCTAAATATTGTCAAATCTCAGGAGAAAAATATTTAAGTATAATAAAGATTTGATTGTAATCCAGGAAATGCACGCTTTTCTCTCTCTATACTTCAATAAGACGCTCAGCTACTGCAATTTCCTTGCTACTTCATTGCTGATAGTCTCATTCAGGGCTAAACAAACTCTCATGCCGGTGTTGAGCTGATAGAGAAAGGCAGTAGCTTGTGATAGAGAAAGATGTTTTAAACACTTAGAATTTTATTCCACGTTATGTCCAAACTTTGTTCCAGTATAGTGGAGATAAAACTGTAATGCCACGAAAGGTTAAAAGCTACTGAAGGCTCTTGTCCCTGAGTATTCCTGACGCACACTGTTTATGTTGACAACTCCCTCCGCTCTTAGTGTAAAAACTGGTATCTGTCACTGGCAACTGCTGTTTGAATTCTCAGATCGCAGTGCTGCTCATCTTCCTTGTGCGAGAAATATTGGTGGGCTGTATTTGGTTGCCTGTATTTCATACTGATGACTCTGAATCTCTTGATTGCAACAATTTCATATGTTGTTCTCACCAAACATAAAAGATCCAATGTGTTTGCAGATTGTTTTAACTATAACTCATTTCATTCAAGCTTTCTCCTTTTGCATGAGAAACTGTCAATTTTATGTGACATCACAAATCACACGTTGTCTAAAAATTGTTCTGAACTGAGTGCATGTGTTGTCTGGACACTGGAATTACAACTTTGCATTCTGAGTGTAACTTAGTGCTTTTGAAAATAGAAAGGCAGTGTGGTTTGAGTACTAATGATGGCACTGACAGCAACTCCTCATGTGGTCCTGGGGAAATAGTTGGAAATAAATTTGTAAGATCTTTGATTCTGAAAGCTTTGTATGTCCAGATTTGTTTACAACCCTTAGGGGCTGCTCTTAACACTATTGTTCTAAATCATCAGCTTGTGGTGTTGCTAGGCATCATTACTTTTCATTATAAGAATTTGGAAGACTCTTGTAAGAAATAACTTTTGTGCTCTGAATATGCAACATATATGGATATCTAAAATAGTATGCAAGCATTTGCATGTCACTCCTATGTTATGGGAACATTTTAAAAATGGATGAATGAATGTTGGTGATAGACCTTTTTTTTTACTTTTTTCTAACAAATAATTTCTTTTATTTTCTCGTATTTCAGATAATGGAGGGCAGACTTTGGCAGGTGGAAATAACTGGCCACTGAGAGGAAGAAAATGGACCCTGTGGGAAGGAGGAGTGAGAGGAGTAGGTTTTGTTGCAAGCCCTTTACTGAAACAGAAAGGGGTAGAAAGTCACGAACTTATCCATATCTCTGACTGGCTGCCAACGCTGGTGCACCTTGCTGGAGGACATACCAATGGCACTAAGCCGCTGGATGGCTTTGATGTTTGGAAAACTATCAGGTAACTTGCATGCCAAATGACAGAGTCGGAATTCTAGTATGAAAAGAATTTAATGAGCCTAGAGAACAGAGCTGGAATAGGGAGGAAAGTGTAAATGTTCCTTTCCTTAAATAAAAGGAAGGTATAAGCACAGTTAACTTTGTTACCCATGAGAGAATTATCCAGGCTATAGATTAATACTGGTTAAAGATGCAAAATCTCCGTATAGGATTAGCTTGAGTTTGAGTTTATCAGCACAGTCGCAGCATTGCTCAAACATGATGTACTGCCTCAAGAGTCCCCCATGATCCAGAAGTACATTAGCTGATTTTGCACGCCATAGAGTACAAAGTAGTAAATTTTATGGACCCAGACCTGCTTTCTACAGAGCCAAACTGGTATCTCTGCAGTGTGCTTCTGGAATTGGACACATGAGAAGTCTGTGCAGACGTTAAACTAGCTGAGTGTGAATTCAGCTTTGATTCAACAGAGTTTGTTTAGCTCAGTACAGGACCTGTCACTGGCTCAAAGTATAACCATTTGGATAGGTCTGTAGCATAATGCCCAGTGTACCCATGCTCTCAGAAAGCCTATGAGGTTGGAGGCAACACTATACCTGACTTGGTTTAAGGAAGCTGGAGTGCTCAGGAGCGCAGTGCGGAGATGCCTAGAATGCTGTATAGGAGACAGCTCAGCTCCAGTGCAGTTGGCACTGAGACCAAGCTGATGAATCTTACTGGGCTCTTTCTGATTCTGTACGCTTATTACTGTCTGTGTTAACTGGGATATCCAAACCCTATTAGCTCAGATAATGTTTAGATACTGCCTAGCTTGTTTGCTTGGTGCTATCTCTGTTTCTGAGGAGCTAGGCTGCAAAGTTCTGTGCTAGTTAGAGTGTTAGAGCTCATGGCTTTGTGTCTAGGTGTATTGCAAGACTCTTTTCCAAGTGGAAGAAGATACGGATGTATATAAATGAACTGGGGGTCCTTAACTGCCAGAAAGGAATGGAGTCTCCTGTCCAGCCAGAGAGAGTAAAATATTTCACATGTTGATGTTATTGTGGGAGAATTTAGCGTCCGCAAGATCCCAGCATACCCCTATACCATAGACTAACTTTTCTTCTAGCTTCCAGCAGAATGCCTGTCTGCTGCAGATTCAGTTTCAGTGAGGTATTCTTGTCATGAACCAGTCTTCTCAGATGGGGTTACTTTAGTGGTAAAATTATACATAGGGAAAGATAGGTGCAGCTGTTTATCCCCTGCATGCTCCTGACACCTGAATCTTACCAGTTTACGTAAGGATCAAGTGTGAGAGCTAGAGAGTTGAGCTCAGATTTTTTTTTTTAATTGTGTCAGACTAGAGAGTCTGTGTGCAGTGTGACTTTTTCAGAGGAAAAAAAAAAAGTCAATTTTTGTGAATTGCTAGATTGCTGTTTGGCTGACCTACACCAGAAATGTCAAATTTCACATGGTTTTCACTTGTAATCAGGAGAAATGAATGTACCAAATTTCATGATCATAACTCAAAAGGTCACTTGAATATTAGTGAACAACAAAGGCACAGTGCCCTTTCGGTGACGTTTGATGGAAAGTTCAAATATATTGCTTTTCTAGGGCCAAGTGGCTCATAATGAGTGAAAATGTAATTTGCTAATATTCTACCTCCTTTGAAAAGTGGAAATTAATGTACAGTCATCATGTTACAACTCTATTTTTTCAGCACAGTCTAATAAAAATAGATTCATATGCTCCTTATGATAGATTAATCCTAAATCTCCTGTTATATATGTGGGTAAGCAATGGAAAAAAGGATGTAAATTTAGAACCTTGATTTAGATATTCAAAATCATATGTGAGATAATGCAAATATACTCAGAAGTCCCAGGAGTATTGAATTCATTCCATTATCTGTCTGATCTCTGGCTATAAACGACTGATCAGTTTTCAGAGGCGTTGTGTGTGTTTGTATTCTCTTTAATATAAATTCTGAGATCTTTAAGCAAAATAAAGCTTCTATATTCATTTTAAGATATTTGGTAGTCCAAATTATGAATTATATTAATGTGACATTGATTCTATTATATTCTTGTGGTAAATAGAACTGCTGAAAAATCCATGTGCCTGCAACTGTTCATTTCACACCTCTACTTAATTTTAGCACAAGAACCAGAAGAAAGCTAACAGTGAGGAGCAAATGGCATGAACAACTCAACTTCAGAAGCAAATGTTTTTTGTTGACCAAAACAAAAAAAATTCTCTTTGGCCTTCCTTTCTAACCCAGCTAATAATATGTTTCTTTTCTAAAATGTGTGAAACAGAAAATACAATATTCTTGCTCTCATTGTTTGAACTTGGATTAAAAATTGCACAGTGTTTAGAAGCTCTTTGACATGGACTTTGAACTCCTTGTGGCTCCTTCAAAATTAATCTGCTGACCTGGTTTTGTAGAAAATACTGTTGCAACATTGTATCAACAATGTAGCAAATCTCAATGAGAGCCCTTACAGGAAAGAAAGGTGATTTTATTTAAAATAACTGTATTGAAACAGGTTTCACTCACAATCTCACAGTCTCACACTCTCAAGGACCAGAACATGCATGTCCAAGAAGTCTGCCCAGCAGCCAAACGTTAGGGCAGAGGTTTCCAATCTGTCTTCGTAAGTTGGTGGCATGTCAAGGTTTTGGATATGACTTTTTGTACCCTTTTGGAGCTATGTCTGTGTTCTGTCCCACCTCGGCAATTAATCAAGAGTCATCATGGTCTCCTGATGTCCATGTCCTGTGAAACTGTGCTTAGATGTCCTGCAGTCTTGATGACCTAATTTTTCACGCTATGTGTCCTGCTGGTGTCTCCATGCCCAGATATTTCCATTCATGCCAGTCTTGGCCTTTCTGTTGCAGTTTTCTACAGTAAAAGATAATAGGCCATCAAAAAGGCTTTTCCATGCAAAACTTTCTTGTAGCATATCTTTAGATGAGTAGCTCCTAAACTTTATTTTCCTACAAGTACCTTTCAAATTAGATTTAAATTTTCCTTTAATATCACTTCAGAAAAGAAGCTGGGTATGACTTAGAGTAGTATCATTGTGCCATTTTGGATAGCCATTTCTGACTATCCAAAATTCTGTCCATGGTACATGTCTATGGGAGTTCTTTCCATTCCCGAATTCCCCTAGGGCAGCTACAGGGACTTCTGCCATGGCAGCTTGCCACTGCTGTTCTCAGCTGTCCTTCTCCCATTCAGACTCTGATGCCCCTCCTACTCTCAACAGCAATAGAGTAAGGGAGTTCCAACATGGGCAAAGTTGCTTTGATGCAACTCTCCACTCCCAAAATGTTTCTGACAAC
The DNA here is from genome assembly GCF_040807025.1 of Struthio camelus. NCBI lineage: Eukaryota > Metazoa > Chordata > Aves > Struthioniformes > Struthionidae > Struthio > Struthio camelus. The sequence goes on along the minus strand of NC_090982.1, from coordinate 63,374,086 downwards.
CTGACTGAAATTTCAGTCTCATGCACAAGCCTCCTATGTAAATCATAGCAGACTGCACTCTTCTAATACCTTAGACTGTTGTGACTACAGCTGCAATACCGCTGGAAGCTCTAAAGCGGTGTACATACTAGAAACGATATTCAAAAATTCGCTAATATTATTAGTTGGGAAACTTTTGCAAAAAGAACAATCAAGAATACCGAGAACGCTTAGTAGAAAACAGTAGGAAAATGCTACTAGCAAAGCAATCCGGACTGTACAGCATGCTTCTGAGCAAGTATCCCAAAAGGCACTTGCATTTCTAAGAAATACCTGTTTTCCAGATGCTTGCTAGTCTATTGAAATGAATGTGTGAAGCAAAATAATTTTCCTTATGTAGAAACTTGCCCTAGTTGATATATTATTTTGATATATTTTGTTCTTCAGTACTGAGTATCTAGTATGTCCTTGCTCAGAAAAAGCATTTTGTTTTGCATTAACAGTGAAATGGAGAACAGCAGTGCTGATTACTGTAAAGCACATGTAGTAGTATGACAGGGAGTGAGAGGTTCAAGATAATACGCAGTTAAAATAATCAACATGTCTTCAAAGGTTGTCAGCAATTAAGGGTTTCAAGTTTTACTTAAATATTTTACAGGACAAGTTACAGTTTTATATTTTTGTAACGTCAGAAATAAAAGAATTGATTGGATGAAATGAAGCAAAATCAACTCTTTTATGTATCAAATGCTTAAATTAATTGGAGGAAAAAACTTGTTGGAAAAAACTCTCACAACGTTATAAATGAATGCTGAAGATCTTAAGCTGAGCATAACATTTATTTCTGGCATATCTGAGAAATAATTATTTTAGGAAAATGTGTACAAATATGACCCAGAGAAATATAATATATGGCAAAGTATTGCAAATGCTTTTGCCTAGTAACACTGAGGATATTTTTGTGCAAGACAAATTTACCCTGGAAAACCTTGGATTCCATCCCAAGGACACCTTCAGCCTATTAAAAAACAAAATTAAAAAAAAACAAACTGTAAAAGAGCACATGTTGATGTTTGTTCAAGTTCACTAAAGAGTAAGAGATCTTTCCTTATGTTTTAGAAACATTGTAAGAAAGAAGATAGTGACATTCTCAGAGTAAATTAACTGATTCTCATATTAACTCTGAAATTAATTCATACACATCAACCAGTAGTTCTTATACAGAAAAATTTTTTGAAAAACAACACCTTTTAACTGCTTGATTAAATATTCAGTGGATATAGTACAATAATTCCCAGACAAAAAAGAAAATCCTTATTTGTTAGAGAGAGGAGTAACGTAATAGAGTATTGTACTATAAAAAATGATGTCCTAAAAGGAGAGAATTGTAAGATACAGTGGAAGCTACTAATATACAAGGGTAAGATACTCTAGAGAATCTTATTACTTTCCTGTTCCAGCTACACTGGCTGGAACATGTTTCTGATGCAAAATATCCTTGGCAGGACATCTGCCAAGCTGGATCTGTTGTTCAAGCTGCATCTTTTGAGAAGACTAAGGTCAGCAGTGGAGCTCCATAAATGGGAAGGAGGACAGTTTAGGCCTAGGGAAAGGGAACTCTGCTAGTGCACTTGTAAATTTTCTACTTGTTTTCCCCAGAGTGTTGATTCTGTCTCTTGCTGATGTCTTTTTCCATCAGCCTACTGCTTTTTTTAAATGTACAATGCTATCTTCTTTTCTGGATTCTTAGGCTGGCTATTGTTTTGTGAAAACTGTATATTGGATATATACTTCCATTTTGTATGTAATAGTCTTTGGAATAACACCAAAATTGAATGAGCAGTTCATTACCAATTTACAGTGCTACAGATCTTAATGCAGTAATGTCATAAAGCTTCAGGGAGTATATCTCATGATTATATGCAAGTAGCATTTCCCATTTACTAGTGTCGGTATTCTATCACAGAAAAAACGCAGTCAATAAAAGTCACTGCTGCAACATGAAAGACTTAAACTAATGGAGGTGTAATCTTTATCCTTTGTGTTCTGCCTGCTATGCAGTAATCATTCAAATTAAATCCTAGCCATGTTTAGTGTACATTTATCCACCCTACCGATTAAAAGTTATAGAAGAAAATTACCTTTAATATGATGCTGATAGTAGTTTGCTCTAGTCTGCTCTAATAGCATGAATATCCTCAGTTCTGACTTCCTTGGGCCTAACCTGGTGGTGTATGAACACTGGATATATAAACAGGAGAAGCACATAGGAGTAAGTTACTTTTTTCTTCTGTGTATGACACTGATTGAAGATACTAGGCTTCTTAGCATAATTCTAGTGTCTGCTTTCTTTTAAAAAGGGTAATAGAAAAATGTAGAGATAGCACAGAAATAGCAGAGTAAGAATATCCTCCCAAGCAGTTACTACAAAAATCACTCACGTGCTGTAAGTTCAGGTCCTAGTTTAACTTGCCTTGATTGGTTCATGTTACTGTTACCTATTATGATAACAGATGGAGAAAGGTACACTTGATCAAAACTGTAAATGGAGTATCTAGAAGTGCTATGAGTCTATTCAATCTACAATAGGATTCTGCTAAATGAGGCCAGACATTTCTTAGTTAGGAGTGTGACTAGTAAAGATATTAGGGGGAAAAGGTTAACCTTTCACACGTTTTGAGAAAAACGTTTCTTTAGGTCTGTTTGTGCACACTGAATTCCTGACGCTGTAGGCTAAAGAACTTCCTGTGCATTAACTGAACGGCTGTATCATCTGAATACCTTTAGTCTTTTATGTAATCCTCCTTGTTAATTTTATATTTATTCAAAATATAAAGCATCAAGAAATCAAAATATAATAGCATCAAGGAAGGTTTTTAGAAAGGGAATAGAACTATTAATTTTGATTAGTTGTTATTGAAAGTTTTAAGTTACATGTAAGTATTGTTTAATTAAAAAATACTTTCTCTAGAAATATGTGTTAAAGTAACTTAGCCTTTTTGAGATTTCCTGCAAGTTTTATATTACTTGGTTTTGTATTCTTAATGTCAGGTGGTTTAGGGGATTATCTCTTGAGTCTTATGTGAAGTGAAGCTCCTTTTTTGGGGAAAAAAAATCATTTGGAACTAAAATGTTTATGTTCACTGTCAAATAATAAAATATTGTTCTATCACAACCAAGGAGCCTTCTAATTATAATTTCTTATGCATGTTGCACTTTAAGGAGTGAATTTCTTTGACAGAATTTTTTAGGAGTGGATTTTACTTAACTCACAAATGTATTGATCAGTTAGGGGTAGTATGGAATAAGCCTCCTGTATAGTCAATGACTAGAGAGGGAGGGAGGTTTTTTTCAGAAGATACAGAGAATGTAAATAAACCTCCTGACCTGAATTAGAGACTGAAGGTGGGGCTTTTGAGGAGTAGCCAATGCCTCTGGTGTTCTGTGAGGCACCTAGCCAACATGCCTTCAGCACTCTAGAGTGACAGTTCTTGTTTGGGTATGCAGAGGGCATAGCAAGCCTAGCATGCTAGTTTACACTGCTAAATTTGATTTTTGAAGTTGGGTGTTGTGAAACCCTGCTTTCATGTAATGCTTGGTAAGCACAGACTCAGTTCTCTGCTTTGTAAACTTCTGACTAATCTCAGTAAATACCAGTGAAGTCAGGGAAAACTGACTGGGGCAAAAGCTGTTGCTCCTAGGCCTGAAAAGAGCATTCAGATTAAAGTTGATAGTAATTAGTTTTTGTGTATGAACTTGTTTTGTATTAGAATGACAAAAAGCCCTAAAATAAAACATGCATAAACCTAATGAGCTGCAAAAGGAAAATAACATTTCCTTTTGAAATCTTCTCTTAGTGAAGGAAGACCATCTCCCAGAGTCGAGCTGCTTCATAACATAGACCCCATGTTTGTGGATGCTTTCCCATGTGAGTATGCTATTAATTTTTAAAAGCTTATTAAACATTTAATTTATCTTCCTAATGCTCTGTATTTTCCTTAAGCAAAATATTTCCTTCCTGGTGAAACAAAATACAGTAGGATGCTTTCTGCTTGGAAGTAGTTTAGCTTAAAGGTAGAGGAACATCATCCCCCCAGGCGTTGTAAACGCATACTGAATCATGCTCAATGCACACACTCCATTTCACAGAGCTCTGACACATGCTACTGAGTAATGAATGAAGCACTTTAGGACGTGAGATTGCTGAGGAGCAGGATTGTTGTGCCTGAGGTGCACAGGGAGGCACACTGCCAAAAACCCCAAAACAACAGCAACAACAACAAAAACCCCCAAACACCCTATCTTCAGTGCTCCAGGTTAGTAGGTAGCTCCCGATAAACTGCTCACCCTAGCATATCTTGGTACATCTCTATAATATGATTGTATTATTGACCTTGCAAATGGAAAACCTGAGTTTATGTGAAGCGAAGAAGTTCCAGGCTTCATGGTTGCTTTTGTTCCATAATCACACGAGTTGGATCTTTAATGCCATAATCACATGAATTGGAGCTTAAGTTTACCAGTTGTATTTAGCTCTCTGAACATGGTCTGTTGTTTGATTCAACATTATTAGTTTGCTAAGAACTACAGACTTTTCAAGCAGAGATGTTTTGCATACAAAACATTGGAACATGTCTTTTCCAGTGTTTTTATAGAATTCCTGTGTTTCATTGAATGAAGAAGTAAATCCAGACAGAGGGAAATGAGTACCATGGGGACAGTGATTTGTTAATTGCAAGATAGATAGAAGTTATGCTGTAGTAACTTGATGGAAATGGGTAAGGTGGTCTTCTGCAATGCACATCTGGTTCTGTGATGCTTCTCTGAGAATGAGCAACACTGCGCATATCTGATGTTGGCTGGACAGCACTGCCTGCAGATAATTCCTACATACTGATGGAATTAAGGCGTAGCCTCTCCAATTTCCCTTCAAAGAATGCTTAAGGAGTTGTAGCATTCCTGTATAATGTTATGCCCTGATGTGGTATTCTGAGGTGTTACTTCAGAGAACATCTTTTTCCTTGTGGGCACTGTCCTGACTGAGCTCAACTGAGGTGTTTGGATAGACAACTTTCCCGTTTAAATAAAAGGAGGATGAGAAAACAAAATTTTAAGGAGCCTAAGCTCAGGAAATTCTTCCCCAGATTGTTTCCATGATGCCCTAGTCTGTTGACACTTACTATTCACTAGTGATATATAATGAATGTTTCATTTCCTTGTTTCTTGTGTGCATGTATGTGTTCTCTGAGACTGAGAGAGGGAGGGAAAGGTGTGGAAAGCAGAACTTTCATTTTGAATAAGATGCTACTTTTAGCCAGCAAGAACAGAGGGATGGGTATATATAAATCTATAATGTCTTTATACATCTTTCAAAACTAGAGTGAACTTAAAAACAAAAATGTAACTATTTATTGCATGTCCTTATGCATCATGCAGGGTTTCCCTGTCTCTTCTCAGCAAAGGCTTACAGCTTTGGCAACTTACCTTGCTATCCGTTTCACTTTCTGCCGTAATAGCACTTGCAGTCAAGATCAGGCAGTGCTGACCCTCAGATTAATATAAGTGGTACTTCCTAATTTTGATTTTACGATATCATTCTCAGGGGATTTGAGAGTAAGTAATTGTATTGCTGATAGATTTGATAAGAATATTTTGTCATATGTAACAGGGGTATAAAACTATTTCTCAGATCACCATTCTTTTGAATAACATGCATCATTTCTAATGCAACAGAGCATATTAATTTATAATCCGGTGTTGGGGACAAGAATCCAGATTTCTTTATGCTTCAACTGTTTAGGATAAAGTACTTAATTTATTTTTGGAATCATTTGGAAAAGTTGGAATCATTTTGTGCTTTTCAGGATGGGTCATTTTATTATTTATGATGCTGGTTTTGACCAGGATACTGAAGTTATACTTCCTCATAATGTCATATAACAATTACAATTTTCTGTTCAGAAGTCTGGGTTATTAGGAATGAGTTTGTAAGTATGCGGCTGAGCCTATTTCTTAAAATATCTGTCCTCTGCGTTAGTATAAGTTGAGTAACAGGTTTACAGTCAAGTTCCGGAAAAATGATATCGGTATCTCTAATAGATTAAGGAGACACAAAGTTTGGAATGTATAGGCACTTTCATCTTTTCAGTAGTCATAACTCTCTTCGTATTTTAAAAAAGTATTTTAAAATAATTGCCCATACAATCTTCCTATCATTAAAGTGATAAAAACTTCATTCTTGAGTCTTGCTCTTGCCTGGACTGTTTATAGTCTCCTTGTCTTAACTGTTTTGAGATCGGAGTATTCCTTTGCCTATGATGTTAAAATACGTATGTGTGTATCTTGCTCAGTTCCTTTTCATGTCCTGTGTTGATAATTAAGTCTTTGGCCTTCTTTATGCACATCTTGCCTCTGTCTCAGTCCACTTAAAATGTCTCTTGACCTAAATCGTCTCTGTAGTTCTTATGCCACATGGAGTGTCCATATTGTACTAATATTTTCTTTTTTGTTGAAATTGAAATAGAATGTAAAATAATGACTGGAAGATGCAGATTAGCCAAACCTTTGGATTTGCATGCTCCTGCAGAAGAGCAAATAGGAAATTGAATCTCAAGATCCTATTAAACATGACCAAAAAAGTCTTCCAGGAGGCTGGGGATAAATTAGGAGAGCTCTGATCGTATAATTAAGAAAGGCCCTGTATTGCAGTGATTGCACACACACAGAGACTTAAGTTATCGTTATACTTGCACTCAGTGCACACTCAGTGTTCCTGAACTCTTTAGTGCTTTTGCAAATAGTGCATACATTCTTTCAGTATATATTATTTTTATTTAATGGATGAATTTATCTTCATCTCTCTCTGAATAAGCTGACAATATATGTATTTTTAAGAACATGAATCATGGGGGGGCCTTGTGTAATTTATGGATTTTTGACTGAAATGGGAAAATCAAGCTGTTTTATTCAAAATTTTTACACTAGTGTAAGTATTCTTTCAGGGAAGAGTTTGAGCAAAAGACACAATTAATTTAGTCATAACTTAACTCTTAAAGCTAAGCGTTCAAGAGAAGGTTAAATTAAAGGTTGGAAATAGTATTTTGATTACAGAGCTAACTAAATTTTTTGCCACTCTGGTCTGTTAGAGCACACCCTCACCTGTGTGTTTACTGCTCATGGGATAACTTGCAATTTTTCAAGCTCTCAAGGGTGCTGATTTCTAACATCTGGGGATCAGCTGGGGTTACTCCAGCAGATCTGATACATTTCATCATCTACTTATCTTTCTTCAGGAGCTTGTGCGTGGCAGTAAATACAGTAGCCATACACTAATCTTGTATCAAAGGACTGTACTTTGTTCCAACTATTAACATTAAACAGCGTAAGAGGGAAAACACTCTGAACTAGTCTGACTGCAGTTCTGTTTTATAAGAAAATGTTGACAAGTCGTCTTTTAAGCTGTCTCTTTCAAGCAATTGCCATTTCTCTCCGAGGGCAGCTTTCTTCATCCAAACGTAAACCTTTCTTGTAGTGTCTCAGGCTGTAATTTCTCATTTGTTCCCTTCAGTGCTAAAAAGGAGTTCCTGTCCTCGGTTGCAGGCTCTTGCCCTCATGCTGCTCTCTGATCTATGGCAGTCCAGTAAAACAATCAAGGTTAAAAATAATCTTTTCTCTCTAGTGAACTGATCGGGTTTACAGTATGGACCCACAACAGTTGTGGTGTTTTTGCAGAGGAGGCAGTGTGGCCCTTGGAGTATGAGACTGGGGTAAATGGCCATAAACCATACTGCTGGGGGAGGGGACGGTGTGGCCTCTGTAGCAAAGCCAGTTAAATGGTGAGCTACTGCCAAACTGGGCAATCTCTCTCTCCTTTCCTCCCATCCTTTTCTGCTTCCCTTGAGTTCAATCTGGAAATCACATGACAGGATGAGTCTTCTGCCAGATCAGACTGTCAAGCTAACCTAGAAAAGAAAAAAAGAAAGAACAAAATTAGAGGGGGAAAGATTTCTACCAAATCAACCAGCTGAATCAACTTACCGGTGGCTGTATGACTGGGAGAGGATGTGTGTGTGTAGTTGGTGGCAGAGAGGAAGGGACTGCACCTGTCAGCTACATCAGTTCAGGCCACCAGGGAACCTCAGCTGGAAGCAGTGGTTTCATAGTATAAGTTGATAATGCTTACCACAAAGAGTAAGTCCTGCCTCCCATAGCTGCTCAGTTCCGCTCCCCCCTCTCTTGGGTCACCAAAACCACTTGTATAGTAAAGCTATGCACCAAATCAGGATATTGGTTCGGATTGTAATAACCTTTTTCTTGGATATATTCCCAGGATCCGTTTCTCAGTACAACTTTGCCAAACACTAGTTTTGGCACAAAGGAAGGGGCTGGAAGGAATTTCTGGGGACAGGTGAGACTGCTTCTGTTGGTGGCTCTGAAATTCAACTCTGAAGTTTCTCTCTCATGATATGGGGCGAAGTGATCCAGCAGTTTTCTTCATTTCCTTCCCTCCCCGTTGCAAGCCACATGCTCTTCATGCTTATTTCGCACCTATTCCAGCACTTGTCAGATATGTCCATGGTCTGATTCAGCTTGCTTACTTGGGGTGGGGAACAGATTGTTTTCCTCTGGGCAGGCAGGTGGGTTGAATCTCCTCATTGAAAGGGCTGATGGATGCCAGAGCCAGAGCAAGGTGGGAGTGAGCAGGACCATGCAGTTGGAAGTGGGGAGGCAGAGGGAGAGCCAACCCTCCTAGTACTGGCTGACTGCTCATGCAGCCAGAGCCTGAGAGAGAAGGTATGCGGCACCGCACCCTCCACTTGGACCTCACTGTGCTAAACCAGTCTCGTGAGCTCAGCAGATGCAGAGGGACCCAGAGTGCTCTGAGCTAGCTGCTGTTTCCTCTCCTTGCTAAAAGCCGTTATTTTTGTCTTTCTGATTGTTTCTTCATAAACCTTGGTGACTTTTTTCCCCCCAAAATGATGAATGCATGTATCAGTAACTGTGTCCCAGTGTGGATTTGTAATTTATTAAAGAGTTTGCAATTATGGAAAAGTAGGACATTGGTATGAAAGATCTGGTCTTTTCCAGGTTTATGTTTGAAGCAGTCACATTTTCTATTAATTTTAGAGTTTGGTAGTAAATTAAGAAAATTAAAAGCAGCAGAACTAGAATTACATTGTAACAAACTTGAGTGTATTTTTCTCTGCAATGTGTATGTTACAAAAGCTCAAATAAAATACATTAAAAAGTTACATAAATTAAAATCTGATTTACAAGAGTTAAAAGGAAAAAAGTTTTCCCCCCATTTTTGTAACTTTGCTTTGTCTTTAAAAAAAAAAAAAAAAAAGCTGCTGGTTTGGCAGCTGTGAGGGTGACGTGAACCCTTCCATTGTGAAAGATCTGCTTTCTTTTAGACAGCCTATGGCATTTCATCAAGCTTTGGTGATTCAGCTGAATTAAAAACCAACTGGATTTAAGTCTAAATTCCCCTAACTGCTAAACCAAACATATTTCTGACCACACAGTCATTACTAGATGGCCTATCTTGAAGCAGTATTGAAACTTTATATCCCACAATAGGCGATTTTATTTTGAGAATCAAAACTAAATGACGTGGTGAAAGAAAATATATCCTTGAATTCAGAGTTGTTAATCAGAATCTGTCAATATACACTATATTACTTTTTTTTTTTTTTTTTAATCTGACTTTAGGCTAAATTCCTTAATGAACTTAGTAAATTTTATAAAATCTTCTAGACTGCTTGTATGGACAATTTTACTTCCTCTTCAAAAGGAAGATGAATTCTTTAAACTAGAAAGATATATTCAGATTAAATACATTGATTGAGTGGGGCTGTTCTAGGCTGAAAAAACTTTTACCTTCATTTAAAATTCCAGACTTACCATAAACTAAAACTTCAAAAGCATAGCAAAATTGTAGGCTACTAATTATAGTCAATTTATTTTGAAGATATCTATTCATAAAGGCAGACAGCTAAGACAGAAATTCAGAGAAGTTTTAAAAATACTGTGTGATTTTTCTCCAAACTTGCATTAAGGCAAAATTAATCAATCGAACTTTAGATTGCTCTCCTTGACATTTGGAAAAAGACATTACCTCATACATTGCACTATTAATTGCCAAAATAAATGATTGCTTATAGGGGGCTAGATCTGCTCTGTGCAGAACATATTATATATTGCGATGGAGAAACAATTTAATTTCTGGGGCTGATTTATCATTCATGGACATTAAAATTACATTAGAATGGCTGTAGCATTATGTATTATATCCACATATATACCAAAAGGATTCATCTTGATTAAGGAATGCAAATTCCAAGCTCCTTGAGGCCACATTTATTACTTATTGTGCCCAGATGGAAGATGATTCCTGAGACTTTGCAGGCCAGAAGTAATTTCTTCCCTGTTTTTCTTACTGATGACCTAGCTGTTTTACAGTTATTAAGAAAGTGAAAAAACATTCCACAGTAATAGAATTATCCAATAACAGCAGAGGTTTGTCACAGGTGTAGGTAGTCATGGATGAGCATACTCTATGGGCTTTGAGTAGGATAAATATATTCCATGTCTATGCCAAACTAATATCTGGAATCCGCCCTTGGAAAATCAAAATGTGAAGGAAAGCTACTAGTTTAATTAGCTGACTAAGCATGCATAATGGAATGGGAGAATGCTGAAATGGGAAAACAATCAAGAATGGGGAAAAGACGGACACGTTCATTCTTTCTCGAATTTTGATTTCTCTGTGAAATTAAACATACTGCATGCTCACCAGCTGCACTCTGTCATCTTTATTGCAAGCAAATCATGAGTCCACATCATCATCTTTATGTTGAAAAGGCAATTGTGACCAACATGTGGCCCCTCATGTGGCTACACATGGCACTCAAACACTCTTCAAGGTGTTGTCATGCTGGCCTCCTGCATCTGAATGTGAACCATCCATCACTATAGTATCAAGTACGAAGTACTTGACTATAAGTATTAAATAGATGGTGAATTGCCCTCTTGGTGAGTCTCATAGGTACTCATCCACAGGTTTCCTTTGGGATATAGATATTCTCTTTTAGAATTTTAGAGATGTTCAGTCACTTGATAATATGCGCAGTGCCAGCATCACAACTGGAATTCAGACATTCCCTGTTTGTGCTTCTTTTCTATGCTTCATTAGATCCTATACCTATTTGAAAATAACACTAATATTTTATATTTTGATGCAGCTCTCAGTGCATAAGGTCTAGAGACTAGATTACCTTTGTCAAATGAAATCTCTCTGACTTGGAAATTTGTTAATTTTAATCCACCACAGGATATCAGTGTTACCTCATAATAACACAAGTGGGGTTTGTGTGTTTCACATATAATGGTCTCTAAATGTGGCCTTTGATATTAGTAATTCATAAATACTATTCTATTTAGTTTAAGTCTGTTTCCTGGAAAAAAAAATAAGATTAAAAAAAAAAGCTAATAAGTTTTTCAAAATTTTCCAGGAGAAATAAAAATAAAGTGCTTCGTTTTAGAAGATCACATTTTGCAATGTTTAACCTTGTAGGCTGTGTTAGTAAGTAGTTTACTCTCATTTAGAATGGCTTCTTTTTCTTTTTTTTTATTGTATAAGAGTATAATAGTCTGGATAAATGCTTGGCCCTGTTGAAGTTTCTGGGAATTTTTTTTGCTGGCATAAGTAGTCCCAAATTTTACTAAGTAGTTTGATTTAAAACAAACAAGCAAACAAAAAGATGTAATTAGTTGTAAAAAAAAAAAAAAACAAGGTGGAGAATACTTTGAAACAACAGCAGGAATGTTTTTATATGCTTACTGTTGCCATAGAAATTAAGTTTAGGGGAACATGCATTTTGAAAGGTAGCAGACTAAGCATGATATTCTAATGTAAGTCTTGCATTTGAAGTCAAACATCACTAAGAGAAGACTAAAATTAAAAGGGATAATAGTGAAGGTTGGAGCTAACTGTTCACAATGTTCCACTAAATGATTTAAGATCAGTGAACTTCGGTGTATGGTACAGACCTATGCATCATCAACATGACAATAGGAAGTTATAGGGCCTCAGGCTTCATCTGTTTCTTCAAAATTGGTATTCTATTAATTCTTCCAAGGTTAAGGTCATGGCTATTCCTCAAACATTTTTATTTTAATAAAGCAACAGAAAGTCTTGGAGTTTTGTAGAATACTCATTATTGCCGTAGAGTACCAAAAGGTCACAAAATGTCTTTCCTCTGTGAAGTAGCAAAAAACCTTATTTCTTCAGTAATTTGTTATCACAGTATAGGCTGGAGGAACCCCTGACATTTCCAGAGTATCCTTTTTCAGGTGAAATAATTGCTCCATACACCAGAATTCAGAAAAAAAAGGAATTATTTAAAAGTGTATATATAGTAAAGATCTTGTTAGTCCACTGAACCCTCAGCATTTAGAAATGACTATAGCAGACTTGTTTTTATGTTTTTCTAAAATGTTTTCATTTTCCTCCTGGACTGTCACAAGCATCCTATTAATTAAGGCATCACACCTACTTGTGCAACTTTAAAAATTTAGTTTACAAATAAGGATGGCCAAAGACAAGGTTATACAGATGTAACTGAAATAAGAAAATCATAACTTTCAAAAGGCTGTTGACTTTTGAATTATCATTTAGAAACACCATGGAATATTTTATTTATTTATGTATTTATTCTAAGCAAAAAGGAAAAACACTAGGTTATAAAAGTCTGTGAAGAAAGGCAAAAAATAGTTTACTTTATCTGTGCAGACATCTGGAGGTAAGAGTGTTATTGTAGATGAAATGAAATGCATCATATGTCTTTGAAACTTTGCAAAAAATATGCAACATTTTCCCTCCAGCAGTGAGGATTTATCTGTGTTCTGTAGCATCAAATATCAGTAACAGCAGCATGACGCTGTGGTAAACTTTTGGAAGAAATAACCATGAAGATATTTTTCTACTCTCATATTGATGATGTTTTGTTTATTATCTTAAAGAGGGAAAATGTTTCTTGATTAGACACGACTATTCAAAATTCCCTTGCAACTTTTAGTTTTGATTTCTATGAGTTTTTTTTTGCAATGGTGTTTCATAAGAAAGCAAAAGCCTGAGAAGCACTAAATAAACTAGTGATTATAGGTTTGTTAACATAGAAAAAGCACTATGTATGTAAAAAGAAGCAGGTCATAAAACAGTTATTCCTTGTATATGAAGCTTTCATTAAAATAATTGAAATAAACTGCTTGGGCTTAGCATGTTGTTTAGTAATTACAGTCAGACACTGGAATTTCTATATTTAACTTTTCCTATTGTAGAAAAAGTTTTTGTTTTCTATGTTTCCTTGTAGATATTCTCAGAAAGAATAAATTTATAGTAGACTCAAAACAACTACAAATATGGTAGGGTAAGTGTTGTTTAAGATTTAAAATATACATTCGTGTATTCTCAGACATGCAGTAAGGACAAAATCCTGACTTTATTGTGATAATGGTAGTTGTATGTATTATATGTCTCCATAACGTTTTTTTTTTTTTTTTATTCCTGCCGTTTTCTCCCACCTATTGTCTCCACCTCTTCACAAAATTCCAGTCACCAAAGTAGGAGTTTCATCTTCAGTTAATTCAGAGGAAAATATAGTGAAGCTGCTTCAAATCACATATCCCAAGAAGGAGTAGGCTAGACATCTATGGTGTATCCATTTGTTGTTTTATGTAGATTCCACTTGATGCTGTACTTCTAAAAATGAGAATATAGGTATTCTCAGGAATAGTTGCTTCTAGAATTCTAATCAGGAAGCTGCAAAAATGTCCTTCATTTTGTGGAAGATATTTCTGCTTTAATTTTTTGATGGTTCGTTAGCTGATTTCATTGCTGAAGTTTAGCAGTTATCGCTAAAGAACATAAGACAGTTTGCATAGGACCAAACTGATCATGAGTCAGTCACGATTGTCTGAGATTGTCACGCTCAACCAGGATAGATTATAGCCCGTTTGCCTGACCTCTGTGCACCGGATCCCAGAGCAGAATCGGTTGCAGGAAGAAAACATATTGTGTTCCTGCCAAGATATCAGTATGTACTTTGTCAGAGCAATTAGAATTTCTTAAAACTTCTCCTGGAGCGTGCTTTGTTTTGTGCATTTTGTGGTAAGCAATCAAACAAATCAACAGTCTGCTTCAATGAATCCAGACTAGCAAGAGGTAATTTTTGTTGTTAAGTTCCCAGGAGATGTTTTTATAAAATGCTGAACTAAAATCTCAACGCAGCACCATCTATGGATTTTCTACTGTACCAATATGACACACACTGCAAAATTTTCTGTTTATGGACAAGTGATAGTTGAAGTGGCTTTAAATGTACTTTGTACCCAAACAAATCTGAATCATTCATGTAATTCAGGCAATCTTGCTATATTTGTACTGCGGTAAAAGGTACAGAACTTCACCAAATTTCCAGGAGAAAAATGTTGATCCCTTAATATACAGTTCTGATATCTTTGCACGACTTTGCACTGCGCGGTGTAGGCTGTAGTCTAAGCATGCGAGCGTGTGCAGCATTCCTTCTATGGTGAAACGCTTGTTCCAGGCTTGGTTCCATGGCTGCAGGATAGTAAAAGGCACTGTCTTTATCAGAGATGGTTCACAGGGAATCCTCATCTACTTGTAATGACTTTTTATTCTTTGGTAGCTATAGAGGAGAGAAATATCCCTCTTCCCCTCCAATTCCTTTTACAAATGCGTGAAGAACAACTGTGAATTTTCAAACTGCTGAACTGACAAACAAATGAGGCATTTAAAAAGATTTTACATGTATAAATAGAAAATATATATGATCTAAAAGTATCTCCTAACTGTAAAAATATTAGCTGCTGCTTTTGTTCTTTTCTTTTATTTTTCAATAAGATTTCCTTGAAAATTTTAGTCCTGCTCTTTTCTTGCAGGTGAATAGTTACACTGAGTCATCTGACTGGTTAAAGATTTTAGTGACTTTTATAATTTTATTACTATATTAGGGACACAGTCAAGATTTTCAAAGGGTTTGGAAGAGACTAATTTAATATTCTTTGATAGAAATGAAGAATGTAATATGTTTGCTGTTCTCAGTGCTGTCACAACTAGTTATAGTACTTTACTCTAGTAATTATATTAGACTAAAAACTTGAACCATGTTTAGTATATTATCTCCTGATATGCAGACAGAGAAAATTCTCATGCAGGTTGTTGGTGCTTAATCCAAACTATAAAACAAAGCAATTCAAGTAGAATGGAAATCCAGTGTTGGCTTAGATTGCTAACCAAGTCCATAGATCTAAATTACTTTTGTTACTGTGTGCACTTGATCAATGTGATGAGTACAGCTTTCCATTTGCTAAATTGGCCTTCACCAGAAAAGATGTATGCTCAAGGATATTTATTTATTATGTTGCCATATTAAGCCTTCTTCCTGCCCCTCTGTCCATTCTCCCCTGATCCAGATACTTCCAAACTGGGAAATACTGAAGGTAATCTGGATTTTTTTTTTCCACTTTCCATTTTTTCTCTCTCTTGCTTGCTCTCTCTTTCTCGCTCTTTTTTTTTTTTTTGAATGGAAGGTAGAGTCCTTAATTCAGCTTTGGATTTATTTGTTGAATAATTTGATTAAGCCCCAAACTAGACTGCCAGCAAGTCTAAAACTTTCTGTGCCCGTGGAGTATTTTGTATTTATGGATGCTAGAAAAACACATGCATAATTAAATTAAAATTTAAAAGATAGTAGAGACTTAAGAATCTGCTCCAAATGATGCACTCACCATATTTGCGTATATTCCTATATAAATTCCAAGTTCTATGTACAAATTTGGTATGAGTGAAATTGAAATCCCATCTGAATATCCCATCACAATTTAAAAACCTATTTTCTCTTTTGTCATTCAAAATATTTGACTGCCATTATATGATGTGAAACAGGAAAAATGGAGAAAGCATGCATCTTGGAATGCCGTTACAGGCTGGTGGGGAGTGCTGTCCTGGAAACCAGGCGATCATAGTTCAAACACCTTTTAACAATCAGGGCAGTCAGGCCTAGCAACTGGCGTCCCAAAAGCCCAGAAATTTATCCCCAATGCTGGGCTAGATTATCTGAAAGAACGGGGGATGAACTCTCTCCCATTTTATCAGGTACATCCACTTATAAATTTAACCCTTAGTTTTCAGGTTAATTTTCTTTTTATTAGAATGCTTGGAAATTAAATATTTAATTGGTCTGAGACTTTTATTTATTGCCCGTTTACTGAAAATTAAATCAATTAAGCATTTAATTGGCCACTGTGCTTAATTGCTTTAGTGGACATACAGTCAATAATTTATATGCTTTCAGCGTGACCTGAGGATTTTCTCCTTTAGGGAGGAAACTATTGGACAGATGGAAAAATCCTGTCCAAAGAAAGTTCAGAAGATGTGGGTATGGGAAGCTGTGCTGACCACAAGGATAAGTTATAGTGTGGCTTCCTGAGGTTTACTGCAGTAAAGTTTTGTTTCATTTTTCATCTTAGTATTTCCCTTTCTGACTATAAAGAATCATGTGTTTTGTTGCCTGTTACCTGAAAACTGCCTTTCTTCTGTTGTTTCAGTGCTGCAGGGAAGATCAAGTGATATGTTTAAATAAACAGTTTATAGATCTTAAGTTCTGAGCTTAGTGACATGGATTTTGCAGCAGAGAAAATGACTCTGGAATTCAGTTTTCTCCACTGCTCCATAAGCCTCAGTTTCTGGTAACATTCTTGGGATTGTGTGCTGTGACTGATTTTTTTCTAAAGCTTTTGCCTGTGAGACTGCCTAAATGATATATTGGTGTTTTTGCTTTGTTTTGATTTCAGAATCACTTTAATTTATGCTGGTCTTTTTTTTTTTTTTTTTTTTTTTTGGGGGGGGGGGGGGGGTTAAAACTGACATGCTACCAGAAATGATTGTTGTGAATGCAAACGTATAAGCCTTTCATATAAAGGTTTCATGTAAAACATGGTTATCTCTGCTGAACTGTATATATAAAGGGGAGTTTAGCTTCGTTTGTTTGATTAAAAGAAATTGATAAGAGTTGCTGGAAGTAGCTTGTTTGTTTCTACTAAAGCTCAGGAGTCTAATTCTGAGCTCACTGGAGTTGATGGAAAGGTTCCCATTAGTTTCAGTGTGTTTTGTTTCAAGCCCTAGCAGACCTCCTGCTGTTCCATAGCTAAGCATTGGTAAGGGACAGTGAACCTGCCAAACATACAAGTTTGGTGTGCATGCATCTAGTCAGATTTATAGGATGCTGAAGACTGTTTCCATGAGAGTAGTTTTTATATGTAGTTCTATAACATTTAAGGTAGTCTGTGCTTCTTTTTACTTTACGGCTTCTGCTACTGTAGTACAAGAACAGGCTCTGGTGGTTTGAAGAAGTCTGCAGTGTCTATTGATAGAAAAGTAATTGCCTGTGATTTTCCACCATTGAGGAGAAACTCTTTGGGAGAAACTCTTTTATTTAACAGGTAGCATATAAGTTAATGTTTCAAATCCTGATAATAGAGTGAGATAATTTGCATAAGAACAGAAACTACGGTATGCAAAATTCTTGCTTTATTTTAATGAAAGCAATAGGTGAATGGTACTATTACCATTTTTATGAGAATGTATAGAAGCTGTTGAATACAATAGGGAATTCTTGGATGATTGAAGTAGTATGTTGATTTTAAAGCTGATAATGAGCATAGTAGAAAATACTCTTTCTCCTTTTAGGTTTCGTGGATACGTGGTTTTTGGTTTGCCAGTCCCAGACTTCTATCGGGTGATCTCCTCTGTGGTTTTTATAGGCTACTAATGAGATCAGACAAGGTGGGGAGGGATATGCATTGACTTGCTGTGAAAATATTACCAGTTACTGTCTGTTGCTTTTAAATTCTAGTGACAGTAGCCTGTGTGTTTTTTTCCAGTGTTTGCTTGAAGTATTAGGCAGAATACTACTCTGTAACATAAAGAGAAGTTCATTCCTCTCTAATAAAAACATTTTATAAAGTAAATAAACTTTGTTTTGAATGACTCAGTATGTTTTAGAGTGTCATCTCATCAGAATATAAGAAAGTAGCTGAACATCTAATTTATCACCCTAAGATTGGTCATTGTCGGGGTGACCCTATCTTTTGAAAGCCTATCTTCCTGGAGTGACCATCTTCAGCGACTTCACAGTCTGTATTGCATTCTTTTAAATGCAGTATCTTTTCTGGATGCGTGTGGGACTTAAATGCCACCTTATTCCCCAGAGCTGAGAAAGGGCATTATTGAAAGCCTAGTTTCTGCAGTTCATTAGTTTCTTGTCTTCTGGCTATGGGATGAAACTTTGTTGCGTCTGTGTTCCTTGCTCTTAGTGTGTAACTAATGCAATCCTGTGGGAGGTGCATCTGTCACAGTCGTAATTGTGTGTGTGTACCTCCAGCCTGCGTTAACAGATGTATGTCTGAAAACATGAGTGGTCCCAATGTTATGGAAATAGTTTGACTCTAGGTTTCCGAGGAGCAGAGTCTCACGTACGTCTAGCAGTGAAATTAGTTATTTATTTATTTAAATGATGGTACAGCAAAGTAACAGCTCGAGCTGGGTGCCTGCAGGGAGGGACCCCAAACAAAGAAATTTGGGGGTAATTATACTCCTTACAGTCAAATTTCCCTGCCTGCTAGTGACAGTCTCTTCCAATCTTCTTTACTGAGTTGGTGGTCTCTTTCCTTTTGATTGGTTCACGTCTAAATCCCGGGATGGTT
Organism: Struthio camelus; assembly: GCF_040807025.1. NCBI lineage: Eukaryota > Metazoa > Chordata > Aves > Struthioniformes > Struthionidae > Struthio > Struthio camelus. The sequence goes on along the minus strand of NC_090982.1, from coordinate 63,355,318 downwards.
GCTATGTTCCTGCTTCATAGTGCCTTCTCTTATCTGACGGTTAACTGTTACCTCTGGCCATTGTGTGCTGTATCTTTGAGGGCTGGTTCTAGCTGGGTTTGCGGTCGCATCCTCAGCAATGTCTCTGCAGCTCATTTACAATTCAGTCCTGCGGCCTGCAGGCTTCATGTACTGCAGGCACTAGTGCTAAACTGGACTACAGCTAAATTAGCTCGCTTTTCTAAAACCCAATGTATGTAATCCTCATGAGAATCCTTTGCAAACAAGCAGGAGTTTGCAACACTATCCTAGTAATAATTGTTGCTTATATAGTGCCTACCAGCAAAAAAAAAAAAAAAAAAAAATTTTACCACTCAGGGGAAAGGACAGCAGGTCACCAGAAGCTCAGAGAGGTATTCTAGCCATTCTGATAGAAACAAGCTCCAGTGCTATTAAAAGGAGGTTTTATGAAGTGATAGAATAACATGGAGGTATTCTATGAAATGTCTTTGGTAATTGAAAAAAATGGTATGTAATTGAATCTGAGGATATGTCTAAGATTATATTTGTTCCGGGAATGTAGGCTGGTCCAGCTGGAACCTGGCTATTACTGGCAAAAGCAGGAAAAGTTTCCCAGATAAGGAATTTTATATCTCATACAGTATTTCAGCATGTCTGAGTTTTTCTTACTGTGGGTGTGTACTGTGTAGTAGTGTGATTTGCCATTGTAGACGATATATAGTCAGAGACTGAGAGGTTAGGTTCAGGTTAAGAATGTAGTCACATCAAATATACTAAAGACTACCAAAAAGATGTGGTGTCACTCATGTAATTCTTCATCACATTGGAATAAAGTAGTCAAACTATTTGGCCTGTTGATCAGTCCGCTGTCAAGTGAAACATTAAAGATTTGGCCCAACATCACTCAAGATGGGAGAAACCCTCTTTTGCAGATGCTGAGGATGGAAGCAGTCTGGTCCCTGGAGTTCTTTGGAAATATACAAACTCCATTAAGCAGAATGTACATCTGGCAGATGTTTTAAATTCCTGAGGGAATAAGGAGTTCACCTGTCTTTGTCACCATTTTCTGAACATTTTCAGTTTCAGTTGCACTTTAATGTTGTTGAGATGGAAAGGCCAGAACTACAAACATTTTTCCAGTTGTGTAGTGCATTTTGCTTTGTTCCTTAGTCCTTTTCTAGTAATTCCTTGCATTGTGTTTGCTTTCTATTACTGACATATTCCACAAAAATTTCAACTCAATCTGTCATGATCCTGAGATTTTATTCCCAGACAATTATGGGCAACTCACATTCCATCATTTTATGTGTGAATTTAGGATTGTTATTTCATATATGCATCACTTTACATGTGTCACTTTACATGTTAAATATCATTAGCTATTTTAATGCCCAGTCACACAGTCTCATAAGGGCTTTCTGTAGTTCTTCACAGTTGACCTTTGCCTTTACTACCCTAAATCATTTCTTATCATCCACAGGCTGTATCATTGCTGTTTGGTCCCCTTTCCAGATAATTTGAAATATGTTGAACAGTATGGGTCCCAGCACAAATTCCTTTAGAAATCCACTGGTGACCTCTCTGACATGAAATAAAAATTCATTTTGTTTCTCATTTTATTATGTCCTTTTCTTATCTATATGAGGATCTTTTCTCTTATCCCATGGTTGCTTAGTTTCTTTGTCTAGAGCCTTTTGGAAATCCAATGAGGGAGTATCAATTACACCTTCTTTGTCCACGGCATGCAGGTTTCTTCAGTGTCTCTACTCTTCTTTCTGTAGGACAATGCTTAGTCTCAGTAAGGCTTGTCCTGTTCAGAATGGGCTGTTGCATGAACAATCCTTTCTGCTTCCCTTAAATAATCCATGCTGTAATAGGAGTAAATGTCTGTTCTATGTGGACCTTGTCATATATTACTTAAATATTGGAGTGGACTAACCAGCTAAGTGATAGTGAGTTGCATAACCAGACAGAAAATTTCTACTGCAGTAAAAGTCAAGAGAACTACAGAGATCATTTTTAATTACTGGGAGAGTACCCAGGGAATCCTTTTGTATGGTGTGCATTGTGAACTGCAAAGTGTCAAACTATTTAGCATACGTGTTTCCATGACAGGAAATGTTGGTGGTGTTACAGCTTTATCTGGAAGCTCTTAAATGTACTTTATGTTCCTGACCTGCAAAGCAGTAGCACCTGTTGATTATTTCTTTCAGATGTGCTTTCAGTTTATATTGGAAAGAGTGAGAGCCATCTAAAGATCCTAGTTCATGATGGTTTCAGTGGCTTTTCTTAATGCACGCTTTTCAGTCTTTTCCATCAAGTGGGTTGCAATTAAGCTTGGAGCTGTTTATATTTTCCCTGCCATGTGGCTCAGTCTGCTGGTATATCATCATAAATAGAAGTTTGATTGTAGAGAATACTGTTATTTTTCAAATTTTCCATTGGGAATTACACTACTTTTTTTTTTCTTTTTAAAGGTAGATGACTGTTAATGTCATTGCTTTGCAAATGAAAAAATAGAGGTACAAGGTTTGTCTGCTTCTGTTGTCCATAAAAGACACTAACTGTATGTATCTGCTTGTAGGAGAAGGTTGTTTTTATTGTGTAGGATACTGGAAAATTGCAGAGGCATAGTCCATGTAACGTTCAGTTAGGTTGTTTAGAATAACTCCTTGGGTAGAGCTCTGTTTCCCAAATAAATAATAAATTAGCATTCTTTTCTCTTTCTCCAAAATTGCTCTCCAATTCCCAGCATGTCTTCCCCCCATACTAGTATGTAAGACCGTAGGGTATAGAAAAGTAGCATGCTTCAAGCAGTACTGTTTTGGACCCTCTAGCTTTTGTGGTCAAGATCTCAGAAAATGCCATGTTAGCGAGAACTGTGTGCTGTTTGATCTCTTACCCTGGAAGAAAACTTCTCAGCATGGATCATCTTAATCATAGACTGAAGGAAGAATATTTTAGTTTTAGACGTGCTGTCTATTTATATCTATTTATATCCACATTTTATGTTTCTACCAATTACTTGAGTTGGTCTCATCATTAGAGGGAGAAAGGAGAGGTAGTGGAGTAAAGAGTAGTTTATGTATGGTTATTAGATCTGTGCAAATATATAGATAGATTGATAAACAAAGGAGAATATGTAGTCCCATATATTTGCTTGTTTACATCTCAGCTGAAAATTTGCAGTTTATCTTCTTCATTTCTGTGATTAAAAATTAGAGAACAAATTTAAATAAATATAACCTTAAATAATTTTATTAAATAATTTTATTACGTTTAATGACATTTTTCTCTGGAAGAGCTACCAGTCCGACCTAAAGGATGTGTTGGCTCAAGAGCACACGTGGAGTACTCAGTGAGGTCAGAAGAGCTTTGTTGAAAGGGTAAGAAGGAAAGAACATGACTAGGCACATGCCAAGCATAGGGAAGATCATAAAAAATGAGACAAAGTGAAAAGAAGAGAATTGCTCGGAAGACATAGCTGGTTGGAGTAAGGAGTTTTGGTATATCCTCTCTGTTTAACTTTGAATTGTCAGATATTAATTACTTTCAGGAACATACTGCTGAACTGAACGTACCAAGGAACTTCTCTGGTATGGCAAAACCTGTCTTTCTCTAGTATTTCTGTAAATTGTAGTTGTTCTTTTTAATTTAAAATTGTATGACTAAAGCAACAAAGAATGTAGGTATCAGGTTCCAGGCTTAATCACAGTGGTACAAGTCTGATGTGAATCTGTTATTTTAGTGACTTCACTCTTTATTTTCATTGTAATATAAATGAGAAACAAGTCTTAAGCAAGTAACTGACTTGCATTGATATGGATTGTTCTGTGCTTTGGAAGGCATGACTAGTATAAATCAATATTCTCATCTGTTTATGCTATCCCTCCTTTTAAGAAAAGCATTACAAGTTAACTAGAGGGTATGCAAGAAATGACTTGTGTACCTGTATTTCTGAAACGACAATTTTTGAAATTACAGACAATTTTAATCGTATATTCTTGTCTTTTTATGAAAACATCTACCTTTTCAGTTTACTATACATAAAAGACTAATATAACAAAAAGGATTTACATAACTCTACCTGGGCATATCGCATTTTTTGTAAACAAAATATTTGGGTTGTCCTGAAATGAAAGTAATTTGGTAAGATGTGGTATATGATGGAAATAAGAACAGCTGTGCCATGTCAGATCAGAAATCTCTGTAGTTCATTATCCTGTATCCAAGAGCAGCAGTAGTGCAGGAAAGAGTGAGAGAGTGAGCGCATAAAAATACATCTCTCATGTACTCCCCCATAACCTACCTGCAGCTCATGTAGCTGCTTATGTTTAGGTGTTTTTGTGTTTAACAGCCCTTGATGGATTTTTCTTCTTCTTCTTTCAACCTCTGTAAATTTTTAGCATCTGCAACATCCAATAGCAAGGTATTCCACACTTAAGCTGGGTTTGTGATACAGAAGTATATCCTGTTGTTTGTTTTGAATATGCTATTTCATGTGCTATTTCATAAGTTATTTAATACCCCCTCATTAGGAATGACCAGTTGTTCGCTATTCAGATTGTCAGTGCCACTTGGTTTCACAGATCTCTGTCCTGTTCCCCATCAGTTGTCTCTCTTTGAGGATGGAGAGACATTTAATCATTCCTCATTTAGAAGCTGTTCCATACAGCTTCCTTGTCACATCTTTGAACCTCTTCTAGCTTTTCTGTGTCCACTTTGTAGTGTGGGGACCAAAGCTGCACACAGTATCCCACATGAGGCACATGATGCAGCTAGGCTGTGGCATAGTGTTCCTTTCTTTGCCATTCCTAATATTTATTTTCCGTTTTTTGACTGATGCTGAACATTATATGTCTATCATAACTCCACAAACTCTTTCCTGAATACCAATAGCTTGTTAAACCATCCTTTTGTGTATGTGGAGTTAGGATTGCTTTTTCCCCCCCATGTTTATTACTTTCCCTTTGCTGTACATGTGCTGGTGCATTAGCAAGACTTAATACATGTATTGAAAGACCACTCACTTTTTAGTATAAGTCCTGCCTATTCTCTGGTCATCACTCAGAATGTTATTTATATATTTATCTGGTAGTAAATTTTTCAGGTTCTAACCTGAAGGTTATGCTATGAAATATTCAAACTGGTAACATGGCAACTATTTTTTCGAACGCAGCTATCATTTTTTTCAGTGTTTTTGATATCTGACTGATGATTTTTAAGCATCCTGCATAGGTTTTCAGAATTGATTGACACCTGCTTTCTGAAAATCAGATCTCTTGAAGATATACATTAGCTATTGAAAATTATTAATCAATTTACGCCAAAACTGGAAATATGTCAGTTTATAGAGACAAATTATATGCAATAATGGAAATAAAGGAACTAATCTGAGGTTTTCATAAGGAATTGAGGCCCAGGTTTTTTTTAAGTATTTAAATAATAAACTGCTTTTGTGAGTACTGGGATATGGCCACCTCAATTCCTTTTAAAATCTAATCATAAAATGAGTTTTCAGACTGTTAAGACTAACGATGGTCTTAAAATATGATGTAAACTTTGAAGTTACTTATCCAAGGGCAATTTTTTTGAAGTATTTTATTTTTATTTTTTTCTGTGGAGAGATAAAATCTATTTAAATACTTTTTTGCTAACCTATAACTGCCACAAAAACCAGTAAAATATGTGGATCAATTTATTTATTGTAGCTTTAAATAATTAAAAAGAAACAACTGAATGAAATTCCATTGCTTTCTGAGGTAATGAAAGTTGTATGATTTCCCAATAGAATACTTCAGAGGAAGTAGAGCAGCTGGTGATGCTCGCAAGGTGGCTTCAGGAAAGAGGCTTCTGTTTGAAAATAAGAAAATTGATGGCAAAGGCTGTGATTATTTTTTAAGGTAAAAGAAAAGCTTTGTTATTTCATTGGCCACTGACACACTGATGATCACAGGGCATAAAAAAAATGTTTAGCCTCTTTGCATAGGCGCAAAGGCATTGTAGTTTTGATATATGCCCTAACTCTATAAAGTGAACGTGTGGGCATGTGAAGGCAGACTTGATTAGATAGATCCATAAAAGGCATCTGTTTGGTTGCTGAATTAGTGCATGGGGCTATTGCTGCTGTCTGGTCAACCGTGCTGAAAAAATAAGAAAATAAAGCTGGAGCAGATGAAGAGAAAAACTACTGAGATGCTTAGAGAATGAACATTTTATCTTACAAAAACAAAAAGAATATGACTTGTTTAGTCTACCAAATTGGAAAAGAGAATTCTGTAAAATTCATACGGCAGGGAGAGAAGACTGTCCAATAATTTTGCATTTCATCTGCAATAACAGAAGTTGAAGAATAAAGACAGAGGTGGAAACTTAACAGATGGGCTGAAGGGAAGAAGAAAGTCAGGTAAATGTTGGGGGAGGAGTATACTAGCTTAAGGGAACAAATTATATGATGGGAAGAACAGAACTCATATCAAACTATTTGTATTTATTTTAGTACTTTTATCTGGTGCTTATGTAACTTTGTAATCTGGCAGTCCTATAAATATGCCGTGTTGAGCTCACTCAAGTGAGCATCAGTCTATTTTGTGTGGTTGGTATAGCTGATAAAAGTTGACCTGTACTGCCTGTGAAGTAATGTGCTTGGCTGAAGAATAGACAGTACATTTCTTTGGCAGAAGACAAGGGCCTACAGTGGGTGAGTTAACATGACTGACAGTTCTGTATATTTGGCTCAACATGTGCGCACTTGCCTTTCTCTCTTCAATAAATTTTTCTCAAAGATAATATTCTATCGAACAACTTCAATTACAAGCGCAGGTAAAAGTATTTGCTTAATTTTAGGATTTGTTTGTTTTCATTACCTAGTACAAGTAAGGGTTTTTTTTTAATTAGTTTATCTTGTTGAGTCTCATTATGAGTCTGATGTATGCCATTCTAAAAATATTTTGAAAAGTATATCTAAAAATACAATCTTTCATACTATTTATTTGAAGTATTTTAAGTAATTTATATTGTGTAATACTATGGCTTCACATACAGGAGCTCAGCAATTGGAAGCGTGTTCTCCATGCTAAACCTTGAAATTGGAAATGTGAACTCATAGTTTTTCCTTTAGACCAAGCTCCAATATTGTAATCTAGAGATTTAATGAATGAAGCACATGGTTGTCTTTTTTGATCCGCTGATTATGTCTTTCATTGTGCTCTTTAAGAAAGTAGATGGTGAAGATTAGTATTCCCAGTAGCAAAGAGCATGATAGAATAATACATAATACAAGGATGTTGAGAAGTAAGCAATATTAATCTTTTAAAGGTTATATATCTGCTACAGACAGCACACACAGCTGTGTGTGCATTTACCTTCCACAAGAGATTCTTCTGGGAGATTTTGATTAAGTTTTTTCTTTTTATAGTTTTGTATAATCATCAGTTTCAGTGCTTCATGATCTAAACTGAACTGAGCCCTCCCCTATCTGTATATGCATATTCTAAACAAGTGGTCCTCTTTAATAGCCTTATGTATCTGGGAACATTACACAAGTGTGATGTAAAGAGGGAACTTAAAATGCACAAGAAGTGCTTATCAAAGAAAAAACTGATTCAAAGTATGAAGACCAGTAATAAAAGAGAAACTTAGCAGGATCTTCATAAAAACTAGAGATACTGTGTCCCAGCATTGTCCTTCCAAACTTTCTTTTGCTCTCTTCTATCTGATCTATATTTGCCTCACTGTGACTTACAGAATTTACTCTTTTTAGAAGCCTGTAGTACTGCTTCTAGTATTGGGGGTCTCATATTATTGCACAACTCTTTTTTTTATGTTGTTTGTTTCAGTGGCAAAAGTCTGCCTGCTGAGTCCTTTAGATTTCCTAAATTTATTGAAAGTTATCTCTTGAAAGATGCTAGAAAATCAAAATTGGTTTCTCTCTACCTCCTGATGTTCTGTTTTTAGTCAGATTACAGGTTTCTTTTGGTAAACAGGTATCAGCTAATACAGTTAATATAAAAGCCTTAGATTTTATTTCTTAAAGTCAGATCTTGTTTATAGAAGCTGAGATGTAAGATGGTTGTCAGTTTGGATAATCCTGGAATGTCTGTTTGACTCCCTCCTGCCTTCAGTAAAGACCTTGTCTCCTGATCATCCCTGGTACATGCATGTTAAATTTTTTTCTGAGCTTCCTCCTAGAAGGAGCTACAGGATTCCTTTTGAGAGAAAATTTGGGCATAGTTGACACTTGACACAGTTTTCTGCAGTATCTGGAGATGGGTCATGTCATATTTGACTCTTTCTACCCAAGACACAAGCCTGACACTCCCTCAGTTGCTGTACCTTAGAATTACCTCTCTGACCAGATGCAGATCTATGTGAATGCAGCCAGCCTATTCCAGAGGGAGTTAGCAGTGTGTGGATAAAAGCCAGGACCTACAACTTGTTCACGGGAGTGATCTAAGAGAATGAACTGTAATGGCACTGAATCAGGAGATTGTTCAATCTTACATTCCTGACTGGAGCAAGATGGCAATTACAATCATGAGTTTTCTTAATATATGCCTGTATATGAGATTGTTGCTAACAGAGTTATTTGAACTCAGGAGTGACTTTCTCCACTGACAAACATATCACATTTTAGGGTGCAGCTCAAGATCTAAGACCTAAATATATCCAGTGAATTGTAGCACAGATCTTTGTACACGTACACACACATGCACACACACATACATAAAACAAATGCTGTATCTGGCACACCAAAAAAAAGTATGATACTGGTTTGTTTTCTAACAAAATTATAAAAATTACTTTATGTATGTACAATGTTCCTAACTTAGTTTACTTTCCATTAAGGTCTTGGCATTGACAACAGGACATCTTTATCACAGAATAGTTCTTTTCCATGGGATGAAACACTTTTCAATATCTCCATGCATGCAGCAATTCGACATGGAAGATGGAAGTTACTAACTGGATATCCAGGTAATAAGTAACTCCTTTTAATACAACATGTCATATTTCCCTCCCCCTTGCCCCAATTTCATTCTGTTTAATAAATTATCATTTTTCTTATTTACTGTGCTAAGTCTTCAGGGTTTTGATCATGTGCAAGAATCCAGGAGGGGCACTTTTAAAATGCGTACAATGCATGCAAAAACCTTGCAACATCAAAGAAAATAAATGGCTTTTATTATAGTGGAAAAATTATCAAATAGAAAGTCCATGAAATTACCTGCTCTGAAATTAAGTGAAATGAAATTCTGAATCCTAAAGCTGAAGCTCATTGCCTTCCTTACAATGGTGCAGCTCCTTTGTACAGATAGGACTCTTGTAGAGATAGCCCTGGTCTAGAGAGGCTCTGGTGCTGGGCTAGAGTTAAGGAATGTAGGAACAACTGCTGGCCAGTGGCTTGACAGGCAACCTAGTGATTTTCTTGATTACAGTGTAACTCTGCCTCTCCACATCACCGCTCTGTATCTGAGAATTAACCCTTGGTCTGTTCCTGTTTCTGTAGGCTGCAGTCACTGGTTCCCTCCACCATCTTTGTTCAATGAGTCAATGATTCAGTCGTCTGATCCACCAACAAAGAGACTTTGGCTTTTTGATGTTGTTCATGATCCCGAGGAGAAAAATGAGTTGTCTGAAAGATATCCTAATGTGGTGAAAAAACTGCTCTCACGGCTTCAGTATTATTATAAACGTTCAGTGCCTGTGTTCTATCCTGAGGAGGATCCTCGCTGTGATCCAGCAGCAGCTGGGGTCTGGGGTCCTTGGGCATAATGCACAGCACTGCACTCTACAAAACCCACCTGGAGTGGAGTTTGATTTATGGACTCAGGGTCCTACTCCTGTATTTCTTACCTTGTTTTTTACAATCTTGTTGATTGTGAGTTCATTCCTTGAGTCATTCAGTCTTTCTTACTCTTAAAATATGGTGGAAATCTTATTTCAATCCTCCCCACTCTCTCCTTCTCAACAATTATACTTGAAATGTCGATAAAATTAGAAATCTGTTGTTTGAATATTCTTTGTCAGCAATTTGCCTCTAAAGTGGTGGTAGGATGTTGCTTTCCTCCCTGAAAGAGATTACTTCTGTTAAAAAGCTGCTATGAGTCATGGCAACAGGATCATTCAGAATTGTGTTGTGGAAGAAACTGATGTTTCATTTCATGCTTGCCCAGAAGACAAGCATCAGAAGCTGTTACATATCTGTAGAGAATAGAAGAAATACAGCAATTTACATAATTCTTACCTTTAACATGCACTTCTGTCCAGAAAAGAGAACAGTCAGAAATCTCCAAAAAAAACCAAAACTTCTAGTATGAAGCAAAATCCTTTATTCCTATTCACTGCTAACATATGAAATGGGGGTAGAGAAAGGTGGTTGACCTGAGGGCAGGCCTGCCATGTAGAGGGACCTTAACACACTGGAGAAATGGGTGAACAAAAACTGTGTGAAGTTCAACAAGAGCAGAGTCCTGCACTTGGGATGGCAAAACTCCACACAACAGTACAGGCTGGGCTCTGACTGGATAGACACCGTTGCTGTGGGAAAGAACCTGAGAGTCCTATTGGGCAATAAATTGAACAAGAATTACCATATGCCTTAGTGATGAAGGTGGCCGAGGACATATTGGTCCATATTAGCAAGAGCGTAGCCAGCACACTGAAGAAGTGATTATTCCCCTCTGTTCAGCACTGGAGCACTGCATCACATTTTGAGCTTCCCCATACAAGACAGACATTGACATACTGGAGTGAGTCTAGTGGAGAGCCATGGAAATGAGCACATGAGGAGAGGCTAAAGAAGTGAGTTAATTTAGCCTGGAGAAGAAAAGACAAACGAGAGATTGCTATCTTCAACAAGGTAAATGAAGGGCATAGAGAAGATGAAGTCAGACTCAGAGATGCACAAAGAGAAGACAAGAGGCAACAGACACAAGTTGCAACACAGGGAGTTCTAATTAGATATAAGGAAAGAAAAATCTCATTGTAAGGGTGCTGAAATACTGGAACAGATTGCCCAGTGAGGTTGTGGCATCCCCATCCTTGGAGACGTTCAAAATTTGACTGGAAAAGGCCCTGAGTAACCCAATCTTAATTCTGAAGTTGGATCTAATTTGCAGGTTGGCCTTGCTTTGGTACTGGTTGGGGGAACAACCAGATGGCCTGCAAAAGGCCCTTTCAGCCTGCATTATTCACTGATTCTGTGATGAACAAAGCCTTACTCTTACTTATTGCCTGCCTTTGTGGCGTACTCTTTCTGCTCAGATTGTTTTTTTATTATCACAGTAGCAACTATTTTCATCTTGAAATTGGCTCTGAGCCATGAGGAAACCAGGCCAAACAATTTCACTTGATTACTCACCAAATTGATGTGAGAAGATCAACCTACCAGCTCTCTTAATGTTAAAAATCTCTGGAGTCTGGCCAGAGTTCTGTCAGTGCTTTTCAATGTCTTTAGCCAAGTTCTCAGGCTGCAGAACTCTAGCTGTCATCCTCTCCAGAAAGCAGGAACCTAACTGCATGTTTTCAGGATCCAGGGCCAAGTCCTATGATTTGCACTAAGGCTTTGCGCATCTTTTCCCAGTTTTGTCTCCTTCAGGAGACATCTGCTAATTATTAGCAACAATTAGCAGACGGACTTATGAAAAGACTGTCACACTTGACAAAATTTTCTTTTTTTTTTTTTAACTACAAAGATAAAGCACAGGAAAGATGGAACTTCAGGAAGCGAAAAACATGTTTTAAAATAAACAGAAATTCCTGCCTTCTGGTACAGCTGATTCTCCATGACACTCTTAAACCTAGCTTGCATCTCCCACCTTTGATGTGTTCCTACATATACTAGAATGGAAAACAACATTCTCTAAAAGCCTGTTCAGCTGTTTGTCTTTTTCCCAAAGTCTCTCATATTTTCCCCTCTCCTTTGTCACTTCTGCCTCTTTATGTTAGCATTTTTCCATTCCATTTCCTTCACTGTCCTCAGCCTTGAAGGTGGGTAAAGAAGAAAGATAGATTGGGAAAGAATACTTCTCCTATGTTGGACAAACATATATTCTCTATGGTTTGGTCTGATATGTCTTGAGAGCCTGTGTCAGACCAAGGTTCAATCCGTCTCCATCAGTGGTTGAAAGCAGATAGCTGCACAGGAGTAAAGGGCAAGCATATGTGATAAGTTCTGCAGATTGTCTTTCATTTTCTAACTGTGGCTCAGAGAAAAACTGAACCTCAGATATTTAACTGCTTTGTGTTTAGTAGTCCTCAGTGTAAATTCTTGGAAGAAGATTGTGTGAATACCACAGTCAGGAGTTCCACAGCCTAACTACACAATATGTAAAGAGTCACCTCTGTTTATGATCTGCTTCCAGGCAATTTCAGTTTTCACTGGTAAAATACGTATGCCATGACAGAAGTCCCAAATGTACCATGTTTCGCAACTTGCATATTAACCAGTATCTTTATAAAAATAAACAGAATTTGTATGTTCTGTAAAGGTAGTCTCCAAATTGATACATGACCATCTTTCCTTCCATTTCACAAAACTGTTTTCCACTTTTCTTTCTATTTTGGCTTCACAGCACAACAGCATTTCACTCTTAAGCGCCAAGAGGTTCATTAAGATAACTTTCTGAGACAAACTCTATTATGTGCTGACCACAGGAAGGGATCAAAAATGTAAGCAACAGAACCTTTTTATAAGCTATTGCATCACCTTGACAAAGCTCCCATCTTCCTTCAGTAGCTCCAGAAAACCGTTATTGCACTTCCCTTTCCTAATTGTCACGGTATATCTATTTTATACCAACATAATGATTTATGCTGGTTTATAACTTTTACCTTTTTAATACTGCAACATTAAGCTTCATATCCTCATTTTTGTAACATATAAGTAATTATATAGAGTTTAGAATATGGGGTTCTGAAAGAGTGAGGTGTCACTATACCTCATGTAACTTTCAGTATTACTATTTCTGTATCTTATGCATTAATTATATAGCTGGACCTTCAAATGTCTTTTTGAAATAAATCATCCAAGTATCAGAGATTCCATCTATTTAGTTCCCCATTCCTGATTCATTCAGAATTTGCTGGTTAATTTATTCTTGCAATCAAAATGTAGATGGAGAGGTTGACAGCCATTCCGCAGCCCATAAGGGAAACAAGTCCAATCAATTTATATTATTATCACGCAAGAGGGTTGGGGTGTGTGTGTGTGTGTATTTAGAACTCTGTCTACACTAGTAGGTATGTAAGACTTGAAAGCTCACTGCTCTCAGTCAATAGCCCATATGACATTTTGGTTTATAAAAGCAATTACAGGATGTGGTTGCCATAATAACAAGAGAATGGACTCAGGAATGTGGGGCAGAGATGGGTCCCCAAGTCACTGTGTATCATTCATTGTTCTGCATTCTCATTACATGAGAAAGGATGTTGGCTTACCCACAAAAGTGGGAATTTTTATCAATGATATTTTTAATACGAGTACTGTTTTTATTATGTTGCTGTCCAATTTCACGGAACAGAAAACAACATCAGCTAACTTGCAAAAACCCAGGTAATTAACGTGCTTGAGTTCTCCCATCAATGTCAACTCCTTGGCTAAAGTAAGAAAGGATCAAAGAACTTCTAGTTTTAATTTCAGAAGTAAGTAGAGCCATTACATGTTCTTTTTTCTCTCTGTCCTGCAATCTACATTTTATTATCTTGCTGATTCAAATCCATCTACCAGCAAGAGACTGTGGTAAGTCACTGTTTCCTGTGGTATAGAATTTATCTTCTATTTCCCCTTTTTCCTTAGCAAAGAGGTGTTGTATTTTGAAATTCATTATAAAAAATAAGTATATATAAAATAAGGGTTTTTTAAAATTCCTAATTGTTTTCCCTGGGTGGTCCTCCATAAAATATTTTAATTGAACTGGGTTAGGAAAAAAAACAGCTAGCTGTTGGCATCAGCAGAAAGTTGTATACCGCTTGATTGTTTCAAATTGGGAAGTACAAAATTCTTTATATGTTTTGTGGTTAAATGAGTAACATTCAAAAATGCAAGTATTTTGGACTCTCTAGATAACACTTCATTTCATCCCTTTCCAAGTTTTAAGATCAATCTTAATCTAGCAGATTTCTTAGAATTTCAAATTTGAAAGTCTTCATTTTTATGTTGTAAAAATAATTATAACTTTAGAAAAGTAACCATGTTTAGGAAGAATGCTCATACTGGCTATGCATTCTGTTGTTTACAGAAAGATGTACACAACACAAGGAAAGAATCCTTTTATAAGCAAAACAGGAGGTCTGAACCTGTTCTTGAATCCAAAGCCCAATATTCCTCCTGTAAGTAATTAGTTCAGAGAACATGGGCTTTCCTAGAGTTGACAAATAGGCCTTGCAGGAAAACCTGAGTTTAATCCTTTTCAAAATATCTAAACAGAAGAACCTAGAATTTAAACCCTTGAAGGCTGTGTGCAGTTGAAGATGCACTAGCAGTCCCTGTTGGCCTCTTGGAATTTGCCTCTTATCTCACTCTCTGGTGAAGTGGTTCAATAGCATAATGCTACTAGGGGTATTTCCAAAGCTCTTCCATATTTTCCTTAAGAAGCTTGAGGTTATGCAGAGAATCCTATTAGACCTGTGCCACCCCATTGCTACCCAGAAAGTCTTGATAGAAGGGGTAAACTAGTGAGAGAACCACTAATACCCACTGTGTGTGATGGAGCTTGGCACACCAAAATATGCAGTCTGTATGTGAAATCAGGTTTGTACTCCTAGGATTTGGGAAACCCAAGTGAGAAACAGGCACGTAACTTACAAACACAGGAAGCAAACAGTCTAAATGAAAAAAAAAATTAACAGTGAAGAAATATGTGACGATCCAAACTCTAACGACAGGTGTGGGCCATGCCTTAGCCTAGGAACACCAGATCATTTCCGAGATGTAACAGTTGTCAAGGCAGATTATTTTTTTCCCTGCCTGTCCGTTTCTTTGGCAGTTCCCTTGCAGGCCCCACTCAAACTAGACCCCAAGGCTGTATCTTTCTCATAACACTAGCCTTAACTCTTACACTAGGGGTGAGCTGAGCCATAGCCCAGCATCCTGAGCCAAGGCCCATGTGAAAGAGCTCCAAGGAGACAATTCTTTCTGAAGCCTACCCCCTCCTTTGGCATCACCTTTGCAGGTCCAGTCTCACTGGTCCCCAGGCTTTGTTTCTATACTAACTGTAACCCTAATACTAAGCCTAACTCTAAAACTAGATGTGAACTGAGCCTTAATCCAAGACCCAGGTTGTCGCTGAGATGCCAAAGGCATCAGAGAACACTTTTTGGTTCCAACCCTTCCTTTACCAGTCCCATTCCACCCCAGACACCTAGGCTTTGTCTTTCTCCTACCACTAACCCTAGCAGTAGGCTTTGTTACTCTCTAAACTTGAACACTAACCTTAACACTAGTCTTAGATCATGACCTCAGGCTGTAACCCTGAGGAAGGATTCCTTCCTGCTCAGGGAAGAATTCTTTTTGCAGCCCAAACCTTCACCATCCCTTGGCAACCCCTTTGCAGGACCCCACCACAACAGGACCCCTAGCCTTTGTCTCTCTTTGAACCCTAACCATGCCTGGGGCCTTAACCCTAGACAATGCCAGCCATGGCCCAGATGAAAGTTCTCATGGGAGAATTTTTTTGTAGCCCAAATCTGTCATTAGCAGCTCCCCCACAACTAGAATCCTATGCTTTATCTCTCTTCTAATCCTAACCTCAATGGCAAAACAAGTGTGACCACAGCACCGGCAACCAACTAGAGCACAATCCCATAGTACCTGAACAGGCTTGGGAGAAGTAGGTGCTAACAACAGGGCCCGTAGCCCCAAACAAGGAAAGGTGATGAGCCAGGTGCAGGGTCCGTCTCGGTGGTTCAGTCATGAGCAGCTGGAGTTGAGGCCAGAGACAGGGCTGGCTACAAAACAGGTCTGAGGCCCATTCAGGATACAGGACTGGAGATAGCACTATGAACAGGCACTATGACACAGCTCAAGCAAGGACCCAAGGCCCAAGCTGTTAGATGAAATTTTGCTCCTGGCCCCTGGGCAGATGGTGTAAGTGGAGACCCCAGGTGAGACTGGTCAGAACAGTTAAGTCCCTCGGGGCCCTCAGGACCCTAACAGCAGCCCCCCACAGTGAGGTGTGTCCTTCTGCTTCAGAGATCCTGGCTCAGAGGGGGACTTGCTGTGGGCTGTCTTGGAGCCATTTCAGGGGTCCTAGAGCCAGGGCATGGGAACAGTGTGCAGCCGCTGAAGAGTCCTAGCCACATGTGTGTGTTGGGGATGGGGGAGGGGGTGGGGGGGTGACAAGCCTCCACTGAGACAATCCCTGCTGCACCAGGGGACGAGGATGGGATGAGAGGAACCCAAAGCCAGGCCAATCCAGAGGAGCCATGGGGCCAGACCCCATGCTGGACATTTCAGGGCTTGGCGGTGGTGGGAGGTGGGGTGGGAGTGTCCCAGGTGAAGCTAATCTGGGCAGTTAGGGCCCGTTAACAGGCTCGGGACTCTGACTGCCCTACCCTTTGCTTTTGCTATAGATATGGGCTGAGTCTGGAGGTTTCTTCCTATGGTGAAACATTTCTTTTGGTATTCCCTTTGCAACCTCACCCCAAGTGGGCTCCTAGGTTTTGTATCCTTCTAGCCCTAAATAAGGTGAGATTTGTAATGGGAAAGTAGTGCTTGTGCTAAGGGAAAGAAAAAAAACAGTTCTAAGATTGGGGAGTTTTTTAAGCTAACTTTTTGTTTGCTGACTGCTGTTTTCAAACTAACTGGCTTAACTCTTTCTGTTTGCAGTCTTTGTTGCTGCAGGCAAACAATGGATACTATTCAATTTCAGATGTGGTTGTTATATGGGAAGATCCTGGTTAAACAGACAACACAGGCAGTTACTTAGGGTTGCAAGCTAGTTTGGATATTCTGATTCCAGTGTTTTCAAAAGTATTCTTCTGGTGTTTCACAATGTGTGTATGAGCGCATCTACATAGAACAGAGCTGCTGCAGAGAGCAGTAAAAACATTTTGGTAGAGAGTAAGCAGAATCAGTCAGCCATCCAACCACGGATGGGTTCAGTAACAGCCCTTGTGATAATTGCATACTGTGGTTAGCTGAGGCAAACAGGATGGTGCATTAAGTTCTTGTTGTGTTAGTGTTCCCTCCTGAGAGTGTTATTTTGTGGGGTAGAGTGAAGAGATACTGGAAAGGTTGGTGGTATATCTGCTGCCAAGTTTCTAAAAATTGGCTTTTGGCTGCCATCATCAAAGTAGCTACCAGATGTTCATCCCCTAATTCTGGCTAAGCTCAATAGCAACAAAGGCAGCTATATTTTGTCTGTAGGACTATAGTTAGAAAAAGTACAGTCAGAATCACTAGATTTGGATCTAAGGAATGTAATGCTTATTTGGACGAGTCTCCAAAAGCCACAACAAGGTACTACACCAAAGCCACAGTTCTGTGCTGCTAGATTCTGGCATTCAGGACAGTAATAAAAATAAAGAAGCGTGTCTCGCTTTGTACTATGCGTTCTTATGATTTATTCAAGCAAACAAGGAGTTAGAACTCAGTGAATATGCATACAAACAAAGTAAGCTGTGTTCTGTATTCAGCAATGTTTGTTGAGTAGTTTTGGGCATAAAGCCCATGGTAATGAATGGAAAACTTTGATTAGGACATCTGCGGCCTACCCAAATCATTTTATGGGATCTAAAATTCTGCCTGAAATATCACTTGATGGCCCTATTAACATACCATGTCAGAACCTTATTTTCTTTGTTGTCTATGTTCTCCCAGAATGCTGATGAAGTAGAATACTATGGTTTTTTTGTAGGGAACTTGAACACAGAGAGCTGAAATGACTTATCCAAGGACATCTGAGCCCTTATGTTGCTTTGGTTTATCTGGCCTCACTGGGGAAAAAAGTTTAATGGGTCTCTGGACAATGAGAAGATGAGCATTGAGACCATCAAGTCAGAGGCTTTGGGGCATGAACCCTTGCCTCTTGACTTCACTTCTAGCAGACATACATCTCAGTTCCAGCTTGACGCTACTTAACTCAATATAACAAATATCTTTTTATTTATAAGTTCCTGTATTGGCAGATCTGAGACTCAGAATGTTATTTTCTGGATGTTACTCACCAGTGCAGGTTTATCCATGAAAACATAGTTTCTGGAGAATCATCATTTTTCCACTTTGCCCTGTATATTAGTGGTAATAAGAACCTTTTTAAAAGGCTGTGAAAATCATGACCATCTGTCTGCTGCTAGGTAGGTAGCCCTTGTAGATTTACTGAATTTTCACTCCAATTCGTGTCCCCTTTGCTTTGTTTTCAAATATTCCATTTTACAAGTGATACTTGATTGATAAAGTACTGTCTGAAATAATCCCAAGGTGGCTATTAGTCTGGTCTAGTCACCTCCCGTCCTACCAGTGACATCTTGTAGAAACAAAGTAATTCTCCTGCCTTTTCAATTCTGTTTTGGCTTTACTTTATAATGAAGAAAGCATGGTCATGGTACATTAAGACAAATGGATCAAAGCAATGTTGAAATTAACTATTATTCTGCTTCTAGCTAAAGCTCATAGACTCATGGACTGTAGAAGCCTGGGTAAGAACTTGCAGGTAGTTTTCTTTTTCCATAAATTCCATCTTAAGAAACTCAGAACAGCTGAAATGGCACGGTCTTTGGCTCAGTAAAACATAGGCATGTTTTTAGTATCAAAGAATCTTATTAAAATATGCTAGCTGGATTCTGAAAAATGTGGGATGGAATTGAGTGGAACACTGCATTTTTGTTTATATTTGCCCTAGAAAGTTGTCCACCCTGAAGAAATGTTTACAGAAGTGAATGACAGAGTTTTTCTCTTAGAGGCAGCAGGTGTCGAGTGTCTGAAATTCTTTTGAGTCATAATTGATTGTTAATGATAGGATTTTTTTGGTAATTATTTCTGCCTACTTTGCCTAAGGATTTAATGTGCATTGTTTTATATGGAGAATTTTTTAGTATTCAGCTTTTTTCTGTATTTACTTTGTAATAAAGTAAGGTCATGGTATATTAAACAAGCAGCTAAAATCAATTTTTAAACCATTATTCTGCCTCTAGAAAACAGAAAATATTTACATACAAAAAGGAAGTTTTTCTGTTGAAATTTTTATTAAATTTATAGCAATAAATAAAACGGCAAGAAGCCATCCTCTTTCTCTTTTTGGAAAGAGCAAATAGAGCTATAAAGACTGAGTGCAGTGTTAGGAGGAAAGTCTAATTATTAACCCACAAATATTATTGAAAGTGTTTGTACTTCTCAATGAATTATGCATCTTCTATTTAACTAGCAACATAAAATATGGATAAACCCAATCCAAAACCAAAATCCGAAAAACCCAGGCTGCTAGTTTATCAAAGTTTGTTGTACTTCTAAATTTTATATTTTGTGTCTTTGATTCTAAATACCAAGATTAAATTGCTCAGTGCACTGGCACTTATTTTTTTAGAAGCAGTGATGATGCTGAGACTGTGTTATAACATTGTTTAGCAGCCATTCCTCTCATGTCCTATAGAAGTGTATTTGTAAGCATTACTGTATCTGCTAGCAAAAGCTGACTTTTCAATAGCAGCCACTATGCATCCTTTTAGTTAATGTGATTTAATAACATTTGTTTGCTGGCATGTCAAAATAAAGTAATCATCCATTTTTACATATGAAATCACAGAATAGTTGGGGTTGGAAGGAACCTCTAGAAATCACCTGGTCAATCCCTGCTCAAGCAGGGTCAGTGAGAGCAGGTTGCCTAGGACTGTGTCCAGCTGGATTTTTGAGTATCTACAAGGACAGAAACTCCACAACCCACCTGGGCAACCTGTGCCAATGTTCATCCTCACAGTAAAGAAGCGTTTTCTTGTGTAAAAGTACTGCTTTTATCCATAATTTATTGTCATTGTGCATTCATAAATGTACCGCTGATGCGCATAAGAAGAAAAGAAGATATTTTAGGAATACCTGGTGAAAACACTTAGATTTCATTCTAAGCATGAGCTAGGCCATTAGAAACTGTAAGACATGGATAATTATCAAAACCCTACAGGTATTGGAGATCTGGTGTTGTTTAGTTCCATAACTGTCAGCCCAGAAAGTGTACACACAGCTATACCAGGCTCAAAGCATTCCTTTCTCCCACTGCTGTCTTAGGGGCTGAATACAGCGTTGATATGCAAAGAGTTGTTAGTTGATTATGAGCGAAGAGCAGATTCCCGTTGGTTTGAGGGTGCAGTTTCACGTTATACTCTTAATGCACACTATCTAAATGTTGCAGGCAAAGGGGATGGTCCCACACTTCCTTTCTGCCCCTCAGCCCAGCTGCGCTTTCCAGCAGCCTCGCTTGTATTGGAAGTAGCAATGGCCACAGGTAACCTGGAAGCATGAAACGGCACCTTTAACAGGCTTTGCCTAGGAGCTGAACTCAGAAGATTCTGAATTTATTACTCATTAATTAACATCTGTGTATCTTAGTTGCCCAAATTGCAGGGGGAGGTGAGAAGAGGAAAGGAGATTGTTTAGCTGTTATAGGGATAATGTTAAAAATAGAGACCAGGGCTATGCGTTTTGGAAAAACTTTGTTCAAGATGTGGTTCACTCAACCTGAGCTTGTATTATAAACCAGCCCAGTCTAGCTGCAGAGCTGAATTAAAGGTCCCAGTTTATAATGTAAATTAGAATCATGTTCTTGGTTCAGGGAAAATTGCCTGATTCCTGTTCCCTAATAAAGTTTCATTTGTTGTGGACTCATGGGCTTATTTTGAAAAGTAATCTGAAAATATGAAGTACCAAAAACTATTAAGCTATGGCAATGTTAGAAGAAGAGAAACTTACTTTCTCAGTTGATAATCAGAATTTGTTTTACCTATGCATATCACAAACACTATATTCTTATTTTAATGTTATTTTAATTTTGTCATGTTGTGTTTATATTTAAAATAAATGTTAGCTGGACATGACTGCAGAGAAAAAGATATCAAAGATACATTTATGCATAGAACTTCAGTTTCAAAATGAACCTGCTAGTATTAGAAACTATCATTAAAATAAATGTGCTATTTTGAAAATACTATAATCTCCATTTCCTCTTCCTTTTACTCAAAAACCTGGAAATGAAAGGAATTTTTCATACAGATCAAATGATAGCTATGAACCTCAGAAAGGAAAAAATATTTTTAAGATAGAATTTTCTTTTGGCTGACCCATAATAAAGCATATACAGACAGAGAGTCTCATAAATCCATTAGAATGCTATAGTTCTAAAATTTGTCCATATTTAGCTTCATGATACTGCTTAGAAATAAAGCTTTCTGCTTTCAGAAAGCCATAACAGTGGCTACTGTTCTCTCTCTTAGGAAAACGGAAGTTCAGTGTTTTCTGGTCAGCAGTAGGAATTCCACTTTGTAATTTGACACTCTTCATTCCTCTCCTCTCAAGAGCAGTGAAACAAAAAATTAAAGGCAGAACAGATTTTCAAACAGTGTAGCATTTGCAAGTCCTCATGCACCTTTAATGTTCTGTTGGCACATACACACGGAAAGCTTCATAACCTGGCCTGTTTCTTGCTAGTTCCTCCTCCCTGCAGATCATCTAACCAGGCACATTTAAGTAAGAATTTGTGCCTCAGAGTTTCTCCAATTTCATCCCTATTGTTCCAAACTCTCAAGCAATAGTAAGAGCCATAGAATAGCCTAGATCTTCATGTTAGGAGGCTGATGTAGCATTGCTGTAGCAAACTGAGCTATATAGTAGTTTATACCAGCAAGTCCTGTGCAGTTTCCAGGAAGGTATTAGTCATTTTTTCCTATTTTGTTTTTAATTAGTGGTCTCTAGTAAGCAAACGATGATGGCATATCTGTGTAGCAGTACAAATTGGATCTTCTCATGCTCAAAGTGGGTAACTCAAGCTCAGGTTTGTCAGTCAGTCTGATTTCTTTCGGATGGGTTCATTATTTCTCAGCCTATGATATGGTAATGGTTAAAGCAAGATGTACAATTTAAACAGGCAGTTTTTTGTTACCTTATTTCTACACATCTCAATCTAAGAATCTGTTTTAATCAAGCCTGTTTTACCACAAAGCTTGTGTTTTACCCACGTAGTTGTGTTGACTGCTCATGCTGCAGTGAACTGGGTTAGGGTCAAGAATTAGTATCTTGAAAATACAGCATTGCATTATGCTGTTTCATTTCAACTTTTGTATTTCAATGGCTGACTAGTTTCTGGGTGGCAGTGTGGCTGTGCATACAGTAGTAGTGAAGATGTGTAGGTGTTGATTGTGGTCACTTGGTTCGAGAGAATGGGATTCCTAAACTGTTGGGATTACAGATGATACATGAGACCATTGTCGTCTTTCCTCGTGATCCTTATGAATACATCTGCCAGAACAGGCACTTAGTTGTTAAGTCTGGTTCCTTCCTGTGGTTGTCCAGTGTAGTGGTTGTCTTGTGCTTGTCTAGTGTCTGTCCAAGCATACTTCTTTCCTAACAGCACATAAAACTACTAATCCTATGACCAGTGGTTGCACTGTTTGTAGAACATGGTTGTAGCATACTAGATCAAGCAAGCACAGTGCCTTACAGTTTTCCTTGCTAGTATAAGCCCTACTTATTCATTTTTCTGTGATGCTCTGTGATGGACATGTTTTTTCTTAGAAAAGTTATTGCAAAGTCCGTGGACTCTGGACTAAGAATGTTATCCAGTTGCTTTGGCTGCTTGGTCTCATTTAGGATCTGTTTTAGTTCATGCTGATGCCAGCATGTCCTCCGACTTCACCAGAGGAGTACAATGCTGTTTGAAAAAAAAGTCAGATTATTTGGACTGAAGGACCTATCAACTGCAACACAAGCTTCAAACTCAGTTGGAACAGTGTAAACTTCCATAAAACTTTGTAGTAGGAACAAATGTAGTAAGGACAGCTGTGTTACAAAGTCTCTTGTTGCTGTTTTCTATGCTTTCTGTATCTGTGCTTCAGATTATCTGCCTATGTTGAATTTCTGCATCCTTAGTCACCTCTGCCACTAATCTTTTAGAGATGCTTTTGGGAACATACTGATTTTTGGAATATTTCTGAAAAGTATGATATTTACTGAGCTTCTTATATAAGAAGTTCTCAGAAGTCCAGTCCTGCAGCTAGTGCAATTTTCTTGGAAAATCACAGCCAAGGTTTAGTGAATTCCTGTACCTTCAGTTTGAGTAAATCCTTATACTTGACATCTCTGGTACATGGCATTGAGTTTAGAGCCTTCCAAAACAGGAGTATAAACTATTCATCTAAATAAAAGCCTGCACATTTCAATATGTAGAAGTCTGTTTACTAGAATATGGTTGCAACAGTAAATTGCAGCACAATGACTTTAGGCTCACAGGAAACAATGCGGGTATTGTTTATTGTCATTCTTATCAGTGAATGTTATCCAACTGGAATTTACGTATTACCTGCAAAGCAGAGAGAAATTTAGAAGGGAGTGTATTAGAAATTACTACACACTGTTCTTCATAGGTGCACCAGCTTAGACTTTGGCACTATGTTCTGAAATCAGCTGCAGGGAGGAGGGGACGCGAGGAATAAGGTGGGGAAGTGCACTCTCACACTCTGCACGCTTAATTGTGAGTCTGAGACTCACATTTAATCACAAATAATGGGGTTTTTTTTGTATATTTTGTTATCTTCTGGTTAGTGGAAAGAAGCTGAAACGCTTTCAAATAACTATCAATATTATTTGATGAAATACAAAAAAGGTATTTCCAATTTTGTTATTGACACATTGTTAAGAAGAAAACTCAAGTCATCAAAATGTGTGTCATCAAGCTAGAGGAGCATAATTGCACTTAACTATTGTAACTGCTTTTTTCCCACACTGTTTTATTTTTTTAAACTTCAAAGTCTCCAAATTCCTCCTGATTGATGCACTGTTACTTTAACAATGTCTTTGTTGTGTACTGCAATCAGACAAGTGCTAATCCCCTTGAGGAATCTGGCAGGGCTGTGGGAATCTTCCAGCCATAATTGTATGGCTCACTATCTCAAATGCGATGATACTGTCAACTTCAGCTGAGTTGACAGAATGTTCTAATGGTGTTGAGGGTGGGTTATATCAACTTTCTCTATTGACTTGTGTGTCTAAGGGTCTTTCATTCATGCATTCTTCATCGTCTCTGGTGGGTTTTTTGGTACTATTCTGGAAGATATTATAGATAAAAAGCATACTGTAGTTGAATAAAGAAAGATTGTAATCAGAACAAAATGAAAGGAAAAGCCAACAGGAAATCCTAACTATATAATTAAAATAAAATTACTAGAGAGAAAAACAGATGGTGAATTATAAGCAGTGATATTGAATTTTAATGGACATACTACTGATGTGACAAAGACAACTTTCATTTGATTAGTTTAAACATTTAAGAGAAAAATCAAGCAATTTAAATATACTGAATGTAGTTCTGCTCACTATACAATGACATGACCTCAAGTCTTTAATTTACTTAGTCAATTGACTTACAAGCTATTTTAACTGAACTCCTTAGTATCCTTGTTTGTTTTTCTTCAGCAGTTCCTAAGTGCAGAATAATTCCACCATAAAATCATTTTTTGGGGTGGGGGGCAAAGGACGTTGCATCTGATTCATTAGGTGCCTAACAGTGTAACCTCATAGTTAGTCAGTTTTTGTATCTCTGCCTCAAGTCCTGATTGCCATTTGTTCAAATTCTGGAACTGAGCATCCATTTTTCTTACCAAGGTTTCCCCAAGTACAGGGAAATCTTGATTCGCATTGTTCTAAGCTGCTCTACAGTTCTCCTTCCTCTGTACTTGCATGAGAAAAATGGAAGATACCTGCCCTTCAAAAGATCTGCTAGACCTATTAGTTGCAAAATATTTATTCACTGAATTTGGATTTTTATGACCATGCTATCTAGAAATCATCCTGATTAAAGAAAATAAAAGGAAGGGGTGATTAATGTATTTTATTTATAACAGGAATGGTGGAAGCCAGGCCCTTCATGGTTCTTTAATTAATTTGAAAAGGGACAAAATCAAGAGTCTAATTTGTTTTACTGAATGAACTATAACTGGGCTCACTTAAGTCCATTTGGCTTATAATCAGTTTTGGAAGGACTATGATTTGGCTCTGAGTCAGATGTTTCAATTGAAATCAGATAGCCAAAACCACAAGAATCTAACTTGTCAGAAATGGTGAGTATTCAAAAAATGCTAATCCACAAGACTGGCGTGTACGTAGTAAGTAGAGGACATAAATGAAAGCTTCTGCTGTACCCAAGTAGTAGCTTAGTGTTTTCTTAATTTTGCTACTGTAGCATCCTTGGTAAACCTTGTGCACTTTGCCATAAAAGGCTAGTTTTCCTTGTTTGCTATTCCTAAGCCGGAGGTTGTATATTAACAGTGACTTTAATCCTGTTTTTCACTGTGTAATACCTGCTCTGAAACTGCTGCATGGAACCATTTATTAATGACCTAGTACCATCTCCTTTCTTCCTAGACTGTTCAGAATGATCATACTTACTAGATGCATCATTGCTGCACTATAAATTCCCTGACAGAACATGGTGCTTTGCTTTATCGGAGCAAAGAGGTGGTCTTCTTCTCAGTTTACTGTATCATAATTTTCTTCTTTAGGAGATTTCTCCGAGATTTCTCAAGGATTTGTAACCAAATGCTACTCCCAGGAAAGACCATAAACTGAAATAGGCATGATGTCAGGGTGTGGCTTTTGCTTACTTGTCATTCAGTGACTTTGCAAAATAACAACAATGTGTGCACAGTATGAGGTGAAGTGCCTACCACTTTGTTATGTAACAATCCCTTTATGTCTTTTCCTGCAATGGTTACATTTCTCTCTCCAAAGTTTACTAGTTTATATGAATTGTGCACAGAAGCCAAATACCAAATAAGAAAATGTCAGAAGAAACTCGGCAGTGAAATAGTACCACCCTAAAATTGCCTTTTTTTTTTTTTTTTTTTACAGCTGACTCACTGAACAACATTATGTATCTTTTTTCAGTTTTCAGTGCAGTAGTTCTCCAGGTTTATTTTGAAACCTTTGAAGCTGCAAAACAGAATTTACTGTGTGGCAGCCAGCACTGCATTATTGTGCCAGCTACACCTGATGTGCTATGTGGTTATTGAATTTGGCTATGATGCCAAGCCCTGAGATGTAGGTGATAGCTAAGTAAGATCACTGTACAATGAAACAGCAATTTCTGTTAATCTGACTTTGCATATCAGAATTGTATTTATTCACTACAGCTCTTTACAGATGTTTTGGTCCTAAGGGAAAAGCCTGCACTAATGACTATACAGCCTACTCTGATGAATATGGGCCTTATCTTTCTTTGTAATAAATGTCTTCCTTTCTCTCTCCTCTTGAGTTTATTAGCACTATAATTATAATCATAAATAGCATTTCCTTTTAATCACTTGTGGTGTTTTAATTCTCTTTTCTAACTTCTTTTTCATATGATTCCCAATAATCAGTGTCCTTGCCAGATCATTACCATCTGCAGCTATTTGGAAATATTAGGTTTCTAAGCTATTATTTTGGTTCCATCTTACCTAATCAAACAGTGAAAGCATGAATTCCTCGTACTAATCACTGTAGTATTCCTAATGTTATCTCTAGCTAAGAGTTCACATTCCTGTTTTAATGGAGATCCATCATCACTTCTTGAAAAGCTAATTTAATTTTTGTAAAGATGCAGAACATAACAACGCGATTTGAAGTTTTTTTTACTTACATGCAAAACAGCTGAAGATGCAGAATGATCACTTACCAGGATATAGATAGAATCTTTGAGAAATAAAAGGCTATTTTAGTGCTTGTAAGTATGTGATCTGAGAGATCTTTAATTAATTGTTTTTGACAAGGATACCTGTTCTGGAAGCAAGTGTTATGCTGCGGTCAGAACTGACTGTAAGCCTGGAATAAGATTATTTCATTATTTCACAGAGACATGGCAATTAACTCATCAGAAGACAGTAATACTGCTGAATATATATAAATTCAAAATAATATCCTAGAGGAAAAATTTAAATCTCTTGTAGTAAGTGATGGTGCAGTAGTATTTACACTCCAAATAATTTCAAGGGCTGTGAAAAACTTACTTCTTTCCATGAGGGTGATCAATCTATTTCAGAGACAAGGATTCAAATACTGAGTTTTTTATACAGTGGTAAGGAGAAGCCTAAGGTAAAGATCCCAGCAGATCTCTTACGCTAACATACAGAGGTATGTACCTGAAGATTAAATAAGCAAGAAGGAATGAAATATTACAAAACAAAGCAATGAGAAATACATATTTTAGCATAAGACTGGATCGCTAAAAAAACTGAGTTGCTTATGGTCTACAGTCCTCAAGATCTTGACCAGCAAAAGTTGCTAGTTAGGTCTTGCATTTTTATATTGAGGCTGATTTGCACATTCTTTTACATTTGATAAAGAGGTACCCTATCAAAGTGATGTATTCAGCTTCCAGTGAATAATTTGAAGAAAACAGTGCTCTCTACAGGGAAATGTAATCAATCTGAATTATCAGGCTACTTCAGCAGGGTTTTCTCAACCATTAAGCTGGTTTTATAAATTTGTTTGGCACCAGCATTCTGGTCAGCACACCGCTTCTTTGCTGAAAACCGGTATGCTCAATTATATGGAATTTTAAAACAAAACACTCAATGAACATATTGTGGCTTAATAATAAATTATGAGGTAGAAGTACAAAGTTGCAATATACCTTTAGAGAAAAGCCATTTTAAGGCATTATATGCACAAACCGTGGAAGACAGTTTTTTCAAAGAGGCTCCATGCAGCGCTGTGCTGCATGTGAAGATCAATAAACACTTTGGTGTGTTATATAAAAACATAAGTTTATCACATTCACTTGGCTTTACATTATTATCCAAAAATAATTCCATTACTCTCTCATGAATAGTTTCAGGTACTAGAACAAAGGTAAGTATGCTGACACAAAATTTGTTTTTTCTAGACATCTCCTGTTTGAGCTCTCTGATGAACAACTTTTGAGGTTATATGTTGTTCTTCATAATAATGTAAAATTGGCAAGTTTGCTTGCCAATTTTAAGTAAAAAGCTGCTCACTTTTCCAAATGTATTCAGCATATGCTACTTGCAAAAATTTCTGATAGCTATTTTAAATTTTGTTGTATGCTGCACTGCACAATGAAACCATCTCACTTCAAACGCTTCTGACTTTTTAAAGCATCGTATTTAAACCTCTTTGTATATCTTATATTACTTTTTCTGTTCAGATTCAGAACGCATGCCCAGGGAAGCTAATATTGTAATACTCTGTAGTTTGCCCAGTTACAAGGAAATTGCTACATCTTTGTAACTGTTAATACCTACTTGTGATTAGGGATTGACAGAATAAAAGCCTCCTGGGGTGAATCAGTGCTGGAGTCAATAAATAGACTGCATAAAAAATACAGCATGTAAATTTAAAATATGTTTTTGTGATTAATTTATAAGTCTTTTCTGTTAGGAAGATCCCTTTCTTCCGAGTCATATAGACTGTATTTGATCCCTCACGTTAAAAGATCATTGCACAATTAATGTCAGTGTGTACTGTGCATATCTTTCATTCTTTAGAAGAGACATGCTGTTATGTGCCCCCAGGCTGCTTAGGACATTTGAATCTCTTTAATCTGACACGTGTCAGATTAGTACTGTAGTGAGGCCATAAACATGAACATGACTTAATCCCACAGAATGTGAAGGATGAGTTAATGGTATCGTGGGTCTTTTCTTCAAGAGAGTTGCTCTGAACTGTAGCATTATTATTTTCAATTAATACTTGATGGGCTTTGCAGCTACTTAACAGCTAAAACTGTCTCAATGTTATTTTGTAAATTAGTTTGTAACTCTGTCATAAGGTATTACATGCTGCCTGCTCTCTGGAAAAATGAAATACATTCTCTTAAGTCCTTCCCTGAGAAGTCCTTAAGGCCTTCTCTAAGAAGGCCTGTACAGTATGTCCCCCAAAAGGTTAATTTTTTGAATGTTGAGGATATTGAAATAGTGGTGGCAAGTTCCAAGCATCTGGAAAAAGAATTACTTCTCAGGAAGCTCAAATTTAAACATAGAACAACCTTTTTGGGGTTTTTGGTTTATTTTCAGAGTTCTGGTTTAACCAAAATACATAGTGTTGGCCAAAGCCTGAAGTTGGATGCCTTCCAATGTAGTTTCACAGGCAATAAGCTTCAAAACATAAAGTAAATGCTTCTGAGGGAAAAACAGAGATCAAAGTGAAAGTGTGATTCAAGACAAGGAAGGAGGGTTCCAAGCGAGTTGTGATTACAGTAGCAAAAGAAGGTAGAGTGAAACTAGAACCACATGAGACAAGAAAGGGCCAGATTTCACAAATATCAAAAGGCATTGTATTAGTTTGCCAACAAGTAAGGAAGATGAGGATAGATTACTAGTTCAGACTCCTGGTTGGAAGACATTATTAGATCCTCTGTAAAAACATTTTTAGTAGAGTGCAAGGTGTGGAAACTGTAATTGAGATATATCTCATCTACAGTAGAAAACAAAGAAGGCAATTCAACAAAAAGCAATTGGCATTATCATTTTTCTCCTTTTTTCATCCTGGCAATGCCATGGTCAGTTTTTACAATCCCAAACATCCAGGTAAGTATGAAATATGCCAGGAATCCACTTCCTATCTTTGAATATGAAGCTGGGTATTAGATCAAAAGCAGCACAAGCTGCCAGTGGGAGTAATCAGTCCCTCTGACGGGGTTGGTGCTGCCCTGGATCTCACTGGTACTCCAGCTGGAGCTTAGAATGACTTAGTGTGATCATAGTTCAGTTCCTCCCTAGGCAGGATTGCCCACTGAGACGCCTATTTCAATTCTGAGAAATGTTTAAAACACATTCTAGAGCTGGGGTTATGGGGTAAGAAGCCCTTTCTACTGAATTTCTTTTTGGGTGAATCTTCCCAATTATCATACAATTTCCTCAGGTCTTAAATTACTTTGAAAAACTTTACCATCTTAGAGTTATAATCTTTGAGGTTTTCCCATCTCTAATGATGCTAACAGTGATGAATGAATAAATATTAAATAATTTTGAGATATATAATTCCTAGAAATAGCACTAAACTATTTCCTTCAATAATCTGTAGAACTGAAGAATGTTTTGGACAAATTCCTAGAAAATGCTTCATTTATGATAAAATAAGCTAGTAGTTGAAGGACATATTGAGGTTTCTTTTCTTTTTTTCAAGTGCATATATGAGTTGATAGGGTAGTTTAAAATACTGTTTGCATAGTGTTCTGCTCAAGATCATTAAATTGTTTAGCTCTATATGTTTTCTCTTAGCACTCCTTAGGACATGAAAAGATATTTTAAGACATTAGAAGAGAACTAGATTAGCACAGCTGGGTACTAATGTGGGAATTTCAATATATGAATGTCATATGTAAAATTCAGCCTCTCAAATTATTTATTCCTAATGGATGTCTCAGTTTGTTCAGTAAAAAGGACACTGCTAATTTAATTTCCCATGAATTACTACCTCAAAGTGCACTTAAAAATACTCTCTGTCCTAGAGCCCCAAATTATGGGAAAGGAGATAAAACAGCTGTTACTGCTGTTGTGTCAGGCAACATATATTTGGCTAGACAGCCTTTTTTCATGCTACTTGCAATAATATGTGTTTCAAAAATACAGATTAGACACAGTGATAAATCTGGATCCCTCCAGTAAGCCTGAGTGTCTGCATTCAGTTACAGCCACCTTAAAATAGTGGTGGATTCCTGCTGGTACCCTACTGGCTGAGTCCCAAATTAGTTAACAATTACTGTCCCAAAAACACTAAGCTTGGTTCAGAACTGGAACGTGACGTGTAGATAATATGCCTTAGAATATTCACCAGGGTCAATAGATACCTTTTGAAACCCTCTGAAGGCCTTTTCTTCTCATGATTCCTTCTTTTTAAAGGTCTCTGATTGTGTGACACTCCATTTTAACTGTCATTATTTCTTCGATTTGTTTTTATTTTAATCAACGTAGGCTGTTTCCTTGCATGCTCTGCATGTCTGGAAGAGTATTCCCTTCATCAGTTTCTCAGGGAAGTTCTAAAAGGCTCTGTCCTTTGTGCCCTTTATACTTGTTTCTAGTAGCAAAATAATCTCTGAACAAATTAAACTAACTTTCCTAAAGTGACGGTATACCGAGTTACCCTAGACTTGATGCTTGTAAAGAAAGCACAAGAAACTACACCCATTCCCTCAGTCAGTTCCTTCCGACTTCTCAACTCTTCCAGTTTTGTATTTTCTCACCCTTTCTTGTCTCCTTTTCTCCTCTCTCCTCATTTTTCTCTGGAGTTCTTAGGATAAGTTCCAATTTTAATATTGTTTTTCCAGCCACTGATCATTATGGTTCCTTGACAAAATTCTTTCCTCTTTCCTTCTTTCCTACAAGAATCAATTTAAAAAAAAAAAAAAAAGTAAATACAATCAGGACACGTATCTGAGGTGAATATATTTGAAACTTACAAAGTTAAGATAGTTCTGCTGTTTAGTCTAACTACTTCTTCCAAAGAAAATATGTATGCATGATATTCCCTTTGTTCATTTTTAGCTTGTTTTAGTCACCATATAGATGTTTTTGTATCTTCTCCAATACGTCTTTAATAGTTTCCAGTGACTCTTCACAGAATAACCGAGATTTTCATTTTGAGCCAAATAGTGTCTGTTCTGCTTGCCAACCTATATGTTATTTGCTGATTATTTGGATGTAACAGCCTTTTTGGTTGTACTTTCTGTTATCCTGTTTTGTCTGCCCAGTCTATATTCTATTCTTAAAACCTTCAGAGAATATTTTTGGGCCACATCCAAGGCTGTATTTGTTCAGGTGAACTCAGGAAATTTCAGGGTAAAATAATCCTTCATTCTAACAGTCTATGGAGAATTTAAATAGATCAATCAAAATAATGTCAAATATTACTATCTGGGGTTATAAGTAAACTGATGTTTAGGGAGGAAAACTGTCTAAACAAATGAATGCCTACAGAGTTAATGCTTGGGAAGATCTATGAGCAAGAGGAAAGAACATTATATCATCTTTTCCATGTAATATATTACCTAATCTAAAGTGTGCTTGTTTGACATCTCAGTTTCCTGTTTGTATAATGCCTATGTGCTAAGTTCTGGTGATGAATTATTTGTTTGTGCAGTTGGATTTCAGATAATCAGAATAAAAATGTTTAGATCTGCACATCAAAGCCAATATTGTAATTATTTAACATTAAAGCATTTGTACTTTGATAGGAGGAAGTAACAAGTCCCTCACACCAATTCCAAATAAATATTTATTTCAAATTAAGAAAATAAGATGCTACACTTGAATCTGTCTGGGTCCCAAATCTTGGTGATATGCACAACCTCAACAAGCCTTTCTATGGATACTCATTTGCTAGACTGGATCTTGCTGTAGATCTGTTTCACCAGATCACATGCAGGAATTATGCTTATACAAGTATTAAATCCTTTGTGCATTGACAGCTAGTCCTGCACAAACCTTGTTTCTGTCTCAGCCTGTCTGCATGTTGACCTCTAAAACAGAAGTACTAAGACAGATTTCTGAACTCTTTGTATAATCACTGGAGACAGGTAGTGCTCCACAGGGCAGCACTGTGCTTGCACATACTACATGCTGCTCCCAGGCCTGTCTAGCTATCGGTGTGTCCCCCTGGGCAGTCTGGGTTCTCCAGCACTGTGGGCGTCCCAGCCCTCTCTTGGGCTTTCAGAGTGCAGCTTCCTTACTTATTGGTCACAACTGCCTCCTCGTGACTCTTTTTTTAACCCCCTAGGCTCATTTAGCCACACAACCTGACACACTGAGTTTGCCACACAAGTTTCTCTGCTCAGGGTAATAGGGTAAATAGTAAGTGAAAAAAAATAGTCCAAATGAAAACGTTCTAAGCCATGGTTGTCCTCCATATACATGTAAATCAATCTCCTATAAGTTGCATCACAGTGTTATATGGGTAATCATTTTCTTGTTATCAGGAATCATCATTCCTGTTGGGTAATTACTTTATCCAATTGCTAAGCCTGCACACAAGCTCTAAGTGATAGCAGCGCTGTGTAACAGTTCCTGCTGTGTATTTTTAAATACTGCATTTGGACACTTCCTCATTTGCATATCTGCCTCTCTGAGATTCTACAAGTGTTTTGTTGGGTTTAGCGTTTGCATTGTCAAACTTCTTGTTTCTCTGGTTGCAGAACTACAAGCATGAGATTTCATACTTAAGGGATCTTCACAGCATAGATTTGTACCATACCACATGCAGATAAGAAAGTTGTCTCCACTGTACACAAAAATGTGTCTAAACTCCAGCTTCCTTGTGGGGACCAGGCTGTGAGTGCCTCTCCCCCTTTAGGCTTCTGAACGCTGAATTCTCTCCTAAAGGTAAGTAATTAACGGAAGAGGAAAAGGGCTGCTACCAGCACTGGATCCACTAACGCCACATCCATCACCATCACCTTTTGTACCACTAACAGTGTTTAGGCACAACTCCTTATCCCATCACTTAATTGCAGTGAAACTTGCGTGATTTGAGCATACCTCGGCGCCTATATTCAGGAGCACAGGCAACTTTGTAAATGAATATAACATACCTTAATATTTATTTCCTTTAATCTTAGGTAATCTCTATTAAATCAATAGGCATTTCACTTTATCTTTTAGGAGTTGATAGAGGATCAGTGAGAAAAATGATCTTTGGTACAAGAATATTTGTAATGCAGTTTTTTAAACCTTCCAGTTTCATGTTATTAATGGACCAGCAAGGTTCTAACACATCCTTTTGAAATGGCCTGATCTATCTGTTTGGGAATACAGTCTGATCTTAAAGTAATTGTGCCATCTATTACAAAGACTAGCTCAAAGTGTATCTAAAGACTGGAATGCAAGCGGTTTCGTAGCTTTGGCAAATTAATACGTCAATTACATTCATTTTGTATTATCAAATAATGTTCTGACTGCTCTGTTTGTTTGAAGTCTCTAGGGTTAAAATATTCTTTAAACAGAAGTTTATTTTTGGACAGGCCTACCGAGTCGTCTCCTATTGTATGTTAAAGTAGCTACTCTCTGAGGTCAAAAGGAGTTCAGCTTTACAAAGATACCCTTATTTTGTAGAAATGGAATCTTCAGAGTCTTTAATAGGAACAAACAAAAATATCTTTAGTAAAACTTTTTTTGAATGTTTCAAAAGATGACTTGTCTGGATTGAAAGGGGAAAAGAAAT
Source organism: Struthio camelus (assembly GCF_040807025.1). Classification (NCBI taxonomy): domain Eukaryota; kingdom Metazoa; phylum Chordata; class Aves; order Struthioniformes; family Struthionidae; genus Struthio; species Struthio camelus. Next base: position 63,320,967 of record NC_090982.1, on the reverse strand, counting down.
ATAAGGATACAAGTCTGGACAATAAACAAAGTGTATTTTCAGTAAGTCCAGTTAACCGTATATATGTTTTGAATGTTTCTGCTACACAAGTGTTATTACTGCTTATTTGTTCTGCTTCCTGCTTGTTTCTTCCTCCTAAACCTACATACTTAGGAAAATATTAACTGGCTTTTGGTTTTCTGAGCAGCAGGCACAAATTACAAAGAAGGCCTGGATCCAGCAAGTGGACCTACTCAGATGGTCTGTGCCTCTGCGCAGACCCGCTGAAGACTTTGGAGACACCAGCTGTCAGCAGGGCCTGCCCGCACGGTTCTCTCCGTGCTTTCAGAGAACGGAACAGTAATGCAGCTCTCTAAAAAAGCCAAAAACATAGCTGCAGGTAAATGAAAGGTAGCAATCTGATAGCTATGAAAAAGAACCCTTTGCTTATTCCCCTGAGGAGGACAGCTTTAGCTGCAGCAAAGCAAATTTTACATTGGTATAGTAGTTTGTTTTTCCCCTGGAGAAAATATTTCTGAGATAGTCAAAGTGATCTATTTTATTTACCCACTTAGTGGCTGGTTTATCTATTGCAACTGCCAGTTCCAATCTAGCAAGTGAAGCTGCCTTTGAAAAAAGCTATATGAAGTTAGACACCTGTCACCCACTTGAAGCTATCAGTATATTGCATGAGGGCACAACAGCAGGGAAGAGCACAGGCGAGCAGGGACATGTCCAAGCCTAAACCATGATTTTCTCCGCAGGTATTTGCAAATGCTTTAAATGAGTTTTGCTGCTAGTAGATTCATATATTCTTGGAATTAGACATCTTAAGACACTTTAACAATTACAAAATTCTTGAAAACCTTGTGTCATCAGAATGCTGCTTTGAAACTGGAAGAATGTTAACTAGGATTTTAGAGGGAAACTGCTAGGGAAGGACTAGTTCTGAGTGGAAAGCATTTCACAGAGAAAATACAAGCCTTGCTGACAATTGGAGACAATTTATTGCAATGTAAGTTGTATAATAATTATATTTTTTCAGAAGATTAAGATGAGCAGGAATGTTCGGAAATGGGGGAAGTTGGTGTTTAGCATTCCCACTTTGTATTTAATGCTTCTTCTAAGACTAGGTCAAATGGAACAGTAGTTGGTGCAAGAGGCAACAGATTAACTAGTTGTTTCTATTAATTACAAAGATGAGCAGTAAAATATTTAATACTGGGCTCGATATTACCAATCTTGCAGGTCAGTGCCAGTTCTCAGCCACGTCAGTTGGAGGAGGGAGGTGAAGGAAAGTTGTTTTTTCACACCAGCTTGATTATGGGTGAACGTGTCGTTGCCGTGAGAGGACTACTGTCAGTGGCTCTGGTGCCAACACGCGGGCCCGCAGCCGTAAGTACCGGACGGCGGGAGCGCTGCGGTTCCGGGCGGCCGCGGCAGAGCAGCGGGCTGCCCGCGGACCGGGGCAGCCGAGGGGCCTCCCCGCCGCCGAGGCCGCCGCTGCCCGCCACCGCGGGGCGCCGCCGCACCCCGCCGCCCCTCCCACGACCCCAGCCCGGGCACCCCCGGCGCGGGTGGCGGGAGACGGCGGTGTCGGGGCGGGGGACGTCAGTGAGGGGCCGGTCCTGGGCCGGGCAGAGCCGCCGCGCTCCCTCCCCTCCTTCCTTCCCGCCCGCCCTCGGCTCGGCTCGGCTCCCTCCCCTCCCGCCGGCCGGAGGCAGCCGGGTCGCGCTCTCCGGCTCCCATTCCTCTTCCCTCAGTGAATGGTCGCGGCGGGAGCGGGGGCAGGGCGAGCCCGGCGGGGCGCGGGCCGGCGGTGGCGGGAGCGGAGCGGAGCCCCAGCGCGGAGCAGCCGCCGGGAGCGGGCAGCGCCCGGCGGAGGTGAGGCGGCGGCGGGCGGCGCATCTCCATTCATCGCCCGTGGGCCTGGGCGGCACAGGCTGTGAGCTCTCCTCGGGGAGAGGGCTGTGGCCGCGGAGCGGCTCGGGGAAACCTCCCGCGGGGCTGTGAGCGGGGCCCGGGCACGGCGCGGAGGTAACGGCGGGCTCTGCGGGGCCGGCGCAAGTCGCTCGGCGCCAGCCCGGGAAGCGGCGGGCAGGACGGTGCCCCGCCACGGCGCGTGGCCAGCCGGGCAGGCCCGCGTGTCAGGCCGGCGGCGGGGCGGGCGGTGTCGCCGTGCTGCGCCCCTGCGGCGGGGGGTGCCGCCGAGCACGCCGCGCGTGGCCCCGGCAGGCCGGCCGCGGGGCTCGGGCGGCGGTGGGACGGTGCCTCTCGCTGCCTCCCGTCCGCGCGCAGCGGCGTCGTCGGGGCGGCCGTCGAGTCAGCCCAGGGAAAGCGCTCGCTGCCGCCATGCCCGTGCCCGTGCCCGTCCCGTTTCTGGGGGAAGCCGAGCTGCCAGGAGCGGGGTGGGGGGTTGTTGGGGGCGCCGCCGCGCGTGGGCCAGCGGCTGCGGGGCGCCGGGCCGGCCTGGGCGCCCCTCACCGCCCCGCTGCCGCTCGCCTGGAGTCTCGGTGCGGTGCTTGAGGGAAAGAAATTCAAAGCTCGCCTTAGCATTTTGCTTACTTTACCTCCTGCCTCCCGTATATTTTTTCTATTCCCCTGTCTTTCTGGGCTTTGCTTTTTAGGGGGGCTGTTTATTGTTTGTTTTTAGGTTATAGGATCCTTCAGGAAAGGGAAAGAAGTGCATGGCACGAATATCAGTAAAGGTTTATTTGTTGTGCTAGATGTCTTTCGGAAGGAACTTAGTGACATTAATGCCGTTGTTCTTTTTAAGATGGCAGAAATGTGAGTCCATAATTTAAAAGCTGTGAGTGTGTTGGAGCAATATCAAATAAAACAATACGAGCTAATAGTGTTGTGTTCTGACAAGTGTAAGTACTGCCAATAACTGGCGGCAGAGTGGATTTCTCCGTTTCAGTAGGTTTACACTGAGCCAGAAGTAAGCATACTAGACACTGTGAATGTGCAGATCCTGAGGAGAGATTTATTATTAGGTATAACTGAAACAATAAAAAGCTCTAGCTGATCTCATCTGGAAGAAAATTTTATTTATATCAATTAAAAGTTTTAGCTTTCTTAGGAAAACATTCCTAGGCGCTATTACAGATACCTCAGTGAAAATGTGGGCTCAGTCCCAGTCTTCCAGTTGGTTCTGCCTATGCGAGCATACACCTGCTGTTTTCAGTGGGGTTTGGTCACAGAAATCGTACAGAGCTGTGACTCATTGAGCCCTTAATATATATGGTGCACAAAGAATGATTTATTAGGAAGTATCCGTGGCACTAAATAAGTCAATATCCCCATTTATTCTTCAGAATAAAACATGCTATAAAACCTAATCTTAATTAATCTATGGCTTTTTCTTGAGTATTTTCTTCTGTTCATTGTTAGATGCAGGATATAGATCATCTGTCTGTTCTACTATGGCAGTTGGTAATAAGAGGATTTTATCTCAAACAAAGTTTATGGGACTATTTATTGATTTATTTTTTTAAATTACATGTGATAGTTGCAACCGCTACAGCTTTAGTCACATTGCTGCTTTCTTCACAAGTCTTTTCTGTCTGGGTCATAAGTTAGGTTTAATCAGTACTTAGAAGAGTGCCCACTTAGTCTTTTTCAGTTAATCATCTGTTTTTAGTAAGCATTCTGGGAAATGTTTGGGTGATGATGTACCTGCATATCCGATAAGCCACAGCAGTGTGTTGTTTTTTTTAAGAACATACATTACTAGGACTGGATATGACATTTCTATAGAAGAATGCTATATTCCTTTTTTCCTATTTAACCAATGTTAAGTCCTCCACATCATCTTAGTCACCCTTCATTGTATTGTGCTGGTAAGTTTGCAGCAGGAACACTGAGGGCAAAACTGAGGCCAGTAACTGGAGTGATCCTTTTTCATGTTCTGGTGTGTAATTGTGAAAATTGCTTGTGCTGTACTGCAATACGATAGAATAATGATATATTAAATGTGATGTCCTATTGGCTCAGTAGAACCTTATTTGGATCAGAGGTGATCTTATAGTTGGCTTCAAGCAAGAAACCTAGGATTTTGTTTTGCATATTTCAGCAATGTAGACATTATTATTTAAATGATCGTTGCATCAAAAGGAGGATTCATTATTTTTCTGAGTGATATGAAGCATACACAATTATTATTCATCAAACTTTATATTTCCAGCTGTTTTTACTGTTAGACACGTTCACCATCAACTGGATGACTCCAGAATTAATGAGAAGCAGTGGACATGAGCAGGCGCTGTGCTAAACGGGGAGGGATGGTAGCTCTGGTGGAGCAGCTGACTTGCTCCCTCCTTCACCCAGCTCTGTTTCTAGCACCTAGTACGTTTCTAGTTGTTTACTGTAGGCAACAGGCAGTTTCTAGTAATTTCCTCCTCAACATTTTAAAGCCAAATCGTTACAGGGCAAGAGGAAAGCGAAGAAGCCTCCGTACGCAGAAACAGCTAGTAAAGTGGCTAGGTTTTGCCCTCGCTATGCCTTTGTCCTAGACATGTTAAGTGAAGCTAAGAGAGAAGGCGGTGAGGGTGGCTACTTCTCTGTCCCTTGCTTTTTCCTCACTTGTTGCACATGCATGCGCACATATGTGCAGGTATACACACACCTGGCTTCTCCTGTTGGCTGAGCGGTCTCACCATACAGCCTGTGGGGAGAAGAGCAAAGACCAACTTTTGAACTGCTACTAGTTTTTGGCAGTGAGATAAGCTGTTTTGTGTCCCCATTCCTATCTCCCCATCAAGAGGGCCTCTCTGTGTCTTCCCGTTTGCCTCTTTTCTCTCTGTTTTCAGCTCCTCCCTTCCCCCACAACAATTCCTATTTCTTTGCTTTCTGCCTAGGGGATAAATCATTCAGGGTATCAGCATTTTGAACTCACTTGGGAACAGGGGCAGAGGTGATGAGCTGCTGGAAGGTGTTACTGACTCTCAGAGCCCTTTCTTTGATGTGGAGACAATTGCAGATGTGATTACAGCTGACGAGTCTGTTAAAATGATGCCAAAGACCTTTGTTTTGCCTGTTTCTATCTTCTGGTTTTCAAATTTTCACAAAAATAGACAGGATTCTCCCAGGTGATGGTGCCCAAACTGGAAATGTGGAACTAGTAAGATGTGTTATTCCAAAATTATCATACTACATACCGATTAATTTTTGATTAAACTGAATATGGAGCCTTAGAAAAACAAAGAGAAAAAGCAGTCTTGTATTACTTGTCATATTACATTGCTGGAGAGTTATGGTCATATACTCTGAAAGCTGTGTAAATAATAGCTCTATCATTTTGTTTTTAAACAAACTGTCCTTTAGGTAAAGCAAATTATTTCAGTTATTTTAATGATTTAATGATCTGTTATTAAAAGTAGTTAATGCATTTTGAAAAATATTTTACTGCTGATCTGAGATCTTTATTTTTTAATTGTTTGTCATTGTGTTTGGACTGTAGGAAGTCAGATATAAACCACAGATCAATATTTTATCACCAGTTAATCAAAGAATAAAATAAACAATTTTCCTAGAAGTATTGTCCTAGAAGGTATTTTTGTGGAAGGTAATTTCAAAGAAAACAAAATCCACAAAGGAAAACAAATTAAACAGTAAATTTGCAGTAAAAGCCAAGTACCTGACTGCAAATGTGCTGAAACTATGTGAATGGGTCCCAAATATACCTGAAACTCTGAATTCAAAGAACACACCAAGTAATTGGGCCAATTAGATTTTTAGGGACTGAGCATCAAATCATAGTAAAAGATATTTGGGGATTGTTGTGCTGTTGACACAACAGAATCTAGTTTCTAATTCAGTAAATCTAACACCCTCCCCTCCCCCTAAACAAATGAAAAATCATTTACAGTCTCCTGCTAAATAATTTTCTCATTTTCCTTGTCGTCTTATCCTGGTAATCATACTGGCTTACTTAACCTGGAGCTCCGTAGTGAAGTTAGATGTAAACTCTTGAAGGGAGTTCAAAAGGTTTGGACATAGCTGTGTGAACAGAGTGCTGTTGTGACATTTGTTCCTTGAATTCCACTTCTAATTCATGTTGGTTTAAGTGTTCTTGGTTGGGGAAGAAGGAGTTTGAGGGTTGAGAGCCAATGATGAAAGAATGGAAACTTAAATGATAAACTATGAAAATGAAGTATTGTACAAAGAGAAAAAAACTTGTCTTGGAGAAAGCATTATGTTGTGTTGCAACCAGCTAAAATGACCAAAAGTAATAAAGCAAGCCAGAAAACTGCAAGACACATGAGGAAACCTTACTTTAACCTGATTTTTGGGGGTCTTATTTTCATTTTCACATTTATACAGCTTCTAGTGCTAAGGAAGGCTTAGTGAAACAATGCTGCTGAAGCAGCCGTACAGCTTCCTATGTCAATGGCATCAATGTCCCATTTCAAATTATTTTGTTTTAATACTGTTTTGCTGTCTTAAAAACTGGAGATATTGTTAGATTCATATTTTATACGTGGAAACTATCATTTTATCAGTGATAAAATGATAAATGATAAATGCCTTGTTTTGGAATTAGTATGAGTTCATTCAATTTGGCATTCATTTGGCTAACGTTGCATATTCTATGTTTGCGTTCTCATGCATTATTTATGATAATTCACCCTTAACTATGTTAATGCTGATGCGATGTTCAGTAGGTAACAATACTTTTGTAGATGAAATCGTTTAGTAGGTATCCACTTTAACAGTACAATTAATAATTTTTTTAAAGTTGGGCTGCAATTTGTTGGGCTTTTTGTCTTACAGGAATCTTTTTAATCCCAGGTATTTCCTAGGTTCTTCTGCTGAGGTACCTTAAAAAAAAAAAAAAAAAAGGGTTTGAGCTTGGTGCTCACGATTATAACTTGGGCCTCGTCTGAACCAAACATTGCACTATTTATTAACAATCATACAATTTTTAAACCAGCTTCAGTCAAGCAGTGGAACTTCTCTAGGTAGACGAGGCTTTGGGTAGCTGTGACATAACTTTATTCCTTCAGCTTTGAGTTAAAATCCCTTAAACCTGTTTGGAAAGTATTACCTCTGATGTGGTAGGATAAATTCAGTCTCCATATTTGATCTTCTCTTGAGATTGCAGACAGGGTGCCAGTTGGTGCCATCTGTGTTTATGGATTTTGTAATAGTATTCACCAGGAAATTATCTGAAAGCCAAATCAATTTACATAGGTCGGTGAATTGCTGTTTGAAAGGTTTATGCCTAGGATCACTGAAAACTGGTTTGTCAGTTTGCATTGAACTTTCATTTCTCAAAAACTAGCCTCTCTAGTTACATGGTGGTGCTAATGCTCTGTTTTTATGCGCTGGCAAATGCATTTGAGAGCACCTTTATTTTAATGGTTGCATATTCTTGTTTTTGTTTCTTAGCACATGCGTATTGCTTTGATATGTCCTGTGCAAACAGTAATTTTGGGGAGGAAAATCTGTAACAAAACATATAATTTCATATATAGTGTGGTGGTTTATTCCTGAAACACAAATTAACTCGGATATATGCAGTGCTGTATGTGTATGTCGCTGTTCCTGCAGTAAAATATACACATGTAAAATACAAGGTGTTGCAGATGAGAATAAAATTTGTTACCTGTCTGGAGTTTAATAGAGTAAGATTTGTACAGAATTTCAGAAGGTAGTTCCTTGTGTGCAGAGGAATACATCATCTTTCTGGATTTTGTGTATAAATATTTAATATTTATGAATTGTAATTATTGAACTCTGCCTGTAGTATTATCAAAGGAAGGCACCTTATGCAAACGCTATAGTCTTCTCAGTATTTTATTTTGTGATGTAAGCAAGACGGTAAATGTACATAGTTACCATGACAATAGCAGTTATTACTGTCTTTTAGAACAGAACAGGCCCCTGATAACACCTGACCATCATTCTGCACAGCCAAGTCTGAATAATTTAGAGTTTACAGGAAAATTCTGGTTGAAACTGACCTGTTGAAAAGGGAATTTTAAATATAGGTTCTTTTCTAAATAAGGTAATATCTTCTTGTGTGGTTTTTATATGTTGAGATTAGTTACATATATTTGAATTTTAAATGGTCATATTTGTGGATTTGTTTCTATATTTAAAAAAATTGTTTTAACTTACAATTTCAACAGTAAGTGGTGGGCCAAATTCATCATGATAATTAAATTATAGTTTTATGCTTAATAGAAAGTTTATGCAGTATTATGCCTTCTCTCTCTCTCTCTCTCTCTCTCTTTTAAATATTTCAGTAGTACTTCTACACTGATTTTCAGTACGGTAATGGTCTGGTGTGGTTTACCTTTCAAGAGTTAACAAAAGTGTAATTAATTTTTCTCTCTGCTTTAGTTTTTCTTTGTACTGCCAGTACATGACAGACAGCTAGAGTGCAAGATTTTCCACAGACTGCCCAGCTGATTGCTCTGCTGAGGTGCTAGATAATTTAGCAGAGGCTGCCAGTTTGCAGAAATATCTATGAGGCTTGTGTTGTGCATACATGTTTATTCAGTCATTAGTCATGATCATGACTGCATAAAATCAGTGTAATTACCTTCAACCAATCTTTATATCCAAGTGACCCAAACCACATTCCATGACAGCCCTGACAGCATGAATTAGAGCTTGCCTTTCATCGCAACCAAATTTGGAGTACTGAAATATCCAGTCTTTCTTGACTGTGCTTAGTGCAATAATGGGACATGTTAAAGTGGAACATGAAAGTTTAAAAGAGAGTGCAAATCTGAAAGAGAATGCTCTAACCCATTGGTGCTCAAGTGGCTCGTATCAGCAGCATCTATGTAGTTTTTCTGTTGCATGGATTGCACAGTGGATGTGCAATCAGGATGCCTCAGGATGCACTTTCAGGATGCCTCAGGCCATGTGCACATATCCACTGCACTGCGTAGGCATAGTACGCATCTGCTTCCAAGGTATGTTTGGAGAAGGCCTGGAAAAGGTCAGATCAGAGGAGTCCATGCTTACCGCACAATTCATCTAGCTCTTGGCCACTCCTAGGCTTTTTTTTTTTTTTTCCCCCTACAAGCTTTTCAGATGCAGGCAGGGAGAAGGTATGGATGAATACTTTTTGTGTGAGCAGCCTGCTTGCAACCTCATTTTTCCAAGGCAGCCCTGTAACTCTTTCTTGTTAAATCACTGGAAAAAGGAGATTCTGCCTTAGATTCTGGGGACAAGATCATAAAAAGATGGAATGGGAAGAGGCCTTATGAAGTTGCCTAGTCCATTCCCCTGTCTCAGGTTAGGATCTCTCTATCTGTCATGTCTGAGTTGTTCTTAAGAGACTCAGCAGTCTCCCTCACATCATCTTGCCGTAAGAAAGTTTTCTTTTCCAGTTGTCCGATTCATACCCTTCTCAATGCTGCTTAGCACCATAGCTACTCATTCTGCATCTATCTTGGACAAAGAAAACCATTTTTTCCTTCTTACAACAATATTTAATGTTTCTTCTTGCCTGTCATACCCTGTTTTTTCTTTAAGCTGAATTCTTTGTCTGACCTCATAGGTGCTGTTTTCTGTACGTCTGCTATTCTTGTTTTTCTTTGGATTGTCTTCCATTTCTTCACATCTTTTGAAGTTTTCTGTCTGAATTAAGACTCTATTCCACTTGAGGTATTAGTGAAGCTGAATAGCATAGAGTGGGATGGATATTGGACAGAAATGTATCATATCTACTGGTACGTTGTTCGTCTTTTTTGCCACTCTGTGACTCTTTTTCATGTTTGGACAGTAACCCACTGCATTTTTTTCCGAGCACAAATATTGTAACACATTGCTCGCTCTGTTAGTTTTACAGCTCGTTATTCCTGCCTATATGTAGCATCTTGTGCATGTCCTTACTGAAGATGACACTGCTTTTTCAGAGCGTTCCTCCAGTTTGTCATTTCGAATTCTCATCTCTTAAAACTGTCTGCTAACATAACAGCTGACTTTATTCCATCCTACAGGTCCTTCCTGAAAATACTGAAACAAATATTTTTCAGATAAAAACCTTGCCTTAGAAAAGGGAAGAATTTTTAACTAAATCTCTTTTTTTCTCCTTGAATGATGCAAGTAGGAGAGAAAAATAGATGGGAAAATTTTAGGCCAAAATATTTTCCTTGGAGAACAAATGATTTAATTTGGCATGGGTTTTGAAGAATCTGAGAAAAGAAAAATTTACTGTGACTTCCAATGATCCCATAGACTGGAGAAAGCAGTTCACACATATGTTAATGCTTGGAGGGAAACTTCATTTCTTCTGAAGTCTTTCAGTTAGTTTACAAGTGATGGACGTAAGATTTTTTTTTTTGTTTTTCACGAAAAAATACTGACCTCCATCCTTGTCTATTTCAATAATGTTAACACTAGGCCATTGTGTAATTGATGCTCATTGGAAAATGTAGTTTCAGGGATAATAGCTGTAGTTCAAAAAGTACAAGTTGTGTCAGACAGAGGAAAATAGAAGGGATACACTCTGGCAAATTAAATAGGCATTACAAACACAGAAAAATAGGTTAAGAAAGAATTTGAGGATTAACCTGAGAAAAGCATCAAAATTAGTAACAAATTCTTCTTTAGACACCTCAAGGAGCGGGAAGTCTGTCAGTGAGCCTGTAGGGCCCACAGATTTTCAGGGAATAAAAGGAACATTCAGAGAAGGTAAGGCCCAGTAGAAAGGCTAAGTTTATTTTCTGATTTTCTGTTCACTGTGGAAGAATTTGATGGAGGTTTCTGCACTGGAGTTCTTTTTTATGGGAAACTCATTAGAGGGTCTCTCTCAAATTAAAATGCTGGCAGGAGATGCAGAATAACGGACAAAAATGAGCAATAACAAACTGCCAGATTCAGATGGTATTCACCCAGGAGTTCTAAAGAAACTCAGAAATGAACTAACTGCTAAATGTGGTGAGACCTTCTTTAAAACACTTTGTTAATGGAGGACTGACACTGGCACATGTGTGGCAGTTTTGAAAAGATTCTAGGGGACATTTGGGAAATTACAGACCAGTATGCCAGATGTCTGTAATATGCATATGTAACAAAATGTAAACTCAGTGGAAACATATAAAATATGACATACCGAGGAAGAGATAACATGAGTTTATGAAGGGCCTCATAAACCTAGAAGCACATAGGTAACAGAAATCAAGTTGATTGTTAGGCTGCTTAGATTTCAAATAGTCTCTTAAGGAAAGTAAGCTGTTATGGGGGAATCGTGAAGCTTCTTTTAAAAAAAAAAAAAAGGGGGTAGAAGGAAATTGTCACAACGGAAGGAAGTTATCAGTGGAGGTGCATATTGATCTATTCTAGAGTTTGCTAATGCTGAAGTGTTATTTAGGTAATGAACGCATGAATCTGTAGAAATGCCTTACAAAATCAAGTAACCTGGCAATAAAACAGTATATACAACTCAATGTTTGTAGAAAAAAGCGGTGAGGTATTGGGGAAACAGGGGAACAAACCTACCTTTTCATGTAAAGTGATGGGTTCTGACCAGACTTATCACTTGGATATAAAATCTTTGCTTTATAATAAATAGTTCCATGAATATGTCACAGTCAAGAAAGCAATCTGAATGTTAGGAATCTGGGTTTTTCTGACTTTTTTTTTTTTTTTTTTTAAGAGTACAGTACAAATCTACCATTTGAATCCGTGGTGTACTCACATTTGGACTGCTGTGTGCAGTCCTGAACGACCATCTCAAAAAGGATCTAGTAAAACCAGAAAAGATCCAGAGAAGTGGTGCAAGGACAGTCAGAGAAGTGTTAACACTTTTCATACAGAGTTAAGTCAATGAGGAAAATAGACAACTGGGGATGCAACAAAGTTTTATAAAATCATGAATGGCATGACTGGGCTGATAGGGATCAGTCGTTCATTGTCTCTCCCAATACGAGAACTAATGTGCCTGTAAATTAAACTAACAGGTGTCAGGTTCAGAACAACAAAAAGATGATGTTCTTCACACACGTATCATTAAGTTGTGGAACTACACAGGATGTTGCGGGTACTAAAAATTTACACTGATTCAAACGGAGACTGGACAAAATGAATGGAAGAAAAAGTCCATAGAGGATTATTAAATACATAAGCATGACCTCTGGCTTTGAAAGTCCCTGAGCTGCAAATTGTTGGAGGCTGGAGAGTATTTGGGGAAAGTATGACTAAATGCTTACACTATTCTTATCCTCTTCCCCAGACATCCGCTTTTGGCTGCTCTTGGAGACAGGGGTACTGAGCAGAAGATTTGACCTGGCATAGCTGTTCTTAAAATTTTTTGTTTGTCTTTTTAAAAAATAAAAACTCAAGATACACTTTTCTGTGAGTTAGCAGTTCAGGGTAGCATCTGCAGATCTTGCACTTTATGGGCCAAAAGCCTCTTATTCATTTTCTTTATAATTTAAGACAGAATTACATTTAAAAAAAAAGAAAAAATTGCCATGAACATTTGTCTGTGTCCTGCCAGTTGGCGTCAGCTACAAATTATGTTTCATTTCAGTCATGCTAAACTGCCAGATGAGATAATACACATTGTCTCATTTAGAGAATCTAAACAGCTATGCCTGTAATCCTAACTGTATTTTGCTGATTTAATTTCTCCAACCCTTGTGTGAAATTTTATTTAATACGGAAATTTCTCCTCTGTCTGCCCTTCCCCCGTCTATTATAGATGCATTTTACCTGGTGACATGAACACAAAAGATGCAATATTCCCTGCAGAGTTAGAAAAAAGACAGAAAGCTCCCAGATCGCTGATCGAGACAGAAGCATAGAGAGAGGGAAGCTGTGTTACTAATTTTTCTACAGACACTAATCTACTAGATTACTTTAGAGTGTTGATTCAATAGTACATCTTTAAGGTACTCACAAGCAGATAAAAAATGCATAACCACATTCTGCAATTATCTAGTATAAGCACACCTTGTCAGCTGAAATTTTAATAAGTTAACTTTGTGTTAGTAGGTTTTCTGCTATGTCAGATATTGCTTGTCTGTACAGCTCTGAGAATGCCAGACCCGGTATTGTTTGTCTTCCTTCAGCTGGTGTATGAATGCAATATCCTGTGCTCTGGCAAACTTAACGTAAATGGGACTGTGTCCACACCTGCTCGGGGTGTAATTTGGATTGCTTGGTGACCATTCCAGATGGTGATGTTCCAGATGGTAATCTGGCGTTAATGAACATAGAGCCATGTGTTGCACATGCATTCTTTACTTTTATGTCATGTATTGATATATTTAGCACACTTTTGCTGGGTTTTCCAAAATGGCTATGCAGGTTAAATTAACAATGCTTTTTACTCTAGCCTGTATCTGCATGCTTCTTCATGACTTACCACCTACGTGTTTCTTATATAGCATTTTTGTAGCAAATACTGGCTTATTCTGTGCATCCTTTATGTTAACAGTGGTTGAATTCCCAGATTATCTGGTGCTGATGTGCTGCACACAGGTTTAAAAAGAAATGAATCATGTAGGTATTATGAAGTTTCCTTCCAGGGTCTTTGTAGTCTGTTCCCACATCTGCCTCTGAAGCAGATTGATCATACTGAAACCCCATACAGTTTACACTGAAGCGAGCTATATTGAAGTATGTGGCTTTGGAGGTCGGGAAGGCAGGATTACACAGAGGTCTAAAAGGTAGTATTTAGGTTTATGTAGGTGAGACGATTGAAGTTTGTTGTAAAGAACAGTGAGTGCTGTTTTGTTATTGTTGAAATGTATATATAGTAGCTACTTTGATCTCTGCACATTGAGGGAATGTTAATTAATATTACTACAGCAGAGTTGTTTTTGACTACCTTAAGAATAAACTGTAATAAACCCCAGAAGTAGTCTTATGTTCAAATGTCATCATTTGATACTTGTAAATATTTGAACTCGTAATGTGTTTGCACATAGCGAATACAGTTCTGTTCTCTGAAGTTTTATTAAAGCTGTGCCAAATGCAATTAGTCATAGTCAACAGTATCACAGCTGTGTATTTCTGAATTGACGAAAGAAGATCAAGTTTTCTTCTTAGGCAGGAAAGTGGTCCAGCTCTTCTGTTGCACAGAAATACTTTTGTATGGACAGAGGAAAGTTTAGCCGAATGACATGGATCATTGACTGACTGTGCTTCTGAGAAGCGTATGAGGTAAAATTAAGCTACTGCTTAGATACCTGCCTGTTAGCTGATGAAAAATGCAAGGTTCTTTGCCAGAGAATGAGGGAATACAGCTGAGAGGCTCCTGTGCTAGATATGATTTGTGAACACAGTTCAAAGGAAGTCTTTTTGTTTTTTCGGTTTACCCTTTTGCTACTCAGAGTTATGCTGAAAAAGATAGGGGTGAAAAAAATGGCCCTTTATCTATCTATCAGTCAATCAATGTGACTGATCATTGACCTCAGATCTCTTATCTGTGATAATGATTCTTCTTCTAAATCTTTATATAACCAGACCATATTTATTAGCAGAAACCTGTTAGACACTCTTTTTGGATGTTAGATTATGGAAGGGAGACGATTAATTAAAAGATACTCCAAAGAAGTCTTGACTACCATCCTTTCCTCCTGCAGTAGTCACTATCATCATAATCAGTAATAATAAGACACATCTACCAAAGCTGTCACTCACTATTGTGTTCTTCATTCTACATTATATGGTTCCTAAAGATGTCAGCAACTTAATCAAATGCGCAAGAAATTTTAACAGTTTCATAAAAGATTAATTTAATAACCAATTAACAAATCTTTCATTTAAAGTTCTTCGTTCTGAATCCTCATCTGTGGCCATAAGTGTTCTCTGCCAAGGGATAGTCTACATTTTCAGGCACTGAGCTGATATTTATTGCTTCACTTTCCATTCACATTTGCTCTTAGAACTAAACAGAATATAGTGTTTTATTGAAGAATTTTTTTTGTAGTGAGGATAAAAAATTAAAATATGCCTTATACAAACTAGGTAATTTGGAAAATCAGTGTGTCCCTTTCTGATCTACTTTCCTCTACCAGAAAGACTGAACGTCAAAATCAGTGGTCTTATTACTCACTTATGTTTTTCTGTATCTGACAATGTGAAAGGTTATTTATATGCACTGTTAATTAAAATGTAGTGCACCAGGTCTTTGTCTGTCTGTGGGCTGAGACATCATCAATCAGCTGATGGGAATAGTGTAGCCATCTTTGCAAACGTACATAATATATTCCACATTATCTCTAAATTCCTCAGACATTATGACCCAATTTAGGAAGATGTTGGTCTGATAAGCGAAGAATAGGCAATTATGGTCCCATTGTGTAGTATGGTAAACCAGCTTGTGATGTAGGGAAAAAAAAAGCTTTCTGATATTTATTTTCTGTGGACTGGCTTGAACCTAGCCCTCCTCCTCAGTCAAGATCTTAAAAAAAAAAAAAAAAAAAAAAGGTGCTTATTTGCCA
Source organism: Struthio camelus (assembly GCF_040807025.1). NCBI lineage: Eukaryota > Metazoa > Chordata > Aves > Struthioniformes > Struthionidae > Struthio > Struthio camelus. The sequence goes on along the minus strand of NC_090982.1, from coordinate 63,305,572 downwards.
TTTCTTTTTTGGTTTAGTTTTCAAGTTATTTTCCCGTTGCTTCTTGCAAGGCCTCAGAAGCTCAAAACTCCATTATTTATCTCCCTGTTCAGAAAGGAAATATGTAAGGTAGGGTCATGGGTGTGTGTTTTTTTTTTTTTTAAGAGTAACCGTAGGTAATAAAAATAGCTAAAAACATCACATTAAATAATAGCAAATAAGTACTGACTTCATACTCAAACACTATCTAGAACAATACTGCATGCAGGGCATTGTCCTCATAAAGAGCAGAAGGGATAAAAGTTCTGAATGACTGTATGAGGCTGAGTGCAAGGGCTTCACATTTGGACTCCTAAATCTGGACTTCTGCTCCTTTGCAAAAGCCACAGACCTTCTCCTTTCCTTTCTCTTCAGTGTTTTTCTTTAAGCATCATTTTTAAGGGTGTAGAACTGTCTGTCATGTTTGGATAGCCATGGACATCTCTCTTTCACTTGTGAGAAACAAATATCATAACTCCTAATCTGTGTTTATTTCATTACCAAATTATAGAAGTAGTCTATTTGCTGGTCTTACAGTGAAATTAGTGTCGTCTTTAAAAATAATAAATGTGCCTATCTACTGCTTCTGTCTGCTGTTCACAACTGGCAACTTCATAAGGGTATCTTTGCTATACACTACAATTTCATTTTGCATACAACTGTAAACTATTTGATACCAGATGACCAGTTATATTCTTATAACTCTAGATTTAACTAGTTCAAATTGAATGTTTCTTTTGTTGTAACACGTGCATGCTGTTACTGTATTAATGGTTGAGTAACGTAGTAATAAACTTTGTTTATGAACTGAGAGAGCAATGAAAATTGCTGTTCAGCCTTGTCTTTAGTGGGTAGAGGCTGATCCATGTTTTAAGCCTGGTGAATCTTAATTTTGTCTATTCATACTTTATTTTAGGGTTATTGACTTTTTTTCTTTTTTGTCCTCATGTGACTAAGATAAAGACTTAATGGAGAAAATTACTACATATGGATATAGTCAGCCTAAACCTGTCTGTGCTGCAAAAACTGGGTCTTTTTTCTGAGAAGTCTGCATTCTCTCAGAGTGGAATAAATGATTCAGTATCTAGTCCGTCCCCCACAGTAGGGATCAGGGCCCTGCTGAGAGCCAGTTTTTTTGAATGATTCCCGTTTTGTTTTGAAGATAGCGTATGTATGGTTTTAAAAAAGGGCATTGTCATTGCAGTAATATTCCTTAGCTGTCAGCCAGTTAGAGGAGAAGCAATCATTGAGTGAAAAATTTCATATTCCTTCTCCTCTAATTCAACTTGATCAAGAAATACATGGTTTCCCCTTCCTTTTCCACAGGGATTTGGGTATTTGTGTACAGTGCTTAGTAACTTCTAGGCTGGAACATGTTGGTCAGCACCCACTTCTGTGGTCGTTGACTGTGGCCCCAGAGATGTCTGCCATTCTGAAGGCTTCAGTATGTTGGAGTTAAAAAATGAAGCAGTCAACAGAAGACTTTGTCTAAAGATGAATCTGTTGTTGCACTGGAATTATTTGGGGAAGTAAGTCTGTGCAGAGGCCTCTAGCCATTCTTGCATTCTCAAAGACAGAATTCAGAACGGGGATAGTTCCTGAGGTGCAGGTAACCATTTGCTGAATGTCTCTGTTTTTCTAGACATACGTAAGTGATCCAAGCATTGCTCTGGGTGGGTTAGTTGCTTCATCATTACTACATGTGACTTTCTAGAAGGAGTGTGTGGTCCGAGAGACCGCACAGATTTCCTGGATGAGGCCCACACTGTAGTTGTATCTGTTATTTATTATATCCTTTCAGAAACAGAAGATAAACTGGTTTCCCTAATGATTGTTTCTTTTTCATATGGTTAAATGAGTTTCTGTCTTTAGAGGGAAGTCGTTTTGGCTCCCTTTCACTTATTTGTCTGTGTACTAGGTTCCAACTCAGCTCAGTTGGAACATACACTGCCAAAATGTTTGTTTGTTCCAGTACAGTGTAGACAGTGCATGTGTTTAAAACTTAGCTATTTATATATTTAAATAGCTATCTGAAAAATATTACAAATGCAAGTAAAGTATATACTGTTTTATGATATTTAATAGGATTATAATAATAAACATGACTGCTCATTACATAATTAACTTTTGAGATGTATTTCTAGTCTTATATATGCAGATACAGTCTTAATTTGATTTAATAAGGCATGTGCAAAAAGTATCATTTGCCATAATTGACATGATTTTGTAAAGTACCTTTAAAACTCACAGTTGAGTCTGGTGCAGAAGCAATATATTTCTCAAAACAGGAATCCATTAAGAAAATGCCCCCAGAGAAAGAGATGAGAGTATCATCCCTCATTCAGCATCAGAAGTAAGTTTCATTAGAGAGGTTGAGCCTCCCAAATAAAAAAAAATGCAAATGTGAAAATACTGTATTGCTTTTAGCTTGGAAAATGTTATTTAATGCCATGTAGCTACGCAGTTTAAACTAAGAAGCAGATAGGCCTGAAACACCTAAAAACTGTTCCTGTTTAAAGGAAGGGGAGAATACGTAAGATTTGAGTTTGAGGTAGTAATGCAAAAAGATCAATGCCATTTTAATCCGCAAAAATAATCTGCGGATCAAGAAAAAAAAAGATAGGTATTTCTTCGCCGTTTTATAACATGCCTCCCTCTTAGTCCTGGAATACATTTACATTTGTTGGAATTGCAGTCGGTTTGAGGTACCTGATATGAAAAGATGTTGACAGAATCAAAGGAGTTAAGAAGAAGGTATCAAAAGGATCAAAGGATTGGTGGGATGATTTATAAGGAAAACAAAAGTAGTCTTACTGGCTTTGTTAAACAGTGATGAAATGAGGTCAAAGAAGCAAGGTGATAGTGGGATGCAATGAAGAAAATGTAGGCTGTATGTCAGCATAACTCATGCATTGAAATCATTTTCTGTGGAAGTGTTTCCTATGAAATAACAGAAATTACATTAGTCACATCTTTTAAGTTAGATACTTTGTGAACAAAGTGATGCTGCAATGAGCAGTCTTGCATTGACCTAGATTGAACAGACTTTCTGTTCCCTATCCCCAGTTTGTAAGAACAGTTTGTTTTTTAAATAAACTTCAGCATAATTAGTGGCTCCTAGTTCTCGAACTTGTGTTAGTGGTTGTGATGGAAATGTTCATTGGATAATGACCTTAATTTGCAGTTGCTTTCCAGGTTCTGTATTACTTAGATGTGTAGATTTGTAGCGAATCCTTTTACTCTCCAGCTCTAGGAGACTCTTGCGTTTCATGGGAGTTGCTACAAAAGAAATGCATTTAAGTGGCTTTTTTGCCTGATATTTCTCCTTCCATGATTTTCTTTCTGTTTTCTCTAATAATTTTATTATGCTATTCATTCTGTCTCTGCCTTCTTGAAGCCCTTCAGTAATATGCAGGGAGAGGGCAGTGAGCCAGATGAATTGCGAACTGTGTCCTGTTCCCTCCCTCCTCCCTGTGGCTTGATGGCCCTGCACACGGTGTGACTGGGTAGTTGCCCACTATGTGATGGGAAAGTATGTGGCCATGTGACAGGAGACACATGTGCAGGTCATGAAGCCAGAGATCACACCGTACCCGTTTGGATGACTGGGATTTATGCATTTTGATTGCATGAAGGTATATACATACAACTGGAGATATCTAAGAAGCTATGTATCTTGCAGTAACCGAATGAGTGGATGTTCCATTTCATTGAGCATTCACCAGACATAGCTATGCAATTCCTTTTTTCAAAGCAGGCACGTTTAAATTTACTATTATCTTTAAAGGGTGGAGTAATATTGGGGACTTGCATCTTATGGATACTAGTGATGATACAACTAGTAGAAAGGTCTCCGTTCCTTCAATGTAATGATATGAAGTTGTTCATAACACCTTTCCTTGAAGACGTTACCTGTAACTGACGGACAATGAATTACATTGAACAAAATAAGCAAATATGACCTCTGTTTTAAAAACAGGGACATGGTGGTGCAGCTTGTTTGTTAAACAGGAGGAAGAGATGGTCTGTTTCCACTCCCTTTCCGTAGCCTCATAACTAAATCCCTTCCCGTGACTTAATAAATACTGCTCACAATGTACTTTTTAGATAACTCAGGGACCAGTCACGCTGACGTTTGTAGTCATATAATCTTCTGTCTTTTATAGTGTTCCCAGAATAAGTGGGATGTGGCACACAGCCATAAAGTGTGGTCTATTAAATTAATTATATATGGTAAACGCTATTTTTAAAGATATAAAGCACTTACGTACTTCACAAAATTACAGACAGCTTTCTGTGATTCTGTCTGCTTTTATTTTTAGTTAGTGCATTTACATTTGATGCTTTAAAAAGATGAATGTTACTTACAAAATGAACTAAACTAGTATTAAAAGACAAAGTTAGCTTATCCATTTTTATAGTTACCCTTTCATCACATAGTTGACTTTTGAGGTTTTCTTTTTGCGTGAATGATTTGATTAGATGACGACTTTTAAAAAAGCAGCCAAATCCTGAACCATCCGTATTCTAGCATGGCAGCTAGTGAGAAAAATTACCTCTAAAAAACTTCAGTATTCTGAAACATAACGGAGGGATTTTGTTGAATGATTAGTAAAATACGTAGGGCATAACTATCTTGGTCTTTCGTTTATAGCTAGGGAATTTTTTTTAGTAACGTGATCTTTTAAGTAGTTTTTGTAAATTTGCGAAACGTTTGATTTGTTTTCATTCTGAAAGAGGCTCCAACAGTATCTTCATTTTCCTCATATAAACAGATGAAGATGCAAAATCAGATCAGGAACTGGAGTTTCCTTCAGTTTGGTAGGACTGGGGCAGCCGAGTTGCGTGGCCTGAGCTGTCTTGGCCAGGTGGGGTCGCTTTCTGGAACGTTCTACGCGTAGGTGCTGTCCTGAAGGGGAGCCTGCCCGGCTCCTCCCAGCTGCCCTCAACGGAGGTGCTCGCTTCAGAAGAAAGCATGGGCATGCTGGTACCTTGCATTCCTTTCTCTCTTACCCCTCCCCCAGTTCTCACCTATATTTGCTATTCTTGTTGTCAATTTATAAAGTTTATGTTCTCCTGAGCACTTGAGAAAGAAATGACTGCAGGTAATAGAGGCAGGTGAGGGGAGCTATTTCCTTAAGAGGTCTATTCCTGTTAGTTATCAAGAAAACAAACGCTGCCCTGTGTGCTATGTGTGCTGATGTATTTCGTATGCGCTGTTCATGTGTATGATGTACGTTCACGTGCTCCAGGTGTATGCTCCCTTTTTGTGGCACCTTTGACTAGCTTTTCATATCCAGAACTCATGAGTCTCCCTTAACATAGAACTTCAGAAACGTTACTCTCTTGCCATCCTGTAAGTGGAAATCTGCCCTCAGGAACGTGATTGGTGAGCTAGAAATTGTCATACTTAAATTAGTACTTGTTGCAGATACAGCACAGCATTGTTATGCTTTTTGTAGTTGGTCTGGCTTTTACAGAACAAGACAGTTCTGTGGTGCACCTCAGCAGCTCTGGAGAGCAGCTGCTACAGGAGACTCGCTGTGTGGCTCAAAATGAGCAGGGCATAAAGAGCCCCAAACGTTTAATGGCTGCTTCCCTGCTGCCCTGGCTAGTCGTGTTGCACACGTTGTATTTGCTTCTAGAGCTGGAATGGCCAAGGGAAAAACTTAACTCTCATCTTTTGCATGTTGCTTTAAGCCTCTTCCATTTGTTTCTGAACTGCCCTGCCTTTCAACTCCTAATGGAGCGTAGGGAAGGAAACCACCAGACACAGCCTGGGAACTCTTTGGGTTTGCTCAAAAGAGGCTGAAACTGATCGTATTGACCTAGTTGAGGTTAGGTTTGCTGAGTACTTGCGGAACAGCAATTTTCCTCTGTAAAACGGAGTTGAAAAATAGTATTTCAGTTACTTACAGCAGTCTGATTTTATGTGTGTGTGTGTGTGTATATGTAAAAATCTAGAACTGAAGACGCATTCTGATTTTTACAGCAGGGGAAGTGTAGATAATGGTTACACTGTGCATTGCCTGTGATTATAGTGCTTTCAGGAGCACTGTAGTTGTTGGAGTAAGAGGAGACTGTTTCCTTTTCGGAAAAAATAACAAAGAAAATGAACCATGTTATGTTAAATGATGCTATGAGCATTGTATTTACTTCTGTTTCTCTTCAGGAGTAGTTACTGATCAATACTGTCTGGAGTTTTGTTTGTTTGTTTTTAAGGCCATTATGCACTGTTGAATTCATGTTGATTAGAGTTTTGTATCTTTTTTAAGTTGTCTCAGAAGTTAACTGGCACTTAAGAGATGTAGTTTTCCATTCCATTTTAAAGCTGTTCTTACTAACTTTATGGGAAAATATCAACATCAATTATGACATGAACTAATGTTGGAAACTGTAATAAATTTATGAATAGTTGTAGAAAGGCTTTTGCTAGGGAATAGTTGTATTGTAAGTTTGTACAAACCTTTTCATCTCTAAGATGAAAGAAAATCACTTTGCTTAATAGTGTTGAAAGACAACATACCCATTTGGCAGTGGTAGTGTTACCAGTGCCCATGGAGATCTGACTTTTGTTTATAGAGGTATTATGCAGAGTAATAGGAAATGAAATGAAATGTATGGTTTCCACCCATCAAGATTATAACTGATATATATATATATGTGTGTGTGTGTGTGTGTGTATGTATATACTTAGGATCTATGTATATATATGAGAAGAAGTCAGTTCCGCATGTGCAGAAATTCAAAATGTAAACTATAAGGTTAATTAAAAAACCTCGAACCAGCATAGCTGTGGTAGTCACTGGTCCTTTTCAGCAGTAACCACACCATCCTAATTTTCATTTGTCATAAATTCTAAAGGCACATCCAGCCAATTTCTTTCTGAATTACTTAAGAATACTGAATTACTAAAGGCTCTGGATCACCGAGTCTGGTCCCCAGCTATCAAATGCAGCGGTATAACAGATTTCTAGTTTTAAAAGACTCCTAGAATAGCTCTTCGCACAGCACCACCCACAATTCAGAATGCTTCCCAGTGCCATCTATTAAACTCTAGGTGTATGTTCATTCAGTACATCTGTATATCTTCACAGTATATCTGTATTAGATTCCAAACATACAAAAATCTTTTTTTTTTTTTTTACATTAATCCTTTTTGTTTTAATTTACTAGGACCGGATAATAATTAGCCTTCTCAGACCTTCAGTCTTTCTGTTTCACCTCACAAGTGTCTTGGATTTTTAGAAACTTAGATCTTTAGACACTGATGGCAATGGCTATTACTAATTTATTACTGTATTATGGAAATATGTACCCTATACAACAGTGCACTGTAACTTTTGAAAAAAAGTATTTGGAACAGTAATTGGAATAGGAATTGGAAGGAATTGGAACGTTTTAGATCATCGTGATAGTTCACCATCTGTACAAAGAGGAACTAGTTACAGTTCTTGTTTAATAGAAACAAGACTCTGCTCCATGGGTGTGATTATCCTGATCACTGTGGTTAAGGACTGTAGAAGTTGAGATTTTTGTATCAGGAACAAATAGAACTGCAGCATTACAATTAGGCCATCACTAGATAGGAATGGTATAACTGTAAATGAGAATGTAAAACTAGCAAGTGTTTTAGTTCGATAGCCTGGTCCAGTATCTGGAAGAGACAGTGTAGCTCTTTTCACAAGTTTAGAATGAAACAGATTCTGGTCAGTAACTCAGGATGTTGAACAGCAACCATTCAAGTCACCAGGGCCAAATAAAGTACATCCAGAATGCTTGAAAAAGCTGACCAGTGAGTTCTGTGCTCTGTTAATGCTACTTACACCTCCTCCCGCCCCAGCGGTTTTACTTCTGGGGAACTCTCAGAGACTAGAAAATGATGCCAGTGTTATGTCTCTATTTTATTAGATTATATGTGCTGACTTAATATTGTACAGAACAGGCTTATGGGCTGGATCCAGGTTTTGTTTTGGACTGCTCTGGGTGAGACGTTAGGCAGCCAGCTGGATCAGCAGCTGGAAGGAGGGTGGACTGGGTTGCCAGTCCTGAAGCATTGAATTGCTGCTGCTGCCTGAGGAGCAAACTGATGTTGCTGTGCAGTGGTACATCAGAAACAGTCCTTGGCTCCTCTCCCATTTACATTTTCAGCAACAGCAGCCTGACCCTCTGCAGCAGGTTGCCATATGCAGAAATATTCAATTTCTTGAGTAGCAAGTGCTACCTAAAAACTATGCTCTGCGTCTTCAGGAAAAAGATGGTGAGCTGAATGGAAATGCTGAGAAAGCCAGGCGTTTGCATTGGAGTTGTATCATGCTGCCCAAGGTAGGAATATATTAAGACACGCTGAAAGGAGTGTAAAATTGATACTAATTAGTATGAGTTTGTGGAAAAGTTATCTGATCAAATGAACTTTTTTTAGATAAAGCCACAAATTCATAGATAATGATATAATAGACTTAGGTTAAGTATTTAACTTTTCAGCAACTTTTTTTTTGTTCTAGAACAAAGCAAAATCAAAGCAACGAGCGGCTTAGGAACTGGTTAAATGATAGGAGCCTAGTGTAACTATATATATGGAATTGTCATTATTTAACTGGGTTTCTAGATAAGCTTTGGATTCTTTACAAACTTTTTATTGGTGACAAAGAAGAAAACATCAAATTACCTCTGTCGAATTTAAAGAGTCAAAGAACTAAAGGTTGCAAAGCCTGAAAGGACCATTGTGGTCAGGCAGCCTGACTGCCTGGGTAATGGAGGCATTAGGACATTTCTGAATTAATTCCAGTTTGAGCTACAGCATAAAAAAAGTGTTCCATGTAGTTTAAAAATCACTAGTGATGGAAAATCATCCTGTTCCGTGCCAATGACATAAAATAATTAGTAGAATGGTGAATCAAGGAAAAGGGAGAGTGATGTGATTGGTAAGCTGAGTTCTGGCTAATGGCAATTCTAAAGTCAAAGTCATCCAGCTAGGAACTAAGAATGAAGGTAATGCCTACAGGCATGTTCTGAGTAAAACGTGGCAACTCTGAATAGAGGGTCATAGCGGATAATATGCTCAATATGAGCTCTCAGTGCAGCAGTTTCGCCAGAAAGGACTAATGTAATTCTGTGTATAAAAAATGAGGCACTCCGAGTAGGAGTAGACAATACAGAGGTTGTATCATTCATTTGGCAGTGGTACAACTGCTACTGGAATCCTGTACTACTGTCCATGAATCAAAGATGATGTTAACTGTGACCAGAGAGGAGCTGGCAAAATCTATAAAAGCCTGAGAAATATGACCTAGTATACTTATTCAGTTTAGTGTGTCAGTGAGAAAGTTACGGACAATTTTAGAATCAAGATTACTTCCCCCCCCCCCCCCCCCCAAAAAAAAAAAAAAAAGTCAACTGTAATTCAACACAGAACTATTTGAGGAAGTCATATGGTTTGAGTTACATAGCAGACCTTTCTAGCTCCGTAAGGTATGAATCTATTTCACTTGCTGATCAGAAGATTACTTATATTTATTAGCTATATCTTTAGCTGTATGCGTTTGCATAGAGGCCATCTGGCAAGACCCTGGCTTTCATATGATAGATTCTGGGCTAATTTGTGCAACAGACAATACTCATTAATATTGAAATCCTTTAGGGTGTTGCACTTTGAGAGTTCTAGAAAAAGTCTATACCAAAATCAAAAGAAGTCTTATTAGCAGTGATTGAAATTGGCTGAGCTTTGGGACTGCTTTCATGTCAGTCAGGATAACCAGTGTGCCTCTGAGCATCCTTTCTGCCCTGGTGAGCTTATTTAGGGGTAGTCCCTGCTGCAGCTTAGTCACCTGCACGCAACTGGCCTCAACAACCAGTAGTGGTTATCTTGGAAGCAATCTGTGGCCTAGAATTTTTTCCCTTCACAAGCCTAAATGCTTTTTTGGAAACTGCTCTTGTATGAAATAATACATTCTTGAAGACCTAAATGTAATTGAGAAAGTCTGTAAATCCAAATAATTTCTCCAGATATATTGTTCAACAATAATAAACTGTGGCAGCTGGGGACTGCTTTATACGTGACCTGCCATGTCTTATTTCCAGTCTCAATCACCAACATGTGTATCTAATTTCTTAACCAAAAAAAAAAAAAAGTTACCTTCACAGCTGTAATACATGACCTTTCAGTCCAGAAAGAAAGATGTCTTTTGGGGGAGATTTTGTCATTGTTGTTCCATTGTGTGTCTATAACGAGTGCTAGTTTTGTCATGGTCTCTTGTGCAGAGTCCTTGCTCTGTCACAAAGACTCTGTTGGATGTTGAATCTTTTCTTTCCAGCGTGACTTCTGCTGTTTCACAGAAAAAGGCAATTAAAATTGATGTCTTTTTTGGCTGTCCCTGCCAGATCAGCTTTGTTTGACATCCCTTACGGTTTAGTAAAATAAAAACAAACCCTGATTCTGCTTTGAAGGAAGTCCTGTGTACTGAGTTATGCTGTGTAAGAAAGCCTCTATAATATATTGATCTAAATTTAAACTTCTAGAGACCCATCTGGATAATTTGCTTAAAAAATAGATAGTACAGTGCTTTATTTCCTGACATAACAGATTTCAGATGTTAAAAAAAAAAAAAAAGAAATACATGCCTGAGTAATGCGGAATTACCATTATTTTGCAAATACAGTAGTTTCAAAATAGCAAGGAAAATAAAGTAAAAATACTAGAAATATCAAGCAAAGCCTGTTTTTAATTTGTGTTCAGATTTTTTTATTTGAATGTGTAAGGATTTTTACCTAGTAAGAAAAGGAGTGAATAATCACTTGTTTTTAGCAATAAGCTGATAATGAAAATGAGTTATACACATAAAAGGAAACTGAATCTTTCTCCCCTCAACTCATTTTCCTTCAATAAATTTGTTTTTAAAATGGCATACTTCAAAATTATGCCAGAGATTAATATACCAGTAAATGAAGTCATAAAAACACTGGGTACAATTTCAAAGCAACTCCCTGTACAAATCCCGTTAAAATCACAAGATGCAGAGCACCTGATTCAAGTTACCTAAGCTTAGTGCCTGCTGTGTTTGTACAGCCAGAGAGAACCAGCGCTCTCCAAAGGAGGCTTGGAGACCTGGCCTGCAGAATGGGTGTGTGAAGCCCTACCTCCCTTGGGAGCGCAGGCATCTAGCTCGGGGCACTGGGCATCTCTGCCAGCTCAGGCAGCCCTCCTGTGGGCAGCAATGTCAAGGTCATGCTGTCCCCCCTGCTCTCCCATAACGTGTCAGTCGAAAAGGTGGTGCCATCACGTACCCTCGCCAGCATGCCAGGGCACTTGCAAGGGAAGCGGGAGCCTCACCTTCCCGTTCCGCTATGGGCTGAGGGGCTCAGAGCCACAGTCACTGCCTCTCAGTGAGGTCTGCTCACCACGAGGGTACAGAAGCGTCTGAGGGAGAGGAGGAGGATTTGCCTCTCTTACTGAGGCTGAACACTTCAACTGAGAGTAACAGAGCCGGCAGGCTAAGGAGAAAGAAGAAACTGATTGAGGGAGCCTGCTTCTGTACATTTTTAGCTAGTGGCTGCGGTTGAGAGTGGTGAGTTGCAGTTTCTGGTCCCCATGCTTAGGACCATGGCTATTTTTAGGTGACTTTTTAATATATGAGCTATATAAAATGCCTAAACAGTTTGGGGAATGCATAGTATTAGACCGCTCTCATGATTTAAGCAGTATTTCCGTGCCTCTCCACTGCATTACTGTATGGGATTTGTGATGAAGGCAAGAGTTGGGCTTCCTGTGCAGATCTGCATATAAAGAGCACCAATGTTTTAGCACTGGTGAAAGAAACTTTCAAGCCAAAGGGCCTGCTGCTGACTTGTCAGTGCCTGTGGGGCTGGCTGGGTCCTGGGGTGTTGTCCTTCTGAGACTTGTATTTCAGAAGTTTGCTTCCTCCTAATTCTAATTTTAAGTGCCACCGTAGGCAATTTGATGTTCACTTTACATACCTAATTACCAGCAGTGTTTGAAAATTTCACTCATAATCAGAAAAAAGGACACAGTATTTGCTAGTACATCTTGAAAGTATGTGATGGGAAGTTCCTCATTACGATGCATTCCTCCTGAGTGTTCAGGGTATGATTGTTTTCAAGGAGCTGAAAACCAATGGCTCCAGTAAAAATCACTGAAAGATATGCTGCTCACTATCCCTGACTGTTTTTTTCGTAGATCAAAGGAGAGTAATCTTGGTTTACCTGTATGTGCTCGGATTAAAGGTAAAGTTGATCTGTTATCTGGTATATCTTTTGCTTTTGCTGATTGCTTAAGACTATTTACCTGGAGCTGTGCTAATATACATCAGTTTTCTCGAAGAGATTGTCCTAAAGGAGTAAAAAAAAAAAGTTTATTTTTGTTTTTTAAAAGTGGTAATCATATCCTGAGGAAATGTAAGAAGAAGCTGTGTTATTTGAGAAGTTGAGATTTATCTGTTGATTGAGTTTGAATGTTTCACTGGGTAAATTTTTCAGGTTTTTTTTAGGTAAGATTGTAAAGATTTAACTGAGAAAAATTAGGTTTAAATTAGTTACTTGGATCATAAAGAGTCAAAAATAGCATTCAGACTACTAGATTCATAGTCGATAATTAAAATAAGCCTTAAAAAATTACTTCACGTGTAAGGGTTGCTATTTGCTAGTGCCTATTTTAGGTATTTTCACATCAAAGGAAATGGGCTGCAAATAAGTTTGGGGGAGTTGGTTTTTGGGGAGTGTGTGTCTTTTTTGCTTGTTTTTTAAGGCTAACTCGCTTATACTTTTTGCAAACTGAAAATGTTAATGTTTAAACACATGGAATCAAGAGTTTAAGTTCTCTCTAAGTGGTTATTCAGACTGGTTAAATATTTTGCCAATTAAGAAGCGATAGAGAGATTTTTGTCTGACCCTGTAGAGCAGAGGGAGTTGTTAGAGCTTGATCATTTATAGGTGACATTTGCTGTAAGGGGCTGATATTTATTGACTGAATTATTTAAGAGAATTTTTTGTGAAACATAATGGAATCTAATTTTATTTCACCTCATTGATGGAGAAGATTTTTTAACAAAATGTTGAAAATACTCTAAATTACTGATACAGTCTATTAAAGGTCCATGAAGTTTTGCTTGTTAGAGATGCAGAAGACATATACAAAGACCCAGAAATATGTATGTGTTGGAATTAATTTGATTAAAGACCTACATTTTTGTGGATGGATTTAAAATCTAGAGTAACTCAGAGGCTGTTTTGGATTTCTCCTGTATTAACTGAGGGCTGAGTTTCACTGCTTTTAGTGTGTAAGCAATATACTGGCCATAGGAGGCTTAATTAAAACGATGAGCCCCATCAGACGTTCTCTACAACACCTGTAATAGAAGTTTGACATGGCAAGGAGAGCTAGAAAGAAAAGGATTAGGTTAATGTGACATCTAATCAGGAAGCGGAGGAGGTTTTTCTTCTTTTTTGAGACGAAGGCTGGTTGTATGCAGAAAACAGGGAGAGATGTTTTTCTGGGAAGGTAAGTCTTGCTGTGGGTAAGTAGGAACAAAGAAGTGGGGCTGTGCTAAAGGCGTAGGAGATGACCTTTCCCTGAGTATTTTTTTCTCTTTTATTTTGGGATGCTCATCACCTCAGAAGAGCCTGAAGTAATCAACAGAGTGCCACTGGGCTACTCCTTGATGAGTTGTGGCTGGTAGTTCTGTCATGTCATGTGCACTGCTAGAGTGAATGCTGTTACCCTACTTAGAAGATACTATTTTTGTTATATACCTGTTCTGGTTTTGTGCAGTATGGCTTCATATGTTTCTTTTGCTCCCAGAATTACAGGAATCTGTGTTATTATCTCATCTGATAGAAAAACTATTATATTTGTATTATCATGTCTTGATAAATTTCTGATAATTAAATGTTTTGCCTGAAATCCTGGAAATAATTTATTTTAAAAGGGGGCAATATCTGTCCTCTTAACGAAAGAGACTGCCAATACTCTCACTTGCGGGGAAGGAAGCAAATGAAATCTGAAGAAAAATTTCTCTGTCTAGATTGGGATAGGAGATTCTCCCAGTGTCAAAATTTACTTTGTTATCACTTACAAAGGTAAAGGCCTGTTTTCCATAGTGGCAAGGTCTTGATGTTTCTTATCAGGAGAGAATTTAATTTTAGAGGCCAGCCACCCATGCAGCACTGAATCATGAGTATCAATTTTAGCCTGACATCATCTTGGCTTTCTCCTTAAGTAGGAATTTTCAGATTGCAAATAATGCAATTTTTCTTTTCTCATTTGACCGTTGAAAAGTTTCCACTGGTGTTCACAACAGTGGTAAATGGGTAGATTTTTCTAAGTGTGGTCACATAACAGAAGTGCTTTATCCCCCTGAAGTATATTTCAAGTGATCAGTATATGATCAGATAAATTAGTTTGCTAACTGGTTGGTAAGTTTAGGCTATTTAAATTCCTGTTCTTTAATTAAACTTGTCATTCTAAACAGCTGTATAAAATGCATATGATATTCTAGGAGACCCTGTATGTTTGCACAGCAGAAGTGAAAGATGCAGGTTTAACTTTTTTTTATAACATTAAATTTTGTTTTAAAAAAGGCAGGTCAGTAAATCAATACCAGCTATTACTGTAGTCTTAAAACCTCTTATATAAGAAAAGTTGGAAAAATGGCAGACATTAGGTATAATATTTTGTGGGAACATCTTATTTTCCAGTTAAACTGTGAAACATGCATTTGTCCCTAAATTGGGATAATTTTAAACAGACGTTTGTAAGCTATATCCATTGGCTGGTTACTTCACAATATACTGTGAATACATCTATGTTAAAATATTTAGAAGGACAAATAATGCTAGCATGTCCTCATTACCTAGTTTACAGATGTTTTAGCTGAATGAAATAATGTGCTACAAACTTGTGTTTGTGTTACTCAATAAGAAAGAGTGCATGATTTTGTTTTTTTTTAATTGTTATTCGCGTTTTTTTAAATGACTTAAGAGTATGATCTAATAACATTTTTAGGAAGGTCTCTTCATAATCTGAAGGAGTTTCTGTTTATGTTCTGCCATAACCATTTTTGCAGAAAGCCTTAGCTTGAGCAATTACCAAGGCTCTGTATTTGTTCACTACTGCAGTCTTAATGGAAAGCAGATATGTCTGGAGTTGTCGGAAAAAAATCAGTGTTTGGGCCTGAGCCATGTCAAATGATACAAGAAAAAAAATTACAAATGAGGCAAATTAGAGAAGTTCTTGTAAGCCCCTAGTTGAAGGAACTATTTGTAAGGACACTTGAAGAAGTGCAGTCTTGAGAGCTGCTGCCTGTGTAGGTCCCTGAGACCCAGGGTATGCTTCCCACTGCTCAGACAGGGGAGGTCCTATTTCCCTTTCTCTGCTCTGGACCAATGCTTATACCACATGCTTCAGGCACTGGAGCTTATCAGACCCTCATGTGGATTGCTTATTATTAACCCTCTCCTCCTTCCTTTCCTCTCTCCCTAACTCTGAAGAAAAATATGCAGCATTTTAAATGGAGTGTATTATTAGGATGTCAAGTGCTGGCATGAGGGGAGGGGAAGGGATAGGATTAAGCAGCCAGGTGCAAGAGGGGAAAGAGGGGGAGGAAAAAGCGGGGTGGGGGGACAAAAAGCCTTATTTCCTTCTGGACAGCAAGAAACCTTCAAATTGGTTCAGCTGCTCCTGAAACTGCAGCCTTGGGGTTATTTGGGCCTTCAAGCTAGCCCCCTGTCTTCTACCAGATCCTTTCCTTTTGGACGCAAAAGGACTACTCATCATTGTGATCAAAGGAGGTCGGTGGACACAGGAGACTGTAAGATGCATGAGAGTTTTAGGAACAGATCTCAGTCTTGGCTGTTTGTAAAGGCCATGACATGACTGAAATCCTGAAACCATCCATTCTCCACTTCAGATCAAAGCATTGCAATCTGCTCCCCATCTTATTTCTACTTCCAGATAATTGGGGATAAGCACAGCAGGGCAGTGTCTGTCTGAAACATCTAACTAACTTCTTAAGGTGGAGATTCCTCTTCAAAGCATTCCCCTGTTACCTTCCTGCAGCAGCTATGTTTTGCAGATGGAAGGCAACCATTTTGTTTTCACAACTTTGGTTGTTAGCATTTGATTCTACATGGGATCCCCCAGGGTATCTCTTTTTCCAGAATTACAGTGGCAACAATATTAGTTTTGGAAAGAAGAAAATACACCAGTCTGTTGCTGGAAATCTAAGTAGGGCTTATGCAAAAAGGAGAACCATGGTGCTCTGATGCCTTTAGTATTCTGGATTGAGAAATAGCACAGAGATGTGGCATTGGATGTGCTAAGATATGCATTTCCAGGTACAAGGCTATGTCCTAGAAAAACATTAAGAGAAGATGGAGTTGTCTGCAGTGAAGAGTGAGTGATATCACAGAAACAAAGCCCGGTTCCTCCTGAGACCTATCAAAATATTTGCTACCTTGCAGAGATGTATTCGGTGCTCAAGAGTTATGTATCCAGTGACTGTGGATGTCTCTCTTCTGTGTTCTCATCTACTGTGGAAATCTTTCACTTCTGCATCTGTTGACTGCAGGGACTAACTTTTGTTTGAGGAGGTGTTTGTGATTCAGTTCAGGTGAAGGGCATTAGTGAGTCCCCTCCACTTACGAGCTGGAGTAACAGGTGGGCTCTGAGTGTGTTCATACTTGTTAGGAAAACTACTGTCATTCCTGTGCTACAGAGACTCCTGTACTAGGTGAATCAAAGTTTCCAATGTCTTTATGAACTCTCCACACACTTTTTGCATTTATATGAAGGAAGATGAAGCAACCCTGTGTAACAGAATTCCAGCAGGCAGAGTGGCTCCTGCGGCTACAAAATACATTTGAAAGTTGTTCACATAAGTTTGTGATCAATATCTTTGCATGTGGAAACTGTAATGCCAGTGTGGTAGATGGGGGCCGTTTGTGTGTCCATGCCTTTTTTTTTTTTTTAAGGCTGTGTTTGCATAAGAATCTCTTTTTATATTTTTTCCTCATCTTTTCAATAGTCTTCCAGAATGGAAAAAAAAAAGATTGGAATGAGAAGGTGGCCCTGATACTGTTCATAGCTTCTTAGGTTTGTTGAAGGAAACAGTAAGGCTTTACAAATGTACCTTGGCAAAAATAGTTTATGGGTGAATAGGGGGCTTCCATTTGGGTTCATCTGCATTTAAAATGAATATTTGGATCATGTGGTACATTGCTTAGCTAGCCTCCAGGAAGAAGTCAACAAGTGATGTGCTAGCTACCAATGGCTAAATATCATCTTAAACAGATGAAACATAATGACTCTTTATGAGAGTTTTCAGCAAAAGTATGATGATGTTATACTGATGATATTAGCACATGCAAGAAAAGTAAGGTTTGCAAGGATTCTGGCATTAAGTGTTTCCTTAAGGCACGCATTTTATTCCAGCTCTGCAGTTTGTAGATTCTGATTTTGTTTCTCCCAATGCTATAATAAAATGTCTTGCTGTACATAGAGACCTACTCCATCTCCATCTTTTTTTTTTTGAATGTAGGTATACTTTTCTAGGGAAAATAAATGCTTCTAAATCATAAAACCATTACTTGTAACTGTCATGCCCATTCACTCTCTTTAAGAATTCCAAAACGGTTCCTCTTCCACTTTAGTAACGAGTCTGTAGGAACTTTCTGCTCAGAATAGTTGTACCACTTGAATAAGGATCTGGTGGTCTGTCAAATGCTAGTTCAGTGTTAATGCACTTCTCATTAAATCTTTGTTCCTTATTTATTGTAGAAGTTATCAGTATACCGAATTTTTGGGGGAGCATAGGAGAAGGAGGAAAGTGGAGGGGAGAATAGCAAGAAAAGGAGGACACTGCTAGTTTGCCTTGTTTTGTATGTCCGCATCTGAAGCCTAATTCTGCTGTCTCCCCTCTGCCTCCTGGAGGCACATGTCCAATTCTAACAGATCTGTGGAGCTCTATGTAAAGAAAAAAAGGAAAACCTTCAGGTTTATCTGAAATTTAATTTCTTTGAAGTATAAGTTGCATTGACTCACCTTAGTTTTGACACAAATGTATCATGCTAAACAGAGGTAGAAATTCACCTTCTGGAGTTGGAACTTGTTAGTGGGTAGAACAAACCCTACTTTAAAGAAAGAGAAATGAAGTATGTTTAATGTAATCTATTGTTTAGGAAAGTACCTTCTATTGGATAATATAGGGCTGTATGAGATGGCTTTCCATAAAGCAGTGAGTTATGAGGAAACTGAACAAGCTTATTAATGGTGAGGAACTGGATTTGCTATTGCCTTTTGACTTCCACAGCTGGACTCTTGCTTGTGATCAGTCTGTCCTGCCCATGACATTCCAGGCACCTTTGGCACAATGCTAAAGCAAACAGCCTGTGCCACCCAAAACCAAATGAAGACAGAAAGCCACTCTACAAGTGTTTTTCTTGTCTTTTTCTCTGCCTTGCTCTGAGATACGCTGTCTTGGGACTTGAGATACTCTTTATTCATCAAGTTCTATATACTGTCCCCATTCAGCAAACTTTAAAGGACTAGCCGTTAATGCCTGATGAATCATCTCTGCTGATTAGGTGGAGCTGAACTAAATCTTTGGGGGATGTCAAAAGAAAGTGAGTTTGCTTTGTAGTTTCAAAAATGGGGTGATTCTAGTAAGGAGAACTTTATAACCAGTGCCTGGAAAATTTTCAGAAAAATTTGAGAGGGACAGATAAATTGTTGAAATTAAATCTTAGAATTGAAAAGTTGTCTAAAGCATACTTTCTATTAAGAAACTGCATATATTTTTCTGTCTTTGTCTCTTGAATGTTATATTCTCGCTTCTTCCCAAGTTTCCTTGTTTTCTTTCTTTTCCTTGACCATTACAATCCTCTATCCTTGTCTTTGTTGTCCTTGAAAAGAGGAAGTGCAGGTGATAGCATTTCTGAAGAAAAGCTGGTGAGATTTTACAGGGTAATGTGTTAGCCTTCATCTTGAGGCGTTAAGACATGTCTGAGATTCTTTTGCTTGGTTTGGGGGTTTATTTAGTTTTAAATCCCAACTGACTTGTGAAGTCACTCTAAGCTGTACATTATCTGTGTCTCCTCAGTTACTAGCAGTCAGATTTGTTTTAGAGGCTTAGTCTCAATGAGAAAAAAACCTTACAGTAGGACACATGACACCATCACTATCCTGTTGTTTAAAAAAAGCCGCTTGTTTATTTCTGAAAAGTGTGGGAACTGTGAAGAGCCAGACTTGCAAATCTGCTGTAATCAAAACTCCATGAAACTGACTGTCATGAAAAGAAAATAAACACACACTACTGAAACAAAGGTTTTACAGATGGGCTTAGTGAGATTATTTTTAAATATGTAAATTAGTTGAGTGTTATCAGTAATGCTTTTTCTTTTTTTTTTTAACTGAACTCCCACCAAATGCTTAGCCAATTATTCTGTTTAGCCATTTAAAGATTAAATATGTGATGCAGAACAATAAAATTAAGTTCCTGACTAGAACTTTTATTCTGCATGTCTGCAGATATATTACTGAATAAATCGTTGAAAAAAAATCAAAGTTGATTTTCAGCAGTGGAGGAGAAACGTAATGTGTCATCTGTTAAACAGATTTAGGGAGAAAATTATTGGAGGCTGCTGAGCATAGCTCTAGAAAACTGTAGGAATACAGGCAGAGTCTTTGTGAAACTTGGTGAATCATCTACTTTTACACAGGCTCCATCAGTAAAAAATGTCAGATTAAAAAACAGTATAGTACTCTGTGCTTTTATGTTTTGAGTTCTGTTGCTCCCGAGATCTGATTTTCACAAAGCTCTGTAAAGAGTATAAGCAGTAAACTAACAATATTTTGGTTGCTATGAACAGATGAGGAATTTGAAAATACAGGAACGAGAAAGAAGAAATTGATCCTAGTATTACGCAGGAACATCTGTCTGGGTTTTCAAAGGCAGCTAGTTATCAGTTAAGGCAGATTTTCTGTCTGGCTGTATAAGGACTGTGTGAGCTTGTTGTGTCTAAATTGAAGCTGCTATTGTTCTCCTGCTGTGCAATGACAGATGGACGTGTCTATTCTGAAAGATTTGCAACTTTTGGCTGACTTGAGCTTTTAGGATTCATGCATAATAGAGCTTGTTTTAGTACTTAAAGAGGGAAGAAAAACAAAAATAGAAAAAATCCCCAAATGAAACATATGGTCCCAATCTGTATTGTGAAATCATCAAATGTAGATTCCTTTCTCCTTTTTGAAGAAGGATAGGTTATTTTTGTGAAGGGGAGCTATCAGCTTTTGGTTTATTTTTTTAAGGACGTAACATATACACTGTATATGTTATGTATATCGTGTCCGTTGAATTAGATAAAACAAGTTATGGTACTATTCTGAAGTATTCACATAGCTAACCAATACTTAAAATGAGGATCCCAAAAAATAAAATATAATGAATATGATGAAATGGGAGGGTAAGGTGTGTAATTCAGAAGTATGTGTTTTGATTGTAGTAATTTTTTTTTTATGACATGGGTTTGCTTTATTTCATATGTAGCATAAATACATGTTAACTGGGATAGTAAGTATGTGTATGAAAATACGGTTTGTCTGGCAAAATCTTATTAAAAACGCTTATCCCTATTCAGCTAAGATAAATGAACTTTTGTGTTGAGCTAAATGATCCTATCGTTAAGAAAGGAGAGAGAATTAGTACAAGTCTTGGAAAACGTAGATGAAAAGTACTGCTGAAGTTGACAAGAGGCTTGTCTCTGATTCGTTGAATCTTGTCTTAGTATAATTCATTAGGATAATTGTTACAAAGTAAACCTGGAGGCTTGTGCTTACTCCTTGGTTTGCTGTTGTTTAGTTCAAACACTGACGTTTTTGCTTCTATAATGCTGCTGTTAGCGTTTTCCTTGGCAAGTCTGTCAGTTGTTAAGGTCTGCTAAGGCAATCTATTGATCAGATAGACAACAGTAGTTTAAACTGGGAGCTATAAACCATCCTTCTAGAGTGAAGAATCTATTTTTAAAAAGTGTTTGTTTAGGCCCTGTGCAAAACAAATACATAATGAAAAACTATATATTTTACAAGAGGAAAACATGAAATGGGCTGTGTCAAGGCACCATCCTTCTTTCCTGGGGTGTTTTGTTGTCATGTGTTGTCCATATTACTGATTAATTGGGTAGGCAACTATTACCTTAGTTATATATTTGACTTGTCTCTCCTCATGGTATGTTTTAGACAGGTGGGTTCCAGCTCATCCTCGTGTTACCTTTAGCTCCGTGCAGAATCGGTGAGGGAGGCAGTGTGAAGCGTTCCCCTGGCATATGGAGAGGAGCCTGGCACTCCATGAACAGAGGTTCAGTTTGAGTCAGCCAGTCAGTATATCTCTGGCTTTTAAACTAAGAGTCTGCAAAATCTACTACCTTCAGCTGCCACATATGCCATATTCTATGAAAAGCAGTTTCTCTCAGCTAGTATATAATTTTAGAAGTCAACAAGAATTTGTTCAATTCAATCCAGTGCATATGAGGGCCAATACAGGTGTTATAACCTTGATTCTGTTCAGAATAGTTTTGATCCGAATCCTAATGAGAGGATTCCTGCTTACCTAAACTGATGTTTGCCAGTGTGGATCAACAGTCCTTGCCAGCTACGTTTCTGAATGGCTCCAAGATATCATGGTAAAGGCACGGATGATTTCAGGGAAGTCTGTGTTGAACAACAATGTATAAATGGGAAGACTGCCCCACATTACTGCTGTCAAAAATAATTTCTAATTCTGAATTTAAAAAATGAAATGTGGACGTTTATTAGGATGGAAAATGTGCTGATCCAATCCTCCTTCATCTGTTTCCAGTCTCTGTATGTTATTATCATCTCCCATATGCTAGTGTTCAGCTCCATTCTTCTACTTGGGTTTTGGGTAAGTCTCTTAATTGCTCCAGCGCTCTATTGTCTGATGAAGGTAATTACTGTATATTGCCAGCACGCAGAAGACATGGGACCTTGCTACTTGTTTGAGCCCCATGTATGTACCGAACACGACAAACTAGACCTATGCAGTAAGTAACTGCACACAAGTAAACTTGCACGCCCCAGGCTAATGGAACTAAAAGAGTAAGTATGGCTATTTTAATACTAAATGGGTGCTAGCAAAGGAAATGTACTAGTATGCTTTCTGGGCTATGTGTGGGTTTGAAGCTCTACAGTGTTTCTATTAACCTAACTTAGGATCTGTAATGGCAGCTAGCATTGATGGAGAAATGAACCAGAGTGCATAAACGCTGGTAACTATCTGCATTGAGTAAACTAGAAAATACTTCTGGACTTTTTGATCTCTGCCTTCTGCTTTTGACTTTTTCTCTATTCCTCTATTAAGAAAAAAGAGAGAAAGAAGCACCTTTTGATCTTTTTCCTGTGCCTTGAAGGCTAAATCGGTTAGTGTGACAAGTATTTAAATCAGTGCACTTAGGGTAGGGTTGTTACTTGCAGTTCTGGCAGACTGCTTTAGCTGATTAGTGCATAACAGTACATATTAGTGGAGTGATGTCTTTTTCACGTGCTGAATCCAGTGTTCAGCCTGCCTTCTAGGTAACCTGCCATTTCCATTTACTTCAAGGCAGGTATAAAAAAACCCCGCCTTCTTGCTATTCCTGCTGCTTTCTCTATTTCCTGGCAAGCTGTCAGGATGCATTTTGTGTCTCCTGTCCCTGACAGGGTGAGCTGCCTCTCAGTCTCTTGGAGAATTTCTTAACTACAGGCCATTATAGACATTACGTTTTAGGTAAACGTGGCAGGAAAGAGACAGTTCTGACTGAAATTGAGAGCTACCTGGGGATTTCCATTAGCACAGTAGACTCATACTCGAGCAACGAGGAGAGCTGCAGACTGGAACGCTCGAGAGCCCCTGGCTTCCTGCACTCTCCCAGCTGTGTGGCACCGGGCAACACCCGAGCAGGCCCCCACTTCCTCAATGTAGCCAAGGGGCTTTGCAAAGCAGTTCAGTAGTGCGTTGTTAAACATCTGTTTAACCAGTCTGTTTTATTGCCCCTCAATATGCTTCTCAAGGTAAGCAGTAAGGTTAGCAGCTTAGCTTGTTTTTTCCCACTGTCCTTAAATTTTTGAAGATGTTTGACCCACTGATATCCCTTCAGGTGGCAAACTAGTGAAATTTTTCTATCTAGATGGCCAGGGACAACCTTGAGTAAAGTCCAGTCTCTCATTACTTTCCTTTGTCCTCTCTGAGGACCTCAGCATATTCATTAAGCTCCTATTTGATTAACCTCAGTGAAGAAGCAAGACAAGTTAATAGCTTACTATGCTCAAGTTACTAAACCAAAAAGTCAGCATTATCATTCTCCTCTTTGTCAGGGACCCTTTAGATTGAATCTTTAGAGAGTCTTTGCGAGAAGCCTGGGAGGATAGGAGGAACTCTTAGAGGACTGGAGAAGGGCAAACATAGTAATTCTCTTTCTACTTTCCTTTGGTTTTGTTTTTTAAAGGTGCTGGGGGAAATGAAGGGAATTGTAAGCTCATCAGTGAAATCTTAATCCCAGAACATTTTTTTATCAAGTTATACAACATTTGCTTTATAAGCATGTAGAGGATAGTAAAATTGATAAGCAGCCAATACAGATTTACCAAGAACAAACTCTGTAGACAATTTTAATTTCCTTCCTTGGCAGTATAGCTAACCTAGTGGATTAAAGATAAGCAGTAGATGGATGAGATGTCTTCAGTTCATTATTCTTTTTCATGCTATGACTGCATGTGATATTCTTGACGCTATCTCATGTATCATTCTTAGAAAATGACTAGGGAGCTCTACATGAAATCGTTATAAACTGAACATACAGGTGGTTGAAGAAAGGTCTCCAAGTGTAGTTGCTAATGGCTCAGACAGGTCCAATGTATCTTAGCTTTTTCTTTGCTATGTATTTTTCATAGGCGCTTGCTTAGTAGAATAGAGAGAACTTGTTTGTGGACAACAGCAAGCTGGGATCTCTTAAACCCACATTTGCATATGTTGCAAATCCAGACAAGAATTCAGAATGATGGCAATAAATTATTTTGAAGCTGTAGCCTGCAGACCCAGTGAATCCACTGATTGCTTATAAGGAGTCCACGAAAGGTAACTTAACAAAAGCAAGCCTACTATCAGTAAGTCTTAATTCACTACATAGGGTCCTATGCTTCCACTGGAACGTTTATAGGGGTTCATACATGAAAAAAGGTTGAAAAGCAGTTTTCTTGACAACTTGGAGAAATTGTCCAAAGACAAAGGCACTGCTGAGGTCTCAGAGTACTGTATCCAGTTTAGAGTTACTAACTTTTTCTTTTAAAGGGCACAGACATCTTGGAATGTTTCTTAAGAAAGTGTAATAAAGTGCTTTGAAAATATGGCCTATGAGAAAAACTCAAAGGAAGTGTGTTTGTTTCATATGGAAGAGATATCTCTCAGGAAGTGAAAAGCTTTGTAGGAGATACTATCTTCCACTACAGGAGGGCAGAAAAAAAGTTAATTGTGCTGTAGTATAACTTGGGATGGGTAATAGAAAAATAAGAACTGCCTTAGGTATGCAAAAAAGTTTCTGTGGCAGATGTCTGATACCCTGCAGCTATTATGTGGTTTAGCCCTCTTCTTAGTCTCAGTAACTTGTTTGTGTGCATAGTTAAGCATTGAAATAGATGACTTAAAGATACTGTGGAATATCCATTGAGATTAGAGGTTTACAAAAACAAGTTAGACGCAAAAAAGTTTTGAGGATGATCTTACTATCCTTGATTGTATCTCTCAGTACGAATTAGATAAGACGATCTTTTGAAGTCTCTTTTAGCTCCTCCTGTGGTTTTACAAGTATATAAACCATCTGAGTCAAGGGGAAAGCAAACTAACTGGCTCACAAAACAAGATCTAACTCCACAGGAGTGAGCATTCATGCAGAAAATCTTATGCCAGAGAGTAATACAATGGTATATTTCTTTAGTGGGCTTGCTTGTGACCAGAACCAACAGGAAAGATTTGGTAATCATAGGAGCAGAATTACCTTTATCTAAAGAAGACAGAGGCATTCTCAGCCATTTGAACCAATCTGTAAGGTTTACCTTTCCACATCTTTCCTAATAATTAAAGTAATTGTGTCAAATCTGTTGTCGTCTTGATTTTATTCTGGTGAACTGGAAAGAACAGGTTCTCATAGGGTACTTAACTAACAATCAGGAATCTCAGTCACTAGGGGCGGCATCCAAGTACCCGAAGTTTTCCAGGCTGAAGTACTGCTGTTGAGCACATAGTAAATTTGGCAGTAGCAAATTCTGACCAAAAGCACCATATCTTACTTCATTATGGAAAGGTCATGACAAAATTAAACCAGAGTTAACATCTTCCTCCTTTTAAAAAAAAAAAAAAAAGTTGTTTTAAAAAAAACAAACTGTACCTTAAGTATGGTAAGAGCTTCAAAACCACAGAAGGAACCTAATCCTTGATTGTGTTACAGGGATAGTGCAAGAAGAACCGTAACACTTAAAAAGCAAACAAACAAACAAAAAACACTCCTGTATAGTTGGATTTAATTGGCCAGTTTAGAGATATGTAAATAAGTCTCAAATGACTCTAGATCTTGATGGAGATTTAACAGTTAGCCAGAGGAACTGTCATGTTTAAGACAAGAAGGGAGCAGAAACCTTCATAATTAAACTGAGTTTTTCCTTGGTTTTAATGACCTTTCTTACTCTGTATTGAATAGGATCTATGTGCTGTGCTAGGGGACCCCTTAGATAAGGGGTTCACCTGTACAGTCTTGACTTCAGCGGAATTTAGAAAAGCTTTCTAAAAGTGAACCAATATTTACCCTCTTTGTAGAATATAGTCTCAGCTTTTAAGTCTGATTGTACCTAATTTGTCTTCCTGTTTAAGTGTTGGCTCTGGATCATGGCTTGTTTCCCAGCAGTGAATGAAATCATACATATGAGCATATGAGAGAGGTAAAATCATTTTTCTCGTTTGTAATTTTTGTTTCTCACAATAATTATACATGGCTCTGTCCAAATCTGTCATGTCTTACATGCTGTCATGCTGTTTGCAGAAATGGTGATTAATGCTGTTTGTGGATTGGGAGAGGAATAACAGTCTAATGTCTGCGTACATTTTGTGCCTGTTTGTCTGCCTTCCTCTGGTATTTGGCATGTCTTCTAATTTCATGAGAACAGAAGAACTGACATGTTCTGGTCAGGCCAAGTGTCCATTTAGCTCAATGGTCTCTCCAAAGGCCTCCAGTAAAGATGCTTGGGTAGAAATATGTAAGAAATGCATGAAATATATGTAGTGATTCTTTCCCATGGTTGGGTCCCCTAATTACTGGCTTAGGAAGCTTTTTAGCTAAAGGTTGTATCCAAGTAATTGTTTAGCAGTGGGTCTGTCATTCAAAAATTTAGTTCCTTTTTGCATCCCCTTATGCTTTTTGTGTGTCCAAATGTCTTGCTACAGTGATTCCATAATTTAAGCATACGTTGTGAGGAAAAAGCATTTCTTGTCTGCTTCAAATGTACCATTTCATTGGTTGCCCACTAGCTTTTGTTGTGAGAAATGGTGAATAATTTTTCCTGTTCACTTTTTCCACGTGTTAGTCATTCTGCTGGCCCTGTGCTGTTCTCCTTTGTAATTTTTCTTCTGTACTGAAGACTTCAAATCTGTTTGGTCTTGGAAGGTTCAACAGTAGAAGTTACAATCTCACAAAGCTGTGAAAACACTGCCATTTACTTTGTGGCTAAAGCTCTGAATTTTTAGTTTCCTGCCAGTAAAGCTAGGAAAAAATTTCTTTAATTCAGGGAGGTTCTGTGAAGATTGGTTAATGACTGTGTTCAGAAATTCTGAGTTAGATGATGTTTATAAATTAAAGAACCACCAAAGTATAGTTCCAAAAATGATGGTTACTTCAACAAGTAGAATATCTCTGAAGTTCCTCCCTTTGTATGCTGTACATAGTCATTAATGGTAACTACTGTTATTTGATAAAAGGTATTTCAACAGGCATGTTCCTAAAATAGCACTTGTAATTAACGGTGTTTTATGGTTTCTCCTTTTTTAAAAAAAAATTAGAATAATGACTGCAATCTTATTATGGCATCTTTGTTTGAGAAACATGTTGATGAACAGTTGGCATGGCAGAGAAACAACATTATGTAAAACTTCAGTTAAGTGTGAACAAAATTACTCAAGAATTTTAAAAAATAAGTACTTGTTTTTGGTTCCAAAGAAAATCATCCATATTACCTGATTGTGAATTGGATCTGAACTTGGACCCACGTTTTGGAGCTTGTGCACAGATTTTCTCCAAGGGCCCTCACAGTCTACTTGTGCCTCTCTTGCCTGTCCACCAACCAGCACAAAAGTGCAAGTGTGTATATTTGCCATACAGTAGTGAAAAGGATGCTATTGGGGTATTAATGTGGCAGATTTATAGGAGCACTATGCAGTGGGGAGGATTAGGGAGCTCTGAATATTGTGAAGAGCTGGGCCCGGCAATGCTGTTTTAATGCGAATGTGTTGCATGTAAGGCTGGTGGTGGGAGGAGGTTCAGCAGAGAGGCTGATGGGATGTAGTTCATGTGGCCTGGCAAAATAATGTCCAAGCCCTGTTCAGTTGTTCTCTCCTGTATTAGGAGGAACCGTATTGCTCTCTGGTATTAGGGAGTACACAGTCCTTGCGTGTCTTTAACATAGTTGTGTTAAAAGTGTTCTTTAGTGCAGTCATGCTACAAGGCGTTGTTCTTCCTGGGCTTTCAGTTAAGTTTTCTTGACTGGGGTCTGTGCTGCCTCTTCTTTCTCTGAATAATTTTTCATGCAGTCAGTTGATTTCAGCAATTGACAGAAAGAGAGATTGCTCAAAACTAAGGATACCTTTGTATTTTACAAAAATAGGTGACCACATGGAGGAAGGACTCTGAAACGTCCTGTCAAATCTCTCAGTGAACTGTGAAGCCCAAATCTGACAAAACCAGGATTCATTACTTGCAGAATTCATGGAGCTACTTGCTTTAATTACTGTTTTCCATGGCTCAGGAATTCTTTACCATATAAGGTTTTATTTTAGATGCTATTTTTCCATTAGCAGCCAAACCCACTATAAATTTTAACTAAAATAATTCGTACTTCACTACTCCAAAAGTTGATGAAATATCTCTTTGTTTTATTTGATTTCTTTATATAGTGTGTTAGAAGCCCGTCTAGCAGTGAGAAGGATCCAGTGGATGACTCATTTGTTCTTACTGCTTGCTAGGTTGCATAGAGAATACTGGGTATGTGCCGTTTGCACTTCCACACTAGAAGTTGCAGTTTTGCACTAGACCATGTCACCATCTGCCAAATGTGATTTGGAACTGTATGCCTCACAGAACTTGAAATGGAGACAGGAAAAGCTCTGCTGGAGAGCAGAATAAAGACCAGGTGAAAGGAAGGGCCAATATGTGGCCTACTATGAAATATTGAGCTTAAAATTCAGGAAAAATATTTGGTGTCTCCCTCCTCTGCACATTTGTCAATGTTGTTTTGAGTTATGGGAGTCAAAAGCAAACTGTAATTTTTGGCAGGTAGGCTGATGCTTTTTAGCACAGTGGTTGTAAGTGGTGACTTTAAACATGGTTTTCAAAAGTAATGGTTAGTACTGTTATCTAATAACTCATGCTATGTTTAAGCTAGATTATTACAGTCCTTTTGTTCTTCTGTATTTAAATGTTGTAAAATGTCCCTGTTCTTTAGAAACAAATAATTCTGACTGGCAAGGCTTATAAGGCCAGTAGATGAAATTTAGTGTACTATTAACATTGTAATTAAGTATTTTTAATGTTTAGAAATCCAATTGTTCTGTAGTAGTCAATAAGAGCAAAATTTATTCCCACTGATGCCAGCAGGAGCACTTGAATTAAGCCAGTGTTTAGCACTTTAAAAATCTTTACTTTGAATATATACCATTTTTTGTTTTATTTATTTTTTTTTTGTAGCTAAGTTATGATTTTATATTTGCTTTGCTGTTGTAAAAATCTGGTCAAAGAACAGTGGATTTGGGGGGAGGGGTGGTTCTTTGTGTCTTGTTTCTAGGCATTATTCCAAAGTACGCAGTTAACATACTTTATAGCTTTTGTTTAGAGCAGCTTTTTAATGCAAAGATCAACACTGAGTCCTTTTGATACAATTTTACAAATACTTAATTTGTGAACTTTCCTTTAAACTCACCATTAAAATTTAGTGGAGCGTGACTTTTAAAAAAAGTGATTATCCTGTGTACTGTGTTTTACAGAAGAACAAAGACCACAATTTTTTTTTGTGCAGACGATTTCGGATGATTTGAACGATTTTACTACGTCTAGTAATGAGAGAAGAGGAGAGGACACTAGAATTACTTGTTGAGAGGGCACAGGAGATCGTTTTGCTGCAATGAAGGCAAAGCAAAGAGCTTCTGTTGGAAGCTCTTTTATTTGGATAAATTTATACCGTGATTCACTCCTTGGTGCCCATGACAGAAGCTTATGGTATACGGTAGATGCCTTTAGGCAGAGAATGAGCAGCCAACTTTTCATTAATTTATAACAGAGAGACTGGTGGGAATGTTGTACCATGTTGTGGAGAACTTGCAGTGAATTCCTTCTGCCTTAAGCAAGCTAAAAATAGTACTCTAGAAAACGTATGCTTTAGCCAGACCCTTTGTTTTCTTAACCTACATTTGAAAAGGGGTTAAAGCAGCTTTATGGAAGTAAAAAGAGCCAGAAGTACCTTCTGTCTTTTTATTTAAATCTTGAAACTATTAAACTGTTGAATATAGTTAAGAAAAGATTTTAAATTTTTCTGTAATGTTGATATATGCAGTATGGCTGGAATGATTTGGGGAATTTGCCTATGTGTCTATATGCAATTAGTAGGTTCTATTATAAACCTCCTATGGTTTTGTAAGCTATCTATATCCTTTTGCCTTATAGCTATTTTTATGTTCCCTTCCTTTCTGCTCACTCTGCTAGGGAACGGGGCTGATCTGGCCCATCTGCGAATGCTGGATCCAGCGGCTCCCAGTAGGCAGAACTAAGGAAGAATTGTGCTCTAGATAAGACACGTTTTCCTCGGCCTGTGTGCAGCAGAGTGGTAAAGTTTGAAGAAATTTTAATTCCTACAGGAAAAGGAACAAAGATAAAAGACCCTGGTGCAGTGCTTTGAAAGCACAGTGGTGGCGTGGGTCACGGAGGGACAGCTGCCAGGGCAAGGAGAGAGGAACGCAGCAGCGAGCGGTTGAAGTGCACGGAGGCGCTACAACGCGAGGGCCAAGCGAGGACAAAGGAAGCTGGCTGCAGGGGAGAGGGGAGGCTTCCAGAAAGAAAGCAGTAACTTGTGAGCCCGGTGTCCTGGTTACGTTTGGGTTTCTTGATCAGGTCCCCAGTTACGTTCAAGCAAGGGAAGAAACTGAGGGAGGAAACTGCCCACATGGATTTTAATTATTGCTGTAAAAATATAATACA
Organism: Struthio camelus; assembly: GCF_040807025.1. Classification (NCBI taxonomy): domain Eukaryota; kingdom Metazoa; phylum Chordata; class Aves; order Struthioniformes; family Struthionidae; genus Struthio; species Struthio camelus. The sequence goes on along the minus strand of NC_090982.1, from coordinate 63,275,047 downwards.
TTTATTTTACAGTATTTTAAAACAAATTTTAGACATGTAGCTCTCAATCTCTCTGCTCTCTGCTTCAGAGAGCAAAGACTTAAAATTGCAGGACAAAGCTGTGTTTATGTAGTCCAACTACTGCATGTCCCTGAGGAATAAATTGTAAATGGCAGAGATGTTGCTCTGGGGAAGAAACCGGCCCCTCCAGGAGGGCTTCACATTTTACTCAACTCTGGAGGGAAGGCCCCGACTGTAACCCTTTCCTGCAGATAAATGACTATGCTCTTTTCTGCAAAAAAGTTTAAAAAAAAAAAAAAGGACTACTGGAGTATTAAATAAGGCATTATTCTGCTCCCCTTCTTGCATAACAGTCAAATTGTTAGAGCACTTGGCCATGAAGTGAAAACCAGGTGCATTTCTGGCCGCAGTCTGAGGTGGCTTAAATTGTGGCACCCAAAAAAGGCCCTGAGTGCCCAGCTGGCAGGTCACCAGCCCATAGCCACCCTTTTTCTGCCCCACTGAAGCTGTGCTACCGCCAGCAAACGGTACAGCCGTCTCTGTGCTTGAAAGAGGGGGAGGTTGCCCTGACCTAGTTATTTAGTTCAGTATGCTCAAGGAGAAGAGTTTGGAGTTCTTCAGCTCTGCTCTGGAGACTATTCTTTTGGTGTTAAACGGTAGATTAAATTTTAAGTGGTTGCAGACTTCTCCATGGATCTCACATTGATTAAAACATTATTTTGTATAGGTTCAGCATATTTTGGAAAAAAAACAGCTGCAAGCTGACCAAGTATCACTAATTTAAACTGGTATGCGTGTGTCCCAGAAAGGGCAGGCATTAGTAATTCTGCTCTTCAACCAGTTTTACTTCACTAAGCATAGCTCCCTAGGGCAAAAAAAAGTGTATTTTTGAAATCACCTGGAGTGGTGGTGATTTTGGTGGCTCTGACGGAGGTTTGTATAGTTTGTGTGTCTATGATCTTGTGAAAAGAAGAAAGAATATGAAAATATCAGGCATTAAATTAAGCTGTGTAACTCAGATATGCATGTCAGTGCGTCTGAACCACATGGATTTTCATGGTGTGTAAGTCCATGAATGGAGCTCCTGTCATTCGCTCAGATGACGGTCTGACAAACATGGTAGTACTCAGAAATAGCAAGGATGCATTTATGAGAAAAACCTTCCTTAAAATTCAAACAGGAAACAAATGGAAATCCCATTAACATTGTGTTGAACCAGGAAAATACTCTTAATTTGCAGATATCCTTTTGACTGCATGCAACAGTGTGTTTGTTTTGTAAAACTAGGTAGAATTATTGAACTTAAAAAGCTGTTTGGGGTAGTGTAAACACATTACTTACCCAAAACACTTAAACTAAGGAAGTGTACCCTTCATGCTTCCCTTAGGAATTAATGCATTGCTTTAAGTGGTATGAATTTACACAACCTGTAAATGGAATAAGCAATGTAAACTATGAGGGATTAAAGGTATTTTTTTTCTTTCCTCCTCTTTTTTAAGGAGTGTCCTTGATCTCTTTGCTGCGCATAGCCTCATTAGAAAGAGTTATACTCAACAACACTAGTAGGAATTTCTTGTTTGCTTTCAATTTCTAATCTATTATTATTTCTTAATATTGACTTTAAAATCCGACTTGATCGTGGCATAAATATGACATTGAAAGTTGCCATGAAAGTTTTTCTTTCATAGGAATATTTCAAACTTATTTAGGCCTCACGGACAGCTTTTCTGTGCGTATCTCAAAAGTTCTTCTGCTGAGTGCACTAAGAATAAGCGTCATCTGATGCTTAGTTTTATAGTAAGGGCTCTGTTTCACAGTGTAGACAAAAGCATTCAATTTGTTTTATGCAAGCATTGAGAAAAATTTAAATTGGGTTTATTAAAACTGATAAGAGGATAGCTGCTTCTTTACTATCTTCATGAGTAATTCAAGAATCTTTTCCCACTGCCAGTCTTTTTTTTTTTTTTTGCTTCCCTTTTTAGTTTTTATATTAATTTGTCTAAACATTAACTTTTTTGTCATGTTTTCACTTTAGATCATCTGTACCACAAATGCAAAAATGTCAGTCCAAAGTTAATGTTTAAAAAAAAGACTTGAAGAAAGATGTCTTTCCATACAGGCAGAAAAATGGGAGTTGCAGCGCAAGTAGTCTAAGACTATTATCTTAAAGAAATGTAAGTTTTTCAGAAAATTGAAAGGAAAAAAAAGAATAGTCTATGGCCAGATAGTCGATTTGAAGTTGAGGAGTTTTTAGGCGATAGACTCTTTGGTACTAGAACTTAGATTTTACCTAACTGAAAGGTTTTTTCCTTTCACCTCTAGGCCCTTCTTTACTTTCTCCCTATCAAAAAGTTCTCTGGCTTCTATCCTCTTCCTTGTAGGGTTGGATCACTGTCCTGGTGTGATGATCCAGGATAGCTTCTTGGTTACATGTGCTGTTTTGTGATTACAGAGGACATGCTTTACTGTACATTGATCTTTGAGCAGTGCCTATTGGGCTGTTCATTTTTTTCATTCTTCAATAGTTTATTGTCTCAGCTGTCATGTCCATGAATATGAGTTGACATTAAAACTATGAAATGTTCTTCATAAACAAGACTTTGCCTTTCAAATAGTAATACTCTCGTGCTGAAATAAACTTTTTGACCAAAAAGGCAGATCTAGAATAGTAGGATTCTTGAATGTTAATCATTTAGTTGTACAACAATAGGAAGGTAGTAAGAGTAGATAAAAGCAATTCACTATTAAGAATTTTGCTGCTGCAGTACTATGATAAACTGTAAAGTCATGAATACCAATTTTAATGAAGAACATACTTCTTGTAGCATAACGTGCAACTTTGTTTTTAAGTAAAGATAAATTTTCCAAAAGCTCTGCAGTTTCTCATTTTGAAGATGTGGAAATAGAAGATTCCTATTTTCTTTATTCTACAACAGCAGCTTGCTCTGAATTTCATTCTTGCTAGTTGATTATTGATCTGATTGCTTCTTGTTTATGTAGGGAACACATTTTAACAAGCCAAATGTGAAATGCATCTTACTGTTACTGAATAACAACATAGAAAAAAAGAAATCAAGTGTGACTAAAGGCCATGTGAAATTACATTCCTGGCCTGTGGGTTCCTGATCCTCTGGTGCATGTAATTCTTAATGTTGTCAAAAGCAATCGTTAAGGTAACCAAACTGACCAGTAAAAAGCTTCCGTGATCAGGCTTTTTCAACCATCTATGCATACGTTTGGTTGTAGCGTGATTATGAAAATACTATATATGAGATTTGGGAAAACAGTATTGATTAGAAAAACCTGAAATAGTATTTAGTATTAATCTTTGATTCTAGTTGTAAACAAATATTTGTTTCAAAAGTCAGAAATAAGAAAGATGCTTATGACTGACTGCAGAAAACTATTGCTTTCAGCATGAAGCTTTCAGTGCCAAGCTTAATATGAATGTATGTCATCATCCAAAATTGTTTGTCTTTCTGAATGGCAGTAACTATTTAGACACTGGATGGATATTTTACTAAGCTTTTGTCCTTACAAGTAAGCCTGGAAAGATTGTTCCAGTACTGAGTTTAGATTCTAATTAAAGAAAAAAAGAGGAGCTTTTTAAGAATTAAATGTTGTGACATCTAAAGATGATATCTGCTGTGTAAAATATGTAGAAATATGTAAGTTCTTAAATTTACCAAAGTGTTGGCAGTCATTACAGTAAAGCTTTTAATAATTAGTTCATACAAAACAATCAAAAGCTCCTCAGAAATAAAATGCAGAGTAGGAATGTTCAGAATCATAGATATGTGTATTGTCTACTCAGAAGCACTTTTTTACTTGGGTATGGATATTGAGAGCCAGGTATTTATTTCCTGAGGGGCTGGACTCAGCTGCTGCTAGCAGAATTCGAGCTGTTACTGCAAAATAGGAGAAATACAGGTTGCAGTAGTACAAGCCACACACAGTTCCTACCATGCTAGACTGAGTGGGTCTAGCACGCAGTGCCTGGACAATGAAAGAGCATTTCTGAACCTGTGTTTTTGCCAGAGACTCTTACGCTGTCACTGTCCTGTCTGGACTACTTGAACTGTTTTCCTAGATAGGATTTATCAGTGAAATATCTTTCTGTGCAGCTACATGGCTATATGTGGTTAGCTGATATCTACTTCTCGTCCATAAAAGCACAGCCATGTCCGCATCAACAACTGTGAGCAGATGCATAGGGAAGAGTAACACAGGGCAAGGACATACAGTACTGTGTCAGAATTTGTGTTCAATTTGACTGTGTTTGAAAAATCATGGTGAAAAGTAAAGCAAACTCAGAGGCTATATGACTAACTAATTTTGAGCACACAGTTCTGAATTGGTTTGTATCATATCTTACTATGTAGTGTCAATAACTAAAGGTTTTGCTTCAGTATGCTAGGATGTCATAAAGGTGGGCTCAAAAAGTACAATTAGATATGGTGGCAACTTGAAGGCAAGTACCAGAAGTGCTGAGAATACTACCTTTAAAGTGAGGGCGGAGGTCTCCCTTCAAATATATGAAATATTGGGACCCTGGCAACATATACTGAATAAGCATCGTATATAGAATCAACCATGTGTCCAAATACAGATTAGCTTTCCAAAAAAGGAATGGAAGAGCTGACTTCAAAATTTGTTGGCTATACCACAGGGACTTTGCTGTTAGGATGGCTTCAGCTGTGACTCGGTGCATAACGATTAAGCCAATATCTGATGCACCGTTTCAAACGTTTGGTCTTTTAGTATTTAAAACAAGGTGAAGGAAAAGTCAAAAACGTGTACATGTTCAAAAAGTTAAGTTCTAGAAAGGGGAGTCTGCGCTTTCGTGATTAAGACAAGGTGGCATTTAAACTTTTGTAGCATGTTAGTGCCAGAGCTGCTTTTGAACAGCATTAACAAAAAGTTAAAATAAGTTGGATCTATTTATGTTGGCGTGCCTGCAGCACTGTTAAGTGTGATGTAGAGAAAAGACTGATCATCTTATATTATGCAACTGTTTATCAGATTAGCAGCCCTTTTTGCAAAGGTATCTTGTCTGTCAATTGGCATACACGGTTGGTTACCAACCTGCTTAGCTGATGAGGTGTGTGGTTGTTTTGTATGTCCCCAGGGTTAACCTTGGGCGCAACGGCCTCTGACTGTAGGGGGCTGTTTTTTACCAGGTGGTCTTTTCTAGTCGTGTGTTCATTGGGTGTACAGGTTTAATAAATACAAAAGATAAATAGAAGGTCACATTTTTACCATTGAGTAATTAGAACTGAACACCTGAAAAAAAATGAAATTGTTATGCCTGTTTGAAATACTTTAAATGGCATGTATAATTTCTAATGCTTTCTTATTTGTAGCAGAAATACGAAAATAGGAGCTAATTGAGTAGAACCGAATTATTTAGATTGTAGGAATCAAAAAAAAAAAAAGAGCTATTATGCTAACCATATGGGCTTTTTGAAGTAGTTTTCAACTTGAGAACAAGCTTTATAGAATACTCTAGCATGTAATCTGATATAAAAGAAATTAGTTCACATTAATATCTGAGAAGACTATTACAGATGCCTAGAATATACTCCCAGAAATTAACAATATTTAATATTAATTATTGTGGCTCTTTTTTTAGTTAAATTTTAGTTAATCTTTGGGAATCTTTCATTAATTTATTTATGAGTAGGAGTATACTCCCCCGAAAAATACTCTTAGCATGTGAAGTATTTTTAACAGGAATATACCATCTTCAGAAGATAAACAAAATACAGGTATAGTTACTTGAAACACAATCAGCTGTGTTTTTTGTTCTGTTTTATTTTATTTTTAAAGTAGCATATCCTTTTGGTGACTTGTCGTGTGTGGAATCTGAAGTATCTTTATACGCAATCCTGAACGTGCTTTGCTGGCTGAACTTTGTTTTCAGAAGACTGGAAAAAGTTGCAGAAGCTTTACTCTTTATTCTAGTATATGGGTTTCCTTGCTGGGCATTCAGTGAAGGCGAAATCTTTACTCAATATGTGGCTGACAGAACCCCATAAAGATGCCTACCTTTTGTTAATTATCGTGGAAATTGCCTTTCTGACATGTGCAGGGTCGTATTTCTAATGTCCAGCTTTAATGCATGATTATGTATGAACTGAGAGATTTATTGTGTGATTAATTTATTTGCTGCTGTGCTTCTGGATTACTCTACACAACTTGATTCTTGCCCTCTTCACATGCTTCCAATGAATCTGTGACTGAGATTGATAGATGCTGGATCTCTGAGATACTTGTGATACTTTTTTTTTTTTTTGTTGACCTCAATTCAGAATTTAGAAGATGAAGACAAATTTTAGGATCTTAATAGTAGGTGCCCTGGATGTTTGGGAATAGGATAACTCGTGTACTTTGTTCATTTTCTAACAGAGTTACATATAAATCTTATTATTGCAGACTTGATTTATCAAAACAGCAGTTCTGTCAGTTCTGTCTGATTTCTGGCGGCTAAAAAGAAGCACTAGAGAAGTAAAAGACATGCCTTCGCTCCATCTTTTTTTTCTTGTTTTTCACCTCTTCTATCACTTCCTTTCATCTTTCAGAAATCTATCTTTCTCTTACTTTGAACAGTTATATAGCTGGAAGAAAACCCATTATAAACTTCTGATATTTTAGAAAAATACTAGGATGCTTTTTTATTTGATTTAAATAATATTTATGTTTATACACCTAGATCTTTTGTTATGTGTGGCCGATGTGTACATGGAGGACATTTTGAATTTCAAAGGAACTAAGGAAAAGATAAGATGCCATTTTGCACAAACAAGCTGTATCATTCCTGCACAAGTAAAAAAAATTTTTTTTCAAGGCATAATGGGGGATAACGTTCAAAATGGTCCATTCTCAAAAAGCCAAACTCAGAATAGCTAGCCTTGCTGATTTTTGTTACGCTATTTGATATAATACAATCAGAAGTTTGACAAAGTCCTCTCTGTATATGGCAGAATATGTCTTCCTTCTGTGTTAAGTACCTAGCTTATTGTTTAGGTATAGAAAGGGGAACCTGTTCAACTTTGCATGTGAACACTCCTTTGATCCAAATCTTCCTTTGATTCTTCCTTGTTCCCCGAGGTATCAGTGTGGAGTAAGATTTGGTTTCAAGGCACTTCCCTCTTGTAAAGTAAAAAAGAGACTCTCATGATATTTCTTGGTTCCCCTTTTGTTTTCATTTTTTGCTTAATTTGCTCTGGTGTTGATTGGTGTTCATCCTTGTTTCATAGAAGGCATTGAATAGTTGCTGTGATATTTTTAAGAAGGTATGAAGTGACCCTAACTTGGATTTCTTTTCTGTCTCGTATGATAAAGTCCATTCAGTGCTTGCATGTTATAGTGCTCTTCCTTCCTCCCCTTCTGCTGGAAACATGAGTGGATTAATCTGGTCCAAAACTGCTGTATGGAATCCCTTTGCTCTAAGTCAAAAAGGTCAGTGCAAGTCTGTGAATCATTTTATGAAAATACTGGATTGAGTTTCAGACTTCAAGTCCCTGCTGATGCATTAAATCCTTCATCGTATTAGCAGGGGAGAGGCAGTGGACCTTTCTTTAGCTGGATAAATACAAGAAGTGTCAACTCCAGATGCTTTAGGAGAGAGACTCCAGACAAGCGTTTAGTACAATTACAGAAGGACAAAGTGGAAGAGACCCATGGGACTCCTACGTATATTGAATTTCATTTAGCCTTTTGGTCACGCTAGCAGAGAAAAAAGCTATAGGAATCTTTAAATTGTGTATGTTAATATTCTTTTGGCTATAAATATGTGGGGGTTATATTTTTTATATATATGTGTGTGTGTTTTAGGAAATGGTATTGGCAGAGAATGCTCACACTAATGAATTCAAGGTACGTGTCTTCTCGTGCCCATAGCACATGGAAGACAAGTTGGGAAGCATCTGTGCAGGAAGATCCCTGGTGTTCAAAGCGCAGTGACTGGTGAGGGGACCAGTGTGGGGACATGCACCTCCCCACCCGCGTGGGGACGGTGCTGTTCTGCCATGAGTGGGATGCAGGTGGGGGAGAGAATATTATTTTTTCACCTGATCTTTCTCTGCAGACGGTTAATGTCTGTAGATGTGTCCGAACTTCCTTTACCGACAGGAAGTCTGCAGTGATTCTTTACAATATTAGATCATTTTAAATGAAAGAATAAAAGTCAAAGTTATTGTTTACAGTGAATTGATGGATATGGTAGCCATGCTTACACAACCTGACTGCTTTTTATGTATAAATAAGGCTAGTTGGTGTATTTTAATCCTTAGTCAAACAATATTGTTTATCCTCTTAATGTTTCAGTGCTTGAACACAGATTTGCTAAGGCTGTTTCTTCCAAAGCAAAATGCTATCTGATTGCATCTTCTGCATTATTAATCTTTCCTTTGTACTATTCTTTGAGTTACATAATGAAATTGAATATATATATAATAATCATAGACAGCAGGCCGTTTTGTGCCTTCTGACTTATGCACTCAGTTATCCTATGCATTTTAAATTGAAGTCCTAATTAATGTCAGATAACAATTTTGCTTAGCAGAAAACTTTTAAAACCCAACTGTTGTTTGCTGTGGAAGACAGACTTTTTTTCTTTCCTTTTATAGCTTCTATTTACGTAACTAATAAGCATTCTGTTAGCTGACCTTGCTTTCTTCTGCTCCTGTTCTCCTTGCTCACTTTAGGAAGCCTGGTAAGTTCTAATTGAAGTCCCTCGTCTGTTCCATCTAAGGTGACTCAGTGTTTCAGTACGCTTGAGACGGGCCACATAGGGGAATTCTGAATTTTAGTTTTGTTTCCACTGTTGCCAATACCAGCAAACTTAAATAAATAAAAGGAGGGGGACAATCAGAATCCAAAATAATGACCTAAAAACTCTCCGAATTTTACACAGAAATTGATTTGTGTTATGTATTTGTTGTGCTTGGAGGTTTTATTGTGGGTAGCTTCCTCTGTCTCCCCCACCCCGTTGTGCTTCTGTTGTCATCCATGTTTCTAGTCCTAATGACTGTGGAGGAAAGCTTGAAAACACCTTCTCTTATTATGTGAGGTAATCATAATCACATAGTCTGGCATTTGTGGTTTTAAGAAAACACCAAGTATTGGGAAGTTCGCAATAAAGTTGTAGGAGCTGGCAGTAGTGTCTGGTTTCTTTAACTGACTCAACAGTTTGCTGTGACTGAACTTAAATTTTGGCCTTTCCTTGACTTGTCCTTGTAGATGACTAATTGTTACTTTAAGCTTAGCATTAAGTTAAAAAAGAAAAAAAAAAAAAAGTCAAAACGTTCCTTTCAGTTACCCTGAGCCCTCCCTACCTCCCTCAGTCACTGTAAATAAGGTTGCTCCTGCGCTTGTTATATGTATAGGTCAGAAGTCCAAGCTAAGGTCGTAAGGCCACAAATGCCAACGTAGTCCAGAGGTTCATTAAGGCCAGTGTCTGATGGCCAGCGGCCTTGAATACAGAGCGGTCTTAATCTGATGCTTTCGTAGCCTCCACTGCTCTGCATTTTGAGGACTTACTTGGCCCTCAGAGGGCAGTTTTGTGTTTAATAGTATTCAGTGGATCTTTCCTCCTTTAACGTGTCCAGTGGTTTCTTGAGCAAATCTGAAATTTCACATTCACGGCAAACTGCAGCAGATTTTCTCAGCATTAACTGCACCATGCATGAGGAAGTGCTTTCTTGAACCATGCGTTCCCCAGTATCCTTTGATGCTGTCAGTGCTTGCATTATAAAATAAGTGAAGGGTTTCCTATTCTTCTTTTCTGTGGTTATCAGTATTTTATAGATAGAGATTTCAAGAAAATATATTCTTACCACTTAAATATCCATCTATTTGAAACAGGTTGACTCTTGCAAGTACTAGAAGTCAGCTGTAGAGGCCAATGAAAAAACATGTATTTTCTGTGTTGTAGTTCTGTGGGCTTTTGTCACTTCTGCATAATTTTAAAAAGTTACCTGACAGACCATAACGTGGATTTTGGCTATATGGGTAAACTACAGGAACATCAAACAAAGAGTTTTAGGAAGGAAAGCTGGATTTTGCTTTTTTCAAGTTACAGTGGATGGCTTCTCAAGCAATTATTAATGATTTCCATCTGACAATTTTTTTTTAATCTTACTTAGTAAGGAAACAAAAATATTCAGCAAAAAAACTTCTTGGATTCATGATGTTTTCCCTTTGCACTTTAGGATACCATTACAGATGCTTGTGATTATACTCTCTGCAAATAATTATCAGAAAAATTCATCTGTTTTCCAAGTCCTGCAGAACAACAGATGTGGAAGTGAGTTTCAAACAATGTATTCTAATCATTTGCATGTGGACACAAAAAGAACTACAACTCAGTGGGAACTGATTGGATACTTTGGATACTTTGTTAGTCAAGCATAGTAGAGACTTAGCATTTTTCTTGTGCTTCGTTCTCTGAGCGAGCCCTTTGAAAGCAGTGCTAATAAATGAACAAGAAAAAGGTCTATTTCGTGTATTTAACTCCTTTTCGAAAGTTAAAACCTCTGGGAACCACCTGAATTGAGCTGGGGAATATTACACATATGTGTATGTGCAGTATACATGTGAATGTGAGAAAGATTGTGTGTGTCTGTATATAATTCCTTTATTTGAAAAGTTTTTCAATGCCATAAAAGATATTGGGGAGTAAAATAAGCTCCATATCATCTTTGCACTTTCAAAGGCAATGACTTAAACCAGCCATTTGTTACTGTAAGAGATTTTGAGTCAATGTTCAGTTGCGGAATACCATAAGAAAGCAATTATCTAAGAAAATTTATTTATGTTGCATTCTAAAACTCAACCTTCCTTGGAAAAATCCTTTAAAAATATAGTCAATACCTACAGTTTTCTGATGTATTTGTATTGCAGGAAAAAAGTTAGTACTTAGGGACTCTGGAACTTGCAACTTCAAACTTTCCAGAATTATGGTTTTGAATCACAGAATCACAGAATGGTTTAGGTTGGAAGGGACCTCTGGAGATCATCTAGTCCAACCTCCCTGCTCCAGCAGGGTCACCTAGAGCATATTTCCCAGGATCACATCCAGACGGGTTTTGAATATCTCCAGGGAAGGAGACTACTCCTGACTACTCTGAGACTCCACTACCTCTCTGGGCAACCTGTTCCAATGCTCTGTCACCCTCACAGTGAAGAAGTTTTTTCTCAGGTTCAGATGGAACTTCCTGTGGTTCAGTTTATGCCCGTTGCCTCTTGTCCTGTTGCTGGGCACCACGGAGAAGAGACTGGCCTCATCCTCTCGACACTCCCCCTTCAGATACTTGTACATGTTGATGAGTGCACTGTGCACTCAAAATCAGTGCACTGAACAGTCAATGAGACCTAAGGAATTGTTTGATTCTTGTCCTTGGGATGAATTCTGACCAAAAAACCCTCAATTAAACAGATAAGATTACACCTTGTTTCAGGGTTCAGTAGTGAAATCCAGAGGCTCCCTTGGAAGTTTCTGAATTACCATTATCGTACTATGTTGAAGGCTTAAAGAGAGCTGTGAATTCAGCTGCAAGTAGTTTTTCTTGGTAAAACAATAGAGTTGACCCAAAAACCTGAAGTGGGGCATGAAGAGTGTGGTTGTGATGCATCTTTCCAGCCTTCCAAGGGACAGGAATGGTGGGAGTGTTTATATCCTCCATCTCACCGCCTTGTTGGCTGTCCCTTGACTGTTCACATTGCGCATGCATTATTACGTTTCTTCTGTTAGCAAGGAAATGGCCAATGTCTATTAAAATGCTTATTACTAATAAAATAGCACAGATTAATGATCTAAGAGATTCAGAGAACAAAAGGAACTTTCAGAAGTGGTTGTTATGTGTTCGAAAGAAGTGTTGCTCTTAAGTTTGTTACAGAGGTCGGTTTTCTATGAGGGTTACAGTGGAGTTCCCGTGTTCTCACAGCATCTTTTGTATGGATATTCTAAAGCTTGTGCTTCACAGCTTCACAGTTCACAGATGAAGTGACCATTTTTTTCCCTTTTGTCTTTGTTTGTAGGGAGGCCTGTCTGACCTTAGTTTTTCATGTTTTGTTTCAAAATAAATTTTTTCATGGATATTACTTTGTTTATACAATTGACAAAAAAGAGCTATTTAGAATAAACAGCTTTATACCACCGTGTCTTGTTTTTTAGGCTCGGTCTAGAATGCTATAAATGGCTATTTCATGTTCTTTAAAAGTGACTTTATGAATGTAGTTGATGTAGATATCTTGCGCATGGTCAAACCAAAAATCCTTGGTCAGGTGAACACCCTCTCTTGAGTTTCTGTACAGAATGTTAGGACATGATCTTATGATTATTGTAAACTTTCTTCCATATTCAATACCTACCTACCTTTGGGAATGTAAAGGTCAATCAGTGAAAGACAACATGCAAGCTAGGAAGGCCAAGCATCCATATTCAAGGAAAACATATCTGCATAAGATTTATGTTCAGTTATTTGTAGTTAGAAGCATAGAATAATACAGGTTGGAAGGGACCACTGTAGATCATCTGGCCCTGTGCCCTGCTCAAAGCAGGGCCAGCTTGGATCAAGTTGCTCAGTGCCTTGTCCAGCTGAGTTATGGATATTTCCCAAGGTGTAGGCTCCACTGCCTCCCTGGGCAACGTGTAAATTTTAAAGTTCCTGTGGTCTTTCAACATTACCTCCAGCTGGGAAAAGTTTGGGTAACCCTCCCTCTGCCCCAGCTCAACCCCCATGTAAATGGAGTCCTTGTTGGGGTATTCTGCAAGCCTGTGATTTGAGTCTAAAACCGGCCTATGACCTTCCAGTTCAGCCTTTCGTGTGCCTTTGTGCAGGAAATGGTAAAGGTAGCAATCAGTGTCCTTTTTAAAGCATTAGTTTATAATAGTCCTGAAAAAGAAAGGAAAAGCAGAGACTGAGATTTCTTTTTTCCCTCTGAATCCAGAGACTTCAGGTGCAATTCTTCTGCTCATGTGCACGTGTGTACGTAGAGACAATCTTTCACAATAGAGTACCTTCTTTGAGACAGTAGAAAGAATAGTAGAAATCTAGAGAAGTAAAATGTTATCACTAGGAGCTCATAACTTGTAAACAAGTTAGTTCACAGTTATACAGAACTTAACCAGATGAAATACTCTAGTAAATGTACTTTAAAGAATAAGTAGAACTTCTTACAAAGTGTGCTGTGACAGTCTTCAAGCAGGACTATTACAGCTTCAGGAAAAGCTAATGAGTGAGAACCAATAAAACCCAAAGGTTCTGCTTGTCATATGACCAGAACAGACTGATTTTCTGAAAAGAAGATAGTCTATAGCAGTGTTTAAACAAATTGGCTCTGGAGTAAGCCTAAAATGACAAAAATTAAAAAGGCAAAGAGAAGCTTCTTTGTGGTGAACAAAACCACGGTTAACATGTTTTTTAGTTGCTGTTGAATTCCCAGTGTCCCTGGGGCTAGCTATTTCTTCCATCCGCAAGCAGAGTATAATTTTTAACTCTTACCGAGCAGTGGCTCCCTCATTTCCCCTTCCTGGTATTGGCATCAAAGGAATGTCTCTGCGTCGGCTTGTGACCTCCAATGGGAAGAGCTGGCTGGCTGGACTTAAGTGGCTTATGGCTTTTTGCAGAGCGCTGTAGAAACTGCAGGTTGTTCTCCAGAGCTGGAAAACTGGGCAGATTACACTTGAGTAAGGGTTTTTATTTCCATGACAAGATTTACTTGTACACTCAAGGAAGGAAGGCACGTGACATTTTGTTCAGGACCTCTTTATTTATTTATTTATTTATTTATTTATTTATTTATTTATTTATTTATTTTTAAGACTGAAAATTGATTCTGAAACGCGAGCTGGAGAACAGTTAAAAATAAACAAGCTGATGTGTTCTAAGGGTTTTTTTTTTAGCTTTGAATATAAATCTGAGCACATGATAGGACTACTGATGGGATTGTTCAGCTATACTAGTTTTTGTAGAAGGAACTGTGCTTTTATGTCACACTGAATGACCTAAATCCTAGAATCTGTGACTCAGCGAAATCATTATATGAATCATAGAAGGCTTCATGTTTGAAAAGCAGTTTTTCACTGGTGGAAGGCTCAAAAGAACTGTAATAATAGGTAGTATCTATTGTTGCTTTAATTTTATAAGCTACTTTTCATGTATATTTATCACTGTATCTCTGGAGATGAAAACGGTGAGGGAGACATGGAAATTAGTCCAATATAGAATATATGCTTAAGACAAACAATGTTGTTTATCCTGACACCATAGAGGAGTTTGAAGCTGTATTTTAATAACAGCTTGTTCTTGGTTTAGTAAGTTGGTCCCTAACTGTATGTTTGGTTGCTTTATTAGAGGTCTTAAACCTATAGGAAGTTGAATGTTATTTTGCATTTCTTTGTTGGGGGAGGGGGAAGATTGTGCTTAAGGAAGCATCATCTTTAGGTTAAAACCACAAAAGAAACAGGTTCTTAGTTAGATTGGAAGAATCCTTTGTGGTGCTGGAGCACTGAAAAACAGGCATTTTCTAAGGGAATTTGGGAACTTTAATGATTATTTCATTGATTTATAATAGTCAGAGCTTGCATCACTATGGCAATATTCTGAATATAACTTTGGCCTGAAAAACAGGTGTTGGATTGGAGAGAAAAAAAAAAAAGTGTACATGTGTATATGTGTGATATAATGTGCCTTGTTTCAGAGCATCAGGGCAGGATGGCCATGCAGCATTCAGAGATAGTCTCAGACTATCTACCATTTAAATAAAATGGTATGTTATTTGCTAACAACTTAATTGTTAAGTCTACAGTTTGCTGTCTCTTAAGACTTCACGAGAAGATAACTTGGCTGTCTTCCTTTGAGACAGTCTCTTCCCTTTCTTCCAGCAGAGTACTTTTTCTGTAAACTTACTGTTTTGTGGACCGTGGTGTGTAGTAATCTGGGGATAATAATTTGGATGCTAATAATACTCTTCAGAAGCTGTTATTTTTAAGGCACTTGACATTTAGAAAGAAGAACAGCCAAAGCCTACCAACTGAGTCTAAGTAGTTACTGAAGAAATAGCTACTGGTAAGAGTATTGCAAGAGCAACTGAATGTCAGGCGAGCGCCCTCGCCTGCCCAGCCTGGCCTCCCCGGGCCTGTGCTCGCCCATGGGCTCCCAGTTCAGCCCAGTCCTTGTCCCTGCTGCGTCACAGGTCCCCAGTCCTGCTGGGCGAGCCCAGCGGGGTGCTGCCGGGAGGCCGACCCAGCCCAGGTCCCAGGTTGCTGCCCTGTGCGGAGCCGCCTGGCTCTTGCTGCTCCCCGATGCCAAGGTGAGGGCCGCAGCATGGAGCTGCTTGCTAAGCTAGGGCTTAGCTGCAGCCGTCTAGAGCAGTTTTACAGCCAAAATGGGGCTAAGAGAAGGTTGGCGGGCATGGGTATGCTTTTGCAGGAGAGCAAGTGGTGCGAGGTCCTTCCTCGCAGAGTGCACCATCTTGGTGAGGCTTGGGCTGTCGTGCTTCTGGCCGCGGCGGGCTCCATGGAGTGAGGCCGAAGGGCTGGCCAGGGCGCAACATGCCGTGCTGGCACTCATGGGAGGTGACCTGCCTCTGCTGTGCTGTCCCTGTCTGCGAAATGTACATACAGCTTAAGAAGCAAGTTATAAAAGTAAAATTTTTTCAATATTTTTACATAGCCTTGAAAGTAAACAATGCATGTGCTTTTATCCTCCCATGTAACACTAATGGCAAAAGTTCCCACTGATTTCAGTGAGTGTGGAACTAGACTCATTAATGTTTCATATTATTAATTTCCAATAGAGTTTTAAACATCTATTAAAAAATACACTGTAAGATAGTATTCGTTTAGAGAATAACTTCAGTAAAAATGTATTTGTGTATCTTTTACCTTAGTATTGGCATATTTGTTAAAGAAACAGTGATTTGATTCACTGATCGCTCAGGTGCTTGTTGAATTAGGTAACAGGCTAAGAGAGCTTTCTCATTCACAGTGTAGGTCTGTTAATGCCTCTGTATTTATTCTGTTTAGTTTTGTGGGAATTGCTAGGATTATAAAAATGTAATATTTGGTTTAAACGTTTTAACGATGTGTAAAACTAGGCTGTGCCGCTTTCTCGGTCAAGGTGTTGTGGTGGGAAAGCAGGAATTAAGAACATGGATCAGCAGTGTATTAGAAGTACATCTGGCTTTTATTAGGTGTAAACTTCAGATCAGGTGCATTTGGGTGAAATATTTGCAGTAGTATAAAAAGTAAGAACTTTTTTCTTTTCTCATTGAAACAGCTTGCAAGTTGTTATGTTGCTCTATATAGTATGCTAATTTGAATTTGCTTTAGATTGCATACATAGGTAGTATGATCTTGTAGACTAAATGAGGTAGATAGTAATGGAGAAAATAAAGACTGAACCTTTTTTTTTTTTCCTTGTCTGTGTGTGAGAGAGTAATTAGCTTGGGAAGAAATGTTAAAAAATTGTAATTAATTTAGATTTTTTTAACCTGCTAGCAGTATGTCCCCTAAGAAAATACTTTACCCTTCTTGTTTTGCTGTTATTTCTGAAACTAGACTTAATGGCGCCTATTAAATAGTATGTTTTTTTTTTAATTTTATACTGTTCTGCATTGATAGCAAAAGACAATGAACCCATAGACTGAATTATTTCTATTCATAGTGGCATAATTGGTCATACAAACTTTCCTGAAGTAAGTAAATACTTCTTTGATTTGGATACTCACTGTTGTATAATACATGGAAGTATTGCACAGTAGTATATCTGAAGACAAAGCTACTTGAAAGAGATATTTAAAGATACAGCGGATATATCTGTGTTCTTTTTTAATTTTTGCTTAGAAGCCTAAGTGTTCGTGGTTCCTGTTGTGTAAAAAGTCGGTATATGTGACAAAGGGATGTTATCAAAATGTCTCTATTGGGTTAATAGTGGCTAGCTTATTTGCTTCTCCTGTTGACTGTAAGTAAAAGTATTAAATCCAGAATTCTGTCTGGAATAGAATATGGAAGACTCTCCCTGAATTATGCCAAAATATTTCTTCTTCGCAAATGAGGAAGTGCCTGAAAATTAAGAAAGTCATATTTTCTTTGGAGGAGAGGGAGAAAGGGAATGCCACAGCAAAATTTACAGGTGGTTTAGTAGAAAGGAAGACATGAATTTTTCTTTTTCTTTTTCTTTTTTTCCCAACTGTTGTAGAAATCAGTATGAGCTATTGTGACACTTATAAGAAAGAGCTCTTGAGAGAAAAAGCGACCATACACATGTTTTTTTTAATTCTGTCGTACTTGGAAGGATTTTGATTTCGTTTTGGCCATCGGGGATGTAGAGAAAAGCGCACTGTGTGTGGTTATGGGGGAGTGGAAGGCACATGAGGTTTCTGGTTTTGTCACAAAAATATTAGACAAAAACTAGTCTTTCTTTTTGATATAGTGCTTGCTCTCCTTCTTTTATTGGTATTTGTTGTGTTTGGGTGAGGAAAATCATGGCTGTGCATTTGGCAGGTAGATAAATGTATGACAAAAGGCTCTTTTGCCTTTACAGGCTGACCCTATCTTATCCTGTCTATATCACTTAATTTTCCTTAGGAGCCAGGACTCCCATGTGAGAAAACTTGTTTAAAAGCACCACTTAATTCTAATTGTCTGAGCAATCCATTGATTTTTGCATATTTAAAATAGATCTTGTCGTTAGATGCTTGAGCAGGTCGGGGTTTAAAAGAAAATGATTTAACCTTTTTTATTTATGACATGTAGTTAGTCTCTGCCTCTCTGAGCATTGCTGTATTTTCATTGTCGTGTATGTTAACTGCTTTAGAAGCAGAAGGGAGAAGTTGGATCAAAGCTGCTTGATCCAGTCCCTTTGATTTTTCTGGTGGAATATGCTACGTGCCAGGAATTCAAAGGCAATTTGAGGCCTTGCTTGACTTTCCAGTATTCCCATTATGTTTTCCTCTGTCTGTTCTCAGCAGCATGCTTTGATAAGAGTCCCGCACAGATTTTCCTTTGTGAAACCACGTTCTCAAAAAACAATTTATACCTCTTCATTGGATTCTACTGACTTGCTGGCTCATTTTATTCTTGTAGCTAAAGAAAGGTTCTCTGTGTGTCCTGTCCTGATATATGGATAAAAATGCAGTTTTCCTTATTGTAGGAAAACCTGTAATTCAGAATCACTGTATCCTTCTGGTTGGAAGGGACCTCAGAAGGTCTCTAGTCCAACGTCCTGTTCAAAGCGGGATCAGCACTGAAATCAAACCAGCTTGCTCAGCCCTTTATCCATTTGGGTCTTCAAAACATACAAGATTTCACAACTTTTCTGAGCAAGCTGCTCCAATGCTTAATTATAGTGAAGAAAAATTTCTTGTATCCAACATGGACTTCCCCTGTTTGAATTTATGACTATTGTCTCTCGTTCTCCCACTGTGCGCCTTGGGAGATGGACCCAGGCTCTTTACTTGGTTGCGTCCTCTTAAGTGTTTGAAGGCTGCTATTAGGTTTCCTTCCCCCAAGTCCTCCCTCCCTCTTCAGGCCAAATGAGCCCATCCTCACAGGGCTTGGCCTCCAGCTCTCTGACCATCTTGGTGGCCCTCCACTGGACTCACTCAATTTTATCAACACCTTTCTTGTACTGAGGAAACGAAATGGGACATTGTATTCCAGATGCAGTCTAAGGAGTGCTGAGTGAAGGGGAGCAATAGGTATCTTCAGGCAAAACTCCTGTTCTGGTATCCCAGGATATTCTTGGCCTTCCTTGCTGCCAGGACACACTGCTGACTCATGTTTAGCCAACCGTCTGTTAGGACCCCTAGCTCCATTTCAGCAGAGCTACTCTCCAGGTAATCAGTCCCCAGCCTGTCCAAGGGGTTAGTCCATCCCAGGTACAAGACTTTGTCTTTATCCACGCTGAATTTCAAGAAAAGTGCGTGCGCGATGAAAAGGCTTGGGAAGTGTATTCCATAAGCTTGTGGAGTTGAACATGCTATCATAGTCTGTTTTTTTTATTCTGCCATTTTAGAAACTTCTTCCTGAATTATACCAAAATTAAAAATATTGTTACAATTTGTAATGGACTATACAAATCACTTTAAATATAGTTTCAAATTTTGACATAAATTATTAATAGAATAGAAGAAAAGAAAAAGATGCAATTAAGATGCAATTTTGAGCATGCTTAGTGGTTTATGCGTTACTCTTTCACACGTGCTTATTTTGCTTAGTTCCTTGGTGGTTTGCAGTGATAACCAGAATGTTGCATTTCTAACAAAGCAGAAGCGTCACGATAATGAAATGTTACCCATATGCATATCACCTTTTACAAGCAAAGTTCTAGGGTTCCATCCACTAGTACTTATCATAATTAGTGTTTTAATGTTTTTTGCTTTCTTACATTTTACATCCATTATTTTTCTAGGTATTGCCAGACTTCTGAAGTGGTTGACCAAGATCTAAGGACTTAGAACACAGGTGAGTAAAACAAATACAGATTGCTTTAGCTGATGTTTTTGCATGCTGTGTGGCTCTGAAGTTTGACTGCTGCTGGAGGGATGGAAGATATGCAGCAGATTATTCCTCTTAAATATTTTTATTCTTAGCCTAAATTTCTGTCCAGAGGATTCATCTTATTTTTAAGCAGAAATTTTAAGAAGGTGAAGAGGATATGGTCTCAGTGATTGCTTTTGATAAGTGAAACTTATTTTCTCCCACCCTTGAGTTAGAAAATACTGAACTTGAATGACTAAACTTGAAATATTTCAAGCAGAATAATTTAACCTATACTTGTTAATGTAGTAACATACACCGTAACCTGTTGTATTAAATAAGTGATGCCTGAATATAGATTTCTCAAACTTATGACAGTACATGCATTGAACAATTATCAGATATGATTCTAAAATACATGAAAGCCTAGGGTGAGTTAATAAATTACTGAAAGCTGAATTTTTTTCTTTCTTTAAACGCCCAAGCTTATTTCTGTGGTTCTTAGTTCTCTCTGCAAATTGGGGTGTCCTTTGTAAAGACAGATTATCTCATTGATCCCCTATGCCCTGCTTATTGCTGTTCCTTTGCATCCTGTGTGCCAATTGTTTACCTGCTGTGTGACTAGAGAAGCACGCAGGGAGAGGGTAAGGAAGAACTTTTAAATTGTCAAATAATTTTTCAAGTGAATTTTATGTACTGGTATGGGTTTTGATATTTACATTAGTTCAGGTAGTACTCTAGAATGAATGTTACAGGTTCTTGGAAACTTTGTATGTATTCAATTATTTAGGATATTTTTAGTTGTGGAGACAGATCCAGACAAATCCAAACAACATTCAAGTTCCCATTGAAAAATCTGAATTCTCTTGCCTAAAGTGGTAGACTTAATAGGATCCCCATTTAAACTTCAGGAAAATGAAGAACTATGCCAGAAATAATTCAAACCATGTTATACCTCATCAGCTAGTTTCATTCCCACTTAAATACCCATATGTGTATGGATCTATGTGACTTGCTTCACCTTTGTGATATTTCATGCTCTGTGCAAGTTAAGTGTTCCACGCCACACAAGTGCTCCATCATGTTGAAATCAAGGTGTTAATCCAAGAGGCATCACTCTGCTATACCGATCATGTGAACCCACAAAAAGCTCTAACAATTAGAAAGATTCTTTTCAAGTGTATAAGGGAGAACTCCGGTCTGTGCCTTTTTATCCATAAACTCTGATAATAACTGGCCAGGTGACTATTGGCCCACTATTCAAAAGTCACCAGTCCTAAAATTCTGAAAATAAAAACTATCCTTCAGTCATGCTTAACATATCTATATTTTCAGGGAAATTAAAAGAAAATAAGCATAGTGCTTTAAAAAAAAATCCAAGAAACTTGCTTATGACTGCTGCTTGTTGGTGACTCAAGTGTATTTAAAAGTAATCTTATAAACAACTTACTAGCTCATGTGAAGCAACTTCTAATACTTTACTGATGTTTAGTTGCATGGTTTCGAGCTGAAATCATTTCCTCCTTTACAGAGTGCTGATACTTGTTATTTTATGGTTAATATGGTGGCCCTTCTGGTGGGATGGTCTGACATGGGGTTCTGATTCATCACAGAATTTGAGGATATGCTTAAGGGCTGTTGAAAAACAATTAAAATGCTATTTGTGTAGAAGCTAAGGAAGTGCTTAAGAGTTTTGTTGAATAAGGGAAAAGCTGAAGCACCACCTTTTGTTAAATTGGAACCTTGCTCGTTTTATGGGTCACCAAGATGCCATACAGCACTTTCACAGCTCTTGTTAGGAATGAAGACTGAACTGTGTACTTTATGGTACTCTGGCCATGATACATCATAGGCAATTTATACAGCTTTATGCAACTATGAATATAAGGATTCATTCATTTGATGCTCTTTAAGGAGCTGGTAGTTGAGAATAAAGAGACTTCTTAATAATTTAAACCTGCTTCCTGGATACTATTGCAGATTAAGCATGAGTTATTTCACAGCAATGTGCCTTAGACCAGTTAGGATGGGAACCCTATAATGCTTAGCAACATAACAAAAATACTAGCACATGCATAAAGAACGTGAAGCTAACTTAAAGACTCAAGCAACTGTCAGCAGATTGCATAGTTAATAAGGTTAACTCTGTGCAGATGTGATACGTTGGAAGAAATCTGAAATTGCAACTTTTTGCATAAGTAAATATGTAAATAGTTTACAGATCTGCTGCTGAGCCTGGCTATCTGAATTTTCTTCATAGGCGTTACGAAAGTTGTCTTGAAGATGCATTTGAAAATAGGAAAACACTTAAAAATAAGGATTTTCACTTCAGTTGCAATTCTTTGAAAGCATTCTTAATAAAATTGTAAGTGGAAACAAGAAATAAATAACAGATCAAAATGTAAAGGTTAAAATTATTTTCTGATAAGCTTTTAATTAAATCTTTGATATTTTACTTACTCTTTCCTTTTCTCCCTAAGGTTTCTATTTAATTTTAATAGCATTCACTTACTTGTGAGTGAATAGCATTCACCAACTTGTATGTATGCTGTCTTGTGTTGCAGTACAGGCTTATATGCCATTTTTAATACACATTTTGTTTGAAAGAGGTTGCCTAAGCTAAGTTGGGCATGGATGAATCAAAACTTTGATGTAACATTGTTCTTTTGATACGCTGTTGTTACCTGTGACTTGGAACAAGTATTCTGCTTCTCTGGGAATATTTTCAGCAATGAAATATAAGATCAGCAATTCTTCTCTTGATACCACTGGTGACAGGTCATACTAATTGGGAGTAACTGAAAATGACAAACACATGCATGAAAGGCAAACACTGAAATTGGATTAGGCAACAAATTAGGGTTGTATTTCTGGCCTTGGAAACAACTGGGAGAAACCAAGGTGAAGTAAAGCAAGTAAAGTGTCTTTCTGAAGATCTTTGCTTCTGTCCTGGCAGCCATCAGAGAGAGGACAGCCATGGCTTGCTCAGGGTTTTCCAGCTGCCATCCTATCCATGTATTGAACCATATAATTTCTTTATCTGCTTCATGGCGGTGTTTGACTTCAAGAATTATATTTTAGGGTTCTGATGAAGCCTTGTCATATCTCAAGCTCAAAATAGAAAAATTCTTAATGGTTTTGATGTAACTAAAAAATCACTATGTGGTAATCCTGCTTTCTTCACAATGGAGGGATACATATGGAGGCAGGAGGTGGTTTTTGTATTTTCGTTTGATTTGGGATTTTTGGTTTTATATATAATAGTATGGAGGTAGGGGATTTTTTCTCCTATGGAAACAAAAAATGGAGCTGTAGCCAATGTTGCTGGTTTTATTTAGGTTTTGTGTTTTGGTTTTTTTAACAGCCAGAATAAATAGCAAGTTATATACATTTGTACTACTTTTTCTATATGGGCTTTAATATGTGAAGCTAATCACAGCAATCTCTCTTCTGTGTGTGTCTTTTTTGATTTCAGACAGTTTGTCTTTGTTCCTTCTTTGAGAATTTTGATGTATTTTAAAATCACTGACCTAAAATAGTTCCCCATTTCTGTTTAATAGAGACAGAAATAGCAGTGGATCTTTTTTTCATAACATTTCTTTACTTTTGTGTATCATTAGAGGGGAGAGAGGATGAGCTACTGAGTTGAGAAAATATTAAGGTTAAGAGGTCTTTCCTTGGGAAAGCATCGGGAACTTTCAGATGCTATAAACCAGGCTGAACTGATAATTTGCTTATGGAACAACAAATGATTTTATTTCTAAAATTTTATGCAGTTCTTGACATGGGGGTGCCATGCTGCAAGCAGTGAGTAAATAGCTAATGCGGCTGTAGGCAGGAGTGTGGCTTAGGGCTGCCTGTAATGACCCTTGCATTCTCTTTCTACCTCCGTTTTTAACCTGCTAAATTACATTGAGTTATTTCATTTTTTACTCTTTTTGTCTCTTTAGATTTCAAGTCCTTTGGTCCAGATACTGTCCCTCAATGTGTCTTGCTATGCTTTGGTGTCTGTGCATGCCTTCAGCTGTTGCGTGACTATTTTCACTTACAGAATTTCTTTCATGCTGTGACATTAAATCTCAGGGGCTCACTGTGTGACATGGCATCTTGAAGACACTTGATTATTCATTCTGAAAGAAAAAGGCTAGTCTAGAGTACAGTTTAGTTTTGCAGTTAGTCTTACGCAACTGCAGGCTGATGCCAAAAAGGGCAGTACAACTTCAGATTGTTCTTTTCCTCTCTTGCATCAGCCCCTAGCCCTAAGGCGAGTTCAAGGTAAGTAGCTGATTCAACAAAAAAACTAACTTCCTGGCGAGGAAAGCTACATCAGATAACTGTGTTGGCCTGGCTTGTCCTGTGGCTGTGAAATTAGTAGATTCAACACAAGGGACAAACAGGGAATCAGCAACTGGAAGTAGGCAGTGAGAGTGGTACTGTTTTTTTCAGCAACGAGTAGTAACTACACCAGATGAGATGTAGCATGAGAATGATTGCTCCCGAGAGCTGCATTTTACAACTAGATTTTTCATGTAGGAGAACAATGGCTTGTGATGGGTTTGACAGCCCAGCTTCATTTCTGCTGATGTTAGTTGCTGCTGTTACATATTCGTCACTGACAGTATTTTTTTTCTACTATTGCTTTATAATTGACTTTTCTGAAGTAGCAATCATCTTTGTGATCCACATTGCACTTTCTAGGCATATTTCTGATGCCTATTTATAACTTTTGTTTTATTCGTTATTAATTTAAATTGAAGTCCACTTAATATTGCAAATTGAGCTGATGGAAGCTGCCCCTGATGTGATATATTCTACAGTTCTTATATATTCATGATTTCCCCTTTAAACTCTGAAGACACTTCATTTTTCTTTGAAAATGACTTCTGTAATTCAAGTTGACTTTAAAGGGCATTTTTCACCCACTGTCCTTTCTCTTAAAATGTATACACCAGATTAGATTGGTTTATTTGATTTTACTTTCTTTGTGAGTCTTACGTAATAAGATCTTGTGATGAGGGAACTGTCTTTTCTTCCTTGCTCACTCCAAGTGTCTGTGAAGTAAAAGGGAAGAGAGGGGGAAGGAGGAAGAGAAGTGAACTGTTAAAATGATTTTGGAAAATTAGTGACTAACTTTAATCAAAGATCTTTTACAAACAGCTCACACATGTTTGCAAGGATATGAATATTTCCTGTCAATTACATCCACTGCTGAGGTCACTGAGTAAGTCCAGTTAAACAAGAGGCATAGCTCCGCTGCTCAAAATGCCAGCAGGCCTCTGAGAGCCCTGCAGCCCAAGTGGAGCTCCAGCTCGGAAGCTGTCTGTGAGACTGAACTGGCCGATGATGCCGTTAAAACTTCACATCTGTTATTTCTTACTGCCCACTTTTCTGGCAACAGCCAATCTTCATTTTTTCCGTTATAGGCAGCTGCTGGAACTGAAAAAGAGCTTGAGCTCATTTTCAGATGTGCTGGACAGAAGGGGAGGAAAAGGTAAAACACAGTATTTCTGCCATATACTGCAGCACACTGACTTATTTCAAAAGCGTGGGCTCTGTGTATTGCACTCTCTAGACCTGTCTAAAGATGAGCAGACGTGTTATCCGATGCACAAAAGTCATTTGTTACAAATAGGGCCATCATAAAATCCAGGAAAACAGTTCTCTTAAAAATAAGCTGTCAGTGAAAGAACTAGAAGAAAACTGTATAGGTTGAGAAGGACTGCTGTCAAGAATTGCCAAAACTTTGGTTGAGTCTTGCTTTCTGCCCTGGGTGTGATGAGGGATTCCTTACGCAGAAAGCAGAGACATGCACAGAGCTCAAATGTGGAGCCAAGAACTTTATGTCCAAGTAGGCCTGTAGCACTTGAAAGAAATAGTTCTTATTTTATTTCTTGAGACAGACTTAGCTCTTTTCTCAGTCCCTCAGAGGAATTCTTTGTGTATATCCTTCTGGGCCTTTCTGTCATAAGCTGTTGAGGCTGTTAGATTGATTCCCAAAGTTATTAAAAGGAAGAGGAGCATTAGGGCCTCCAAACAAGCATGCAAGTAGCCTGTCTGTTGAAATCAGTTGCCTGTTGAAGTTCATATGTCTAAATACATTGTGGAATTGAAGCAGAAGATGACAGTATCTTTTTTTTTTTTTCAATAATTTATGCAGGCAGACCATGGAAAAAGTAATTAATGAGAATAATGAACTGAGTGGCCTGGGCTGCTAGGTGTTAGTAACTGAACTTTTTATGAATACTAGGTAAACACCAAAATGCCAATTTCATTGATTTTTAAAACAGCATGAGATCAATGGAGATGTGACTTAGTCAAGGACACCTAGTGATGTATTGGCATGAATTCCTGAGACCCAAGTCCTGTGCTGTGATCATGCCACTGCAGTCCCGTTTAGGGGCAGTGCTCCCCTCAGCCCAGTAATCAGAGCACACAGCTATGTAACGTGAAAGGAGTTATGACAGGAGCATTAACAACAGTGAAATAATATGGTTTGCTTTCAACAGGATGCAGTAAGTGGGAGGGAAATGAAATAACGTGCCTGACCAAAAGGTGGATGTCTTCATGTGCTGTATATACCTCCTAAAATACTTAAAAGGTGCCTATTATAATGTCTTTAAAATTAATATCTTAATATCTTATTGTCCTAAGATATTAGAATGGTATTCTGGTGGAATATAGCTAATATCCATGTGAAAATTGAGTATTGTGTAAAAAAATATTTCAATAATGCCAAATGTAGGCTGATGGGGTCTTTTATACCC
Organism: Struthio camelus; assembly: GCF_040807025.1. Lineage (NCBI taxonomy): Eukaryota > Metazoa > Chordata > Aves > Struthioniformes > Struthionidae > Struthio > Struthio camelus. The sequence continues at coordinate 63,248,794 of NC_090982.1, read as the reverse complement.
TTTTTAAAATTGTATTTTATGCAAAACAGAAATACAAACTGAATGTTGTCCCTATTTTTGTACTCAAACACTTTTTTGATGACAAACACTGGTGCTGTGGGGGTGTGAGAAGCATCTGGATAGTACTGTATTGTAAATAGCAAATTAATACGAGCTTTTCTAAGTAAGCAGATGTCAGTCCTTTTGCATCTGCTAATGATAACCGCTGTCCAAAGTTGCATATGCAACAGTGCAGAAAGTTGGAGGCAGAATGTATGCAATTAATACTGAAGTATCAGTGCAAACTCCTCAGCTTAACTGTGTTTTTTCCACCATTCAAAAATATATTTGAAAACCCTATTTAACAGCCTTTTGTTTTGAGAATGAGCTATTAACTTGCTTAGAGCATGAAGAATACTTAAACATCTGTCCTCTGTTTTTTTGTCTAGTTGGTAGAAGGTTGCAGTTGTCCTTTACTGGATCATTTTTAAATCCACCTCTTAGACAAATAAAACAAGAAGAGGAAATATTTGCATAACGATTTATTTGGGGGCAAAATTTAAGGCAGTTGAAAATTAAGAAGTTCATAGTCTCGAAAGATTTTTTTTTTTTTTTAAACAAGGGAAAAATCATTCCCTGCAGAATTCCCTTCTGGTTGTTGTTATTTATTGGAAAAGTTAATGCTGAAGAGAAGAAGAAGAAAAAGAAATTCTGTTACTAGGGATGTTGAAAACATCTGCTGAAATCCAACTAGTTTTTCAGAACACATTGAGTCTATTTCTTTCTGGAAATTGCATACAGTTCATACCCCTTCCTGAAACCATCAAATCTGATGGGAGTATGATCATAAAGTACTGTTTTGCACATATATCAAGGCAACATTATTTTTAATGTAAACATTTCCTAGGTCTCCCTCCTTGGTACTCCCACCAATTCATCCTCAGTTTTTGTTTGTTACTGCGTTTTTGTTGATGACTGTTTTCCTGACAGCTTTAGCAACTCTACCTCAGGGACATTCATGTCATACTAATACCTGTGAAATATAGAAGGGGTGTCCTGCTTAGTCTGTAGATGGGATATCCAAGGGAATCAAATAGAATTGACCAAATGCCATGACTCTCACTTAGAAAGATCTCCTCATCCCATTTATTTTCCTTTTTTTAATCACCAATCTGTGTGTGCATTTCCTTCTTATTAAGCGAAATTGATAATCAGTATTAGCACATTTTAATTTATGGCATACTTCAACAAATGATTTGCAAAGTTCATCACTTCTGTTTTAGGATAGAACTCTGCTAAACAAAAGCATTTTTGGGTAACTTTTTCTTGAATCTGGAAATAACTTGAGTAATGGAATTCATGATAAACAACAGTTTCCTGATGACAAGTCTCAGACAGAGGCTATAGGAAGTTCTATGGGAAAAAAAAAAGTGAAGCAAAACTAGAAAAAAACAAATCTATGTAAGACAGCTGCTGTGGCAGTAATTGGTTTTTGTATTATGAAGAAAGTTTGTCTTTATATTCTCAATCTGTTTTCTTAATTATGCACTGACAGTTTTTCCTCGGGCACGTGGAGAGGGCAGACCTGAGTAGAACTTTGCCGATGGTCTCCTTGAGTACTTATTTTAATATCTTTCTCTAGAGACTGTTGTCTGCTTGTAGTAGTTTCTCTTCTCTGTGATCTTCCATCCAGGAAATGTAGTTTAATGAGAATATAATATCAGTATAATGAATATTTAAGTTATACATGGAATCTAAAAGTAACAACTCAGTCCAGTACCAGCAAGCATGCTAATAAATTATATGAAGTTTACTGTGTTAGTAATTCTAGTGTGCTGTGAAAGGCAATGTCGTGCATTCTGGAATTTTAGCATGACATTTCATTTATTAAAAATAATAATTCAGCATCTAGAACTGATTAAAGAAGGGCCAGTCTTTTTTTTTTTATACTTGGAGTAATTTATTTAATTTTGTGTTCATAAGCTCTGATTCTTATATCTCTTCTTGGCTTAATGACTATTTTATAAAAATGAGACTTGGAAAAGTTTAGGTATGGGTGTGCATAGGCACAAACTGGAAAAACTTGTCTTTGATTTTTTTTTTTTTCTGTTTATTCATCTCAAACTACAATTCTGATTGCTGAAACACATTCAGAACTACCTGTTTTCCAGGCTAGATAATGGAAGGAATATCAGACCTGGGAAACCTGAGAAGAGCCTTGTGTCTTATGATGACATAAGACAGGGTTTGTTCTATTTCTATCTCCTTAATATAACAGTATGACGTTTAGTAAGAGCTTTCCCTGCTTTGGCTTCCTGTCTGCAGAAATGGTTGCATCATCACGACTTTTATGTAAGTGGTTCTCAAACATTTTAGAATGGACTAGGATTTTTCCCCTCCTCCTCCTCCCCCTAGTAATTTTATACCCTATCAGTAAATGCAGTCTGAGCTGTTGCAGACTGTTCTGTCTCCACCTCTTCCTAAATGTAATCAATGACTTATACAAAGATTATTTGCAGGGAGAATATCAAGCTCCAGTGACGTTATCCATTGAAGATGCAATCTAATCTATTCTTCTACCCTGCTGCCAAAATCCTGCCACCTATCTTTCACTGGGCTCACTGCATCCACCCTGCTGCCTGGCCAGCTCTGTACACCCCTAGCTAGGTGTACATTTCTTTTTTTGACCTTATTTTCACTAGTTTGCTTATGCAGAGATCTCTCTGGGGAGAGGAAGTGCCTCTCCCTCCTGCAGCCCAGTTCCTTATGGCCCACAGCCACTGACGTGGCCTGGTTAGCAGGGCTGGATGCCCTTAGGAGAGGAAGTACGCCCAGCTTGTGGGGCTCTTGGGTGGCATTATGGAGAAAGTAATAGGGATCCATAACTGTGGTTGTCTGAGGAAACATACAGAGAGAAAAGAACATGATTTCAGATACATAGGCCTTCTTCAGTGATACTCTGGAGAGGGAAGAGTTTTTGCATTCGCTTACAAATACCAAATAAGTCTCAACTTCGCTGTTAGAAATATTCCTATCTTAAAAGTTGACTTTGCAGAATTCCACAAAGGTTGATGGAAATCAGAGGAGGCAAAGGAAGAAGTGATAAATAGCAAACAGAAGTAGTATAAAAATAAATGCCACTAGACCAATAGTTCTTATAGAATCAAAGGTGAAAGCTATTAATTGCCTGGCTCCCACCAAGTAAATAACACTTGGGTTGTCCTCTCCCCCCCCTTCCCCCCCCCCAAAAAAAAAAAAAAAGTGAGCTATTAAAGGTGTCCAGCACTGAGGTACACAATCTCATAGGGTATCACGAGATTCCGAGGACCTTCTAATGGTGGTAGTATCATCTCAGTACAGTGTTGGGCGCAACTACTTAGGTGGCGTAAAATGGTGGTAGAATATGCAGAAGAGGACAGGGAGCAAAATGCTTTGAAAAGTGTTCCATGAAGTCATTTTAGAACTTGGTTACAGAAAGAAAGAGAAATTAGCTGTTAATACCAGAGATTAATCTGATGGAGGCACTCTGGAAGAGAACTGCAGTGTTTGCTTTCTTTTCTCGGGCTGTGAGAAGGTGTTAGGGCTTAGAGATCTTTTACAAAACTTATGATGAACTGTTAGATTCTCTCCTTATGCTGGAAGCTGATGATATGGAAGACAATATAGCCCCTGGTCTAGGGGCTTGTGCAGGTAGTTGCAGGTATATGAGAAGTCCTCCTGAAATTAAAAATCATCCTGAGTGTGTAGGACAGGCTCATATGTAAGTGTTTGCAGAGGTGGGGTCAATACAGATCTGGGTATGAGTTTGTTCTTTTTTCACTTTTTCCTTTGGGGAGAGGAAAAAGGTTTTTTTTCTATTTCTGACATAAATTCAATGAAGTATTCCGCATCAGTGAAGAGCTGAATTTGCTTAATGGTTCCAATACTTTGCTTTTTCTTAAAAATATTTTGAATCTAATCAAGGACTTCGATTCCAAATGTTTTCTGCCTTAATACAGACCCACTGAAAACTACCAATTCTGTCATGTATCACAGAGAAATTCTGTTTTTATTTGAATGAGTGATTCAGTCCATATTTGGCATGGTTGTAGTCGGTCTTCCTTCTTCCAGGATTGTTAAATTTGCTGGCTCGAGATTCTTAAGCCTTTGCACCCTGCCTATGGTCATTGCTGTGACAGAGCAGCTGATGAGCAGTTTGAGCTCACTCAGTTGTGAGGCAATCAGCTTCATTTATGGCTTGTTCTCACAACTTCATAACTGGATTTCAGTGAGAATCATTGATTCAGATGGGGTCCATTTGTTCTGTTAACTGCCCAGCTGTGGATATATAAGCTCCCCTTTGCTTGCTGCTCCCTGCAACAACAGGTTTTAATTGTTACAGGCTCATAGGAACCAATTACATTAACAGATGTTAAAGGGAACCAGTTTCGTATCTTGGTGCAACGTAGTAATTTGAGACGGCTTGTGTAAGAGCTTGCTGACACCTAGTTGATGGGTGTCTGGTTTTGAGAGTGGAGGTGCCATGGAAATTGCATCACTCTTCTCTCCCGTTTGTCAAGGCCAGGTGGGAATGTTTGTAGGAATTGCAGCCAGAACACAATCTTGCTTGTTTTAGCAAACAATAGCCTACTCTAGAAGTTCATTCCTGGCTGTATGTTAGTGCATTCAACTGTGTGGAACCCTGACGTTCATGTTTGCTAGACTCTGTTTTGTGGAGAGGGTTTACTTTGAGGTCTTTCTGTTTTTTGTTGTTAAATGACAAGTCATTTAGACTATGGAACATCGTCAAAATATGTGAGAAAGATCCATTAGTTCATCTACTTTAGTCCTTTGCTGAGCAGAATTGCTTCCTGCTGGGTGCAACCTGAGAGTAAGTCTTAATATATTCAGTGTTGGAAATGAGGCCAGAAGGCTTTTTTTCCCCCCTCTATGTTCCTCTGTTGAATTTAATCATTTTGGTCATTGCTGGAACAGTAGTATACGCTCCAGGCAATCGTTAGGATTTATGGAGGTTTATATGAATACTGAAAAGCAATTTTGATTGCAGCAGTTGCTTTTCAAAAACTTACAAGCAGTTAAGTTCTTCTGGCAGAAACTTTATAGAAGATAGATTTTTAAAGTTTTGTGGGTATGCAAAGCAGCTGAATTTTAAAATTTGGAATTATGTTTGCATTGCAAGCACTTGTGTGTTTTCCTTCCCTGCTTCTAATTTAGATAATAACAACTCTGAATCTTATGTGACCACTTGCATCTTGAGTAGCATTTAAATGGACTTGCAGTCATGTAACAGAGTAAGTTTTTAACAATAAAGGCTTGACCAGTGCAGCTTTGAATAATGTCTAACTGATGCTATTTATTAATTTTTTTAAAGCTTTTAGCTTGGGATGACATTTTTTTCCCTACCACTAGAATACTACAAATTACCAAAATCAGGAGATTTGTAATAGTTTTAAGACCAAAACCCATTTGTATGTAAACAGTAAGGGTAAGAAGGGTAGGAAGGAAGAAATTGATGAAAACAAGCAGTGTGGAGGTGAGAAGCTGTCAGAGACCGAAAAAGCATGGGTGCTCTGTTCTTAGCTGTTGCTTCTTAAGGCTATCGAGGCTGGTAAAGGAAAAAATTCAGAAAATTTTGCTTCATCTGTGTTCTTGCAGTTGTTTGCCTTGTTCCAACTTGTGTGGGTGGAATGCTATCATTATCATAAGCTGTCCAGTCGATAAAATGTAATATTTGTTTTTCTCTAAAAGGAAAAACCAGAAGTTCTCATTAGTGAAAGTACACAACCAAGAAGACATGTTCGACTTCCTGTAAACCGATTTTATTGAACTATCACTAAGAAATTGTCAGTAACATTAAAAACTCTTTTGTAACAATCTCTTGCTTTTTGTACAACAAAAGCTGATACCCAGTAATCTGGCATGTTACTTAGGGTGTCACGCTCATGCTTTATATGTGGATGCATATGTGTAAAAAAGGCACGCACCCTCACCACAATAATGAAATTATCAAATGTAATTATAAGCACCGCTGCTGTGGTGCCCAAAAATATGACTCAAGGAAGACACAAAATATGACTCATGATAAAATCACAGGAGCTGGAAAACATTTAAACTCCCTTGGTTTCGATTGATATCAGGTATAGTTGCGCATTTCTTTACAGGATCATGCTTGCAGATTCACCTAACTGTTTTGCATAAGCATATTTTTGTGTTATTATTCTTGCTAATAGAAAGGAAAGTAATATCACTGTGAACAATGGAAAATGGAACTTTACTTTCTATGCCAGGTGAAGAAATTATAAGCATTGATTTAAGTAATTATACATCCTCCTTCACCAAGGGACAGTATTAGTTTGACTTAGAATCTATTAAAAGAAAGATATCAAATAAAACGTCACAGAACTTTACAGTTTAATTAGAAGCTAGCGTATTGTAAAATGTTATATGTTTAATAAGAGGACCACTTTCCAAAATGTCTGTAAAACTGGGCTTTCAGTATTCTTATGATTATTTCCATTCTTGTTCATGGGAAACAAGAAGAATGGGAATAACAGGCTCTTAGAACAAATGGAAAATGAGTCCACTTTCCTCTTCAATTTACCGTGTAGATTAATTCCATATTTTTAGCTGTTTGCGCGTGTTCTAATCCAGTTTCTTAATTGGCAGAGGATGCAATGGTGCCGTGTCTATTATAACACTCCAGCTATTTGTAGTGTGCCTAAATCAACTAGAATTATATGAAGTTACGTCTTTTGTCTGATTTTCCAACCAGGGTGGGCTAATCCACCCAGGTTTAGACATTTTTAATATGTTGGCTATGTTCAAATTTGGAATAATCAGCACAACTGTAAGAATCATTACATGATCCATCTGGAGCTAAGGCTTAAAATGAGAGATAACTGTGGCATTTTCAAGAGCTATTCCTATAATGTTGTTTGTGTGCATGCAATTATGTTTGAACAATAAGGAAAAATACCTCTATCTTAAGTAATGTTAGTACAGTAAGCCAGGACTGTCCAGAGTCCATGGAAGGTAGCTGAAAAACTCCTATTGGTTTCGGTAAGCAGTGACTATACTCTTAAAATTGGAGAATATGTAGAAACAAATCTCATCCTAAAAGACTCATAGAGCTTCAGAGTTTGGCATGTTATCTGAAAAAGCATTCAAAAGGTTTTTACTAGATCATTATTAAGTAGTTTTATTTCTTTCATTTCCTTATATTTGAGATAATTTTTCACCTCTAGAGTCTATAGGTCACAGGGTTAAAACAGGCCCTGAGAGAAATGTAACAAATACTAGCTTCAGATGTTTTTAGAAATGCTTAGAGAAGAGGAGAGCAGAGATGGAAAACAGTAGATAAAAGGATGGACTTTTTGTAATTGCCCTAATTGCCTATTTTTGGAACAAAAGCAGTGTTTTCCTCCTTGAGAAGTAAGTGTATTTAGTGCTTTTTTAGCTTTTAAATAGTTTTGGGTAATTTACAACTTTACAACGTCATTTTTTAAAATTGTGATTTGAGGGAGAAGAAAGAGCTAGGCATGGTCTTAAGTTTTATTTCTAAAAGTCATAACAGTCTGATATTTCTATGACATGTTCTAGAGCTAATAATTCTGTCAAAGTAGAACTTTTATTGTTCCATCTAAAGCTATGATACCAATAGATTTTTTTTTTGCCATGGACAAGTTATTTGAACAGTGATGGAATGGAGCTGGTTTGTTTGCCTGCGTGTGGTAAAGTACATACAGTGGTAAAGAACATACAATTTTAATTAAACGGATGTATAAGTCTTTGCAATTTTTTTTATTATTGTTCTGATCATCTTCTGATAAATGTCTAGACTGAACATTTTCCAGTAACTAAAGCAGACTTGCATATAATGGCTTACAGTTGCACAATAGGGGTTGATTGCAGCTATGTTGTTTAACAGACTGCCTTCATAATTTTAACGGAATAAGATGTGCTGTCCCAGATCAACATCATCTGCAATTCTCAGATGTTAACATTAGTATTACCTAGTGTTATTGTTTTCTGTTGCAGGGCAGAATTGTGTGCTTGTTCTCCTTAAAAGTGATTTGAATTGTGCCCCTTCATACCAAGGGGGAGCTCAGCTCTTAGGACAGGCTAGTGCTCTGTAGCTAGCTTGTCTTTTTTCGTGCATAAAGGCCTAAGAGGAAAGTGTGGTTTTGCAGAAGAAAAAAGGAACAACTTAGGATTTTAAATCACACAGACATCTGGGGAGTTGTGCGTGTGGCACATTGACTACTGCTGCACCAGGAAGATTCCGGCCTTTTCTCTGCTGAGAGGAAAGCCTTCCTGCGGAGGTATTCAGGCAAACACATTCAATGTTGTTTAGCTTTTGGGTTTTTTTTTTCCATAATACCAGTATCTTCTGGATTTTGCAGTGTTGTTGAAACTGTAAATTATGTAGCTTCTGACAGTACAGTATTCCAATCTGTATTCGATAGTATTTCAGGGTTTTGTTTACCCCTAGTTACTGCCTTTGAAGTGCAGAGTTACTTCATGCAGTTCTTTGTCGTTCTAAATTGACACTTACGTGTTACACAAAATAATTAGTACCTTGACGTTAAGTTTAGGTCTGAGGCGCAATATTAGATTCCTTGTATATGAAGACTGTACTATTATTGTGACCCTGGTGAAACTTAGAACTTTTATTCTGTGGTAGTCTAGGGATAGAGAAAGAAAGGGGAAGTGAAGCTTGATCTGTAAATTAGGATGGTTCTTCCTTGAAGTCGGTGATGGGTTCTTTGTTTTTTTTTCCCATCTCTGGATTAATAAGAAAATAGCAGCTCTTGGCAATCTATTGTCTTAGGTTACAAATCTTACCATTATTCCATCTCAGATTTTAAAGATGATTTTAGCTCGTAAAGGGCAGGAAAATACAGAGGTGGTAAAGAGTTGGGAGACTGATGGATGCACTCATGCAACAACCGTTTAGAAGTTGGCCAACATCAAATATGTGATGCTTATTCAGAGAATTATATTGGGCTAGAACAATTTTGAAATTTCTTTCATCAGGTTTCTTTCTTACATGCATGAGGTATTGTCCAAAATAGTTTGTAATTGTTTAAACTTGTCATTTACCAGCTAGTGCTGGCTTATACTGAGCCAATGAAGAATTTTCCAATAACATTTTTTAATCTGAAATTTTGCAAAATCTGTATTTTTCGTAGATATCCACTACCAACTTTGACAAGAATGGGATTTCTGGTGCAAACAAGAGACGTTCTTTTGTTCTAAAATAGCTAATAGAGAAGTAGCTGGTCCCAATATCCATTGAAAGCCCCGATTTATGGCCTTGCCCACCTGTACTAGGTCAAAATCCTAATCAGATCAAATTCTCTGTCTTCAAAGTGGTTAACCTTAATTGTTATGATGCTGACACTTGGAAGATAAGTTGTCTTTCTGTCTGGTTAACACTTTGAATGATTTCCATTTCCTGTATAGACTATGGCTTTTAGTTTTGTGGGTAGGGTTGTTTTTTTTTGTTTTGTCTTATTTTTTACCAAGAAAAATTACAAAATCTTTTGCAGGAAGGTAGAAGAGTTGTCTGCCTGATTCTGTTCCTGACAGATAAGTACATAATGCTAGAAATCCCTAGGAATGCTTCCATAGAACCTTCCTGCTGTGTTGGTTGGAAAACTGGGTCATCTGAGTGCTTCATTACTGTAGTTTGATTTATATTACCTAATTGCAGCTAGATTTCCGGGGCTTTAGAAATGTTCATTCCATTAGGAAAAGCAGTAGCTCTTTGTTTAAAGAAGAAAAGTTTCTGGCAGGAGGCAAGGAAGGCGATAAATACTGCCTGGATTGAACCTGTTTTATTTATGTACGTCCTCATAAAATTGTGACTAAAAAAAAAAAATGTCCATAGGTATGTTCAGAGGTCATTGTTGCAAATTTCTCACTGGAATCAATTCAAGTCCTTGAATAAAATACTTCAGTCACTGAAAGTGAGCTCCTCTGTACAATCTATTTTGTTTGAATTTTAATAAGAATAGAGTATCTGCCTTCAGTCTTCAAGAAAAATGAGAAAATATTTGATAATATGAAAACCTGCCAGGTTCCTTTATAATAAAACATGATTTGAAAGTTTGGATGTGTGACTCGTGCATCTTAGTTTCTCTTTGTGTCCACAGGGGTTTTTTGGAAAGTAAGGTAGGTGCAATTGCTTGAGGGCAGCAAAGGCTAGAATGGCCAGAAAAATGTTGCTAGAAAGTCTGTGTTAGAGTGAATTTTCATTAAATTCTAGTGCATTGAGTTCTAAATCTCATTTTGTGTTGCCAGACCTTATGGATAATGTCTCTGATGGAGTGGGCATTAATGTCAGACTGTAAGCTCACTCTTTTGGTATGCTAACAGCACGTGAACAGAATGCTTGACAGTAGGAAGAGACAATGCAGCCTGGTGGCTTAAGTGCTGCTGGTGAATACGAAGGGGTGTCTCTTTGACATAGAAGTGGTGATATATGATATGGGGTCTTCTGTGATGCTTTTGTTTTGGTATGCTGTAGTTGTTCATGTTTATGTGAAGGCAGAAAAGCTATGTTATTTTGCACCGTTCCTCTGTGGATATCAGAGCTGCTTGAGATGTTGGGAAAGAATTTTGCGACATAATTAGGAAAAAAGAATTTTTAGATTGTCTCACTCCTGTAAACTTTCTGGTTGTTCATATTAATTTTGGAGGAGACATCTGGAGACCCTGGCTCCAAGAATTTTAAAGCTCACCAGGCAATTATTAGTAAACGTACAGAGGGGAACATCTGCAACAACCACGGGATCACTTTCTGTGTCTCTCCAAGATCGAGATTCTATGACAACTTCATTTACTATCTATTGTGACTTTGATGTAAAAGAGAAGCAGATGTAAGATATGATCCTATGATATTACAAAGCAACGGAAATACAAGTGGCTTAGCAGCTGTTTCCAGTTAGCCATGACTTTTTGTGTAATTTGGTGGTGATGCTTTAATCCAGGAAGGGAAGAGTATGGGTTACTCTTCCACTAATAAAAATGTAAATATTTGGGCAGAAGAAAAATGATTATGTAGAGCATTACTTTGTGAGTGTAGTTCCCAAACACAGAATCATGATGATTATCTTCTTTTTTTTTTTTTTTAAATGAACTTGTTTTTATAAGGTTAGGTCTCACAAATACATGAGCTATCTACATTATCTTTTCCATAATAACGTGGAAATATTTTTTGCCTCATTATTTTATCCTGTAGCACGCTTTGTTTTCTCTGTGCTCTCTTTCCATCTCCAAATAAAGCATAGGACATTTTCTCCATTTCTATTGTTTTCCTTATCAGTTTGTCAGCATTTTCTTTGTTCTTCTAATGCCAATCAAACTAGAATCATTTTCTACTTTTATCCATAGCTAAATGTTGTGGATCTCAACAGTGAAGGGGAAGGATGACTATCGAGACAGGGTGTGTTTCTTCAGTGGCTATAGCCTGAGACACGGACGTGATGAATTTTGTAAAAGATCAGGTCAGCCAGTAGCAGCAGAAGTTCAGAGGAAAAAATACATGATTACAAAGAATTGACATCTTTACTTAAAGAACATTGATAAATTGAAAAGTTTAATACAGTTTTTCTAAAAGTTTGTGCAGGATCTTTTTGAAAGAGGAGATCTTGTGTTTGAAGTTTGTTTCTTTCTAAGGATGTGTTATAGAGATGTGTTGATAGGCAAATAAGTTAAATATCTGTGAGACAAGGTGATAAGAGCATCCACTGGCAAAACCTCAACCACTTGTCTTGATGTCTAGATTATGATAATACTGGTAGACTGACATTAAGAGCACCCCTCCAGAAGAGCATGATGGCTTGAATAGTTTATGCTTGAGGTACCTGTGACCTCGATCTGCATTCTTCTGTTTTATTTCTCTGTTAAAATGTTCTCATAACTAGCTATTGAAGGAAGTGATTTAAAGTTTTGATGAATATGTCAAAATACTTACTATTCAGAGAACTCAGTTGTTGGCTTTAAATGCAACTTTCAGCAACTCACAAAACATAAGGAAAATTTAAATTAACCTTGCATTCTTCCTAATTAAAAAAAAGAAATTTGACTACAGGCATCAGGTATTTGTGTAAGGAATTGTACATAGAAGTATCCTCCCCCCCCCCCCCCCCCCCCAAATATTGTATCTCTGTAGAACAAAGCTATGTAGACAGAAATTGAAGAACATGGATTAAAATGGCAATGAAACAGAGCAGGAAAATCAACGCAGCCCACAACTAAAATGGTTCTTTTTTTTTCTTTTTTTTTTTTTTAGAAAATTACCAATGAATAAGTGAACAAATACCATTAAAAGGTTATTTTTCACTTCGTGTTAAAAATAGCATGTCTATTAGCTGAAGTTTTTCCACACTAATGCACTAGAGAGGAAATTCAAAGTACTGTAAATTTTTTTTTTCCTAATTCACTTTTTTTTTTTTTTTAATTCTATGGGGTTAGTGAGGGTATATTCCCTATATATGCTAATGAAAGTGTGGAAATGGGCAGTAAACCAAACCTTGCCTGAATTTGATATATATTTGAATATTCTTTTCAATTTCATATATATTTCTCAGCACTAGCTGATCGTTGCAGTCAAAGAATAACAGGTTATTTTAAACTTTGTGAATAGTCTTTTTCAGTCTGCAGACAGATTGGATGCAATTAAATCCAACTTGTCAGGACTCTTCAGAACAAGAGAAATTCTGTGAAAAGGGCTTTTTTTAAAGTAGCCCACTAAAATCTTTGATTCTACAAAATACATATATACAGCTATAGATGCCAAACCCAAGAATCTTTGTGTCCTTATTATGAAATCAGGAGATTAAAAAAAGAAGCATAGACTTATAGGCTGTTATGTGAAAGATGTTGATATTACAAAAAAGAAAGCAAGAAAAAACTATTGTAGAGAGGATCTATTCCTCCTCCTATTGCTGCCAGAGCAAAATCTAGTTATGACGAAATGCGTGTGCTAATGAGAAATTAGTGCTGAAAATAAATGGTAGTTAAGTTCAATAAGGTCATTAAATGAATTGGAGCCATGTAACAAAGACATCTGAAACATGTATTTTGGCCAAGTAGAACAATGAAATTTCAGACTCCTGGGCTGAAATAATTTTGCTTCTCTCCCTTTTCCTCTCCATGTGTAACCTTCACTAGACTATGTTTATTTCTCAGTTAGCTCAAAAGCAATATTTTTATGTTGAAAATAATTGGGAAACTGATTTCAGCTATTTTACCAACAGGTTAATGAGAAATAGCTTTGTTTCACATAGGTTTTTGTTCTCTGTTTCGCAGTGGAGTCCATAAACAAACTTGCACAATCTGCAATTTAATCAAGCTTAATCTTTCCCCCAGCGCCCTCAGGAACTGTCAGTGATGCAAACATTTGAGAATTCTAATTGTGTGTATATAGTGTTACCTACATCCTTTTATCTGTATCTTGGAGAAATTCTTTCCCCTCTGTTATCTGAAAACCAAAATACTTCAGTTAGCATCAGCCCCTCCTGAAGGGAAAAAGGAAAAGGTGATTTTTTTTAAACAAATTTGATAATGTTCCTATTATTTTGCTGTAAGTTGAGTCCCTTTGCTTTCTTTCAGTTGTGCACTTACAGGAAAAACAGTACATCTGTTTGTTTGATGTACACTTGCAACATTTATTAAATTTTTTAAATTACATTTTTACTGCTATGGGGAACTTTTAGATATGTCTGTTCCCGCTCATTCTTTAAACTGAGAGGAGGTATTTTGCATTTAGAGTTAGTATGCCCAAGTCATATGACTGAGAATAAACATATTTTAAAATATGTAATAGAAAAAAGCAGTCCAGACAGAGATGGAGATCCTGAACAAGTATGTTTTTACCTTCAGAGAGCCCAGAGAAGATCCTCTTGCTCTTAGGAAATTCCCGTGGATTAGTTTGTTCTTGCTTTTTATTTGTTTGTTTGTTCTCCAATAGGGGCCTCTCATTGATCCCACGATCCCATTTAGTATCTGTTGTTCTAATTTCAAAAGTACTCTGCCCCAGAAAGCATCTTGCAGTAAAATCGATGTCTTGCAAATAAGAACAACAGGGTGAAACAGAGCAGATTGCTGGAACTGAATGACTAAACCAACTGGAAGCTCATTTTTTTGAGAGCTTGCTTGGAGAGTCTATGTATGGTGTGAGGTGTTTTTTGTTTATTTGTTTGGTTTTTTTAAATGTGTAGCTGCAGTTTCTAACTGTTGAGCTCCTTTGAGAAAAAGAGTTTTGAGAAAGAACTTGGAGGGTAGTCATGGTAGGTGAGGTCATGAAGAGAGTTCAGGCCAAAAAGGCCTTGACTCCAGCATAAGAACAACGACGTGGTGCAAGAATCTTTCCTTCTTGCTGCAGCCTCCTTGGGCTGTGTGGCCGTGTCCTCTGTGTAAGTGCGTAAGCCTAGTGTGTGTACACTGATGTGATGAATGGTGCTAGTCTGTAGCCAGAGAACGTGCCTTCTTTTGGGCTTTCTTTTATTACAGTCTTTACTTGATGGCAACTCACCAGCTTCAACATAATTTGGTAATTCCTTCCCCACCACTCCAGGACCCTTCTCACCACAAATCTGTGCTGTAGACACAGCTCTGGCCTGGAGGAGCTTAGAGGGAAAAGAAGCCACAGTAAGATCTGTAAATCTGTGAAATAAAGACTTAACTGTAGGGAACCGTTAGGGATTCTAAGTTGTGCAGGTCATTCTGTATGCTCTGAGGTGGTCGGTAGATCCACATTTATAATTAACATCCTTGCACTTTAATATTAGATCCAAGGATCTCGAAGCAGTTTGAAAACAAATGATCTTAAACCCCCCCCCCCCCCTTGCAATACAGGCAGGAGTGAACATACTGTATGCTGCAGCTAGTCTGCAACTTGACTGATGTAAACACTTAGCAGGGCTCATGCAAGAGCAGGATCTGATGTCAGCAAGTATCTTTTGGCCGACTTCAATGAGCTGAGACCAAGCGCACAGCGCGAATGTGCCCTCACCGGATCTCCCTGAAACTTAGGTAGGTCTCACCCAGCCCTGGGTTTCTCCACCACCCAAACCCAAGTGATTTGTGTCTTTGGGCTCGTAGGCCTATGAGGTTGTGGTGCGCCCGTACAGGGGCCACCAACACCGGTCACAGCTGCCCTCCTGCTCAGTCTGTTGTAGCTGAACGAATATTGCACTATTTCTTCCAGCAGCGGAGGTGGTGTTTCTCTGACCATCTGACTGCTGTTATTTTCCAAAGCAAGTGTTACGATTGGATGCTGGATCACTGCCCCTTTTTTCAGCTGGTATAAAAGTATATTTTTGTGAGAATTTCCAGGCTTGAGGGCTGGGGTTGGTAAGCTATTGTTTAGGGGAAAAGTTGGTATAAAAGGCTCTTCAAAACTTAGTCTGGAATGCAGTGTCTGAATACAAATTGAATTGTAACATGGATCTAGGAGAGAGATTTTTAAGAACAGAAGGATGTTTTTTCAGTTTTAATCTCTTAAGTGGGTGGGATGTCCACTGGGTACATTTTGGCCACAGTGGCTGAACTACAGAAAAATAAGAGAGACTAAATAAAACTATTTTGTTTTTAAATAGCATAGGTATGAGATA
This sequence comes from Struthio camelus, assembly GCF_040807025.1. Classification (NCBI taxonomy): domain Eukaryota; kingdom Metazoa; phylum Chordata; class Aves; order Struthioniformes; family Struthionidae; genus Struthio; species Struthio camelus. The sequence goes on along the minus strand of NC_090982.1, from coordinate 63,233,192 downwards.
AACAATAAAGCTGATTTCTTTGTAGGGAATATACTGCACACCAGCCTGAGTCATTGTAACATTGCTGAAGTGAAATAGGTTCAATGGGTGACTCTGGAGTTGTGACGATAAACAAAGAAATATTGCTAGTCTTTGTCAGATTTTCTGGTAAAAACTTCTGTTTCTAGGGGCCATAATCTGTGGGGAGGTTTAAGTGATTCCTGTTAAATGTTGCTTGTCTATAGACAGAGATAATAGCTTTGCTTTAGGTAAGCCAAAAGCGTTTTCTCCTCTAAGGTTTTTATATGTCATGCTGTAATTTTTGTAATAAATATCCTTCAACTTGTGATGCTGAAGACCATTATCTGAAATGAAGGGGGAGGTCTTGCTCCCCCCATTCCCTGCTGTGTGGTCCTGCCCCTTTCTCCTGCCAGCTGTTCTGCTTCTTTCCTTCTCTGGGAGCCAGTTCAACTTGCTGACTTAGAAAGATGCGTGTGTGGTTGTTTTGTGGGGTTTTTTTCCTCCCACTCCCTCTGAGTTAATTTTTTTGCTGGGTTAGTGAGTTGAATCACCTCATGGAGGGATGTAATGGTCATGAGAACCATCAAGAAAACCGGAGAGAAAATTTAGCCCAGGAAAGGAGAGAAGGGGGTCAGTAACAGCCTGCAAGGCTTCTCTGCTAGACTAGCTCAGTATAGCATCTAATTTCATTCTTCGCTTCACAATAGTGCATGTGAATGTTTATAAGTAATGTTGCAGATGCAGGATGAGAATTTTAAAACTCTGTAATAGCATCCTTAAAATGTAAGGAAAGGTCAGATTTGAGGTTGCTTGTGTAAAATAAATTCCACGTCCTTTTAGGTGTGTTTCACCTTTTATGATTAACACGATTAACACCTAGTTGTTCTTCATTTAGTTTGCTGATATGTCCCCTGGACAGTCCCCACTGTCCCTTGATCTAGCACTTCTTCCCAGTGAGTACAATCTCCCATCTTTTCCCACCTCACCTAATTTGTTAGGTGCCAGTTCTGCTATCCCTTTATTTCCTACCCACCCGATCTCCAAGCAGTTTTTTTAAGGAACTTTGACTATTTCCTTCCAAAATAGCCCCCCAGTCTAGCCCTTCTGTGCGTTAGCCTAGTCACTAGCAACAGCTTTGCAGAGGGGTGAGAACATACAGGGGGGACAACACTCCCTGTCGACAGCTCTGATTGCATATCTGTTACATCCTGGTGCACAGCCGATCAACATTACCTATTTTTCTGTGGGGATGGTGACTCTGTGTTCTGCTCAGTACTCAGCCTTGAGGGAATGGTGTGCAAGTGAGGATTCAGTCTTTGAAGGTTTGAGTTGCTGAATTCCACCTTCTGGAAGGCTTAGAACTGCCAGATCAGGTTAGATGAGTACCTTTTCGTCTTATATGTCTGCTGATCTAATAAAAGATGTTATCTCTTACTACAGATCTTGCTTCTCTTTCCAGCTAATGTACATTTTAAATTTGTCAGGAATGTCTTCTCCCAGACACCATCTCTGACCTCCTTGAAGAAAAGGTCACCAGAATGTTTTAATGCTGCAAAATGTAGCTTCATTCCCTGAAACATCTGACGTGTTGGCTCAAACTTGTGCAAGAAAATTCAGCCTTAGGCAGACATCTGGCTTGGAAGGTTTCAGCCCAAACTGCTATTTTGGCAAAGCTGTAAGCAATGAAGGCATGTTTTAAGAGTGGAAAATCTCGAACAATCTCTGTACAAGACAGAACTTACATTTTGATAGATAAAGGGAATCTGTGCTGCAGTTCAAGGCTGAACTGCCATTTTCATTCCCTTTCCCTATAAGGGGGAGCTCTTCTCCCCGCTTGAAATTCTCCAACACAGAACTGTGGCAGTTAAATTTTTTCTAACACTTTAGTTATTCTCTGCACTCACAGAGTGAAAAGTGAAGTTCTATGGTAACATAGCAAGCATTTTAAGGAAAACACCTGTGAGTTGCGATGGTGTACATAGCTCTTGTTTCTGATTCCCAGTCTGCACTGGTAATGCCTCAGGAAGCCAAGCAGTAGATTGTGTTATGCAATTCAGCTTTATAATTTGTTCTGGACTGTTCTGAGTGTGTGTATCCCCTGGGCTGGCAGTAACTGCAAAAGCCCCTGAGTGCCTTGCAACTGAATCTCGGAGAAGGTGCTCTAGAAACCTATGGACTGCCATGCGCATCCTGTTTTGATTTGGTTGGTGTGTTATTCTGTAGTTTATAGGCTGGCTCTGTGAAGGGCATGAATCTAGCGTCTGACTGATTGCACTGTGAAAGAAAACTCTGTTCAAATCACCCTGAAATTCTTGCTGCACTTCTATCTGGTAATGTGGGCTTAACCCAGCTACAGCTGGCTTTGTGGCTCTTGCTGAAATTTGAAACTGGGAGGAAGGTAGACAAAATCAGTATAATGATTTTGAATTTATTCTTTATGTTAACGCACACACTTTTTTTTTCCAGTTGTTTCCATATGGTTGTTTTCAGCAGTGCTGTAGTTTTGGAAGGACTCGAATTAGCTAGTGTCTCATATTTAAGGACAAAATTGTTTGTTGGGTGAAATACCTTTCTTTTAAGGGCTTATGTTTCTAGGAATCTAGTGTTTTAATTATCTCAGTTAATACCCTATTATAGATCTGCTCTTTCATATGAATTGAGGTTCCTCGGATCTTCTTTCCTGTGTCACTTTTTTTTTTTTTTTTTTTTTTTACGGTAGCTGGATATTCTTGTTGCTGTCTTCTGATCTCTTGAGTTTGTCTACATCTTTTTCTGAGGTGCAGAGCGAAACATTGAAAGTGAGCGAAATCATTGCCTTCTGTGTCCAGGTAATAGTATTAACGTATCCTTGAATTAGAAATTTTTAGTTTAGTTTTTTTTGTTTTCACGTCTTGTCAGGCCTTTGACTCCTACTCAGCTGTGACCCATTTTACACTTGGATCCTTTTTTATAGGACTGCTAGCTATTCTTCACCCTGTACTTAAACATTTCATTTTTCTTTCTTGCAAGTTGCCCTTTCCTTTATTGAATGTTGTCTTTTTGAGTTCGTGCTATTTTATTTTGTTCTTTCAACAAATAATTGAATAATATCCTGTGTTAGCAGCATTACTGGATGCCTCAAGTACTTTTTTAAAATAAAAACAAAAACTCGTTTACCATCTCCTGACTGGGAATGGGAGAATGGGACAATTTTGAGGTAGAGGGTTTTTTTGTTCTCTTCCCCTTTTTTCTTCACCCAGAGACATTCCAGATCTGTTTGTCTTCAATTTCCTGAGCATCTGAGCAAATACATACCTTCTTGATATACAGCAAAAGGCTTCTCCTTCTCATATGCCATTTCTAGCTGAGAAAGTAGGAAAGCTATTCCAAACTGCATCAATATTGTGTTATTGCACTTTTTTTTCCAAATTCAATCTTTTTGGTGGCAATTAAGTCATAGCTCTTGATATGTATTAAGACTTCAAGTTCATTGTGTTTATGATGTGTAATTCTTACAGGCATGTCTAATTACTGCCTTCTGTTTCTATAAGGAGACTGTTCCTCCACTTAAGATCACAGTGAGAGGCCTTACAGTGAGAGGTCATGGGGATTACCTTTTATTTAAAGGTTTTATTTAAATCCAGTTTTGGCCAAAACATACTTTTTTATTGTCTCTTCCAATATGTCTGTTTCTCTTGGGAGTGTGGTCTCTGAAAGCTCGTAATTGTTGGTACTTTCTCATTGAGGAAACAAATGTCTCATCTCAGAATGTCTTAGTACAACACCAGAATATTTCAACATGGGTAGTCCTCTGGTGTTATAGAAAGGCAATGTTAATATAGTGTAAGCATCTGCTTAAACTGTGAAGCAAAAAACGAGCATTCCTGTTTTTTAGAGAGAGGTGGTGCTCGGTCTTCTGTGATGTTGAGAGCATTAAAATCAGGATGTGACTGGCACATAGTGAAACATTCATCCTAACTACGTTTCTCCATTGCCTGTTTTCTTTAAGAAGCTGTTTTCCAGTGATTTCATGATACGTGTTTATTCTTCTGAACTTTTGAAAGGTCACTCATCATTTCAAGGGCTTTCTCAGTGATTACTAATCAGAGCCTCGCTTCCTGAATACCAGACGAGCTAAGTGAAAACATAGTAACTGAGTCGGTTTGTTGTTTTGTTTCTAAGATTACATTTGTGGATGCATGTTAATTCTCAAAAGAAGCTTGTATTCCTGTGATCAAATAGCAAGGCAGGCCTTATGGAAATGATGAGTTCATAAAATGTTGGCTATGAAGTTAAAAAATTTTTTCAAATTATACTGAGCATTTCTAAATATATTCTATGAAATTTTTCTGCTCAGAAAAAATCTATGCAAACTTATTTATAATTTTAAACATTTTGCTTTTAGTTGAGAAGTGTGATATATCTACAGCCTTCATATTGTGTATTAATTTCTTCTGGGAAACTAAATCAAACAAAATGTTGCTAACAAAACGGATTTCTCTTAATACTGTAGTGGGTGCATGAAAACATTTTGCCAGTTGAAAGATCATCATCATAGTCTGCAATAGTTTTGTGCTTTAAGCCACAATTATATTTTCCCTGGGAGCTAAGTCATGCTAATCAATAAAAGTTCCTTAAGAATGTATCTGGCCAACCTTTCTAAAAATATAGCAATACAAACAAAAAACGCCAGCGAGTATTGCTTGGATTTTACTGCTGGAATCAAATGGGGTTTAATTTCTTGCTTTTGTGCCTGAAAAAAAGGGAGTGGAGGGCCCTTCTCTATTTTCTTTCTGTCTGGTTTTTACAATGTATTTGTTAAACAGCACGTGCAGTATTAATAGAATTGGAATAACATTTGCCTCCTTGGGGTACTGTATTGGAGCATGACTTTGAATTCAATTAGATGAATGTGTAGTATTATTGTCTGGCATAAAAATTTGCTCTACACTAATGCTCTATTTTCCTTAGCAAAATACAAGCAATAGTTTTTAAAAGGTATGTTTTTTATATTCTAGCTTACACAAGGAACTAAGTATGTTTTTAAGGTGAGCATAGGTGCTTTTAAGAAATGGTACAGTAGATGAAGTATTACAGTGTCCTCTGTTCTTCTGGTATCAATGCAAATATGACTTCTGTCTACCAAGAGAGACTGGGGAAAGGCAAGGAGAGGTTTTCTTTGATAATTGTTGCCATACCTTGTATTTTGAAGACATCACTTGTTCTTGAGTGATTAACTACCAATTTAGTACAGTACAACAGTACAGTACCAACAAATCTGAAGTAATGCTTGACCTTTTCTGCTGCTGTCTCAGAAAGCGGAAGAGAAATGTAAAAGTCATCCTTGTTTTTCTCAGTATTGTGCTACTAAACAGTTATTTTTGAACTGTTTCAAAATCAAGTTTAGGATCATTCTTGACTTCAAGCAATATTTATATTTGCTCATATAATGATCATAAGGGTATGACTCTGCAGTATTAGGTAAAACTTCTATGAATCATAACAACTGTATTGAACTCCTGAACGCTTCTTCCCTCAGTTATGAGCGTTTAAATGGTAGTCTGCCCTCAGGAAACTGGATTGTTTGGGATCTGATAATGGGATATAGCAAGTTAAGTCTAACACAAGTTGCATTTAGCAGTGTTCTTCAGTGCGCTGGTATTTTCAGAAGACAAAATGCTGTTTAAAATGCATGGAGGGATAACTGTCTGCTTGTCCCAAGACCTTTCTTGATCTTTTCATCCTAAAGAAATATTAGTTTAGGCTCTGGACTGTAGCCTGTCATTCTAAGAGAACACACTGGGGAAAGATTAGGCTTGTTTGCATAATCTCATGTTCTTCATAGGTTGAAGGGGTTTTTTTGTAGGATTTTTTTTCACCTTGAATTTCTCTGCAAAAGTTCATAGGTGTCCTATTGCTTGGTTTTAGCTGAGGCTGAACTGTTTTTTTTTCCTTCTTCCCCCCCAGCCTTACATTCTTCCATGTTCAAAGGTTAGTGCTATGTTTGATAAGTTCCAGTCCTATATACTATTGCCTTTTTTTGTTTTTGTTTTTAACAAGTCCCTCAGGAGTTTTCAAAGTTCAAGCCATCACTGACCATTCTTTTGCCTACGTTTCAATCATCTGCTGTTTATCTAAAGCTTCTTGTAAAATCCCGTGTCACTTTCCTGGATGATTATTTAACATTTGTTTCATGAAACTTCTGGTTTTTCATATTTTGTACTGATTCGTGGTATAAAGCACTTAAGTTTTTTTTTTTTTTAATGACTTTTCATGCCTATTTGACTCTTCTCTGTCCGCTCATTTTTTCTGCCACTTACTTACAAGTTTCTCTCTGCAAACCTTATGTCTTATATTCTTAGGTTATTATTAAGACTTAACCCACCTGTCCGCACCCCTGCTTTAATGGGCGAATCACTGTGGTTTAAGGATGGTTGGCCTCTGTATGCTGAAGGACCAGATCAGCGTGTTGGACAACAGGCTGATCTCAACTTGGAAAACAGCGAGAAACCTTGGGCAATTGAAAAGCTCCTAACGTGCATAGCAGGGGATGGGCTGGGGAACAGGCAGGGACATGGGTGCCATACAGTTATCTGTAGGCCAGAAATAACCCTTTAGGGCCAGAGCAGAGCCCTTCAGAGCTATTGGAGTGTCTGCCTCTGTTCGGGTTTTGGGAAGCCTTTTGCTGGACTCAGCCCAGTGCCACTGCATATGCTGCTGGCCCAGCTGCCTCTCTGCACCAAAGCTAACAAGGTGTTGGGGAGCCCCAGCTCCGAGGTCCCGGCGGGGACACCCAGCAGTCCCAGGTCAGGCAGAGCTTATTTTTTCCCCTCATATAATCCCGAAGGGGTGGTGCTGCGGCACTGCCCTGCTGCAGTGTCCTCGGAGAAGGGCACAGGCTGTCCAAATGGGTGGTCAGCAGCCAGGCCCTTGGAGCCTGCCTGAATGACCGAGTCGTCACAGGTGCAGCTGAATGGGCTTCGCCTCTGCCATTCCTCTTCATTTTGCCTCACTCCTCTTGCTTTCTTTGAATACGCTAGTTGTGCTTTGACCTTCTCTCACGTCTCCAGCTTTCCTGCACAGGTTATTGTAACAGTTTGTGTTTGCCTTCCAGGAGTGATCTTTGTTCCACTGCTCTCTTCCTGTCACCAGCTGATTCCTATTGCTTTTTTATTTTCTTTTTTTAACCATATTTGCATAAAGACTTGGATGTTTTACTGCTACTTTCCTTCCTCACTACACTTGCAACTGCTCCAGATTTATTTTTAGCATTTCACCTTATCTCTTCCTTGCATTTGCTTGTGGTTTAAGTACTTTCTGCTTGTTGTTTCTTTTTATGGCTTCCTGTTTAAAAAAAAAAAAACCTTAAATATTGGTTTGAAAACAAGGGAGAGGATTGTTTTTACTAGGTATAAGTGTGACCAGCATGTTAGTTTTACATTTCAGACGCGCACGCCTAATCTAACCTAACCTATCGTGTTTTTTGCTTTTTCTACAAACAAACCAACCAGCTTCCCAAGAAGTACAATCAAGTACAGTTTGTATACAATTTTATGGTCACAGCTCATAAAGAAACCCAAATCTGGTACACAAAAGGTTTTCCACATATAAGGACAGAAGTTAAATGTATTATTGTTCTTCTTGCAGCATATTTCATTGCATTTTCAACTGCTGTTAAACCCTCACACACAAGACAGTGTCTGTGGAATCACAAAGAAAACCAGGGCTGCATGCGTGCTGTAAGCAGTATCTGGCTCGAGCACGTGGGCATCGACAGAAACATTGCTGCAACGCTCTGCAGGTGCTTATTCTAAACCACAGTTAGAAGTCAAAATTTTAGGAGTGTCCTAGATCAACCAAATCTTACCAACTCTTCCAAATGCTTTACAGCTTTTCTGATAATTTTATGTTGATCTACCTGGAGTTAATACTGATGGTCTTCCCTGTATAGGGTAGCAGATTTTAGTTCCAGTGAAAAAGGAACAAAGTAGTTTCCTTTCCTGCTTGGGATAAATCCATACAGCAAACAGATATGGATGTTCTTGTGATCAGTGATACGCACCTTGAACACCAAGGAGCACAATTTCAGTTCATCTCCTTCTGCAATCTACGGAGATGCCTTTCAGGCCAAATGAGGCATGCACGTGAATTTTGGTTTTAAAAAAAAAAAACAAAAAAAAAAAACCACAAGCTCTCTTCTCTGGTGCTCTATGAGAGCTCCAGAGCTGCTCAGGCAGCATTTTGAAGTATTGCTATGAAAAGACTCAGTATGAAAACAGGCCACATTAGCAGTAGAGATGCCAGCAATGAAGCCAGTGGCAATAGCTCTGCTACCGAAGCCTGGTCCTCAGAGTGTTGCTCCAAATACACAGGCAAGGAATTGAGGTGGATCTCAGCCCTGCAAGGGCAGAATACTTCAGTGCTTTACGGGAGGACCATTAAGGGCTGTGAGGCATGAAGAGTGGCTGAAGAAGGATGGCCTGCTGCAGAGGGATCCCTGCAGCGCTGACAGCAGCTCTGACCTAGCTGCCTGCTTGCACCAGGCCAGGGGTCTGGGCGGATCAGATCACCAGGAGTATCTACTTTATGAATCTCATCTCTGTCATCCAGCAAAGCCCTCTTTCTAGAAGAGCTGCAGCAGAACCTAGTTTTTGCAACAGTGGTTGTATCATCTCAAGTCACTTGATATTTTCACAGCTTCAATTCAGATGAGATCATTATCCAAAGGAGTGAGTCAGTCTGGTTAGATCTTGTAGCATATTCTGGCAGTGCTGCAAAACAGACCAGGCTCCTCAGACAAGCTTTGAGAGCTTCTACTCTTAACTCGTGGGTCATCTTGACAGCTTAGAGGATACAAAGGCAAAAGTGATTCCAAGAGCAAAGACCCAAAAGGGTTGAATCAACTTTTATTTTTTCTTTTTAATTTTCCAGGAAAAGGCACTTGCATTTTACTTATTCCTTTGCTTCTTTTTAAACCTCCAAAGTTATATCTTACCCCAAAGCAGAAAGTGAAATGACTGCATAACTAGCTCAAAACAAAATGTAACCAACCAGTGTATTTTTAGAATCTATTCTGTGTTAAACACAAAACTAACCTGTCCACTTTTATTGTAGACAGTGAATTAAAGTTCTAAAAACCAAAAAAAAAACCCCAAACCAAAAATAGCCCCTTACTTTTTCATTCCTAAGATGACATTCGCTGAACACAGATTAATGCATCTTCTCTACAGTTCTGTGTAGAACTGAATATCCTTTGATGTGAATGAGAAAGGGGAACCTGGAGCCTGCTGTGCCATTTTTCCCCAAGAGGTATCAAACTTGATGATCTTCTGGGTGTATTGCAAAAGCTATTTATCCAACAGTACTTGGAGCCTGGAGGGTAGTTGACTGCATAGTCTTGAAGTGCATGAAACCTGCTTTGTTCCCATTTTGATTTATTGAGCGGATGGTAGTATTTGGAACTCTTTTTTTGGTTTTGTTTTTCTCAGTGCTTTAAGATGATCATCATTGTGTTGAAGTTCAGCTATTAAGAAGCTTTTATACAACTACTTTTTTTTATCTCTAAATAAAGTAAGAACTTCAATGTTCCCTATTTTTTTTCCTGTTTTAATGAAAAATAAATCACTCTCCTGGAAGAACAGAAAGATATTTTATAAGGGGAAAATGTTTCCAGGGTTTTTGTAGTTATGGTTTTGTAGTATATATACTCTGTGTCAAATAGCAAGATTTCACATAGTATCAAAGTTCTGAAGCTCAGGAAAGGGTGGTCGTTAGCAGCCATTGGAAAGCATTTCAGCATGTTAAGCAATGTTTCATTCAAAACAAAACCCTGCTGGCAAAGGAAGCTGGCTGCAATGTGATAGTGTTGACCTTTTTCTCTCTACCTGCATATTTTTGTCCTCTGCACATTTAGGTAGTGTGTTTTGTTTTATTTTGTTTTTTTCTCTCCTAGTACTTTGGACCAATCTCATAACTTTTATTACTCGTAGGGCTAAACATTTTGCAAAAATACAGAAAATAATGATTTACTCAGTAAATTCAATTTTAGACTAATTACATACTATATATAAAAATATGTGCACAGATGCACATGTGTGTGTATGCATATATATGTATATATACATATATACGCACACACATGCATATACATACACACACACATATATATACACACAAGAGCAGTCATACGGCCTGGATCTGTTAATAATTTTGCCTTTATCTTTAGAAACGTTGTCCAGTTTCAGTCACATTTCATGAGAATAGAGGAGAGGGGCCTCAAAAATACTGTATTTTCTTAGATTTTGGGAGACTTGTCTCCTTTTGCCCAGATAGCCCGTACCTTCCCTAAGGAAATAGTTCTTAACTCAAGTCAACCTGTGTTTGTCCCAGAAATATCTGCACAGGCGCTGAAGTTAGAGTTATAAATCAGGCAGCAATGGTTTTGCTGCTCACACAATTATGTGTTCATCCCATGGCAAGTGGCAGCCCGTGAGAAGCACTGATTTTGTCAAGAAAGAAAAGCAAAGAGAAGAGAGTTGTTTTAAATGTGCATCAGCACGTTACGTGACATCAGCAGCAGGCAAGCTTTAAAGTTACTCATGGGGTTTGTGGTTCCTTCTTGCCCCAGTTGGTTGAGGTATGGATAGTCCTGCACGCCTCCAGCTGATCTCAGCTCATGTAGTTCTGTGGGTTTCCACAGAACTATGCCAGTTTACATCACCAGAATTGACTTAGTATTGTAATTTTACACTATACTATTCATATACTAGACTATACTATTAAGAATTATAGAAAGCTAAATGCTGAAATATTAAAACCAATGAATTTGGCTCTTGTACAAAAACTTTGGTACAGGACTTTCCAAAAAATGTTTTTTAAAGCAATAAACAAACTGTTCATTTTAAAATTCATAAACCAGCCATTTTTAGTCATTTGTTAGAATGACCTCATCTTTAGAGCTAAGATTTTTAGGAATTACACCTTAACACTATTAGATTTTTAGAGGTTGTAAAGCTTGTTATGAGAACTGAAAACAAAGTTTTTATAGAATAAAGATTCATGGTCATTAGATGCTAGGTGAAGTTGTCAGAGTAAGAAGTAGACAGGTTTTTTTTGGTCTTTTAAATACCTAAGTTAAGCTCCTTTCATGAGTGAGAGTAAATGGTCACATTGCTGTTACCAGTGAACGTTCGTCCCAAATCCCCAATGTAATGCTATACTCCCTCAAATCCATAGTAGGATAAACCTTTGTACTACACGCATTGTGAGGCACGAAGTCTGTTGTAGGAGAATTGGAAATCCTGTAGCAGTTGAGACCAATCTCAATTTCAGATCTACTAAAAAGTGGAAATTGCTTGTGCTTCCCCAGAATTGGAGGGCCTCTCTGGGAAAGAACATGGTCAGAAGTCTCTCCTCTCCCCGAGGTAGTCTTTGAAACTATTGCTCAGCCTCGAGCCGTCCTGTCGTAACAGCAGAACTAGACATAGAGCAGCCAGTGGAAAACCCCTGCTTTAATTCAGCAGCTTTCCCTGCTGCGTGTGAGCTGGTGAATGCCAGGGAGGTGCTCCATGCCAGTGCGTTCTGGGTGAGCCACGCTGCTCCTGGGAGCCTGGACACGTGCTAGCAAGCGGATGGAAGAGATGGGTGCTCCTGAGAGGCCTTGCTTTACTGTCTAGTTTTAAATACCCACTTTTGAAAACATAGTTGCTATAAATTTCAGGCTGACAACCTGGTCCATATCAGTGACCTACAGAACGTCATGTAAACTTACAAAAAAAGGCTCTACGATTATGTGAAAGGAGGAGTATGGACCTGTTGAAATAGGTTTTAGCTAACTTAATCTTCAACCTTTCTAATGGGAGCAGATGACTGATTAGGGGGACTGATTGGGTTAGGTGTTTTTTCTTCTTTTTTATACCATTCATTGCCACTCTTTCTTTCGTTGTATACTTGCTTTAAAGCAAAGCCCCTTTTGGATAATTTCTCAAATAGTCTTGATTTTTGAATGCTTTATCTGAACTGTTAATTCTAATATCTTGACATAACCAAATGGGTGAAGGCAGGCAGAAGAGCATCCTCTGCCAGGCTTTGAGGCCAGTATTGTAGTGGCAATGATCAACATCAAGCATTGTGGTTTTCAAAAGCAGAGCCTTGCAGTCTAGATCAAGGCGACGGTTCTGAAAAGCCCGCCTGAAGAATCTGATGAACTTTCTTAATGCCAAATAGGTGGCTACATGAACTAGGTAGTTTGTATCAGAACGTAAGAGTTACATATTGTGTAAAAAGGGTGAGCTCAGGAATATATGCAAATATATGCGCAGTGCACAGCTGAAGCTGTGATGTGGAAAGACATGTATGGTTTAGCGACATAAGAGTACGAGTAGTTTTCTGATGTTTAAATAAATGCCTGCTCTATATGATCTTATTTTCTCTCTGTTCATAAATAGTATTACTGATTTATTCAGATCTACTTAATTTTGTCCATAATGAAATGAGTTGGTTTTCTAGGAGGGCATTTAGGAAATGGAAGATAAATTATGTAATTTGTACCTATGTATTTTAGAGAAACAGCTAACGCTATTAGGTGAGTTTATTTCTTTGCAGGTGGATCTGTATTTCCTGATGTGATGGACAAGCTGCCATGGAATGTTGCTATGGGAATTGTCTATTTCAACAGTGAAAACTGTAGGGAAAAAATGGCAAGTTAATGACAGAACTGTTTCTCACTGATCAGGCAGATTAAAGTTACTGCTGGAGACGTGATCATTCCCTTCAGTATCATTTGTCCTTGGTCATAATTAATAGAGAGTCAGGGATATTCTTGTAGCCAGTGAATCAGGGCTCAAGATTCAAAGTGACAGAGGAATTTGAGAAGATTGTCTTCCAATGGAGGCAAGGAAAACTGTTGGCACAGTGCAGGAAAGTGAGGAGCTTATCAAAACCCTAAAGGTGAAGAGTCCGTAACAGTGGCATTCAGGTTTAGTTTCCAGTATTGCCACACACTTCTTTCTATGACTGAGGAATGTCTCATCGGGGAAATTAGGACAGTTATAATGCCTTCTTCCTACTATTTTTTTATGTATCTACATGGCCATTACCAGTGCTTAAAATTCAAGTTCAGTAGATGTCTGCAGATATCATATATCTGTATTTCTCCGAGTACATTGCCTTTTTTCAGAATAAAGAAACGGATTTTCATAAACTTTTTCAAGTTATGCAGTATATATAGTGTCCAGATATTTCAGAGGTCTACGCACCTTTCCTGTGTGGAAAGCTGACACTTCTGATCTTTTATGATATATGTAAGTTATCTCAAGCCATTACTGATTCTCCTTTGCTCTAGGTCCAAAGAAATGATAGTATTTGTTCAAGAGGGATGTTCCTGTGACATAGGCCAGTTTGTACAGGTTATTGTGCTGAGTCACTAGTCCGTATTGATTTTTTTGAAGGATGTTTCATTTTCAGTTTGAATTAAGAGGAAATGAAATGAATATACGTATTTTGAAATATGGTAGGTTCTCCATCTCCCAGGGTCATCCGTAATTGATCTCCTAGGTGGGCAGTTCACTGAGCTGCATTGTTCTGACCGCAGTCCCATCTGCATCATGGGAATGTTACGCGGTGTGACCTGGAGAGCAGTGGATGCCTGTGATGTGACTTGTTAACTAGTGGCTCTTGGGAGAGTCTGACATACAAGATTGTTTATGGGTATGTGCAGTGAGTAACAGTTGGTGGAAAACATGATTACAGGATTGTTGCATCTTTGAGACCACCCTGCTCCCAAAGGGTAGTCCTTAGCTCTTGTGGTAGCAGAAGAGTGGCCTGGGTGTTAGGCCAGGCTGTAGGCTAACTGTTGTGTTTGCTGGGCTAACACAGCCTCAGCTGTGATGGCACCAGTTTCCCTTTGCTAATTTTTAAAATGAATGCGGTGTTTGCTTAAGAAAAGGAGCAAAGGCTGTTTGCAGATGTCTATCTCGTCTAAAGGTGTGAGGGCCTAATACGATGATCCAAGCAGGCTAATCACAACAGGCGCCTCCAGCAGACACATATTTCTTAAGCTTGTTTGTCCAAAACAGCTTCTCTTCCCTTCCACTTGAGAGACTGTTCCTTCCTAAACAGCCGTAGTGTCTTTGATGTCTTTTGTTCATGAGGCCTTTCCTGTCTTAGCGTTGTCCTTTCAGCAAGCAATTCTCTTGTGTTTGCTAAGAAGTGGCGTAACTGAGTCATTCTTTCCTTTCCTGATTGTTTTTCTCACTTGCCTCTTTTAAACAATAACCAATATATTTGTATAATAAATAATACAATATTCATAAATTGTTAAGAGCAGTTCCAGATCTGTCACAATGAACTCATGGGAGTAAATTGCTTTATACAGGAATGGATTCCAAGCTTTTTTGGGCTAATGCTCTACCTCATGTACACGCTATTAACTATTTAAACAGCAAAAGCTTAGCTTCCTTTTAAGGTAAAAACCCTTAGTACAAAAATAGCAAGGATTTCTTTGCTACCAAATATTAACAGTGCTTTCCTCCTGACTTCCCATTTTCCTTCTAGCCACCCATTCTCCCTCCTCTCCCCACCTTTAGAAGTTGTAATTTTAATTGCTTCTTGTAACGACTCCAACACAGTGAATAATCTGGGTCTGCTTGACAGATGTAATATTGTAGGTAACTGAGAAAGGGGGCTTCAGATGAGACTCTCGAATATTGCAACTTCAGTGACCTAGTGAGGAAAGAAAGGAAGAAAGCTCACTATTCCACTCCCAGTTGGTAAATTCCTGAAGAATTAGGCTATCAGTAATTGTAGCCAAGATTGCTCCCTTAGTGATGATTTTTTATGTGATGTGTAATTTTCTCTTGAGATACCAACAATAGAAATACTACACATTAGCTTTTCTTTGCCTTGTAAGTTTTAATAAATTTTGGAATTACAGCAGATCTCAAGTAAGTTTTCAAAACATAGGGTAATGGCTGTAGGTTTAAGGAATTTTGTAAGTCAATAAATAAGGAGCAATGGAACAAATCTCCTGCTTGAGAATTTGCAGTTCAGACTTGGAGATATTGCAAATCCAACTTAGTTGATCTCTCAGTGGGGGGGCAACATGCAAAGTTTTGTCTGGATGAGGAAAGCGGGAAATGAATCCTGTGTTTAAACCTCCCCTGCAGTTGGTCTGAAAATTTGGAAACTCTCATTCTTCTAGTGATTTTTCAGTGATGTATTGGCCCCATTAAAGTCGGTGGGAGTTTTGCCACGGGTTTTAATGAGGTCAGAAAGAGAATAGTACATTTCAACTGCTTTTTTTAAAGTTTCATATTCACTTCTTTTACAGTGATGTATTCTAGAAACAAATCCACCCATAATTAGATGGCATTTTTCACAGCACAATAATAAAAAGTCCACTTGCAAGATGGGATGAAGCAACCTACTTGCACTGTCTCAGGAGAACATCCACTGTCAGCTTTTTTTCTTTATCTGTTGGCATATGTAGAATTTGGGAATATGAGGGCTAGAAAGATTAATTTAAGATTTCGCATCTAGGAGCTCTGTCTTTGATAAGAAAAGGCTGAAGTAAACAGGGCATAATTCAAATAGAAGGAAGGGAAATATGGAATTGATTATGGTACTTCAGTGAGTTTTAGCAATTTTGCAAAATATTTTAGTTATATTTCACATCTTATGTCATGCCAACAGGATTAAGACATGATGTATTGTAAGTCTACATTCCTTCTATTACCAGTGAAATGCATCTGTCTGAGCAGAATATGGCATCTTCTCAACCAGCTGTCATAATAATGCACACATTAGGTGCTTTTACAGGTTTAAAACAGTTAAATATTTATGATATATGCAAAATTTTACTTGCTTTTTTTTCATTTGCTAGTGAAGCCTCGTCGACACTTTGCTTTCTCTTCTCCATTTAACAAGTTCTGTTCTTCACATGGAATGTTATTTTAGCAGGGAGTAATTTGATGAAAATACGAAGGTGGATGGAGGGGAAGGGAATCTTTTGCTTATTCTCTGCTGTTTGTCTGGAGCTGTGCAACCACTTCAGCTTTAAGGCACTTTCTCCTGTTTTATAATGGGAGACTGAAGATTTCTGATGAACTCTATGAAAAGCATTGAATTAAAAAACAAACAAACAAACAAAACCCACACAAACCGGGCATGCTGAAGATACCCCCATGCCCTTCTCTCTTCTTGGCACAGCTGCTGTCAGGGGTAGGTATGCACCACTTCCCACAGAGCAGCTAGTGCCAGCAGAGCCCTTGCGTGGCCAGCAGAGGTGGCTTGCACTGAGCTTTTGAGACAACTGCTCTTTCCCTAAATTCAGTCCTGATTCTCTGCCCTGGTCTCCTGTGGCAGGGAAATGTGGTGAAGATACGTCGTCTTACACTCGGAGTTGCGTATAAGTGTGTGGAGATAGAAACATAGAGATGCACCTCTGGCAAGGCGAGTTGGCGTTCATGATGGTACCCTCTGAGAAATCACGCTTGTTAGCGCAGTCCTTCGCAGGCTGCCGTGGAAGCTGGTCGGCAGGAGCTTGACCTCTCCTTCTAGGCAGCTCCTTCTGGAGGATTAGCCAGCATGCTGCAAGGGGAACGAAACGGGAGAAGTGGCAGCGCTACTGATCCATCCTTTACCAAGTGCATGTGGCAACTGTTTTTGTTTCTTGCTTCCTCCCATTTTCTTTTTCCTCACCCCTCTCAGTTTGTGGCTGCTGTTTCTCAGTAAACTCCCTCCTCTTCGTTTGCAGTCCCTGGGATAAGAAAGCTATTTTCCATTTATCACTCACCCAGAAAATGAATCATCGCTAATCCTCTTCCCACACTCACCCTCAGAAGTGTAGTCCCTCCTGCCTCTGCGAGCTGATGGCTGACTCGCTCGCTCTGGCGGGGGGGACCGACTCGTCCGGCAGCACCGAGGGCTGGGAGCTGTGTGGAGTGGGGGCTCCCACTGACCCGGGTTGCGGGGGGGAGGTCAGCCTGAGATAACCAAGCCTTAGCGTATGAGCCTCTTTCTGTTTGTTTTAAATAGTGGGTTTGCAAACATCGTCATAAATAGCAGCTACTTCTGCTCTCACAGTTCAAAGCGTTCTCGCAATGTTTATAACTGCTAATGAGCAGTGTTTCAGGGAAAGCAGGACCTAGGCTTGCAAGTTTTGCGCATTTTGGGTTATAAGATGCTCAAGCCTGTGTTTTGTAAACAAAGTTTAGAAACTCCTCTGCATAGCTGTGTTTTGGACTGTAGCAAACTTTAGAAGAAAAGGTCTAATCGTGCCTGCATTTATTTTACAAATTGGGACTGTTTCAGCAGTCTGTGTGGCCTTCCATTCAGCTGTTTGTTTAAGCCAAGCCAAAAGGCACTTATCTGAAGATGATTTATTCTCACTCTTGAGCTGACAGAACCAGGCTGGGAAGGGGGAAAGCTGATTTCCAAGGTTTGGTATGAACCCTCTGTCTC
This sequence comes from Struthio camelus, assembly GCF_040807025.1. NCBI lineage: Eukaryota > Metazoa > Chordata > Aves > Struthioniformes > Struthionidae > Struthio > Struthio camelus. Next base: position 63,215,753 of record NC_090982.1, on the reverse strand, counting down.
CAGTCAAAACCATATGGGGATATATAAAGAACTGGCCATAATATAGTTCTGCAAGGTACTTGCAGGTCTCTTGTACTTTGCTTGTAGGACACCTTCTTAAAATAAACAGCAGTGGTATGTGATTGACTCAGAGTTGAACTTTGCAGCTGTTCCTTCCTCTTTGTGTGATATGCCAAAGCAACACTCTGTAGCTTAACATCTCTAAACTTTAAAATCAGTCCTTATATCAAGTATTATAATTTGGATCAGCTTCTAACTTTTTAATTTCGGCAGTGTAAGCAAAATGGAGGCAAGTGTGTTTCTTCATCTAATTCAGAAAAACAGATCTTTCTTATTTACGTAACATGTAGCAATGTTATGTAGTAAAAGAGGAGTAGAGTTTTCTCACTAAAAGGCAACAATTGGATATTCTTAGCTAGAAATGTGTAATATAACTGAGGCAGACTATCTGGCTGTCAAAATTGTGTCTAAAGAGGAAGGCAGTTTTAGAGATATTTTAAGATAGTTTGTTTTGTTAGATTAAAATGACCAAAAGATTGTTAGTCCTTGCTTTCAAGAACTCAGTTTTATCTTCTCTGAATGCTGTGAGGATCCTATGTACTCACTGACATTTTTTAGCTATAATAGAGTTCACTTGAGGCAGAACTGCATTGCAAATATAGTTGAGGGACGAGCGTGAACGAGGCTGAAGGTGTCGGGCTGTGGTATTTTGGCTTTGGCAATGAGAACAGGTTGAGGGTCCTTTTGTCGCTTGCTCCTGCTGCAGCATCAGAGTTTGCTGCTGCCACAGTTTATTTCTTGGGGGCAATACTGTAAACTGGTTTGCTGAAATGACCTTATTTAAAAAAAATACCTTCTATCTCTTCCAAAAGAAGAGTAACTTGGATGACTTCATTGGTGTGGCTTACGTTGTGTCATGGAGCTATGCTGGATTGTGTGGTGGGGTGGGCCAGGAGGGGGGAGGCTGGGAAGTGCCCAGGCAGCCTGCACCATGGGGGACTTTGCACCGCCAAACTGTGGCCTGGCTTGGCCCGGGGGGCTGCTGCTTCTGCTGGTGCACCCCATTACTCAACATAGAGGGCTTCCTTCAGGCCCTGCCCAGCTGCGTGCAATAGTAACAATAGTAATATGGGGAGAGGCCTAAATAATCTGAGGGGTGAGCCTAAGAAAAGAAGGCTGCTTTCGTAGTGAGAATTTTTTTTTGAATGAGTTTATATAGAAGGAGTTAAAGCCCTGGTGTATGTGTTGAATTTGGACTGTCAAAGCAAATATTTTGACAGTCATTCAGAAATGGATATTGAGTGGCGTGCTGTGAAGAACATGCAGTTCTAGTATGAAAAAACTTGCCAAGGGACAGAAAACTGAGAGGAGGAATAAACAATCAATTCTGAGCCTCACAAGAACATAGCTCGAGTTTGTCAAGCAAAGAATGGGAGAAAAGGGGTGAGCGGGATGCTGGTGGGAAGCTTCATGAAGTACGGCATTATGTAGCATCATCTATTGTTGAAAAGACTTGCAGGTACAATGTAAAGGTTTTGGCAGGAGCAATGTGAGAATTGGTTAACTTCATCTATGAACCCAAAGTGGTGTGTTTTGGAAGGAAAAGGTTAACTACATAAGCATGACTGAACTGTAGATTACCTCCAGTAATTAATCTGCAACCTATATCTGGCAAATCTCACAAATGAGCAATGCCCCTGCCGCTCCACTGATCTGATATGCTGTGCAGGCCTCTGTCTGCTTGCTGCTAACAGGAGTTGTAGGTGGGTGGTGCTCCCCTTCGAGGGCATCACTTGCACAAGAATAAATTTATGCAGAAGCACTTCTGAGAGTTATATTTTATTCTGGAAGTATCTTTCGTAGTGGAATAAAATACTGGTCATCTCAGAAAATTCTGAGTTGTGCAGGTTTGATTTGAAAGCTAAGTATGTTCTCTGAAACTATAGTTAATGGGGACCTTTATTAACTTTCATGTGTTATGTATGGAAATTTTGGTATGTTGCTTTGTGAAGTGTGCGTTCTAGTAAAGTCCTAAGATTTGACATTACCTCCATTTTTGACCAGACTGCTTTTGCTAATGTATTGACTTTCCTGGAGATACCATATTTCAGAGAGTTACCATGTTCTTTCACTTGTTTTTAAAATGGGAAAGAACCCAACTTGTGGACCTTTCCTTCTGTTTCTGATATGCATCAAACATTTGTTATCAATGCTATGTGGTTTATGGCTCCCAATGTTCATCTGCAGTTTCCACCTATTTAAGTAAATATGAACTTTGTTCTCATCTATAAACAGTATCTCGTTCTAGAAACAGTATTTTATTATGTTTAGCAGGAGCAGCGTCAGCTATAACAGCTAAGGCGGGCTTTTAACTGTTTCTTCCCTTGTACCTACAGGGAAAGAGGATAATTATGAAGACAAGGGATTTACATGTTTTTCTTGCACAGAAACACAGACTCTAGACCATTTTGGAACTTTTCTTAAACCAAAACAAACAAAAAACAAAAAAGTTTTTTATTAATTTCTTTCTTACGAGTGCTGCTGACATCAGAAGAATGTGGGGTTGTGGTGGACTTTCCCTACATTCCAATTGTTATTTAAAGTGGAAATACTGAGAGAGCTAACTACTACTGGCAGACTAAGGCTTCAACTCTCTGTTATTACAATGGGTGTATTCGAGTCATCAGCGTGTCAGGGGATTGAAAACCTCGTGCTCTTCCCAGCTACTCCAGAAAAATGGAAAGTAATCTAAACGATTGTCTTTAGTACAACTAAAAGCACAAATAAATATGTTATGCCCCTTTTAGCATGTAACTTAGTAAAATTTAATAATTTACCTAATAAAACCGATGAAATGAGTTGCCTAATTGCCAGAGATAGGCACTGGAGACTAAGTTGTCTTTCAAGTGCTTGGATATTTTTCTCAGGTTTACCAGTGGTAATAGAGAAGTTGGAAGCTGAGAAATCTACTCTTAAGCCATGCCAAATGTAAAATATCAGGAAAATATGCAGGAGGATATATCAGAAAAAACAGGCTATGAGGCAACGTAGAAGTAAGGGAGACAAAATTCAATTGGCAGCTTAAGTCCATACACGTGTCAGTACTAGATAAGTCTACCGAGCTAGGTGAGGAAGCGAGGAGTCATGAGGACAGAATCTCGTGTTTCATTCACTAACACAAGTATAGGAGAGAGCAAAACTCCTGGGTGAAATTCTGAATCTGTTGAAGTTGTGAGATTTTTTTGGTTTCGCATTCGGTGGGACTAGAGTTTGACCATAGGCCTCAAAACTCCTATAAAATTAAATAGGCTGTTCTTTGACAAAGCTGAAGTCTTTGAATCTTTGAGATAAGAATGAGAATGTCTTTTTTTGTTTTTGTTTTGTTTTTGGTTTTGTTTGGGTTGTTTTTGCATCCACTGAACACTTCCTATTTGGCAACCATAGTAATAAGATACTGTTTTGGTTCTAGATTCTTTTGCCTTCAGAATCAGTTGAATATGAGTATCTTTTTTTGTGAATAAAACTTAAAAGTGCTATGTTCTCATCACTGAATGGGTAACATGAGTACATTTCCTGTTTTCTCCTCCTTTTTTTAAGTGACATGTTTCAAGTTCAAGCACAGAGGCATATGTAGTGATCCATTTGTTATTTTAAGCAAAGATATTTGGATAAAATTTAGATGTGTAAGAGTCTCTGATTGCCTCGTATACTGAGATAAGTATAACTCTGGGAATGTCGTCGCCTACTGTTCAAAGGCAGCATAGATGCTTAGGGAAACCCCTGGGGAATGTTTCTGCTGCAGTCCCAGCCTGCAGAAGGTTATGGAAGGAACAGATTTAGGGCAGTGAAAAATCTTGTAGCTCCCTGGCAACCTCTCTAACTGGAGTTATTGGTGGCTTGGCAGTGATCAGGACATTTTTGTGCAGATTCATATTTACAGTAGTGTAGGTCACCCTGAGGCTGTCAGTGTCAGCGTTAATTCAAGATGAGATGTTACATACCTGCAGGAGGATCACTTTTCTTAAACCCTGACTTAAAGCTGAACAGAAGTTAAGAATGTTGTGAAACACCAGTTCTGCAAAACTGTTTCCAAGCTCTAAAATGATGGGCTGCGTCACCATAAAGTTGCTGCGTTCTAGTGGGTGGGCAGTCCCCAGCTGTAATCCTGTTTGTCTCCTCTTGAGACAGAGGCTAGATCAGCAACAATCAGCAGAAATCTAGTTACGGTAATTCTGGGAAGTGAATAGAAATGAGGTTCATTCATTGTGCTTTGTGTCCTAGGTGACTGTAACATGTAAGAGCCGTGTCTTGTTTCCTCCCCGAAGGTGGGTACTGTGCCAGCCTTCTCATTAGAGTCCCAGGACCAAAGGCAGGGCAGCAGTTTAACTGAACTGCGTGTCTTTAAAACTGCTTGAACATGTACGAACGTTTTGCTGGGTAACTGCCAGCAAACTTAGTAATTTCAACCAGAGGAAGATGATGTGGGAGTGGTGGTAGGAGTGGGTGGGACCGTCTGGTGTTACTGAGACCTTTCTCGCAAAGCGTTTGTCAAACAACTGCAAGTCGGATGGGACAGAGCAGATACTGTAAGTACAGCTGGGCAGCGCGAGAGTAATCGCTCCCCTGAGACGAAGCTGGGAGGTTTCCAGCAGACTCTTTTTGAGCAGCCCTTGTTGGAACTTCTGCATGTGGCTTTGGATCTGGATATTGGCTTGTTCCTGGGATGCGCGGGGGTGCAAATGAACCCTTTTTCTCACTGCTGATATATTCTTTCTTGTAGGTGTGTGATGTCAATCTAGTGGGCAGAGCTTGGGGCCTTCCCCACCAGCCTGGAGCGTCATGTGCCAGTATGAACATTAAGAAAGAAAGGCGCACTTCAGAGCTCAGCATCCAGGAAAGAAAAAAGGAGAAACTAAACAGAGAGAACAAACGACTGTACTGCTTGCAAAACTTCGGGCAGTTAACTTTTTCTCCTGAGAAGTTTTATCTTGGCTGTTGAGAGAGAGCTGAAAAAGCAGAGCAGCAACAGTGATTTTCTTTTTTTGTTTCTTTTTTAATTTAATTTTTTCCTGTTGTATCTGGATTTAAGACTGTCAACTGCACTGATCACAAGCACTGGACATCAATATGTGTCATGTCATTGTAACATGTCGGTCGATGCTATGGACACTCCTGAGTATTGTCGTGGCTTTTGCAGAGCTCATTGCTTTCATGAGTGCAGATTGGCTGATTGGCAAAGCGAAGCCTTGGAGCTCTGAGGATATGGACAACAGAACAGGAGGGTCACAGGAACCCTACCACCCAACGCTGGGCATCTATGGGCGTTGCACCAGGATCTCCCACGTGCAGGTTTCTAGACGAGACACGCTTTGTGGTCCTTACGCTGAAAACTTCAGTGAGATTGCCAGTGGGTTCTGGCAGGCTACCGCTATTTTCCTAGCTGTGGGAATCATGATTCTCTGCGCTGTGGCGTTTGTGTCCGTCTTTACTATGTGTGTGCAGAGTATTATGAAGAAAAGTATTTTTAATGTCTGTGGGCTGCTACAAGGGATTGCAGGTACGTGCAACTAAAAAAAATTTTTTTTTTGTGCCATTCAGTTGAAGAAATGTAGAGATTCTCTGCTGCCTACAGACAAACTGCATTAGATGGACCCGAGAGTGATTCTATATGCTGGTGCTTATTTAAACACAGCTGAAATTTATAGCTACGCGGCTTGTAATAGATTGACATTGGCAGCAAGATTGCAGCCCGTTGTGCGCCGAAATGAACTGACCAATGTTTCTTTTGTTTGCTGTGCAGGGGTTTTTCCTCTGAATTTATTTCAGTAACAAGAACTTCTCTCCTTTGTTACCAGCAGAGAGCAAAGTTAATACTGTATAGGAACGCAGTCTATCTCCTTTTTGCTACTTTAGTAATTTTCCCATAGACCAAAGGCAGTTCTGCATGTCTCAGACTTCATGCCTGTGGTGAGGGCAAATACCAGCCCTAGGGATAAGAGCAGCCTGCAGAATCGCATACCTTCTTCTCCCAGGTTTCACGTGAAGCAGCACGGGAAGCACTCTTCAAGGACATGAGTTTGACAAGTAACCTTATCATAAAACTTTCCCTTAGCCAGTTTATTGTTTAGATGAGCCCAGTGAGTTTGCTTTTACTATTCAAGTGTTAGTTTTACTCTGACTGATGAATTGCTTATAGGTATCTTCTGTTTCTGTTTATAACTGTGTATTTTACAGAGATGAGGTGACTGCTATGTAGATTGAGAATGGAAAATGTTAGCTAGAGCAGTTCTTGGTGTTCTCACTAGCGAGCAGTGGAGAGAACCTCTCCCATGTGCAGGTTTTCATATTTTTTTACTGTTTACCTGTGGTCGTGTTAAGGAGAAAAGTGGTCTTGTGATATAACTCTGGCAGCCCTCAGAGACCTTATGAGGAAGGAGGGAATGAACAGGGCCACCTCCTCCTTCCCTCTTCGTGGTGCTCTTAAACAGATATTTCCGAATCATAAATGGTTTTGTTAAAACAAAAGTTAGAAATTTTAACTTGTTTGTTCAAAACAAGAGTCCAGCTTCCCCAGCCCTCACCTGTATGGATACCGCTGTGTTGGCTGTAGCTTCACACGAGACGTAACAGTACAAGTTTAAACCCTTATTAAGCTGGTTGGCTTCAGTTGCTTAGTTGAGGACTAAGGTAATCTTAGTCTAGATGAATGAAGGGACATATGCAAATATGTCTGTGTTTTTTTCTGTGAGAGAATTTGGGAAGTCTGTCAAGGCAGCGGCTGCCACAGCTCTCCGGGGAAAGCAGCAATGGCCAGGGACCCGGCCGACACTAGCCCCTGAAGCAGTGACCTGCTAGCTCTTATCGCCTTCCTCTTTGTGCAGCTTCAGTATAAAGGTGTTCTGCGTATTCATGACACCAACAATGTCAGGTTGTGCTTTTGAGACAGAATTAGATCCGTAAATGGCTGAAGATGCATCTGTTTAGCTGATGGCATATAACTAGTGGAAGAATGTCCTTCAAATAAAAGTTGCATGTTTTGATGTAACCACTGCTGGTTTACAGAATTTGCCAGCCCCAAAGTGACACATGAGCGGCTCGGCAGTGCAGATCAGAACTGCCCTGCTTTCTTATCTTACCACTTACTTCAGAAATAATCCAGGAAACCTGGTTTTCAAGAGATGACATTTCTTCTTTTCTATTAGAGGTGTATTTGTGTAAGAGAGATCTGCCCAGCAGGGAAGAGCGGTTATCAACATAAAGAGATGTTAGGGCATGTCAGACTTGTGTGTCTCTTGAAAGGTTAACCATACCATGCCACACACAAAACCCTGTGGACCAGATATGTATGTGTTAGGGCATGTCAGACTTGTGTGTCTCTTGAAAGGTTAACCATACTTACAGCGTTGGTGCCATTTCAAAATATCTATAAACGGTCAAACATCAAAATTAACAGGAAATTGATTCTTGTATCTTAGAGAACTGTTTTGGAGACCACTTGCTTCTGAGAAGATACATGCAAAAACAGTTTTACGTTTTATAATCAAAACAGTTGTGCCTGTAAAGGTAAGCACGGACTCGAAACTGAACAGTATGGTAGACAAGGCATTCCTCGTATGTTAGGGGAGAGAGTTCTTTTCTCAGCTGTACTGAGAATGGAAGCACTTCCCTTCTTATAATTCAGACAAATGACATGGCATGAAGCTGGGTAATTGAAAGGTCACATTACTGAAACTGTTGCTCTGAGAAGTATGCCTGCCAGTATTTGCAGCCAGGCGTCTTGTGGCTAGCAACTCATTTTCTTGAGATTAATTTTATTGGGTCCACTGCTACTTTTGTGCCAGTAGCATTACAGCATCTGCTTACTTAGTTGAAAGTATTTTCCTTAGGACTTACTACAGCTTTTAATGTCATCGTTCTCAGTTCTTGAGTTTCAGAAAACAGTTAAGCAAGTGCTTCCGGAAGGACAGTTGTCCACAGAGTTAATCCATGCAAGGTTTATGATTTGTAGACTCGTGTCCTGGCCAGGGAACAACTAGATACAACCCTGCCTGATCACCTTAAGAACATTCTTTGAAATGTGACCTTTTTCTTCAATAAATGTAGGACAAGAATACACAAAGTCATTTTGTTTATCAGTGTGTATCAGTCCAATATTTTCAAATATTTCAAATATCTCATTTTCAAAGATGAGATGTACCCACAGTAGAGTTTTCTACAGGAACTCAGAATTTTACAGACTTAATCTCATTTAAAATCTCTATATATTTGCTGTGGAGATTTAATATAATTAAAAACATACAGCATGTTAATTTATTCCTGGAATTCATCATGAAAAAACAATAGCAGACACCGGATATATCATTTCTGTCTAGCAACACTGGTTGTGACCTGGCTGATGCCTAAGGTGAAATTGCAGAACACAAAGCTGTATCTCTTCTATTATGGTATTTGTCCAACGCCTGCCCTTGGACAAATGTGTGAACTCTCGTTTAGGTCAGTGGGAGGGAGCCACACACACAATCTGGTCCACAGGGTTTTGTTTGTGGCAGAAAACTAGGAATACAAAGCTATAAAAGAAGAAAATATAGCTCTGTTTAAAATCCTGAAATTCCTTTGTAGTGGAGCGGGACTTTTACCACTTGTTTTTAGACAGCAGACTCTTTTGTTCGGGATGTGTAGAAATGGTAATCAGCAATCGTGATTTTAGGAACGTTTGAGCATTGTTTCATCTAGAAAAGAGTCTTGTCTTTGCAATAGAGAGTGCAAAGAAAAGAGCCGTATAATTAAATAGATAATCACTACCTAGCAGCAAGAAGTCCAGGCATACATTCATTTGAATGTCGTCTTGGGGTAAGTATTCTATTTTTAGTCTATGAATCATTTGAAATACAGAGACTAGAAGAGGCAATATGCTATTGTGTAGTAGTTGTTAAGAACTAATTCAAAGTAAATTGTCACAGTAATCATTTAGGAAGTAAATGATTGGTGATCTCTTATTGACATACTGTAGTAGAAATATATGGTAATCACACAGAGTGTTTACAAGCCTTGTTTGGGCTTTGGTACTTTGCTATGCTCAGCAATATAATCTAAACATATCCCTGTCCTAGAAGAGCCGAACCACCTCAGAGTACTGTATGCAGTTTCTTTTCGTAGTTCCCATGTTCACCCCTTCTCATGGTTAAAAGTATGACTTTAAAAAAGTATGTTGGGGGAGGATGGAGGGGAGCTTAGGACAGAGCCTAGGACAACTTCAGCCTTCAGTCTCTGATACAATTTCATTTATGAAATTAATCATAAGAACTTTTCTTGGCTTTTTTGAGCCTCAGAAGGGGTAGCTGCAGCTAGCTGGCATCGGGTGCTGTGGCTGGCAGACCAGGCTCCTTAGTGAGAGGCCAGCAGTGGAGCCGATGGGGGCCGGCTGACTCATGCGCAGGTGAGCTGCAACCTGCCAGCAACACCCTGACCGCAAGTCACAAGGCAGAAACTAAATTAGCAGCGCATATATTGTCTCGGCTTTGAAACTTGAACAGGCCAGTGATTTTCCTTTCAGGGAACTATACCGTGCACCAGAAAAAGCTTTAGAAAGGGCAGAGGGGAAGGCTTGTTAGTCTGCTGAGAAGGCCGGCTGCTTTGGGAATTTTGTTTCCATTCTCACTGCTTCACTGTGCTGGAGCAGGGCTGTGTTACCAGGCAGGCTTACCAGTCTGGGCTAAAGCAGCTCCTGTTCCCTCAAGTCTTTTCAGAGTGATGATGGTTTCATCTGGGAGGCCTCTTTTGGGTTATCTCCCCCTCACTGCTTTCTCTTTTCACAGTCCGCTTTCCTCTAGTTCAAAGAGGGTTTTACTAAAGAATTTTCTCTAACAGAAGCATGTCAAGGTCACGGCCACCTTTGGAAACTCCTCCATTCAGGCAAAAAGTAAAAAAGTGCTCCAGAGAGACAAGGCTAAGACAGGCATGATCAAACTGTGAACCTGGTTTGCCAAAACTGCTGTCAGCTTCTTCCCAAGTGCTCTCTCTTGCAAGGACTCTGCATCTCATCTTCTGACACATGAATGGCTGAAAGGCCCTGATGTGGCCAACATGCAGCCTTGTATTACCAGACAAAAAGCACACCTGGACATGTGATGATTGCACTTGTTCATCAGGTTTTTGCAATTAAAAATCACGTTGCATCTGTGGTAAGGCCTGCTGCATATCTGTCACGTGCTGAGGGATGTCTGCATTTTGTCTGGGAGAATGCGAGACTGCACTTGCAGTCGTGTGCCTTAGTACTCTGACTATAAGGCTGGGACATGGCCAATTATGCCTTTAATGGGTGCATGTTTAGTCATATGGGGCAGTGGTTTGTCTTGAAAGGCTGCTAGAAGTGGTCCAGGAGAGCAAGATTCTCCCCACCGTTTCCTCGGGTCCTCTCTCCTGCAACCAGATGATGCCCAGCAGGTTTGGGGCCCCCGGTCCAGAGCAGTTTCTCCTGTGGGATCTGAGCTCTCCTCTAGCATTGCCAGGGAGACGACTGAGCGTCTTCCCATATGAAACCTTTTCAGGGCCGGACTTCAGTGCTCTCTTCTCATCACCAAGTGCTGAGGTTCCCTTTCACCCTATTTTCTTCCTTTCCAGCGTTTTCCTCTGTTTTTTCTACAAGGCAGGTTTCCCCTGTCACCTGTCCAGTTTAGTCCCAAACTGTGCAGTCTCTTTCCACGGTACTCTCCCTTTTCAGCTGCCGCGACAAGTTCTCCTCTGTTCATTCTTCTGTCCTTTCTATGCCCTCTTTTTTTTCCTCTTTGTGTATTGCTCTTCATGCCTTCTCCTGTTCCCTTTGCTGTGGTCACTTGGAGGCTTCTCTGATCAGGAGCCAATGCAATACGTGGGCAGTAGTTCAGTTAAGAGTGCATTTTTATCCTCAAACACAAGCAATTCTCCTTACAGTTTTCTAAAATACAGGGATGAAACTCAGTTTGAATTCTGCTGTGTCTAGAACAGTGTATTTGCGCTGCTGGAAGGGTTTGTTTTACAACTCTTGCACTAAGAAATAGTTTAGCATGTTATATTTATTAGTCGTCATTTCCATTTGGGAGTTTGGGTGATTAGGAAAGTGATGGAAACCATCTGAAGGCAAAAGAGTGATCTGGGATTGCTCGTGGGGGTGTATGAAGTAGACTCCAGATGCAGTGAGGCCGAGGAGGGTGCTGGGGGGCTGGGTAATTCCCGGGCGATTGTAGGGGGGGAGGTGCGACTGAGGGCCCCTGGCTGCTGAGGTGGGTGGTGGGAATTGGGAGTTGCTGAGGAAGCCAGGGAGGAAACGGGAGGTTAGCCAGAACTCGCTGCTGAGAGGGGAGAAAAAGCAAAAGGACAGCGCGCTACCGAAGCCTGCTGCGGAGGGGCCCTGGTGCTGCTAGAGCTCACTCCGACGCTGAGAGAGTCAGCGTCGCCCAGTAGCTCAGCGTATGCGGAAGCCGTAGGGAGCAGCGCGCTGCCGGGCGGCACCCCTTGTCAGAGAAAGGGGCGAGCTAGCGAGCAAGGAAGGAAACGCCTGGCGAGCTCGTGTTGCTGCCTGCCGGCTGTCGGAGGCCCTTGCTAGACGGGCGAGACTAATGCAACGCCTGGGCAGGAGGAACGCAGGGGGAGAGCCCTCCTGCCCTCCGAGGCAAGGAAACTTCTTGTTTGTCTTTCTAAAGTGTAGAGCATGCATTTTTCAAAAAGCATATTTCCTCTTGGATTCAGCTTAGGATTTTTCTTTTCGGATGCCAGAACTGTGAATTCTTGGGGTGGGAAAAAAGAAAGGGGAGGAGAGGGACTTACAATGGAAATCCTGACAGCCTGAACTACTTCTGCTGTCTGAACAGGGTGGTATAGTGCTTCCTGTAACCTACATGGCCAAATGCCAGGGCAGCATCTAATACACACTCAGCTGCCGAAAGTTCATGCTAAGGGGACTGCTGGGTTGGAACAAGAGGGAATATGCCAGACAAGGAAAATGAGTTCAAGTGGTAAATTGCTATTGAGCCTTAGGGACGATATCAGTAACTTTAAAGAAATAAAGTGAAGATTCCAGTGTCTGGTTACATTTGACGATCAGTTCCTCTCAGCTGCTGTGAAGATGGGCGAGTATGGATCAGTGGACACCTGGCAGATTGTAAATGTCCAGGTTTTCACTGATAAGGTTTGGTAGTTGACGTCATTCATAGCAACCATAAAGCTATAATAAAATGGTGTTACAGGTGAGTCTCTCAGGCTACCTATTGAGCAGTGCTTAACTGTGGCACGTACGCATGCAACGGTCTACTGCTTCTACCAGTGCAGGCTAAATGAGATATTGAGAAGTTCATTGTATTCCTCTTCTTGTGGATTTAAGGTAAAAGATACTGGTGGCCCCTCTGAGGAGAGGGGAAAAAATAACAGGAGAGTAATGGGAATCTCTTTTGGTTGGATTTTGCTTCCAGGTCTCAGAGCCAAGACTGATGCTGTTGTTATCTATAGGCTGCAAACACTGTAGGAAAATATTTAAATTCAACAAAAGCTGTGTTTTCACTCGAGCACAGCAAAACAGATTAAAACAGCTCTTTGAACACCTGGGGCTAACTGATGGTTAGCTACTCTGTTCAGTGCACCCAGTGGGTTGTTAAAGGAAATAAGGTGGATTTGAGCTGTGCTTCCTTCCCCAGCACTGGCAATCTGCACTCCGCTGCCACATCAGGCTGGGTGAGATCCTTCCCCTCCCATGTCCGCCTTCGCCTTTTCCTCCTCTCCGACCCTCAGCTCTTTGTAGCTCCTTTCCCACCGTGCGAGCCCTGCGGCCTCGGTGAGGCAAGGCGAGGGAGGCCTCTTTGCAGACTGGATCAGTACAGAGGAAACGCAACTCAATCACGAGTTGTGCCAGAGCCCCTTTGCCTCTGTGTTTAAACGGAGGCAGGTTGTTGCTTTGCCTCTCTTTATGCAGCGCGGGGTGCCCATGACCTGGTGTCTTCCTTCCTTTGCAGCTGATTCATTGTAGCTAATTCATGGTTTTGAGGGCACTGGCAGTGACCAGTTGGAGAGCAGTGAGAAAGGTTATGGCAAGTGTTGCAAAATGGGCTTGGTCTTTCCCTTGGCTTCTTTCGTGGCCAGGAAAGAAGCCAAGCTTTTCATGGCTCCTTTCCTAACTAAAGAGCATCCCAAAGTTACTATCCACAGTTCAGTTACTCATTTAGCAGCTCTTATTGGGCCAACTTAAATTAAAAACACTCGATGCTTCCTTGGCTATTGAGGTAAGATGTGGGCGGTGAACGGACTTGGTGGTCGGGCCGGAGCGGTGGCGCTGCCCTCACAGTTTGCGGTGGTGCCTGCTGCCTTGCGAGGGTCGGCGGGGAGGGGCGCCGTGCCTGGCCCTGGTGCCTGCCGGCTGTCGAGCCTGAGCAGGTCGCTTTGCAACATGCCCCGGCAGCTCTGCTGTGCTAGGAGAACGTAACATTTATGTGTCCATCACCTCAGGTAGGTGCTCTAGATGGAGCAGAAAGTCAAAACTAGTGATTTTGTGTGACAGAGGGTTGGCACAAGTAGGATGAGAGGTACTGTCCAGCGCCCTGTGTGTGCATAGTCTTTAGTGACTCGGCATTGTAGAAAACTCATAAGCATTTCGCTTTTCATGTATACAGGGCTTGATCTTTACTTAACAGCAGGGCTAGTATCTGCCTTACAAGAGCCCTTGTGAAGTGCAGTGAAATGCCTCCACATCCCCATTTACTTACGCAGCCAGCAAAGGGGTGGGGATGTCATTTCAACGTTTGAGATTAATCTTTTTTTTGATTCTCCACATTTCTCCTCCTCCCTGCCAATTAATGGGGACTCTTACCTTGTATACACATTTTGTTAAAAGCTAATGAGGAATATGCACTCTCTTCTCCCAGAATAGAAGTCTACAGGCTCACACTTTACTAAAGACAAGTCAGAGCAATAGAATTACACCAATATTTAAAAAAAAAAACAAACCAACAAACAAAAAACCCCACACAGGAATCCTCCATATGCCAGAGCAACCCACATCGAGGTTTATAAACTGACTTATTTCTAGCTTCTTCTGGAGGTAGCAACATATACTTGATAGCCATAGTAGGCACTGTATCCCATCAGTAGCCTTCCCTTCTATGTCCCTGTCGTGCAGGTCCCCTGTCCTGTGTTCCCATCCCTATTTCCACACCCTAATATTAGTAATATCATGAGAAGTATTATGTTTACATACGTTAGGTTATGAACAAGCATCTTTGATCTGCTTAACAAATGGGAAAGTATCCTTGAGAAAATGGCTTAGTTAATTGACTGTTTAAAAGAATTTTGTTTTCCTCAATTTGAGGAAGAAAATGGTTAGGGAAATGCTTTTTCTTCTGATAATTGCTTCCCCTTATATGACCTCAAGACAACTTTAAAAGACTTTGGAAAAAAAAATCGAGGCAGGTTTTGAGAGATCACCTGGTTATTCTCCTGCCCTCAGCTCAGGGTATTCCAAGTAGGTAGAAATCTGCATATGGTTGCACTCTCCTACAGTGACTGAATGGGTCTGGATCTCGCCTCTTGTCACCCCTGCTGCTTGGGAAGATTCCAGTTTCTCCTTACATTGCCCATTGGCAACCCTCTCCACCCTCAACAGCCATGTTTCCAAATTATCCCAAATCCCCTCTGCTTATGTGAACCAGAATTAAGTGGGATGTCACGCTAGGCTTTTTTAATCATTGATCTTTTCATTGTTGTCAATTTTTCTTCTGTTTGTTTTGAAAAGTTTCTGAGTGGGCCGGGGCACTCAGGCTTACCGATACTCCCCTTTCTTCTTGTGCAAATACCTTCCTGCCTCTGGTCAGCTGTTTGCTTTCCATGCTGCTGGCAGTCATCCAGAGAGATGGAGAGCAGCCACCGAGGAAGGTGGTGGGTACTGCGCCGCGGGCGGTGTAACCAGCACGCTCTTCAGTGTGCCAACAGTATTGCAGTGCTATGGGATGCCCACACTTTTTCCCATATCAAACCAGCTGCTCTGAGCCCATCTCATTAGCTTTGATCAGATTAAAATGTGATTACCAAATCATTTCATGGGATTGAAGATGTCTGTTGTATAGCTGCCGAGTAGTAGGCTGTCACTTAAGTTGTTTGTCAGTGGCTGAAGGAGTAAAATAGCCCATGAATAGTGACCTGGTGGAATTCCTGCTGGATAGAAAGTTTGCTGAGAAAAGTTTGTGTATAAGAAAAAACTGCTTAGTCTCCTTGGGTTAAGCTAGTTCGGTGCGTTTGTAGAAATAATCTAAGCATAAAAGTGTTCGGATGCTCAGTTAGCATTAGTTGGAAATACGACCTTGAGCAATAGAGGCAGGTTTATTTTGCCTAGCTGGCAGATTGCCCTTGGGCTGAAGAGTCAGTCATCTGCTGCAGCTGAGCAGAAGATGAGAACAGTCAATATCACTCCTGCGGACGAAGCTGCCTGCCCGCATCGCCTGCCTGGGGTTGGGCAAGGCTAATCCTTCCCCCCTTGGCCCTGTGTCTCCTCCTCTGTTAAAACGGTGGAAGCTGGTTGGCGGAAGCCTGCGATGCTGCCACTGCTGTGGTCACAGCTGCTTAATTTCCTGTTTCTTCAGCAGCATTTCAGAGCTTCTTTGCTATTTTGCTAGGAAATGAGAAGATAGTATCAGGATTTGCAATGGAAATTGGCTTTGTTAGTATATGCTGTTGTTTAATATGGCATAACAGCAGCTGCACAGGAGACCGTCAGAACTAAGTAGCATGCCTCTGCTCATCTAAACAAGCATCTGCGTAACTCCTTTTTTAAGGGTTGTTTCCAAGGATAGGATGAGAAAGCTTTTACTCAGCTCTGACCCCCAGCACTGACCAGCACATAATGTGACATACAAAAGCCCATAGTGATAGAGCAGTTTGTTGGTTTTCCATGGTGTTAGCCTAGCAACGCTACCACAGTGTATCAAAAGCAGGAGGAACAATTCCAGACCCTTAGGAGGGGAAACTTGGTGCCCAAACACAAAAAAAAATTCTCTTACATAAAAAGCATCACTGAACTGTCTTCAGAAACTGTGTCTCACAGCAATGCTTTCTGCTATATTCATACTGATATTTTGCAGTATTTGCTACTTTTTTTTTTTTTTTTTGCTTTAGTGTTTCAGGAGAAAGGAGTTGCTTTTACATCACTCAAATACAGTAGAGCTAATGTTTAATATTAGGCTGTTTATGTTGTAGTGAGGAAGTAGATTTTAGTCTAATAATCTGAATAAATTGGCCTTTTCTATTTCTAAGGCTTCTTTTTAAAAGCAGACAATTTGGGACTGATAGTAAAATGTTACGTGGGCAAATATTCTCCAGTGAAACACAGGAGAATGTTCTCTACCAACAGACTTGCACCAAAGAGCTGTAGATGAGTTCTCTGGATAAAAAAATGCATTTAAATAATTTTCTACTCTTGTTCCTAGGCAGGTAGCTGCATTGCATAGCGTTCTTGCAGACCTCTGTTTTATGGAATCCTCAGAGGAAAGGTAACTCAGAGCGAGCAACAACTGACAAGAAGGAAAAAGTAGTTCCGAAAAATTATCATAGTGATTAAGAAGGAGTAGCAAGAGAACGTGTACAACGTAGGCTGCACCCAGAGCCGTGCAGCTGTGCTAAGGCGGGGGTTAAATCTAGAACAGAGATAGCTTGAGCTAGACTGTAGAGGAGCACAGTGGAAAAGAGCCTCACATAATGTCTTCAGAATGACTTTGTTCCTCCCACAGACACCAACGATTCCACAGGTCGACTGGGTGTGAATTAAAACTTTCATTTACTGTAAATTAGCAAGAAGACCTGAAAGGACTCCTTGGAAAAAACTTCTCCTTAGACAGAGCACTAGATCTGTGGTCTCTGTTCTTTCCCTTGAAGACTGGCTGCTATTCAGATACACTGGGAGGGGAGCAAAAACTGATTTATTAGGAAAAAGAAATCATTATTATTAATATTTACTCTCGTGCTGCCAGATCCGTCTTCTAGCAAACTGTTGACAGGAGATAATGGTTGCTTCATTAGATTATGCTGACATAAAATTATATAGCACAGAAATGAACTTTGTACTTGTATGACTAACAAAAGCCTAAATGCTTTAATCTTAACTTACAGCATTAAATGGCGTAGAAGCTGCATAATGCAGATTAAATACAGAATTAATATTTAATGAATTACGTTGAAGAATAACTGAGTCAAATTCAAGAAATCTGAGGATTATAATAGCTAATCTTTCTAGAGAGAGCAACTTCTTACAGACAAATCAATAGGTTGTGCTAGGAACTAGTCATGTGTTCCTGTGCACTGGGATTATAAGTGAATGCCAAGGGTCAGCCACTTGGCTCCCATTTCTGGCCGCCCCGAGGCTGCAGCCCCTGCGCTGTGGTCTGCCATTCGTGACCGAGACGCTTGGGCCTGGCTCCGTGCAGCCCCTCCAGTGCCCTGCTCCACCACCCGCCTGGCGACTCTTCGGGAGACGAAACCACACGCTCCCATGTTGCTTTGTGCTCTCCACAAACAACTCAACTGAAAGCTAATGTGTCCTCCTTCAGCATTTTTCTCAAGACTGTCTTGTTGCAGTGGCTATAAAAGAAAAACTTGTTAACAGCTGAGTTGTGGGTGTGATGAAACTACTGCCAGTGCGCTAGTCAGGGTTATTGCGCTAGGTCCTTGCACGCTGCCCCTCCGTGAGGCTTGTCTGAGAAGGAGCTTCCTAGCTGTCGTGGGCAGAAGCTGTGAACAGAGCTGCCAGGCTCTGCGGTAATACAAATAAATGACAAAAATGAGAGAGACGCAGGCAGACAAGCTCCAGGGAGCGAGCAGTGGCCGCTGGAGGACAGGGATACAGGCAATTAAGTGAGAAGCTCTCTCAAATAAGCAGAGCTGCAAGGGCCCTGGCCAGGCTGCCCATGGGGGCTGGTAGGAGGAATTTGCACTGAGAATTTACTATGTTGTTTTCCCTTGCGGATAGGCTGGCTGCACACCAGCCTCTAATTGGTTTTTGCTTAGCTGTGGCTGCTTGCATTTGCCATAGCTGGAGCTGAAGCCTATGGTGTTAGCCGTAGAAACACGCTGTGGCTTCCCCGTGCTCCTTGAGATGGTTGTGCACTGCTGCTTAGGTCGGAGGAGGAGGAACACACAGACTGCGAGATGCTCACGTTGCAGTTAACCATTGCGCCTGGGAAAGCACAAGGAGTATCACAACCCCTCCTGCGCTTGCTACCCCTGATATATCTTTTCTTGTTCTTTCCACATGGGCATTTTCCCTTCCTTTCCCTCTCCCTTTGTGTTCCCAGGAGCACAGAAGTTGTTTTTTGTGGTCTGGCTCACTGGAGCCAGAGCCAGGGGAATGGCAGTTGGTGAAGCAGTGCCCTGGAGGGCAGACCTGATTGGGCCCAGTAAGAAGATCCTAAACTTTTCCATCTACCACCTGTGTTAGAAGCATTGAAGTGACTTAGAGGTGCTGGCATGACCGACGGGCACTATCAAGCTGAATATAATTAAATAGGCAGCTGCTGTTCGTCTTCCAGTCTCTGGATGTTGCTGCTCCGGCCACGAGCAGTTGGGCAGTAAAGTGCTTTTGATTGCTGGCTTCGGCCATGATTTGCTCTGTTGTTGGGTGGTAAAGAAAGACTCTGCTGTTTTGTTTAAACAGCAGGAGTCAGCGAGATGAGCTTGGTAGCCTGTGCGCATCTCTTCTGCAGTTACTAGGAAGCTGCAGGCAAAGCTCCTTGTGCGCTTTTTTTTTTTTTTTTTTTGCTTCTCTTTCTCCTACTTGAACACCCTTTTTGGGCAGTCTCTCTAGCAAGGCAGAGTCAAGAAGGGCCCCTGAGCCCTGCCCAGCTCAGCCACTGTGCCAGGTCCCACAGCTCTGAGCTGAAGAGGTGACCGTGTGAGAGAGGGCGGTGCCACTCCATTTGCTGCTGTTCAGCATGAGATCCAAGGAGTGCCACTTCTGTTGTGGGTATGTGGAAGTGGGTTAATTAAATACTCATATTAACTTTTCCAAACAAATAGGAAGCAGGTATTGCTGAAATTAGTAATTATGGTAAATATTAGTGATAGCAAGAAGAGGTGAAGCTCCTGAGAATCGTTGTGTCTACACTGAAATGGCGTATAAGGTAGGTGGGTTTTTTTTTGGGGGGGGGGGGGACGTTAATTTTTATTATGTTAGACCAGTATAAGATTGACCAAGTTGGGGGGGGGGGGGGGAACCCATGAGAAAAACAGACCATATTCACAGCCCATAGTTAAGACTTCCTCACGTTTTCTTTTCAACCATGGGGAAAATAGCTATAGCTTATCAAATTGTGGCACGTATGCAGTATTTTTCCAGACTTTTTCTGTACTCTTAAAGAATATTTAAATTCACTGAAGTCTGGTTGTCAGTACACTTGACAGCAGTACTGCAACCTTTGGGGGCCTGAATTTTTGAGTAAACATCTCTCCGCTTGGCAGATATGCACCAGGAAACAGTAGTTTTCAGGAGTTTTTCAGTGCTGTGTTTTTGGCAAAAAGCTTTGGATGTAGCTTCTCAGTCCATAAGCCAAATTTGCAGCATCGCTAGACACTGTAGTGTTGGGGTGGTAAACCTTAAAAAAAAAAAAAAAAACCATCCTTGGCAGCAGTAGCCATGGTGTGTTTCAGGACAGGGTTGTTACTTCAATGATGGTGGTTTTAATTCCCAAAGGGCTTGTGATCATTAAGAGAAAATGGCAATTGGAACATATTAATGTGCAGTCAGAAGAATACATTGTTTAGTCATGCTGGTTACACTGCACAGGAAGCAAGTGATGAATAGAGGAGAGGAACTGCTGGTGTTTAGTCTGAAACGGCTGCTGGGCTCAGCAGGATGAAAGCACGGCTTATCCAGGTCTGTCCAACATAAGGCAATACTTTATATGTAATGTAGTTTAGCCATTCAGACAGGAAACGGCATAAAATTTGTCATTGGTTCATAAATGTAAACAGTGATGAAATTCCTTCACAGAGAATGGATGCCATTCTCTAATGGATTTTGCTGCCCCAAAGAATGACATTTAGTTCATTCATGCACATGGTGTTCTGTCATCGTTAGAAAAACGCTGAAGGACTTTCTTTTGTGAAACATCTGGCAGGTATAGACGATTTTAGACAGTTGGGGGATGTTTTTGCATTTTGTGGATGTTAACTGGTTAATAGCTAGGACCCATCTTTTGCTCTTAATGAGGAAAAATTTTTGCATCCAGCTGAATTTCTTTCAACAGTTAAGGAAATCTAATGTACTGCAGAACAGCCTACTCTAACTGAAATGACAAAGACGGGAACAAGTCTTTACAGCTATTCCTAGTAATCCCTTAGTATAAGGAAGAAAGGAAGACTGTTTTCATCTTATCTCTTAATTTAAATTTAAGGATTGGATGAAATCTAGGAATGAACCAGTGCCATATGTAAAAAGGACAACTTCTGGCCCACTTTCAGATTATAGCACTAGCTATCTTCTTTTATAGTTACCAGCTATCTTCTTGACATGCTAGGTTGAGTAAAAGGCAGGACAAACAAATCAGGTAATATTTAAAGGCTCTGGAAGGCTCTATTTATTTTCTTGATAAATTAGTTGTATTAAACAAAAATTATTCTGCATAATTCTTCTTGCTCTTCTGAGTAAAATTTTAAAGAAAACAATGTAAAGCAGATTTTGATACCTTCGTGCAGTCCTGATGTTTTGCTACACATAGGAAGATCTGTTTTTCAAGTCATTGTGTTTTTTTAGCAAGGCTCATATGAGAGCATTGTAGCCACTAGCGTACTAGGTATTTTGGTTAAATCTCGCATAGTGACATTTTCATTTTGGTACAAAGACGAACTACATGCACTGGGACTCTTCCTTTTCCTTAATGAAAGCCCTCATAGTTAAGACAGAGGTAAATCCTCACAGAAGAGACATCCAGCAGTGAGAGAGCGACAATCAGGTGGGTAACTAGTCTTGAGCTCTCTCCTTCCAGGCTAGGCACAGCAGGGTGCTGAAGCAGCTTAGGGCGATCAGGAGTTGAGGTTTCTGCTCCTGCCCTTACTGCAGCGCATTTTCCCTCCCAAGTTCTGCAGCAGAGCAGCTGTCGAGAGGATCCCAGTGTTATCTGTGCGCCGGCTGGGGACACTTAAGCCCATTAGTGGCTGATTCCAGACTCCCTTCATTCTGGAAGACACTTATCAAACTTGCTGTATGATTTTTCTACTATGTCCTAACTAATGTGGACAAATAAGCAGATGCACTGTGAATTTTTTTTTTTTCCAGGCAAGAAAATCAATCTAGGAGAAACCTGAAGGAAAAAAGTAAAAATGTTTATGATGAATGATTAAATACAGCTGAATGTGAGTTAACTAAATAAGGACTCAAAAGTGGATGCAAACATTCCTAAGTATTTGAAAAGTGCAAGTATAAACAGTAGGTGGAGATATGCAAATGTTTTGCAATCAGTATATACCTAGCTAGCAGTAGTGCGTGGAAACAAAGGATGTAGAATGACTACAAGAATTAAAATTGAGAACAAAGTCTTATGTGAAATAAACCTTTCACAACAAAAATGGTAGTATAGCTCGAAGTTTAGATAGACACTGCATAGCGTGTACTAGGGAACAATCAGTGAAGGGTGGATGGATGAGGAAGAATCTTCTCATGGGGAGGGGACCTGTTATGAGTGAGTAATGAATGATCATTACAGCCATTACTAAATGTGTTGCATTTGGGGTTAAAACTGATCGTTTGGTGTTAAACTGTCTTCTTTTGTTTTTATTTTTAGGCCTCTTCCTTATCTTAGGCTTGATACTTTACCCTGCAGGCTGGGGATGCCAGAAAGCAATAAGCTATTGTGGACATTATGCTTCTGCTTACAAACTAGGAGACTGCTCGTTGGGCTGGGCTTTCTACACAGCTATCGGTGGCACTGTTCTGACATTCATCTGTGCGGTCTTCTCGGCGCAAGCTGAAATTGCCACATCCAGTGACAAAGTACAAGAAGAAATAGAAGAAGGGAAAAACCTTATCTGCCTCCTCTAACTACAGTGGGAAAAATACCAGTGCCTGGATCTTAATCTGCTGCTCAGTGACTTGATAAGCAGATTCACTTGCCTGTTTCCACCACTTGTGTGATTGAGCCCCATGCATTCCAGCCTTGAACTACTGAAACAGTCTTTCTTCCTTGCTGGGCAATGAGGATCAGAGAAAGGATCCCAAGAAAACAGAATGTAAATACTTGGGAATTTTTTAGTTTCATTATATTATCAGGACTAAGTGGAATATATTAATCAGATGAGGGGGATGAGGAAACATTTGTATATAGCAGGAATGTTGTTATATAACTGACAAAATCTGACTGACCGATTGCCTTACCCATCTTGGTCACTCTGAAAAATTTGGATTTAAAATAATAAAAGCCAGCACGTTTTCCTTATACTAAAAAAAGGAGAAGCCTATTTTGATTAGGTTTTGTTTCCAAGGGCTACCCTCACCTGTGAATATTTCACCACCACCTGGTTTGGTACTGTACTTTTTATTGAGGTGCTTTTTTGATACTGAACTTCCTTAAAGTACAGTGCCTTCTTGAATAATAAGTATATAATGAAGAGAGAAAAGTTGACATGATGCAGTTTCTACCTACCTTTAAGGAGGAGCTGAAGTTGAATCTCTGCCATATTTCTTTGTCTTGAACCTTACAATGCAAAATATGTGCCACTTGTTACTTAGCAGGTAA
Organism: Struthio camelus; assembly: GCF_040807025.1. Classification (NCBI taxonomy): domain Eukaryota; kingdom Metazoa; phylum Chordata; class Aves; order Struthioniformes; family Struthionidae; genus Struthio; species Struthio camelus. Next base: position 63,193,020 of record NC_090982.1, on the reverse strand, counting down.
AATATTTTGGTCTCATTGAACAGGCAGAGAAGCTGTTGTTAGACTGGCTTACACCTGTGTCTGATTAAAAACTGGTAGAATTATTATTTTGCCCAATATGTGCTAAAAGATTTATACAGCAATTGTGCCTTTGTTAGAAACTCCTGGAATCCCAAGCAGATCACTCCACAGCACAGCTGGGCATTATCTTTTGCATGCCAAGAGTTGGGGCTGGACTTTTTAGCCTCCTCTACAAATGTAGATCACATGTTGGACTTTTAACAGTATTATTCTTTCTTTTGCCAGTGAAACCTCATTCCTAGTCTACAGACCAATATCTCTACTGTCCTGGAGCCAGCGGAGTGTTTAATACATTTACATCTTTCAGGAAGCCACGCCAAAGTCTAAAAGGCTAGGAAGATCTTTTCCCTTTTTTTAACCACATGTGGTATGGACCATTTTCCAACTAAATCAGCAGAAATAAAACAGAGCTGGCCACAATGACATTCCTTTCTCAAAGGCAGGCAGTTCTATTACTTGTAGCGTCTCATCACTTACTTACTAGCACTACTTCTGAAAACAAATTTAAAAGGTAATAATAAAAGCAATGATGCAACTGTGGTATGGAAGCACAGGGGAGAATTCATCTGACAAGTAATTCTAATGAAATATTAAGTGCATCTTAGACTCTTCTTAGTTCTCAGTAACATTTAACCCTACCGGATGACAGTGCTGCCTTTTCATCTGGTCACTGCATAATATGGAACAGGTATTCTGGTTTATGCCTGGTAAGTCTGTTAACGTGTGCCATTAGCTATTCACTGTTGTTATGGTACAGGTAGATAGCAAGCCACTCCCAATACAAGACTTTTTCAGCAGTCGCTGCTGCTAGCCAAGGGCTGGGCTTGAGCCTGTGCGCACACAAGCCGTCACCGCCCCACGGATGGCTGTTGCGTGCACGGATGCCGCCTCTGCCAGCGCTGCTCCCAGCCTGTGTGCACCCACGCGCTCTCACGCCAGCTGCTGGAGGCACGGGGAGACGGTTGGTGAGCCACTACTCAAAAACTAAGGTCAACCTCTGGCAATACTAAAAAGGTATTGTTTTAATCTCTTCTTGTGTTAACCTGTTTCTCTAGCCCACTTTCACCATATTTTAGATTTTAAAATGGGTAATTGACTTCATTTCAAATATTTAATTTAAAAAAAAAAAACCCTCAAAATTGTGGTCTGGAACCAATTATATGCCAAAATAGCTGCACAAAGCCAGATTTATTTTAACAAACCAAAACCACTAGCACAAAGTGGCATACGAATACTAATAAATAAAAGCCAGCATATCCTGTCCATACCTGTGCTTTACTTACTGTTTTGGTGGGTTTTTTTTTTTTTTTTCTTCCCTATACACAGAAACGTCCCTCTGGAAGGACATGGTATTTTTATAAAGCTCTGGTAGTTGTACAAAGCCCAGCCCTGCCGCACGGGGCTTTGACGCCTTGCAGCATTGCTGCGGAGCCCCCTGCTGGAGTGCGCTGCCGCGGCTGGCACGCACCCAGCTGTGCACCCATGGGTGCTGGCACTGGAAAAGCGCAGCTAGGAGGAACGAGAGTAGCATAAAATTGGGTAAAAAAATTAATCAGAAAATAGCTTTATTGTTTTAGCTTTTCTGAGGTGGGTAGCAATTCAATTGCAATGTTGCTACTGCCATCAAATTTTGACACTATATTAGTGTGACAAATGCTGCTTTGGCTTGACCACTTGATTAGTCAGAATAAGGTCAGTTTTTCCAGAAAGTATAGAGGGCATATACTGCTTTCACTTAAAAGTAAACAAAGAACAATGCTCTCTATATATGTGTGTGTATATATATATAAATATATATATATATATAATTTAATTAATTAATATTACTATTACTAGCTGACCTCTGCTATGATCTCCAGAGCGCTTAAAAATTTTAATATTGAAGTTTTTAAATACAAAGGAAGTATTGTCAGTGGACCATTTTACTGTTGTTTGCATTTGTAACCAAGAAAAAACACAGCTTTTCTGCTTGTTGCTGGTATACTATCAATCAAACTACTCTGCAGCAGCATTAATCAGCTAAGTTGCAAGAATATCCATGCTTATCACCTAGCACAGATAGAAGACAGGCTGGAAAGAAATGCAGAAACAAATCAGAATTTCTTTTCTCAGGGTTCTGTTTTTCTAGCAAGTGATAAGATGGTATGTATATATTGCAGATTTTTCTGGATGAGGTTTTTTTCAGGTGTATGGTGCACTCATTTAATCTGACAGCTTTTCAGAGTTGTTCCTGAAATTCACCTCAGCAGTAGCTTTCAAAGATGTTTGGCCAAAAAAAAAAAAAAAAAAAAAAAGCTTAAAGCTAATTTAATTAATGTCATGATGAGGCTGTGGAGTGTAACTGCTTCTTAATGTACATGCACTGCATAGGATCTAGAAAAATTTGCTGTGGATTCCTTAAAACCTGTGTGCCAATTAGTTCAGTTTTAACTTTGACTTTTTTTTTTTTTTTGGTATTGAAGAAGTCTTCAGATATCTGTGGTTTGAGCGCCTCTGTAAACTTATATTCTGTAAAGTACCGTAGACCTTTTTTAAAAAAGTGTAGCATATTTAAATATATATATATATAAAAAAATATATACACAACCTTGTGTGAGATGTGCAATAACAGGATTTTTTTTTTTCTTTTTTTTAGTTTTTGGGTTTAAACAAGATATTTGAAAAGGGACTTCCCAGGGAAGGCCTGGCTGGGGTTCTGGCGATGTGGACAAATTAAGCCTAGAACAATGTAATAGAATCTCTGGTTTAGAAAATGAATGCAACAACAGTGACAGTAGCTTAAAGATTTAACTAAAAATCTCTTCTAGACTGATTTGAAATCCTCCTATCTAAATAATACAGAGAGTTCAAATGTGAATCTGTATCCATCTCAGGCAATTTACAATCTAAAAGCTGAAAAGGCTCAGCAAGGTGTTTTAATGTGCTTTTGGCACTGCAAAATACATTGCAACTGAGCTATTTCTGGTTTGTCTATATCATCTTTGTATCTGTTTTATTCAATAAAATTAACATTCTTTCTGGATGCTGAGATTTTTTTCAGCTAAATCATTTCAGTTTTGCATTACTATCCCACATCAGAATATCTCACTTCTTAGTGGTAAAGGGAGAGTTCCAAGTTTTCCTTGGAAGCAGTGGGCCCTGAAGCCTACCACAAGGAACCATCACGGAAAGGACAGAGCCCAACAAAGGTCAAGCGCAGCAGCAGCAGCGTGTATACCACAGCCATTTTTTAAAAAAGAAAAGCTGTGGCAATCCAGCTGGACTAGATTTTGAGCCATGGTTTATTTGTGGTACTGATGTTGTGTTCTTGAGTCACCACTATGTACATTTGTTAGCATGAATGATGTACCTAATGTTTTTTAATCAAAAATTTCAATTAAAATGTGAGTTTTCAAACTTTAACAGAAGTCTGACTACCTTAATTCAACTATATTAGGTACGCTGAGCCTGAGCAAGGTGTTTACATTGCAGCATTATAGCAATTGGGAGCCAAAGGATTTTTTTTTTTTTTTAGTTTGTGAGCTTTCCAAAGGACTTTACTAATTATTGCCGCTTATTGATCAAAGTATGTTATCTGAAATTGTAGCTACGGGTTCGACAATAGTTGTTTGTTTGTTTTAAAAAAGACTTTCTTAATAAATATACATCTGACTTAAATGCTTTTCATTTTTAAATAAAGCACTGCAGCTCCTTTTGATGAAAAGAAGGCGGCAGAAAGTTTTAAAACAAAAATGCCTTAATCACACAAATTTTTGAAATGGTATTTGTCAGAGAATGTGTATTATTTCTCACCTACCACTTGAAAAGCACTAGACAGAGAGATTAGATATTTTTTCCTAAGTAAATCTACGGCAGAACCAGGAGCAGGGTTTTAGTAGTGTAAAAAAAAAGTCAGGATGTCTGTCTTATCAGCTAATATTAAGTCACTATGGTTCTCTTCTCCTAATTTTATTAATTCTATTAATTTTACATGTAACTAATTGCATTTAAATTTAATGTAGCTTTTGACAATTGCTAAACTTCCAAGAATGAGATCTTGGTCAAAAGCTGGAATGGTTTTCTCGACTCCTAGAAACGTACACTCCAGAACAAATTACAGTACAGTTGCCACTCAGCAGGTCACCACATCAGTCACCAGTATAGATTTCAAAGCAGGTATATCTACAGTGGTTATTCTACCAATTCAAAATACTGCTGAAAGAAATTTCAAAGTACTTGTTTGTATAATTAAAAATATTGCCTCCGGTTTTCAAAAAGGCTAATGGAGATGGAAACTGGGGACTCAGCACTTAATTCTCTAAACAACATGTTAATTATTACAGATTTCTGTGCTCTAGTGGCTTCCTCCCTCAGCTCCAGCTAGGTTTAGAAGAGTGATGCAATAAGGTTACTATATGTTCATAACGTCAGAAGAGTAGGCATATAAAGACATTGTCTTGCTCCTGTGATTCACTGAGAGCTTGGTTTTTTTACTGCTTGATTTGCAGTATCTTTAGAGAAGTGAAATTCAGAGAAATCTCCATACCAGGCGAGTAGAAAGCAATGTCTCTTAACCAGCTTTAAGTATCTCAAATGCAGCAAGATCAGCAATTCAGTCTAATTGAGAAAAGTAACAAATCAAAACTTAATCACATTGTTCTGACCACTTCCACTTGCTTTCTCACCTTAGACAAAAGAAATATCACCCCACTACCCAATACAGCTTATCCATTTTTTTCCTCTAAAACATCAAAAATACACACGTAGCAAAGGCAGCAGCCCTGCCCTGCCCTGGGCGCTTCGGCACGCGTGCGACGCCTGGAACTCGGACAACAGATGCCCGTTTCCTTTACGGTGGGAAAGCTATCGATCAGCAGCACTGGCAGCTGGAGCAGCGGCAGGGCACCTGGTGCCTCAGGTGGTCAGAGGCAGCGCTTTGCCAAAATGGGGCCCGTCTCTGGCCAGTAGCTCACCCAGCTCTAACTGCGTAGGTGTGCAAAGCAGAACAGGTGAGCAAATGGTCCCAGGTAACTGGACTCTAAACTCGGCTGCACTTTGCAGTCCTACATTAGCCCCATTCCAAGCGCACTGCCAGTAACGAATACACCTGCCAACTTCAGCATCGAAAAATTAAGTAAGTTTTTGCAATTTCCCATCTCAGCAGCTGAACGCTTCCCTGCCTGAACCACGGGTACAAACGAGCAGAGAGCAGGCCTTCCCAACACTTTGTATAAGCCCTCCTATGTGTTAAAAAGTGTTCTTTACCTGTTAGTAGCATAACGGCACTGAAGTAGGACAGTATCTTTTGCACACATACATTACTCAGTCACATCCCCACACCAAGCGTATTAGGCAGGAAGCTAAAACCAAAAGCACTGGCGTTTGGTGCAATCACTATAATGCTTATTAGGAAGAGCACATTTTCGATAAGCAGCATGTGCATCCATTAAATAGCTGGGTGAGTCTTTTCCCCACCCCCAGACCAAAATGAACAGCAGCACAAGCTACAAGTTGCAATTCCATCAACACCTTTTTTTTTTTTTTTTTCCTTTTTTCTCTCAGCAGTGTGTGACATGGTTTCTAGTTTAATCCCAGCATAAAGCTAAATTCGTATGATGCTACTGAGGTAAGAAATCTGTACCATTTTTTTGCAAATCTTTTTGATTTTTCTACACCTCAGAATAAAAGCTATTTGCAGACATAAAATTGGTTTGTGGGAAAAAAACTGCACACTAATTCTAAACCTAAAACACATTTATTTTAGTTATCATCTGATCCATTGTACCTTATTGCTGATTCATAACCAGAATGCATGTGCTAGACACGTGACTGTTTTGCCTAACAGAAATATCTTTCCAGAAGTACCACTGAATATTTTAACCACATTTATGTCCCCTGTACTTTCTCTGTGTGTCTTGTTTACTTTCCTGATTTCGTGCTTACAACTTTTTGAGGTAAGCTAGTAGAGTAATCTCCAGAAAGCAGCACATAAACTGTGTAGTAATTCTAATTGTAAGGCATGAAGGGTAAGTTTATCATGCTACCCAACTGCGCTCACCATTTACCAGAAAGTTCAAGACCTGTTTCTTTAGTCTGCTGCCCCTGCCACCCTGGATTTGTAAATCACAAAGAAAGAAACAGAGAAAGTTGATGTGTGAGCGCACACAAAACCCACATCTGCTAGCTCCCAAAACAATCCTGACCACACAACAGAGCAGTATTTTCTGTATTGTGCGTTTGCAAACATAACTACACTGCAGTGGTCTATATGAACTGTTAAATTACCCATTTCATCCTTCAAAGAAAACCTGGTAATGAATTCAGTACTTGCCAACAGGTGTTACAGTTGATATTATATGAAAAAAAATCAACAGGCAGTGATAGTACCTGAACAGAAAGAGCAAAACACAGCAGTGATACAGAAGTGTCAATTCAGTAAGCAAACAGAAATGAGGAAAATGAACAGTACCAAACCAATGCTGTTTTCAGCAATTTCATTTTACTTTGAATAATGTCTTAGGATTCACTTCATATCTGTAGAACTTCATTCAGTAACGACAGAACACGTTTAGATTGTAACCCTCTAACTTTACAGTACAAGTAAGTAAGCAGGCTGCAGGTTCTTAGGGGTTTTCTCGATAATATCTGGGTAGACTAATTCCCATTACCCTCATGTATGATTTTGATAGTGGACATTTTACTTTCCCATTTCAGCAGCATTACAGAATTTATATACAGGATTTAAAAAAAAACAAGTGAGACTTTTACATAGATCAGCCCTCCTGCACGTAATCTTGACCTATTAAAAAAAACACTCTATACCGTTGAAAACTATACAGAGCAAACATCCAGGAAAAAAGTCTTTTTTTTATTCTATGACACTGTGTTAATACAATAAATATACAAAACTTCTGAACTACTCAGACATGCAACAGAGGGACAGAATGAGTGCGTTTGTACAGAACCAGGACGTTCACCAGGATGGCAGAGCATTGTTAGTAATTTACAAAATATACAAACATCCCTCAGATAAATAAAACCAACTCCTAAACTACAGATAAATGACTACTGACATTCCAGTGTTTAAACTTCATAATCTGTACTCAATTTGCCACAATACTACAAAATGACAACTTAAGTGGGCGCCACAGTCTGCTTAACTAATAAGAGACCGTAAAGTCTAGCTTTAGTTAAGTACAAAATATTTTAACAAACATCAGCCTTCTGTTATCAAAGCTAAACTCAAACTTCTCCCTCCCTCCCTCCCTCTGGAGCTGCAAGTGTCAGAGATTTTTCATTTAAACTAACTACATAGTTAAATTTGAATTTCACTTACGAGGTTTACATCTGTACACTCACTTCATGACATTACAAATCAACACTCCCTATACACTGAACATTAAATGTTTTCTCAACATTTAAACATTTGGGAAAAAATTCCACCTGTCAATTTCAGGTTTTATTTGTTAATGTCTTCTCTATATTCCATATTACTATGCATATTGCATATTACTATGCAATCTTCAATTTATATTTAATTGCAAGGATGATGTCCATATATGTCTTCATATCCGAGAGAGGGAAAGAGAGAGGGAGGGAGGGACAGGCAGAGGGGGACAGGCAGGGCGGGGGAGAGGGGAGATGCTTATATTTAGATTCAAAAGCAATTCTTAGTAGGGTTCCTAGATGCAACATTCAAGTCAGTTTTAAAATATTCAGAAAAGTACGATGCAGCTGCTAGAAGTGTAATGCCTGCTCTCAGTAGAAAATTGTTACTTTTGCCTGGAAAGCTTTTAATAATATTCTACACAAATTCAAGTTCAATGCCAGCACGTCCACTAGCATAAAATTTTAGAGTCCCTATTACACGGAATATTTGAATTAATTTCATGACATGAAGAATATTTAGAAGCATGTATACTCATGAATATCAACTGCAGCATAGGTGAACCTACTGTATTTATTCTAATACAGGTAAGATTTAAAGAAGATAGTAAATAAAGGATACTAATAGGGACTTTATGCTAACAGTATTATACTGATCCAGGGATTAAGTTACAGGTTTTATTTTTTGCAATGCTCTTATGTTATTACCAATACACTGTAGTGAAAAAGGATTACTCTACGAAAGTCAATCCACACGCAGAACATGGAGATGCCTCAGGATTTTAAAACTCAGTCTTGCTAAACATGATTCACACTAAGAATACACTTCATCTGCAGTGTATACTTAAACAGGCTGTGGGATGTGGTCCTTCTTGTCACCATTTTCTAAAATGGACTTTAAAAAACAGCCTAAGATATTGTGCATAATATTCATCAGTCAATCCAAGAGTATGAAATGGTATTCAATGGAGAGAAACATCATTTTATCGTTAGACTTGATTAAATACTGGAATATTATGATGGCACATACCATTATGGATTGTTCAGCTGCAGAGCTCCAATTTAACCCCTTAGGCATCCAGTTCAATAAATTAACATTTAATTTTGTAAAAGAAAAAGATTTTCTCACTTTTCCAACTCAATATAGCTAAAATGCTTTTTTTTTTCCAGCTTACATCAAATCACAGAGAAGGCTGAGTTATGTTAAAATGAATTCAAGTATCTGTTAAATGTCATTGTTTAAAAAGTTTGATCTGAGACAACAGTCTTGTTAGAAAATTAAATACTGTATGTTTGGATTTTTGGACAAGCAGTAAACAGAGTGACTGACAAGGCTAGAGATTTAGTACCACTGTTAAACACAAATCTACACTTAAAAAAACCAAAAACCCCAAGCACAACAAAAATACCACTGCATGTAAAAGTGGGGAGGGGGGCAAGAAACTAGTGTTCTAAAGGTCAATATTGGTTTCTTTTCCAGCAGAATGATTACCCCAAGACATGAATACTGAAATTAAAAATAGCAAATATATAATCACTTACCTCTCTGATCAAAACCATCAGTTAACTTCCCTAAGCTGTACACTGCAAGACACATTCTATTACAGAGAATGTTTATGCACCACAGTCATTTCTCACAGGTAGAGAATACTCCATGATAATAGATACAAACAAACCTTATAAAGTGGCGCAGGTAAATTCTGGACCAAAACACTATTTAAACATGATCAAATAACTCAAAGGTATTCATGCAAACTTACAGGTTTATATCAAAAGACTTATCCTAAAAAAACAGGAGAAGAATTTATAGTATCTACCCTACTTGTATCTGTCCTCTAGCGGCTGCTGAAATTGCAAAAGCAGCAGCCAAACCTAACCTTCTACAGCTCTTTGTCTACCCTACTTCTCATAGTAGAAATAGGGTAACAAGGTCTTATAAACAAAAATAATTGATCCAAAGTGCTTTCTTGAAGTTAAAAAAAAACAAAACCAAAAAAACCCAGGGTGAACTACTATAAAACCTCCAAATCCCTAATATATTTATTTGATCATAAAGTACCATAAGTCATTCTCAGGCCAATTGTTGAAATTATTCATCCTTCATAAAATACGGTTTTATTTTCTAGAATGCAACATTTTAAAGAGGGGCAAAGAACGGTTATCTTTTTAAAAATAAATACATTTATAATAGAATAAAACAAACATTTCCCATTTTACCCATGCACAGCTGAAGAACAGACAAACATGCTGTGTGTATTTTGATCTAGGCTTTTAGGGAATATAGTAAGTGACTGGAAAATAAAAGTACAGTCAAAGAGAACCGTAATAACTTTTTATATTTCTCTACATTCGGTTACCCTTGAACGCATTCTGAGCTGCGCTGGTTGCTGCTGTTGACGCGGCATTTGCTGCAGCAGTTTGTACAGTTTTGTTGGACATCACTCCTGTTGCAAACTCCTGCTGCGCTTTCTCAAAACTAGCACCAGTCGTGCGGTAGAGACCATGCACCTAGGGAGGTGGGAAAGCAAGGAGAAAAGCGTATGAGGCCTTCCATTTCTTGGCAGAGCAAGAACAAAGTCTCCAAACAAAGCAGAACCGTGTGGCGGGGAAACCTGGTTTGCTCGTCTGCTTGGGAGGATCAGGAAATGAGTAAATGGCTTTTTTTTCCTACAAACCCTACAGCTTTGATTCGCCTGCGGCAGGCGCAGCTTTGCTGTAGCAGTACCTGCATTTTTGTGCAAGTTAGGAGTTCTCACAGGTCTTTCCAGAAATGGGTGTGGTACCTCCCGCCTGACACCACGTACTTCAACACACAAACAGGCAGCAGCAGCCTGAGCATAGCACAGAGCCATAGACGCTTGCAAAAGCTTTTTCTGTCTCAATTTGTATACAACTTGGCCTACTAATTGAAGAGTTAGTAAGTGCATGTTAAAAGAAATGGCAGGCAGCAAAACCAAAAAATTAATTTTTGAATCCACTGTGTCAATAATATTCTGGTAAATTTTTTCTATACTAATTCTTTAGACACATTTTAAGGTCTGTAAGATTTACATGTCTACAAGAACCTATTAAGCTAAGCTATGACTGAATATTAAAATGGATAAAATGTCCTAATAATATAGATACATATCTGCTAAACTACTGTGATGACCAATAGCTCTGCATAATAGCAGAGATATAAACAATATGTTTTACAAACTTTTTAAACAGTATGGCTTATAATATCTAGTACAGTAAAAAGCAAATCCTCAGTAACTTCTAATTATCTCAGTATTAAAATTAAAATGCTATCTCTGATCTGTAGTCAATTAAATAGCTGACAATAAAACTGTAAATAACATTGCAAAGACATTTTCATTCAAGTGTAGCAAGAAAACTAATGTTGTAACTTATTTCTTTTTTTTTATAAATGTGACTGTTTCTCATCCATAAAGATACACCTGGTCATATCTGAGTATGCAAGTTTTCCAAAAAAAATCCAAATGTGTGTCATAGAAAGAGTATGTGAAAAAATGTTCCACCATATATTTTTCTCATTTGTTTCGTTCTTCTGCACCTGAGTATTCACACAGAAAGCAAATAAGGAGACAGAAGATCTCCAGGCTATACTTAAAATTTCAGGCGAAGTTTAACTTACAAATCAGGTAGAATTATTAGAATTGTCAGCAGATGATCATAGGAATTCCCAGTTACATTTAATCAAACCAATATCAAAAAGTTACTAGCATGTTAGTATCTAAACTTAGGCCTTCTGGTTGGAAATTCACAAAAAGGAAGCAAGGGGAAAAAAGCATCCTCCTCTGAAGTTCTATGCTATGCAATCACTACCTGACAACAAAATGTTAAATAATACAAGCAGAGAAATAAACATGCATTTCCCAGGTGCCAGGCATCTCCATTTTCTGTTGCTCTTCATGGGAATGATTTTGATAAGAGCTGAAACTTAGCAATCATTTGAATTAGGCTGTGCTTCACTCAGCCTGAGGAATTGCTACAGACTTGAAAATTACAACCTGGGTATTTAGTAGCTTATGCATTCTCCTGTACTTTCAATGTGGACTTACCTCCCAACTTCTCTTGCTCTATGCTACTCTTTCACATTTCAATTTGCAGAAAGTAAGTGCATTGTAAACACAGTGTTTCTGTCCATGACAGTACAAGCAAAAATGTAATTGCTATAAAAGCATAGTTGTTAATAAGTAAGGCAGAGCTGTGAAAGATTCCCAAGAATATCTTTTAATCCTCATTAGTTTGTGAGAGAGAACCTCTCTCAAGCAGGAAAGTACAATCCAGATCAAACATAGGAAACAAAAGTGTGAAATAATAGGTAACTTACCTTTTTAAACATAACTAATGAAATAACAGCAGATGCTGTGAAAAGTGCAGCTATGATTATCATCATAATGCCAACAGGGATACTCTTATTAAGACCAGTAAGAGATGAAATCCATCCACTGAAGGGGGAAAAAAAAAAAAAAAAAAAAAAGATAAGCTTTATCAGCATAGCACATGAACTGTTCAACCACAGGTATCCACCTCTAGAGAAGTTTTATAGCCTCCTTGTTCTGGTCAACGTTGAGTATTTTGGAAGAAAAAGTCATGGAAATTATAAATGAATACATTCCTGTTTTATAAAAGCTTTTTGAACGTTGATTCTATTTTCACAATGTATGCAGTGAAACTATAAGCCAAAGCTTGAGAAAGATGATTATCCTTGAGCAGAGTGGTGAAGAAATGAGGGACAGAAAGAGGGACAGAGCTGGGGGGGACAGGATACTGGTATAGCAGTCTCTACTTTAAACGTTCCCCAATTCTTAAAATTCTTAACACCAACATAAACTACAATACCAAACTTGAAACCACAAAAGCAGGAAATTAAATGTTACATTAGGAAAAACAAGACACTAAGAGGGAAAAGAGTCTTCTACAGAAAAGAGCAAAACATTTCTATAAACCCAAAGAACCTTAAAATTTTCTTCTTGCTGTTTCAAATTGCTTTGATACCCGCTATGTCCAACTGGATTCTACCACAAAGCTCCAAAATCCAAACTGTAATTAGCATCTTTGAATGATCTGCCTCCTTTTCCTACCCTTTCCCTAAGAATCTTGGAAAAGCACACTCCACATACTTGAAGAGTTGCTCCTCTAAAACTACCTTACTATTTTATTCATGTCAATCAAGAGGTATCTACTGAAAAGCAAAACACTGGATTTGACAGCAAAAATAGTAACAGAGGATTTTTCCTTACACTCCAGTTCTAAACCAATACTGTTTTGCCTGACTTGCATGCATCTGGAGGTTAGCTGCAAAAAACACTCATACACAGAAATGTCATTACCCAGCTACAGGACTGTTAGGCATAGCTCTCTGTACTACTAGTTGGGTATGTTCTTTTAGTTAATTCAAATTCATCGACTTCTTTGCAAGAGTGGTGACTATGATTCCAAACTACTAGCTTTTCCTTTTAAAATCTAAATATTAGACCTTGAGACTTCAAATAGAAACTGTATTTGAAGTAAAAGTAACTTACTACAGGTTGCTTTATGGAAAACAACTTTTAAACTTGTAAGCATCTAAAAGAAAAATCAACTATTGCAGAATAAGGAGGCGATTCGGACAAAGAGATTAGCTTTTCCAATATAGTAACTTAAATCAAAGATATACAACTATATTCAGCTGAATACAGTGTCCACTTGTTCTTCAAATTTTAGCCAGAAATCTCATTGGTAAGTATATTAATAATTATAATTACAAATAATTAATGACAGAATATACTCTTTATATATTATTCTATTACCACCGAAATTATTCTCATTTTCTCTTAGTTTTATTTATGCCTTTATTCTAAATATAGAGCAAATAACATCTCCACACACCATTGAAATAGAGGAGGTAACGTATAAAAGCCTAGTTCAAAGTAGCTTACATCAAAGGATAAAATTTTGACCAGTCTAACAACAGAAGTACTACACACTCTGGATACCTTTCATACACTTTTCTCAATTAATTAAGAACACTCTAAGAATGCTTTTTTGAATGCTAAATACAACAACTCCAGTGATACAAAATTTTATTGAAAAATAATCCCAAAGAGTCTATGCAGGTTCTGTATAAAATAAGAGGTTTTGTTTTGTTTTGTTTTGTTTTGATAGTACAATGCTACAGAAAGCAGAATACTCACCAGTTTCCCCACCTCTGGAATCCTGCAGCTTGAAGTACATGCACAGCAAACTGACAGATATATACAAAGAAGAACACAAAGAATCTGAATGAACTGTCACTCCTGAAAGAGGGGGGAAAAAAAAAGATTAAAGCCACAAGGAAATTAATGCCTTTTGACAAATACTGTAGTACCAAGGTAAAATACTCTTGTGGTAAGAACTAGAGGGAATACAGTTTAACTTATTGATGGTGACTTGAAATATCAGGCATTAATTCTGTGGTTTTGTAAAGTGTTTATTACAAGAGCTGCTTCTTCCATAATACAGTATTTTTGCCTCCTGCATCTCTAACAGAGGTGAGAAAAGCAACAATACACTGTTCCTTAGTATGCCTCATAATGTTTTGTTCCGAACATAGCCGGGCTTTATATGACTCACCATGTAAGTTTTGCTACAGTGCTTGAAGAACAGAAGTCTGCTCTATTTTCAGGCTGATGTTTACAGCACTGTCAGTGTGGCAGAAATTTTTTACTTGTGAAAAGAAATAAAATCTAATATGGAATTATTAAAACATAATGCAGATCAGAATACCGAAGCAGCTGTTCTTTAAAAGTAAAATATGCAAAATATGCTGGCTGTTTAAATTACTAAAATGCCAGCTTGACAGAGACTGGAAACCTTAAAGTCAGTCAGAATACCAAAAATAAATGCACAGGTGAAACTTGTAATAAAGACTTCAACTTATTATCAAAACTAATAATTACGTGATGTGCTTGCTGCCAGAGTTCTAAAGAAAGTAAAAATCACTGAATTAGTTAAGTCACAGATTAAGAAACTAGATCCAGATGTTGCCAGTAACAATGCTTTTTGCAGAAGAGGGTTTCTTAATTTCTATTTATTCAAACAGTTCAGTTCAATAACTGTTTCATTTTCAGCTGAGAAACTGAATGAAAGTTGAAAATGAAAGCTTTAGTTTCTTTTTCCAAACAATCAATATTCACTAAGAAAGGCTAACATCTGCTAGATGTAAAACCCTGGACGATAATGTAACACTGTGAACACCTCCTCCAACAAATCAGTTAATTTTGAAAAAAACATTATATATAAAAAAACACTATTAAAAGAGAACATGTAAGGTTTAAAATTAATTAATGAAAGCTACCACTTCAAAATGCTGGTGATTTTCTGTATTTTCTATTTATCTTAATTTGCACCCACACTGCGATATCATGAACAAATTTGTTCTAGTAAATGAAAAATATCCTTCTCATATTTTAGCCATAAGAATATAAGAATTTAGCACATGAAACTATAAATTATATAATTGGTCGAAGATGTGTAGGTATAGCAATATATTCTTGATCAGCAAAAAACCATCTGATTTAGCCTAAAAGTTATGCTCAACTGCAATGAATGACTATCAGTCTTTCTCAACAAAAATTAGTGTATTGAAACTGATTTTCCAATATCCTGAACTCACTTCAACATTAAAATAATTTTGCAAGAAATACTGCAGGAGTACAAGATTTTAGAATGTCTATATGCTAATTTTCACCAAAAAAGCTCAATTTAGCATGCAAACCAACCATAGTATTTTTAAACACAAAGATACTGCGCCTCAGGCGTGAGAAATGCAGATTGCTAAAAGCTACAGAAAATACTGGAGTTTGATAGCTATATACCTGCTCTACTTGTTCTTAAGAATCTCAGTCTATTGCAGTAACAGACGCTGTAGATTACTTAACAATGTAAAATTTTAAGTGCAGAGTTTTAGCAAGGTCATTCACCAAACCAAAAATGTAGTAATAAACCCTTAACTACTGACCTGCTCGGATTCTCGGTCTGATGAGATAGACATTTAATGAGAATTTCCATTAAAACCCTAATTAGCCCAATACAAAGTTAAGTATTTCCTAAAAATGTTATGTCAATAGCAGAAGCTATAAATATTTTAAATATTCTATGATATTCCTAAATGTTGCCATCTGTTTCAGACATGGCAATTGAACTAATAACAGATATACTACTTGTTTCTAATGAAATCATATTGAAGGATTGTCATAACGATAATTCTGTAAATTCTATTAGAAGAATAATGCGTTTCAGCAAGTGTGTGTATATATATGTATACATATATAAATATTTTTTAATATCTTAGGCCAAGCTGAAGTTGTTACCTGAAAGCTCCATAAAGTGGTCTGTACCAGCAGACAAAAGAACAAGGAGTAAAAAGCAAGAACCAGAGGATACTCAATCCAAAATCAACCCCTCGTGTCGGATCAACATAAAACCAGGCCAAACATCCAAAGATATTAAGAAACAGTGTCACTGTATGGACTGTAGAACCAAAACCAAAAAAGAGTCTTAATTACATTATGTTTATACAATAAATTATTTCAACTCTTAAAATAATACCCAAATAAATGGAGTATTGTAAACAAAACATAAGCATGCTAACAATTAATCAATACCCTCTTTGCAATAAGCCAATTGTTTTGTCACAGTTTTCTAACTCTCAGGTAAAGTCAGAATTCCTACGTAAAGTACTGAACAAGAAAATCCAATATATAACAGAAGTAATATGAGATACATGGTGAAGGAAAAAAAAACTTTTCATAAACATAAAACATTTTCAATCTCAGGGAGTCCCTAAGAGTGATTTCTAGCAAAGGCTTGATGCCTAGGGCATCAACAAGTTAAGACGACAATTAAAATAATGTAAAAGAGGTTTCCACAGCTGCAGTAACTGATATTTCTTCTGCAGCAAATACTGGACACAGATATTTGCACTTATTTAAATATTTTCCCTTTACAACCAGACAAGTAAATAAATGGAAGACCTCACAGCCCTTCTATTACAATATGTAACTATATGGGTTTTTTTAGAGAAAAGCTTACAAATGGAATAAAAGACACCATAAAATTATCACTGTACATGTTCTAATTTAAAAGGAAATATTTCAAAAATATCCTTTTGGATAAAAACTCTTTGTCTTACATGGAAAAAAGTAGAACTACTTAGTAACAGTGTTTCTGAGTAAAACAAAATCCATGAGGAGCTGTTCTAGAACCCTAAAATCATATGGCATATTCAAATATTTCTCAGATCAACAGTCTTTAAAATTTGCTTCTTCAGTACTCAGGTTCCAGATCAATACTGGCATTTTCTCACTGGCAGGTCATATTAGAGGTTATCAAGTTCTACTGAAGAAAATGCACTGGCATTATGACTTCACAATTAATTTCAAATAAATTGTTCTCTTAGCAATAGCAAGAAACATTGCAACTACTATTTTCATGCTATCTGGCACAGTGGTTAGTTCTGTCAGACACTTAAAAAGGATGAAAATGAATTTCTGTTTCAGTTCAGCAATACCTAGTGATTCAGGAGTGATTCTGCTGTCCCAAAGGACTGTTTCTGTCCTTGTGGACCAGGATAAAGTAAATTATTTATAGTTAAGAGTGCACAAGCAGTTCCTTGAACCAATGGTTATTTATTTATTTATTTAGAGTTCAGAGAAGCATCTTGGTCATTCAAACTTGTAAGTTCTCACAGCTCATCCTCCTCCTTACAGGTTTACTTATTTATCACTTCTCAGAGAAATATAAAGAAGCTAGGTAGCATAAAGAGTTCACAACAAAAAATAAAATAAAGTCTTAGCTCTGTATATACATTTAAATTCTCCCTTGTCCACACTGCTTTTACTAGAAAGGAAGAGTAACAGAAGAGCTGGTAAGTTTATATAACACACAAAGATTCTGAAAAAACTCTTCAAGGGTGGTTCTTCCCTCTCAACTAGTACTTAAATAAAACCTAAATCATCTTATTGGAAAAAAACCTTAAATCAAAATGCCCACATCTTTACATGAAAGGCTGAAGGAACTCAAAACACTTCTCCCTCAACGAAATCACATTCCGCTGTAAGAATCATCAGAAACAGAAAACTTTGTGCTTTTTAAATAAAGAGTGTTTAATATATTTAAATATTTTAGTATTGTTCCAAGAAGTTAGCAAAGCAACTCGATTTCAGAGATTTTGTGTGCGTGCATCACAAGTATAACACAGGGTACAAATCCAAATCCCTACCTTTCTTTGATAAATAAGAGAAAGTTTACTGAGTGGTACTTTTTTTTTCCCCCCTAGTCAATACTGGGAAAAAAAGGAAGACTCCATCGATTATTAGAAAGGTCCAGCTTCTGGTGGAATTTGAACTTTCAGATAGGATATACTCTTTACAATTTCAGTTCAGATAACAGGACAAGGTCTAAGAGAATAGGATCAGTGCAGAAGAAGGTTGAAACAACGTCACACATGCCACTGACACTTATTAGCGCAATAAAACTGGTAACATAGTGGTCTACTTCAGCACTTCACTGCTGTTACAAAGAATCTCAACTGCAAAAACTCACTAGCAGCAAACTACAGATGAAGACACAGAACTTCATTGACAGTTCTCCCCTTTCTCTTAACTCCTGCGTGCCAGAGAGGCACTCATTCTTTGAGCCACTGGATTCACTAAGTGACATATACAAACTTTCCCATTAAATGAAAAGACAGCTGTTTTATATTCAGGGTAACAGTTTTCTAAGTATCTTCCTCCTATTTGTCTCTTTGAATTCAACTGTGATAAAAGTTATTACAAGATAATGACTACCTGAGGGCTGAAACAAACCAAGGCTGTGGCAGAACTCTGTACCACAGAATAGCTAAATGACAATAACCTCAATGAACCAGCCCAGCTCGAGCAATGCAGTACTCAACGTAAAGAGACCTGAGAATGCCTTTTTCTAGTTCAGTTGACAAAGAAGGTGAGTTTAAAAAAGGTCACTCATGCCAGAATAAGAGCAAACAGTGAGAAATTATATTGGTTTAATGAAATATTCAGGCTCACAAATTCATTTTTATTAGTGTAACTTCATAGTATAGAAGAAGCCTACTTAGACACACAATCCTCACCTTAATTAACTATGTTTTAGCACCCATTATTGTCTGAAAGTGAATTTTAGATAAAGGTCACAAGTTGCAGTGATGCTGTCTATTTGACATCTACTTTATTTTGCAGTCCCATGTGGACTGCAAGAAACAGATTTTTGTAGCAAGGTTCATTTCAGTGATGTTTTATTGATGCTGTTTTGAGGAAACCAAAGTCCTCATTAGGATATGTTACACAAAGAACGAGCTTTCTCCCAGGAATCAGCTGGACTATTACAACCCTGCAGTGGAATGCCTCAACTGGAACAGAATGTCCATAAAAGAGAGAATTTTGCAGCCACGTGGCAACTGGTAAGTGAGCTAAAAGCTGGCAAAGTTTGATCACATACAACCTTGGATCATATCAGAGTGGCTTCAGTTAAAGTCTATCTTTTTTGCCTTGTCCGTTCTGCTCTTTTTAGCTTGCCTGAGAGATGCAAACATTCCTCTGTTGACAAAAGGATGCAGGAACACGCGTACAGTCTACCAAATATGTGAACTATTTCTTTTTTCTCTCTACTCAGTATATTAAGACAGCTGAAGTTAATTAGACAGTCCACACTGTCCAATTTTGAACGCTACACACTAAAAAACCCATAATAATATGGAAGGGATGAAATGATGAATCTACAAGACAGCAGCAAAACTATCAGAAGTCTAGAAAAGATGACGTACAAAGAAAGGCTGAGTGAACTACGATAATTTAGCTAAAAGAGGATGACTATGGGGAATAAACGTGTTCTCCGTAAAAACAATGGACAGAACAACAAAAATAAATTTCAGCACAGGAGAATTAAATTATATGCTAGGAAACATCTTCTAATGACAAGGATGGCAACATACTAGAATGGCCTGAATTTGGGTGGGGGGGGGAGTTTACAAGGTATCCCTCCTTGGAGGTCATCAAGATCAGGTAAAACAAACATTAGCACGGACTGACATAGGTGCTACTGATCATTTTCTCAGACAGAAGGATGGACGAAACAAAACTCTCCTAAACAGAATAAGCATCAAAACAGTTGGTACCTTAAGGTAGATAGTCATCACAATCTACAGCTTAAGCCATATGTCTTTAAAAACTTTTAAAAGTCTTGTTCACAGAAAAAGGGAAACACTCACAAACAATACAAAACAACAAATGCATATGCCTCAAAAACTTTCCATAAGATTATGCAGCTCTTCAGTTTTAACTTCAAAAAATAAATATTCTTTGAAAATTAGTATTGCTCATTTTGCATCCTACCAGCCTGTGGGAAAGTAACTGGAAAACAAGGCTTTTGAGACAAAAATGTTTGTTGTCAGATAACGGTCAAGAGATATGGGGCATGGGCATTTCACTAGTAGCAGTGCATAGAGATCTAAAAAGCCCAGGGCCAATGAGCCAGCAAAACTGCGATTCTATCCGCGAGCCACTAAAAGAGCAGTAGGTGGTTTCATATGGGAGCACTCAGTCAGTAAAAAAAAAAAAAAAAAAAAAAAAAAAAAAAGGCAGTTTCGGGAGAAAAAATATCTGGGCAAAGAGAAAACCACATGAAGGAATTAGACCATTCTGACTTCTGACACCAACAGAGAAAAGGTGGAGAAATTCACTGGGAATGGGATACAAGCAGACCTCTATTCTCACGCTATAAAAGGTTTATTGATCCCATGAAAGATAAGAAAGTTTCCTCAGAAATGTAAAGACTAAGAATAAAGATATTAAAATTGGTACTAAACAAGGCAACACACACACACAAAGAAAGAAATAGAAAGGTGTGTTCCTAGGGCTGCTAAAGAGGGGCAGGAAAACTAACCTACTTTACAAAGTGCTGAGCAGCTGGAACTAGACTTATCTGAATATCAGTATGTTCATGGACCTCCAGGCCTTATAAGACCTAGGAAGTTCCAGAAGAGGAAATAAAATATAGAGCAGAGCAGCAAGCAGCAGCGGGTTGGTTTGCTATGGTAATGAGTGCATTCGTTAAGGAAGCATAGCCACTCTAATGCAGTAAGAGCCAAACCAAGCAGGTATATCCCTGAAAAAGAAGAGTCACAAGGACTGACTGAACAGCCAGCCCTAAGGCAGGGAGCTCTGTATTCAATCATTTTCTTTAGCCTGAAATATTCTTCAGGCTTCTTCATTTCATTCTTTCTTTTCTTTTAATATGCCCTGCTCCTTCCTTACTTAGTGATCCCTAAGTCAGAGATAGAGAATGAGAGCTAAAGAAGGAAAAGAACAAGGAAACTCAGTTACAATCTCAGTCTACCTAGAAGAAAATCTGTCAGCTTAAAATGAGGGCAGAATTCTCATCTGTTTTGAAATAGTATGTCACTGGTTTCTTAATTTATTGCCATAATAAGGGCAAAAAAAGAAAAAGAGTATTAATACTCCAGTTCTCACTGCCCAACTTCACTTTGTGTTTAAAACATAAAGTACTTTTAGAACTCAGTCCTGCAAATGGTCAGTTAGCAGCTATTCTAAAATTTTGGAGTCCATGATTATAGACTTGATATAAAACTTAAATGTCTATCAGATTTATGAGTGACTAATCTCTCATTCTACAATAGGATTTATTCATTTACTTATTTAAAGATAGTGGATAAAGTTGTAGATAATGAAGTGAAATTCACTTGACTGAGTGCTGACTGCTCATTTTATGGGATTCAAATATATGGTTCAGTCACAACAATAAGATTCCCAAATTAACAGGTAAAATATGCAGATTTGTTAAATCTGGAACCCTGAAAAAATACAGAAAAAGTCTGAAATTCACATGACCTTAGTAAACTAAAATATATATTAATGGTATCAAAACACCTAAACCTTTGGAATTTCCTCAGTCTTAGGGTACTTACTAAGCTCTCATCACACTGGACAAGACAGAAGAAACAAAGGTCATGGCATTTGTACATTTGATTCATCCAGCATTTTTCCTATCAAAACACAGCACCTGAATGAATGCAAAATTAACCCCTCAAGGACTGTTTAGAGCACTTGTGCAGTACAACAAAGAGTTATATATAAAACATAGACTGTTTCTTCTGCTAATTTATGTTATACTATTTATTTTTCTAAATAGACTAAAACTATATTAAATAGTAGACACATGAATGTTGCACATTTTATACTCAAAAGTCTAATAAATACTGTGAATTAGATTTCTTAATATATAAGCTGATTTTAAAAACAGTAAAATTATTTTTAAGGTAATAAACACTCAGAGATTGTTTTATAACAATATAAATATTTAAACAGAAAGCTACAATATGGTATAAACCAAACTGCTTTAGGGTAATACTTTCCCCTTTCTTCCATCAAAGTTTCTATGAAATAATTCAATACTCTTAAAATTGAAGCTAACATAAAGATTTCACTTTACCATCTGACTTCTGGATTAAAAAATACATTTCACATTATAGATGTTGCAAAATTCAAAGTAGCAGGCATGGATCATGAAGTTTGAAAATGCATTTTGCTTTTTCTGTTAAAAAATACTTACACATCCACAAATAGTACATAATCTTCACTGTCTTCTGGAATTCTACAGGAATGTCTACAGAAAAGTCCTGATAGAAACAAGGACCCACTGGAAAATTCTCAGGAAGGGGTGGCCAGTTATTTTTTCTGCCT
Source organism: Struthio camelus (assembly GCF_040807025.1). Taxonomy (NCBI): domain Eukaryota; kingdom Metazoa; phylum Chordata; class Aves; order Struthioniformes; family Struthionidae; genus Struthio; species Struthio camelus. The sequence goes on along the minus strand of NC_090982.1, from coordinate 63,170,851 downwards.
GTAAATCAGAAAAAGAGTTTATAATACTCTCTGTGTACTAGAAAGAGATATGCCTTTGGACTCGTCATGGTTCAGCTGAAGGGGTTTTTTTTAATGCACAAGTCTATAAATTATTTGGGCTACCAACATTCAGGAGCTTTATCAGCAATCCTCACGCAATATCGAAAACAAGCTTCAGAAATAAAGTATGATGAAACGTAGGCAGATCAAGGAGAGTACAATATTATACCTATGCAAAAGACTAAGCAGGCATCCTGTGAGAGCAGAAGTCTTGCCAAAATCTCAGATTTGAAAAATGGGAGAAAAACAATTTCTCCGAGTTCCTTGACTCTTACATGCACATTTCCCCCAGTCCCCCCATACTTTGTGGAACACAAAGACTGGGGAGTGAAAGGCATTTTCTATATTCAGAATCCTCATGCTCGTAACATCTAGATATCTCTAACGCTTGGAACTAGTTTCCAAATTTTACCATCAAAGCTTTGCCTAAAAGCACAAAAGCCTGAAGAAAGACTTCTATTAAAATGGTCTCAACTACAATACAAAAAGATGACCTACAACATCAAAATATTTTGATACAAAGTTGTGTGATAAAGTCAAGACACAACAAAAGACAATACAGTGTCAATCACCTTGGATTTCCTGTACACTGATCTACTCACAGGCTAGAGTACACATTCTGCTGAATGCAAACCGTAACAAGCACAATATTCAGAGATTCAACTGAGATAGATACAACACACCTTTACCATAGCATTTCAAATTGTGGATGCAATAGGTACATTAATCACCATATTCAAAAAGTGGAGCTAAACTAGAGGCTAGCCTGAAGACTTTTTTTTGAAATTCTGACAAGCTTTTGCTTGCAACTTCTACCTTCAACCATAGCTTTACTAGTAGTTCATCCATAAGAACAGAAAACTTGCAAATCTAAAATACTTGCATTATTAAGTTACGTTTTTCCCTGTTCAGACAAGATGAAGCTGATAGTTCTGACCAAACCCTGCTGTGTTTTCTTCCTCTCCTGCTGAACCTTTTATCAATTTACCAAGCCATTTAGAACAGGAGACTTACAGAGGGAGGATACAGAAGGTAATCAGGTAATATTCCCATCCATATTAAAAACTACTTTGGGATTTCTTATATAAAAAAAATCTGACAATAATCCAGATCTTTATTCTGCAATATATGGGAGTTTCCTTCAGGACTGACAGTTTCAGGGTAGAATTACAGAAAAATTCACATAAGTTCACAATAATTCAAGCTATTATCTGATGTGCTTTTTCTCTTCCCCTTCGGCATAACTATCAAAATACTCAGCTAAGTCTGAAAGACAGCTTGGTGAGATGATTTGACATCAAAAACCAAGCGCTCTTTTTCCAAATATTCCTTGGATACTCATATTCCAAGATCAGAGCTTGACTGAGCAAAGAGCTAGCTCAGAGTTATGTCATTCAACATAAGGAGCTACTACCTCAAGGCTTATTAACAGAACTTCAGCAACGTGCCTACACTATGAATGCGGACATTCCCAAACCAGCTTCATGCAAACACAGTGAGGGGTTTTTCAGCTCTGACCAAATGAACCAGCTAAAACAGGAAGCAGCACAGTTTAATCAGCTCAAACACAACACTGCACTGGACTTGAGCTGAGAAGTCTGAAGGCACCAGACTGAGCACACCTACCAACCTGAAGATCTTTCCATTGTAGTCCATTACATTCAATTAAAGTATCCTACACGTGAAGCCAGACTTGTAAACTAAATGCAAATACTAGAGTACTATTGCAAAGGACTCTCCCCTTCCTATCAAGACACCTCTACAGTGTTTGAAAAGGAGCCTGCAAAAGAAAGAAATCAATCGGAAAACAATATTGCTGTCTTTAGTCACAGCATAATTCCTGATTTGCAGCATCTTTTACACATCCATTTAGTTAAAATCTAATTTCCTCTTTTAAGCTGTAAGAGCTCCATCTTCTCTGCTCAGCTTTCCTAAAGAATCCTTTAGATTCTTCACACACTCTTCAAGTACTTTGATGTGAACAACTGCAACCTCATGATGATAGTAAATAACAATTTTAGGGATCCTGAAACATGCATGAGGTATCACAGTTACGTTCCTTAAGATATAGATGAATGGACAAAAACTGTCCCTAAAGCCTGGAAGAGACAAGTAATTAATCCAGAACCATCAATATAAGTTAGTGAAATTAGGTGAAGGGAACTATATGGAGACTGAAACGAAAACATGACTAAAGAAAATCATTATCTGGGAGAACAGATACAGAGACGTAATGAAGAGAATGAAAATAATAAATCCTGAGAAAATAAAAATGTTTTAATGAAGGCACAATAACCACCATGATTTTTTTCCTTAAAAGAAGAAAAACAATTCCCCATTCTCAGATATTAGCACCTGACTGGCAAGAAATTCCCTGAGATTTTGAATTCCTAAGCAATCACGCAATCTGGAATTGTACTATTGTATGTCACAATTTTGATATGAATAAAGAAAAAGAAAATAACGTGGAAATGCAACTGTCTGAAGACTAGATACAGGTGAAAAGAGCACACAAAATCAACCTTGTACACAATGTTTTAGTGTGTTTTTTTTTTTCTGATTCCAGTTTGAAGTTCTTCCTTTTGAAAATAAATATTCCCCATTGATCTTCTTCTAGCAAAGTATCTTCAGTTAAGAGGATGTAAATCTTTTCATTCAAAAACTGCAAGGCAAAAACTGATGGTGTTACATTGCACACAACAGTTTAGGCAGAATGAGGCACTGATCTTGATTATCCAAAGCGTCATTTGAAAAACTGATTAACACCTATACTCTTTCTGCTATTTGCATAGAATGTGATGTCTATAACATAGAAGATAGAAAAATGTTTCAAAGCAGGACAGTTCTTCCACAGCTATAAACACTAACAGAATAGAAATTAGCGTTGTTACTTATAAAGTTACTTACAGTTCTTCTTTTCAAAATGGTCCATTTCTAGTTGATAGTATTATTTGGATTTTAACCAAGAATAAAAATAGCTGATAGCAGGCAATAACAAGGCCACACTGAAATTTGCACAAGACAGACCAGTTTTTATTCCCCTTATAAAATGCTGCAAAGGACATAAGAAATCTTCTCTAGAAAATCCTTCATGACCTGTTTTACCCTGCCTGTCACTATAAAACAAAAACAGTTTCTAAGAAAAAGTTAAATTTCTACAATTTAAAAAAATATTTTTTATACATACCCCCCTGCTGATTGAGACTCTGCATTTCCCTTTCTCTGCGATCTAGTTCAGCTGCTTTTCTTTCTAGTTCTTCTTGGCGCTTCAGCAGTTCTGCCTGGGCCAAGGCATGCTCCTGAATAAAACAAGCATTGTCAGATATTGCTAAAAGTATGAACACAAAATAAATATTCCGAGTCTATTTTCTATAATTATGCATCTCCAGTTGCATCTCCAGTTATGAATGAAGACTGACCTAATATTGCATGAATTCATGCAATGGTTACCTAAAAGCAGTATTCATTTTCCTAAATCATCAGGAAATAATATTTTTTTAATAAAAGACACACTGTTCCAGAAGAGTGTTTATGTAATTATAATTAGAAGAAACCTACTGCCTGAAAGTTACAGACAAACCTTTGCAATTTGTGTGTAAGCAGGTGGTTCTTCTGTTGGTTTCATTATTGCTGGCTGGGTACTGGGTACATTAGGCATTTTCACATTTCCTGGAGGGGGCTAAGAAAACAAAAGACAGTCATAAGAAAACAGTCTCCTATTCCAATAAACATTTTTTCATAATTCTGTAAGAACTAATCCAGCTGTTTCAAAGGAAGCATTATAGATAAACTGAAAATCCGATACACAGCTCACAGTATTTAGGACATTTAGGAAGGAGAAGCTATTCTACGTTGCAGTGTTTTGTTTGTTTGTTTTTACAGTGCGCTGTATGCCATATACACACATGGCATTTTATGAATCAGTATGAATAATCTAATTTTATTCAGACATGAATATGGATAAGGATAGTTATTTCTTATGGGAATTGCAGGATTTAATTGTGATCTACTCACATTCTCAAACATGATGAGATCTATTAATAATATCTTCTAGAGCTTTCTACTTAACAAAGGTTTATACCACTTGGTTAACTAGAGAAACAATGTACCCTATTAAATTTTCAAATTCAGCATCCATAATCTAATACTTAACAATACCAGTATTTACTGTAATATCTAGTTTCAAGCACCACAGGCAATTCTGCGACTCGCTGGTTACCTATGAGAACACAGTTTACAAGAAGTTTTTAGTACTTCACAGTATTTTCAGAGGTTGTTTTAATCCTCTCCTGCTTATTTCTATGTTTCTCACCTCCTCTGACTTCCTCTGTATCTCTTTATCATATACAATGTTTAACTAATACTTACCAAACCAAGGAAATAACTACTGCAAAGATTAAAGTCGTCCACTGAGCTTTACCAAAGCAGATCAGTTCAGTCCTGCTATTATCTTATTTTATTCTTGAATATGCTTAGGGGAAACCTACAATTCACATCTTTCTTTGTGTGGTTCTTGCAACATGAAAGACTCCCCTATTCTGTGATCTTGTAAGACAGAGAACCACGTGTTCCTAACAAGGCTGAAAACAACAGCAAAAATATGGAGAGAGGTGTGACGTTTTAAATATAAAGGCACCTCAAAACACAGCAGGAACCATAACTAAATACCACTGATTTGGCAAATGATGACCTGGCCCAGCTTACCTGCATCTTTTCCAACCATTTTTTGACATATACAAATGAAATCCTCAGGGGATGAAACATCATGCCTTAAAAAACTACACCTACAGGTAACACTGCAGTATATCTCAGCAACATCGACTATTTCCAGCATTTCAGAACTATCTTGCCACCTTACACATCAGCTCCTAATAGAACACAGAGATACAGGTATTATTCCTCAGAAATACTCAGTGATTTACACTTTTCATCCTAAAAATGATTGCCCAGTATTCTAGGATGAAAATAGTTGAACTCTACTTCACAGAATCACAGAAAGGTTGAGGTTAGAAGGGACCTCTGGAGATCTGCTCAAGCAGGGTCACCTAGAGCACGTTGCACAGGATTGTCTCCAGCTGGCTTTTGAATATCTCCAGGGAAGGAGACTCCACTACCTCTCCAGGCAACCTGTTCCAGTGCTCTGGAAAGCAAAGCAGCAAAGAAGTTTTTCTTCATGTTCAGATGGAACTTCCTATGCTTCAGTTTGTGCCTGTTGCCTCTCATCCAATCACTGAGAAGAGTATGGCCTCATCCTCTTGACACCCTCCCTTCAGATACTTATATACATTGATGAGATCCCTCCTTGGTCTTCTCTTCACCAGGCTAAAGAGGCCCAGCTCTCCCAGCCTTTCTTCAGAGGAGAGATGCTCCAGTTCCCTCACCATCTTAGTAGCCCTTCGCTGGACTCTCTCCAGTAGTGCCATGTCTCTCTTGTACAAGAGTCCAGAACTGGATACAGTACTCCAGGTGAGGCCTCCCCAGGGCTGAGTAGAGGGGAAGGATCACCTCCCTTGATCTGTTAGCAATGCTCTTCCTAATGCAACCCAGAATACCATTGGCCTTCTTAGCCACAGGGGCATATGGTCAACCTGTCCACCAGCACTCCCCGGTCCTTCTCTGCAGAGCTGCTTCCCAGCAGGTCAATCCCCAACCTGTACTGGTGCATGGGATTATTCCTCCTCAGGTGCTAGACCCTGCACTTCCCTTTGTTGAACTTCATGAGGTTCTTCTCTGCCTATCTCTCCAGCCTGTTGAGTTCCCTCTGAATGGCAGCACAGCCCTCTGGGGTATCAGCCACTCCTCCCAGTTTTGGATCATCAGCAAACTTGCTGAGAGTGCACTCTGTGCCTTCATCCAAGTGACTGATGAATAAGTTAAACAATACTGGAGCCAGTATTTGGGGGGGGGGGGGGGGGGGGACACACCGCTAGATACAGGCCTTCAGCTGGACTCTGTGCCACTGATCACAACCCTCTGAGCTCTGTCATCCAGCCAGTTCTCAGTCCACCTCACTGTCCACCTATCCAGCCCACACTTCCTGAGCTTGCCTATGAGGATGTGATGGGAGACAGGGTCAAAAGCCTTGCTGAAGTCCAGGCAGACAACATCCACTGCTCTCCCCTCATCTACCCAGCCAGTCATCCCATCAGAGAAGTCTATCAGGTTGGTTAAGCATGATTCACCTTTGCTGAATCCATGCTGACTACTCCTGATCACCTTCTTGTCCTCCACACGCTTAGAGATGACATCCAGGATGAGCTATTTCCACCACTTTTCCAGGGATGGAGGTGAGGCTGACTGGCCTGTAGCTCCCTGGGCCCTTTTTGAAGACTGGAGTGACGTTTGCTTTCTTCCAATCCTCAGGCACCTCTCCTGATTGCCACGACCTTTCAAAGATGATTGAGAGTGGCCTAGCAATCATGTCTGCCAGCTTCCTCAGCACTTGTGGGTGCATTCCATAAGGGCCCATGGACTTGTGAGTGTCAAGTTTGCCTAAGTGATCTCTAACTCAATCCTCCTCCACCAAGGGAAAGGCTTCCTTTCTCCAGACTTTCTCCATGGTCTCCAGGGTCCAGGATTCCTGAGGGCTGGCCTCCGCACTAAAGACCAAATCAAAGAAGGCATTCAGTATCTCTGCCTTCTCTGTATCCTTCGTCACCAGGGCGCCTGCCCCATTTAGGAGCGGGCCCACGTTTTCCCTCGTCTTCCTTTTGTTAATGACGTATTGGAAGAAGCCCTTCTTGTTGTCCTTGACATCCTCAGCCAGATTTAATTCCAAATGGGCCTTGGCCTTCCTCATTGCATGCCTACATAGTCTGACAATGTTCCTATATTCCTCCCAAGAGGCCTCTCCCTGCTTCCATCTCCTGTACACTTTCCACTTATGTTTGAGTTATGCCAGGAGTTCCCTGTTCATCCACGCAGGTCTCCTATCCGCTTTGCTCAACTTCTTGCTCATTATGATGCACTGCTCTTGAGCTTGGAGGAAATGATCCTTCAATATTAATGAGTTCTTTTAGACCCCTCTTCCTCCTAGAGTCCAATCCCATGGAATTCTTCCAAGAAGGTCCCTGAAGAGGCCAAAGTTAGCTCTCCTGAAGTCCAGGGCTAGGATCCTGCGTACTGCCCTGCTTCCTCCTCACAGGATCCTGAACTCCACTATCTCATGGTCACTGCAGCCAAGGCTGCCCCTAGCCTTCACATCTTCAACCACTCCTTCCTTGTTTGTTAGTACAAGGTCCAGCAGCACACCTCACCTCATCAGCACTTCCATCACCTGTGTCAGAATGTTATCATTAATGCTCTCTAGAAACCTCCTCGACTGTTTGTGCCTTGCTGTGTTGTTCCTCCAGAAGATATCAGGGTGCTTGAAGTCCCCCATGAGAACCAGGGCCTGTAATCATAAGGCTACTGCCAGTTGTCTGTAGAAGGCCTCATCTGCTTCCTCTTCCTGATCAGGTGGCCTATAGCAAACACCCACAACAGTGTCACCCTTATTAGTCTGCCCTTTAATCCTTACCCATAAGCTCTCAACTCGTTCATCACCCACCCCGAAGTAGAGCTCAATACATTCCAGTTGCTCTTTCACATAAAGGGCAACTCTACCACCTCGCCTTCCTGGCTTGTCTTTCCTAAAAAGCATGTAGCCATCCATGACAGCATTCTAGTCATCGGAGCTATCCCACCATGTCTCTGTAACTGCAATGAGATCATAGCCTTGCAACAACACACAGATCTCCAGTTCTTCCTGTTTATTTGCCATGCTGCACGCACTGGTGTACAGGCACTTCAGAGAGGTATTTGAGCAAGCTGATTTCCCAGGAGGGCTGTAAGAGGATACCCCACAGTCATATCTTACAGGCACTTCCTTGGCTGCATGCACTTGCTGGAGGTATCCCCACCTGAGCACTGTTTTGCTGTCTTGGTGGCCTCTATAACTCTTCTCTTCCCCTGTCTTTCCTGGTTTAAAGCCCTCCTTACCAGGCTGGCCAGCCTGTTGGCAAGCACGTGTGCCCTGCTTACTGAGGTGGATCCCATCTCTCCCAGTCAGTTGTCAAACTTCAAACAGGGTCCCGTGGCCGTAGAAACCAAAACCCTGTTGCCAACACCAGCGGTGCAGCCAGTTTTCTACTTAGAGAGTCCGTCTACTCCTCCTGCATCCTTCCCCCTAACTGGCAGAATCGAGGAGAAAATGACCTGGGCCCCCAGACCCTTGACCACTGTCCCCAGAGCTCTGAAAACCCATTTGATAGTTTCCAAATTGCCCTTGGTATCATTGGTGCCCATGCGGAAGAGCAGCAGGGGGTAAGAGATGGATGGGCAAGCCTCCGCAGTCTTTCCATATGACATCTGAGATTTGAGCCCCCGGCAGGCAACCAACCTCTCTAGACAAGCGGTCAGGTCAGCAGATGGGTGCCTCTATCCCCTGCAGTAGGGAGTCACCCACAACAATCACTCACCACTTCTTCCGGGTGTTCCTGCGTAGCACAGGGTCCGTCAGCAAAGTTGCTTCACTTGAAGCCATGCCCAGCTCCTCCTCCGCTTGGACTGCACTAAACCTGTTCGTCAGCTGCAAGTCTTCAGGAGGAGCAAGAGCCTTTCTCCTCATATGAGGAGTGACCAGTTTCCAGCCTTCATTTTCTACAGTTATGACTTACTGTTTCACATGGCACAGAGCCCATCTGCATCTCCACTGCTGTGGGGGGTTGAGACTCCTGAAGATGGAGGGTCTCTGAAAATATCCTATCTCTCTCTTGCTCGTCTGCTTGGATGCCTGCTTACACAGCCTGCTTACTTCCTCCTGTAACTCTTTTACCTGGTGACACAACTCATCAGCAACAGCATGCCTTCTGCAGAAAAGCTGACTGTCAGCCCCAGCTCACAGAGAGGTCCCAGGCACTCCCTGCAGCCTGAGAGCTGCAGAGCTGCATTTGCTGGCAGAAGGCCTGTCTGGTGGAAGTCGCTGACACAGCTGACACAGCGACTCCAACAGCTACAGGGGGAACGGGCTCTGCAGTGTGTCACAACCATATCTTAGGAAGTATACACTACTAAGACTGGAGACAAAGGTGCCTTCTTGCGCCCTTCTGCGCAAACTGCTGCATCTGTTCACTGTCTCTGATAACTTCTTATGCTAAAGCCTTCTGTGGTAAGAAAGAAAAATTCTTGTATGGGAACTCCTACAAAAACTAGACAGCCATCAAAAGTCTTACTATCTTCTGTTTCAAACATAAGATACTTACCAGTCTTGCACCAAAATAATAAAAATCTGCTGAACAGAAACTCTATGACTTATGCACTGTAGGCCAGAGCAATGCTACAAGAGCCAAAAATAATCTTATTGTAGCTCTGGGGCTGAAGTAACAAGGGGGCTTGAACATGGGTTCAAACATGAATTTGAAACCATAACTGATAAGCAGCTGGTTGCTAGATTAATGCGTGAGACTGCCTACAGTCCCCAGTAAAGACTCCATTAGCCTTTCACAGACACCTGTAACAGCATCTAAAGATGGACTAGCAGACTGGAAAACATTCAAAAAATGAATTTAAAGATCACAGATTCACAGAATGGTTGAGGCTGGAAGGGACCTCTGGAGATCATCTAGTTCAAACCCCCTGCTCAGGCAGGGTCCTCTAGAGCATATTGCCCAGGATCACATCCAGACGGGTTTTGAATATCTCCAGGGAAGGAGACTCCACTACCTCTCCAGGCAACCTGTTCCAGTGCTCTGGAAAGCAAAGCAGCAAAGAAGTTTTTCTTCATGTTCAGATGGAACTTCCTATGCTTCAGTTTGTGCCTGTTGCCTCTCATCCAATCACTGAGAAGAGTATGGCCTCATCCTCTTGACACCCTCCCTTCAGATACTTATATACATTGATGAGATCCCTCCTTGGTCTTCTCTTCACCAGGCTAAAGAGGCCCAGCTCTCCCAGCCTTTCTTCAGAGGAGAGATGCTCCAATCCCCTATCATCTTTGTAGCCCTCCGCTGGACTCTCTCCAGTAATGCCACGTCTCTCTCGTACTGGGGAGCAAGATACTTAGCTCTTGAAGGCACCTGGCCCAAAGAGCCTGCAGTGCTGCTAATGACTGGAACATGCATATATGTGCTTATGGAACAGACTTCCAGACTGTTTAGATCCCGCGATGTGTTAGCTGGCCATCCAAACGCAGCATTAGACTTGCTAAAAGATCCCATGACCAGAGCGTGTAAATAAGAGCATGTGCTCCCTCGAATAAATGACATTAGAGCAGTGGACTGTAGAATTCCAGGGTGCAGAGTCCTTAGCTCCGAAAGTCAAGAGCAGCCAGGGGATGAAATAATTACCGTAGCTGTTAAGAAAATTTATAAAGGCCACTGCATTCAGTGGCCTTTGGTGGACTCCAAGACCCAGGGATCTCTCCTTCCCAACTGCTGAAACACAGCCTGGTGCAGCCTGAGACTTGGAGGTCTCTTCGTCCTAGGCCAATGGATGTGGCTGCTGCTTTCCCGTTTGCTCTTTCAGCCATTAGCGAGGCTGAGCATGTATATACGTACATACATGCCCATACAGAGGACACTAACATAGCCAGCTAGGCAAACTGCCACAGATAGGGTGCTGCCTTCAACAACACTCAGATATAACACTACCAGAACTCACATAAAACAAATACATGTACAGTTAGCCAAGTCCCATTCCTCTTCTGTGGCTGATCATGATTGCAGCTCGCTACTGAAAACGCATGTCCTTGCTCTCTAGATTCAGAAGCACACGCACATTCTCAGATCCCTCAAATACTTGCAGGGGCTCTCAGCCCATCTAATATCCCTGCCTGGATCCCGTGCCCTGTTACCCGATATATGGGTCTCCTCCTACTCACCAGGTAGTCCAGCTCAACGCATGCTCTCACACGCTCATCTCACAAGTCGCCCCCCAGATCTCTCAAATATTGGCACAGGCTCTCAGCCTGCCTAATATCCATGCCCGGACTCTGGACTCCCTCACTCACCTTTGGATGAGACTTTGAGTTTTCCCAAAAACTGTTTTTTTTCCTATTCACGAGTCAGTCGAGATTGAAGTTTCCTAACAAATTACACGCACATACCTGCACACATTGGATCAAGGGAAAACACATTGGTCCCTCCAGTTTCTAGCACCCCAGACACACAGGCCCTATGACGAGTGGTCCCCACTCCAGTTGCTGACACTTAAGACTTTCATTCACTCCAGTTACTGGTACAACAAATACATGGGCCCTATCAGCCATGGTGTGGCTCCAGTTGCTGACATTTGATTTCACCTCACTCTAGCCACCCTGGCTGCTGGCACCCCAGACACACAGGCCCTGTGACCTGCAGTCCCTCCAGTTGCTAACACCACAGACATACAGGTCACTATCACCTGTAGTCTGACTCCAGTTGTTGGCACGTTATTCACTCACTCAGTCTCTCCAGTTGCTGGCATTTAGACATTGCAGCACTCACATGGGATAGAGTGAAATTACAAAGAAATATAGTTAAGAAAGGATTTAAGAGAGGACAGATGTCAGTCATCAGGCACAGGCCTCAGTGAGACAAGCATACAGACCAGTAGGTGCTTACACACAACTGGCCTTTTTCATCTGTCTTCTTTTCTACACCCCTTTCTGCTCCCCCTTGCTCCCCTTCCCCTAAACACTGCCTAATAAATTTTAGGTAGACCCAGAGGCACCCCTCAAGTATCTGTTTGTCTCAAGTATCTTCTTATCCAAGTCCAGGTTGAATCTCTTCAAAGTTATGCCTGTAGTTTCTTAGTGGCCCACCAATTAGCGGCTGAAAAGCTTAGGTCTTTATTATTGTCTCTGTTATTGCTCATCTATCAGGTTTGTGTCTGTGGTTTTGTTCATCACTTCCCCTGTTACTTATTATTCCCTTTGAACTGAACCACACCATGATGGAGATTTGCAACTGAAATACAAAGCTTTTGAAATCTGAATCATGCATCATTCATATCATCTTTTCCCCACATATTCATTATCTCATAAACCTACTTAAGACACAATTTCTTGACAAAATGACAGGCTGCGGGGGGGGGGGGGGGGGAGGGTCTTCATAAAGTTTTATCTACTTGCCTGGTATAGAACTTATACCTTCTGGCCTCTTAAATGCTTGAATCCTTTTAAGAGCTTTTTCTGAAGCAAGTGTGATAGTCATCACTTCCCCTCCTCCGCTATAAGGCCAACCAAGCTATGTTCCAATTCAGACTTAGCAGTTTCTCAGTTTAGTTTCCTTAAAGCTCAGCAGAATACCATTTAGGGCAATTTCTTGCTTTTCTAAAGCCTGTTCTACTGAGGATTCAGGTTTAAGACATTTCCCTCGATTTGCCACTTGTAAAGAAGCATTTCATTTATCTTTTTGCTACAGCATTATCTTCTATTAGTACTCTCACAACAGGATCACCTATTGACCTTAAAGCAGGTGGAAGCTTCCTACCTCCAGGATATAAAGTTTTGAAATTATGCTTTAAGTTTTTCCTCAAAGCTTTTAGCTTGCCTGAAGTTTCACACTTAGCTTGCCTGAGCTTAAGTTCTTCCATTTTCTTTGGAAATGGCTTCCACTTTTCTAAAGGCTGTCTTAGTCCAATAACTTACACAACACTGCTGTTTAAATCACCAGCAACAAAATCCAGCATGCTTAGTCTCTTCTTTAGTTGTATACACTTGCTGAGACTCTAATGTGGCATTAAAATGGATACAAACTCCACTAAGTATTTACTTTTGAGCTACAGTAGATATGTTTACAACACTCATGAATGTGTTATTCCACCTTTATTTAAAATCACTTGCTGCAATTGGTGCACAACGCAAGAAAAAGTAGAGAGGACAGGGTGTAAGGAAGTCAGAGGTAGTAAGGAAAGAAGGAGGAAAAAAGTGCATTTGCTCCAACATTTGTTGTTAATTTCACTGGGTATCGTTCTAGGACTTCTGCTAATTCAACATACGTTAAGAAGTCCCAACAAAAGTTGTATTCCAGTCATTGTTTTCATAGGCTATAGCCTGTTAATGAAGAAATGCTACTATATTATAGTAAGTACAATAAGAGCCATGCATGGTTTTGTATACTATCATGTTCTCACAGTTATTTATTTCAGCTTCATAATGTCTGCACAGGGGAATAAAGTACAAGTGCTCAAATATAGCTCTAATGGTAGAAATTAAACATTGCTTTAATGTGTTGGTTTTCCAGGTTACTATGCAAAGATCATAATTCAATACACAATAACCACGTGTATCATAAAACATCTGCTATAGGTCAGGAATATAATTAAGAAAACATCATAAAACTATTTTAGACTCATGCTGGCATAAAGTCTTCCTAACAAACTAAAGTACTCACTTTCAAAACTTTAATCAAAATTGAGAAGCAGTGAAAAACACACCACAACTGCTAAAGCTCAAAAAAAACACACACGCATCTATCTGCCTTGGAAAAGAATTCAGCTACAAGAGAGATACAGCTGTCCTGTTCCCAAATTTCCTTAGAAAAAAGTAGTACTTTCTTTGATTTCTCTTCAGTACGTCTTCAAGTCATGTATGGTACAGCAGAGCTGGAAACCTGCATGGACCTCAATAAAAAGCCCAGCTGACACAAGATCTGTTACTGCCCTGACAAAAATAGTAAGGAAAGGGTACAGGAAAAAACAGCAACCAAAACAAATGGGGGGAGAGAGGGAGTTATTTGTGATAATATGTTGTTAGAAACCAGTTAACTTTTTCATAAAGCCACAAATAAATTATTTTTTTCCTATAAATATTTGTCAATATTCAGCAACCTCTGGAGAAATAGAAGTTCAATAAAAATGCATGCAAGGGCAAGCAAATAACAAAAACCAGGGAGAATGCAAGTTGTGTTCATCAAACCTTTAAAAAAAATAGGGTACTCAAAAGTAGTGTTGCATCATACATGCAATTAAAATATTCTTAATTAAAAAGAGACAATCATTTATTAGCTAGTAGACAAAGCAGTAAGGCAGACAGTTATTTGTGCATTTATTAAAAAGGCAATACAACGGAAAATTTCACACATTAATTTGCACAAGTGTCCCACATCAGTTTCCAAATGTACAATAAGCACAGGTTTGCTCATATTGCCATCTCTGAAGTCAGTCTGATAAAGAATTAAGCTAACTTTATAAGAAAAGTGTCTAAAATAATCCTGATAAAAATTCTTACTGGCATATTAGCTAGCATACAGCATGTTCTTTACAGGCTGAAACGGTGAAATATTTGCAAGTTGTTGGATCGAGAGTTGTCCAAAATGGCCTAAGTGTAGTTGCACAAGACGCAAGAAGTCTTAAATTTGAGGCCTTTTTAAATCATTCTGGAATGCAGTATCTCCGACTTAAGTTTTTAAAAACATTGGCATAGAACATGCATTTAATACATGCAACTGTACCTAGTAAATATACATTTTATTGAGGAAATACTATTACCAAGCTATCAGGCTAGAGCTAGGCACAGAAGCAACTGACTTGCTATTTAGAACCAAAAGCAAACAACCAAGTTTTAAGGTCATCTCAAATATTGTGTCTGCACAAGAGGTTCTAGTGGGAGACACATACTGGGTACTGAAAATAATGAAAATTCTGAAGCTGCCAAACCAGGTAACTGAATAAACTAATTTTGAGAAGTAACAGGCATTTTATAAAGCCACTAATGTTCATAAATATTAAATAAGCAGAATCAACATTCTCATTTGTTATTTTGGTTATTGACACCGTATTTCTAGGAATAAAATGCAGAGGCAGTTTTGAAAGAAATCAGCGAAGCTGGCATTGCCTGTTAGCTTGTTCAACCTTGACTAGCATCTTATGATAGAAGCAAAAAAAAAAGGACTGAATTTATCAGAAGGATTTTTAAGCACAGAAATCCATCTAGCATTTAAAGAAGGCTAACACACAAATGTTGACTATTTGTGTGCAAATCAAAATAGAAGGGTTGGCTGCTGTGCCCATCTTACTTCAATGTCAATTGCAAAGTTAAGAGCTGATAGAAAGTCATCCACTTTATTATTATTTAGGTGAAGTGTTTAGCAAAGTGAAGGAAAACAAACAAATGTGACTATATCAAAATCAAATTTATTTTCAAGTCAAACATATCCCATTCTCAAAGTTTTCTTTAAAGGTAAAGACAGGAAAACAGTAAGTCAAGTAATGTGCACTCGCTCTCATACTTGAGCTCAAAATTCCATCAGTGTCAATAAAAAAAGCTGCCTAAGAACCAAAACCAGTCAAGCAAAATGAGAAGAAAAAAAACTCCAGCTCAGTGTCAAGGTCTAAAGGGATGGAATTGTATAAAGTCTCTCCCAGTGAGCTAAGGCTCTGAATAAGGAGATTAAATTTCTTGCCTGGGACTTGCCTCAGAACACCTCTTTCAGCAATTCATACCAGAGCATCCCAACAACTATCATGCCTTGTGTATTCCTGGAAGTAGATGAGGAGAGCTTCTCACATGGCTTCAGGGCAGCAGAAA
The DNA here is from genome assembly GCF_040807025.1 of Struthio camelus. NCBI lineage: Eukaryota > Metazoa > Chordata > Aves > Struthioniformes > Struthionidae > Struthio > Struthio camelus. The sequence goes on along the minus strand of NC_090982.1, from coordinate 63,155,304 downwards.
TCAAATCTCTTCCTTCTCCTCTTAAATTCTGCAGTACAATCTATCCTTCTGGAAAATTTTGGTTCCACATCAGGCATAATGAAGATTTGAAAACAAGACTTGAGTAATATTTCTTACCTCAGAAGAACGTGATAGTCACCCTGTAAAAATTATTTTTATTTCTCAATTCATACTAACTGGAGCAAAGTCTGGCTTACCCAAGTATCAGGCAAATGCTGCTGAGTTCTGTCCTAATTAATGTGGAATTTACAAAGTATAACATCTTAAAACTATGTGGGGCTGTTCGGAAAAGAAGGATGCTGCTGCTTTTATTACACAAGACTGGATTTGTTGGGACACAGCAAATTCTAATTGGATGTTGGCAGGGGTGGGGGGGTGGGGGGGGGGGAAATCTCTCTAAGAGCTGTCAAACACCCAAACAGGTTTCCCAAGGAGGTCAAGCGATCTTCACCCTTAGATGTATTCAAAACTCATCTGGACAAGACACTGAGCAGCCTGATGTAGTTGGACACACTTTGAACAGCGAGTTGAAAGAGATGACCTCCTGAGGTCCCTTCCAACCTATGAGTTGGCACTTTGTTTTGTCATACCTGTCCCAAAGCTATTTGTTGCCTAGCCCAATGCTCAGAATTTGGTCACAGCAGAGAGGGATCTGATCATTTTACATCCTGGACAGGACTGAGGAGCCACTGACAGAAAGACAGATGAATGGTCAACAACTTCATCTTTTATAAGGATGTAACTCAATCACTAGTTACTCAGACCTGTATTGTGAGCACTTCACTGATATCCAGTCTTCACAGGATAAGAGTTACCATATACCATGCACATTTGGCTATGGGAACTGAATTTACTGTTTTTACAGAGACCTTACTTCTCACAGATAGATTACTACAAGGTACTCGTATCAACCCTGAAATTCAACCTGCCTCAGAATATAGCATCTTTTTTTGTCTCTTCCCCAAATATTACTGCCGGGACAGATTCATGTCTTTCTAATCAGTGTAGCTGTAACAGTAATGTGAATTAACATTAATTCTGACATTGGCTGGAAACCAATGCGTCTCTCAGCCTTAAGTTATTCCTTTCAGTACAGCACAACCACTCGTTGCCTGTGAACTGTTAAATGCAGTGTTTTTCCTTATTCTGAACTGCACTTTTGTAGGTGAAACGGGAATCAAAAGCAAGACTTGGAGGAAGTGTGCCACATTCACACATGCTGTAAAGCAAGGACAAAATTTAGAAAAGCATAAAGGACAGGCCACTAGAAATCTTATTAAATGGGAAAAATGAAATTCTGTTTCGGCTCCCTCTCAGGAAACCACTCTTCCTTGAGAGTTCAAAGCTCACTTAAGCCAGATCTACCCAATGAATCCTCCAAAGACTCTCAGGGGATGACTCCCTCTGAAGATGATTGTGGGATCATCTATCTTTATAGATCTTCCATTGTTTCTAGCTAGTCCTTCACAGATTTTACCAGTTTTCTTACCCAGAAGGATTAACAGCACGGTTAAGAAATAGATGTGCTTACCGTTCTTGAATCAGAAAAAGGATTGTACTCATCTAATCCTGGAGGAACATTTCTCGTTACTTGCGTTACTGAGGGATCCTAGAAAAGAAAATAGTTCTGTAAATGTGTGCACATATACAAAAGCAAGGAGTCAACACTTACATCATTACCTCACACAAAACTCAACTGTTGTTTCAATCTAAAAAAAGTTTTAATTTGCACTTTAAAAAGACTGTAAATACCCATTTTTCCTTCTCTGTCCCCTAAATGACATCATTCCGTTCTGAGCTTCTTACAAACCTAGATTAACACAGCCTAAGAGAAACTCCATCTGTCACACAGTTGATTTATAAGAGAACAGCTCTCAAAAGAGAAGGGAAGAAAATCCTATCCTGCCATTTAGGCCAATGAACTCCACAGCCATACTCCAAACAAAGAGCATAACAGAAGAGCGCTTTAACTTTACATTTTCCCCATCGAAAACTACTTCCAAAATCTTCAACAACAGTAAAAGCATTTCAGAGAAAAAAAAAAAAAAATGGAGCTGAGGAAACAGTGTCCCATAGACAAAAGCTAAATCAGAGAAGCTTTTGGCACTGAACTGGCAGAAATAGAAAAAGATGTTCTTTTTTCCTCCAAAGAACTATACAGTAAGGAGGACTGCTTAAGGCTTAACTGAGAAAGTAACTTCAGGAATGATGCATTTGTCTATGCTAGAGACTGGTAGGCTTGGTTTGTACAAGAGCATAATTACCCACAAACAGATGAGAATAACTTCATATTAAGAAAAACTGTATGTATACCATGTAATGCCTGCTTCCATACGTATCATTTTTACGGTTAAATTTAAGGTTTTCACATCTTCAGAATACAAGAATGGATGAGAGGAAGGTTTTTTAAGAAATCAAGAATTCCACTTATTCAATATAGTTTGTTACATCTAAACAAATACACAAAACAAATCTACAAAGACTTGTATGTATATAAAATACATTAAATAAGTATATAAACAAGTAAATAGTAAATTTGTATCTATAGTTTCTTAATTTCAATATTCAATTAGTTCAATGTTAGAAAACAAATTACAGTTAAAGGCTGAGATCAGTATTTACATACATTTAAATATACATACAAAGACAGCTGAATTTAAAACCTCAGTATGAAACATTAATCTTATTTAATCTACACAAATATATACTTACTATAACTAAAAAAATTAAAACTACTAAGGTACTGAGAAATAAAATCTAGTTTCTTAGAGTCATCATCCATTACAGCATTAACAATCTTGACAGCTGTAACCTACTAGCATAGATCAAACAGATGAACTTTTTTCAAAAAAACAAAATAAGATGTTTCATAATTCAATACACAAGACTGTAGAAAGTAAGGTCACTGGCCTAAATTTGAATTTATTTAGATTTGAATTATTTAAGGGCAGTATAAACTAGCAGAGCAGAAAATACGCTAGTGTTTGCTTCATGCATTTGGTGTGGCACCCCTTCCACAAACACTCTCAAATCATAGCTTCTTCCACATGATAAGTCATGAGCTCTCAGGTTATTCTCTCTCAAGCTAGCAACTTTGAAAGACAGTAAACCTTTCATAAATCACAATTTGAGATGATAATACTTAAAAAGAACGTGTGTAAGTGTCATTAATGCCTCTGGTCACTGAACGTGCAACTTCTCACATCAACAGGCATTGGTGTTTCAATATTAACAAGTGACTTGTCAGAATAACATCAAATGGTAGCCATTCTACGGACTGCCATCCGGCACTATATCAGAGTAGCAAATGGTTGAATTTAGTCCTTCAAATAGCAATTCTTCTCCTGCTCCTTAGAACAGTCAGGCATGAAGGATTACACATAACTAAAGCAACACTGAAAACAAGAGTTGCCAGCTATTTACTCTTTGCAATAAAGCCAAGTACGTTGGGCATGAATACGAACAGGAAGGGTAGGAGAAAAGAAAAATGAAGGAACTAGAGAAAAATGTGCAAAAAGAGTGCTGACAGCAGGATTTCATATCTTCATCTCCATTAGTTTTTCATACAAGGTCGTGAAGAGTCAAAAGATGAGAGCAAAAACCATTAAAAACAGTGAAATTCCAGTCCAACAATACTCAGTCACTGAAAAAGAGATTGCGAAGCACACCATCTGAAGATCAGAAAATTCCAGCAAGAACACAAGGGCAAACTTTATACTGACCTGTGAGGCTAGCTGGAGCCTTGATACATGAACCACTGTAAACTGAACCAAAAAAGTCTTCCAAATAGGTGATTCTAAATGTATGTTATTTGTTCCTCAGTTTTCTAGTTCTGGAGGTTTTAAAGTCTTCAGGCCTGTGTTTCAGTCCAACTTGTGAGGGCTTTTTAATGCATTTAAATAATCAATTCTGGGAACTGATACACTTTTTCAATGCAGAAGACAAAAACAAAGCTAGACGACTAAAATTACTCAGAACATAGTCTACCTTAAAGAAAACAACTGTATCCCTACAAACTATAAAATTGATGAAGTACAGAGACATATGAAACACACTAACGATCAGCCACATGGCGAATACGTAAGTCTACATAATTACAACTCACATAGCACTTAGTACTTTAAGTTGACTTGGTTGTTTGAAGAGTCTGTTTCAACACTAAATTTCTGTGTTTTGTTTGGTGTCTGACAGTCAGATTCTGCCCATGAAGAGCAACAAATGCAACTATTTAAATAGCTAGAATATGACAGATTCACGTGACAGCAGGTTTCCAAAAAGCAGGAAAGAGTGGTCAATTCAGAAAAAGCAGTCTATATTTACTACTACAAATATGCAAATGCCAATAAATATCTGATGAAAGAAAAACTTTCTTTTCAAGTATTTTAGAGAAGGATGGGGGAAAAAAATATTTCTTACATCTTTCCACACTACTGTAACATTTTAACACTGACTAATAAGAACAGCAGGAAACATAGGTTTCTCTTGATTCAGCTAAGTAAGCTGATTTTGCCAAGTCTTAGTTTTAGGAAAACATTATATGCTTAAATATACATAGTGAGTACAGCAAGAATTCCTCCATCACAAATCCATTCCCCTTTTGAATTATCAATGGTCATTACTGTTATACTTCTGTCAAACACTCCTATTTCTTACTGACTCATTAGCTGTTGTTTGCAAAAGTAGGAGGAACTCTGAAAAAACTAAACGACGCAAAAGGCATTTAACATCAGCTCTGTATAAGAAAAGTTCCATTATCTAGTAGGAAAACTGCAAAAACTATTATAGTTGCACTGAAATACTCAAATTGGACCCCATCACGCCAAGCGGCATTCAAATTCTGCTCTCAGAAAGCCTGAATTCTAGAGTCTGAACTTCAGCAGAAACTCAGGGTCTGATTGCTTCCAGAAGCTGGAAGACATGAGGAGAAATAAACTAAAGATTACAAGGAATAAAAATAAAAACAAAAAATAGTTAAAAGAAGCAAGTACTACACTGGAGATTTGAATCTCTCCTGCACTCATTCATAGAGATCTTTTGCAATGCCAGGTGAAGAACCTAAGCACTTGGCCTCAGAACAAAAAGAAACAAGTTCCTCATGGTCTGAATGTCCCATTGGAGGCTCCTGGACTTTGAACTGTTCTGAACATCCATAGTGCAGTGAAAAGCCGATGCCAACAGGAGCTGCACTTCATATTTGACAGCACTTGTAATATTTTTTTAAAGATTGGACCTGACATCCTAAGGAATATCTGAAATGATTGTGCATCTTTTACCTTATGCTCACTGCATCTCATTTTAAAAAAAAGAGTGAATGCCAACTCACTTAGTTGCAGTGCAAAAAACAGAAGCATTCACACTCATTGTTGCAGAATAATAAAACATTTAATTTAGAAGTTGTGTTCATTATTCAACCCTTGATTAAGTGGTACCACACACAAAGAAAGGAAAAAATAATACTTAACAACTGTCCTTGAACGGATGCTTTTAAGACTATACATTCCGCAAGATGTGCATCCTGAGGCAAGAGTAGAACAAAACAGTGAAGCCTGTCATGTTCTACAGGAATAAATACATCCAGTCATCACTGGCTATTTTCTGTCTCTTGCTATTAACAACCAAAGGGAACTAGAAAATAACGCATGAATGAAATTAAAAAATGCATTATTTTCTAGTTCCCTTTGGTTGTTAATAGCAAGTCACAGCATGAAACAGAAAATAGCCAGAGATGAGTTTCCATATGTGATAGCATATGGACACCAGTACAAAGCAGGAGCATGGCTGGAACTACCAAACATCCACAGACCTCAACCACTTAAGCTACACTATTTCAGTGATCACAAAAATTGGGTTACTCGCTGTAGAAAAGTGGAAGATAAGGTTGATACATTCTGCAACAGACTTCAAATATCTGATGTCAGCCACCGAATGGACTAATTGCAGAGTCCCTGGTTCAATCTCCAACTGAAAAGAGACTGTTCTGGGGGGACCAGTACTTCTGCCCAGAACGGAGCTGCCCTAGCACTAGCTCCTTCCCACAATCTGACTTTTCCCAACCACCTAGCCAGTCCCAGTCCCTGCTCCATAGAATTCTGATTCCAATAATTCCTAAACTCCTTGTTCCCTCTTTCCAATTGGCACTTCCCTCTCCGGCCTTACCTGACCCAAGCTCCTGCCGATTCAATTTCGCAAATTTCTCGTCTCTTGATTTATGAATTATTGGCCACATCAACCAGGGAGCAGAATTTAAGAACAGATCATCATTCACACCCAGATATTGTATTTAGCAGTGCATGGAAGTCATACATGCAGCTATGTGATCATTTCATACCACAGCCTCAGGTTCTGAATTAGTTTGGAAGACTGGAGTATCAATAAATCAGCACAACTTAACTGCTTCCATCTAATCTTTCCTCTTTTCTGTTTCTTGTTCTATTCCTCCCCCAATATCAATCTCAAAAGGAAAGATTAGAAACCCATTCTTCGAATCACTAAGAGTCAGGTACAAGCATCACCCCCACTATTTGCATCAAGAATGGAAAAAGTAGTCACACAGACACACACAGAATAACTCCCCCCACAAACATCTACACCCCGCATAGACAAGAGCATCTACATAACTATTAAAAGTGTCTCCAGTACTAGGTTAACAAATTATACTCACATCATTCAGACACAGATAAAGTTAACTGAATACCCAGTTAATACATAGGATGTATGAACTCCACTAATTACAAGTTAGAACGTAAAGAAAAGGAAGGTAGCTTCCCCGCACCCCCCCCCCAAAAAAATCAAAGATCGTGTGATTGAAATAAGAGTGGAATGCTCTATTCCACGCAAATTTTTACAGCTTTTTAAAAATCAAATTAAAAGACTTCTGTTGTCTAGGAGACCAAAGTTAGTTATCAGCTACCAGACAGCATTAATACAGAACAAATGAAAAAATTAAAGATAGAAGAACTAGATACATCTGTAATGATTTTTTGTATTAGCGTTCATTGGGAATGGGCCCAGCATTCTTTCAGAGTAAGATGCTTTGATAGCATAGATAACGTGAAAATATTCTTAACAAACCCAACAGTTAAGTTTATGTTTCTAACTGTAATTTTAATTGCTTTTAAGTTAGTCAGTGAAGAGAAAGTAGTGAGCTAGGAATCCTCCCACTCCAAACTGTCCTTGAGATTGTTTATAAAAATAAAGAAAAAAAATCACTTTTAATTTTGAGGTATACACATTCTTGTACCAAAAAGGCCAAAGCACGCATACTAGACACAAGCAATTTACACAAGTAACTTAACAGAACGCAAGGGGGGGGGGGGAACCAGGCTAAAAATATAACAATGATCTATAAGTCTGAGGTGTATTTGCATGTTTTTTAAAGGAAATTAATAAAAGGTTATGCACAGAATATTGTTTATTAATATTGCTGATGTCACTTATTTACTTTAGTATAGTTTGCTTCCAAGGACTAGCAAAGAGGTAAAAGCAACATTTTATTGTTGGGGTCAGGAAAGTAGGTTTATGAACACTCATTCTAAATACTGATTTGGATACTGATTATAATGGTTTTACAATACATTAGCAATTGAAAACAAGAATTTAGAATAAAAATTGCATAACCAAAGTAGAGCAAAAAAGTTTGCAGTAAAAAAGAACAGACACGTGCATAAAACACTTATCAGGAAAAGAATAAGGGGAACAAAGGTAATCACAAAAAAAAACCCAGCATAATAAGGTAGATTTTTAATACTGGTTGACAAGAAGTAAATAAGACAACTAAATACCTTCCAAAACTTGGATCATGTTACAGGGAGTATTATACATAGCAAGAATAGAGTAATCGTGTTGTTTGGAAAGATACGTAAAACTAGAATGCTGCATTTAGAATTGACAGCATATTTTAAAAAAAAAGTTTACACTGGATTCATAGGCCAGTAAGTAAAAATATCCAAGTAAACTGACAAGTACACTTGGTTAGTTTCAGAAAAAAAGAATAAGGATAAGGAGAAACAATACACTAAACATACAAATTGTTTTAAAAGAACAAAATTAAAATTTTAAAAGAATGAAGTTAGAATTAAAAAAATGTATTCGTTCATAAGACTCCTTAAGAATAGCTGAGGGGAGAATAAGCTACAGCAGGCATAGAAATCTTCATTTTCAGCTTTAGTTTACGTTCCAGGGACAGGCATGACCTCTTGATTACTGCAGTAGTTTCAATCCAAGCTGAGAAAAGTTCCATTCAGTACAATACTCTTAGACTCTTTTTATAAAGAATTTTACTTCATTTTCCAAGAAAGTATTAAACATGTGAGCAAGTTTACAATGGACACAAAAAGGTTTCTTGTTTAAAAAAAAAAACCAAAGGGGGGGTGGGGGTGGGTAGAGAATATCACCAATCAGCAAGTCAGCAAATTATATCAACCCTATCATCTACCTCTAAGATCAGGCGATGGCTGCCCTTCAGCTGTACCAGCGTACAATTTGTCTTTTGCTTCAAGAACCTCACAAATACCTACACCCTAACTGCTTTAATAGTCACTGACACCGACCAGAGCCTTTACTCTGCCAGCATCCTCAGCATTTACTGTTAAATAATCACCTTCACCTAACTATGCATTTTTCCCCCTGTTGCTTTTTGTCCTTGGGTGGAAGTTCTCAAAGAGCAAAAGAGATGTTCAGCATCAATCCAATCCTCCAAACTACTCCTCATGCTCAGCAACGATGTCATGCCTCGAAAAAACCTGATGGCATGCAGACTAGAAGCACAGACCAGAAGTCTATCAGGACTGAATTCAGATTGGCGAGTCCACTCCCCAGAGTGGACTCAAGAGATCATGAGCAAGGTCCATCTCAACCAACAGGGATTTCTTATCCCTACTACTTCTACTGGCAGTTCCAGTACCTCACTCTGAAAGATTAGAACCCTTTAGCTTTCAGTCTACCATTATTACTGATTGGTTATACCCATCTTCATGCACAATACTGACTCCCAGTTCAGGTCTTGTCTCTCACTGGTATGTTTTCCCAATCAAGGTCCCCTCAGCCTTTGTTTAACTGCATGAAAAGCTAAGCTCTTTTTGTTTCAAGATAAGCCTTCCATTGATTATCACAGAAACTATTCTCTATACCTATTTCATTTCACATTAGCCTTTTCTACGTGTGAAAAATATTAATTGTCAATAAGATTCTGGACGTACAAATTCTGCTGAAAATTCAATAGCAGTTTTACTTCCCCTTCTCTGTGGAGTGCTTCCAAAGATCACACTGATGGCTCCAATCAGTTAAGTAAATTGCAACAGAAACATCTATAACTGTTTCCCCGAGTTTTTCAATTTCTCGATCAGAGAGAAAACTATCCACCCCACTCTTCATAAACAAATGAGTTTCGGAGAGCAACTAATCAACTAAACTCTCCATATGCTGTATTTAGCTTTCTATATACCTACCTGAGGTTTTTGCAGCGAGGGGAGGTGTCAGACAAACTTAACTTTTTAGAACAAAATCTGAATAAACATGTATTTTGTCATCAGTGGATATCAAAGCTTTTTCTTGTTAACTCTGTGTCTCACCTTTTAAATAAGGACCTAACACTTGGAAAGGAGGATATTCTGCACATGAAGGATGTATTTTCCAGTTCCATAACACTGTCTACCTTCAGCCAGATTAAGCTTCTGAAATTGCAATTTGCACATGTTCAGTAGAAATTTGGAATAAATCAAACAGCTTAACTCCCCAAAGATTTTTACCCTGTCCATGCCACAACAAGCTACATAAGGTAAAGTTTCAAAAAGCTGCTCAGGTTTTGATGCACGGTGGCAAGCATCTTCACGCTCTATTTCTTCCTTCATGGTCATAGGCCCAAGAAAGTGTAAGCTGACAAAAACTTCACAAAGAGCAACTTAATTTTGAGATCCAGGTATGTTTTTCTATCCTAACAGCACATTAATATAGTATAAAGTTTACAGTGTACAGTATAAAGGAAGACTTAGGGCCTCACACCTGCACTACCTGCAAAACCTATGATTAAAAAACACTTACTTTGAGAAAGAGTTGGCCTCAGAAGTTACATTTGTTACATTTGGAGGAATTAATCACTTAAAGGTACAGAAATAAGTCTCTGCTTAAACAAACAAGCAACCCCCACAAACACACACCCACAACTCTGATGAAAAACCACTAGAATGCTTCAACTCTTCCAGCTTCAAATTTAACATCTCATTCACTAATCAGCCATTCCCCCCCCCAACACGGAATGATATCCAAAGATTTTCAATCTAGCACTGCCAGAGCTCAATCAATAAATAGGATAGCATAGAAGTAGCCAATCCACGGTTCTTACACTTGACTGTCAAGCAATTCCCATTACAAGTCACACTAACCGGAAGCCAGACTATGCAGGGTTCTGAGCTATTGAGTAAACCCAATTCACCACCTCCAAAACCAAATAAAACTTAATAGACTCCCACGGATGAATTTGTCTCAAACCCCACAGCTGTCCTATCTTGCAATGGAGCTGTAGCCCCTAGAAAAGTATCACCTCTATCTCTGAACTGGTCTCAAAACTCTCCCTTTCCCTGGCTCCGAGAGGTGTGGCAGGTTCCTCTTCACAACTTACAGTCTCAGTGTATAGTTCTTGGAGCAGGAAGGCTGCCATCCTAATGCAATACTTCCTAACACTTTACTGAAAATACAAAAAAAGTACAGCTATAACCAATACTGAGTATCTGTTAAAACATATCACAGTACTGCACCTACAGTGCTGATGAAGCGTACTCTTGAAAGCTAACTACCATGCATGTTAAAGAACACCTCCAATACCATGATGTTTCACATTACATTATGCAAGGTTTTGAGGAATTCAGAAATTCTGAAGTCACAAAGGGAAACTGAATAATAAAATCAGTATTTTATGTCCTTTACTAATTTAAAAGACAGACAAATTAATTGGATATATTTTATAATCATATAAAAAGAGCCATGCATACAGGCGTGCAACAAAGTTTTTGCAATATGAAGTATAAATACTGCGGAAATAATTCAAGTAATTAGGGTCCTGATCCTTCAAAAATAATTAAGACTCCTCTCCCCTGCTGTAACTTTCACTCACTTCAGCTTGCCTTGAGCAATAGCAGTCAAGGTGTAAATCACATGGACTCTGCAGCTACACAGGGCAGCAGAGTCATCAGTATGCTACTAACTTAAGCATCAGACCATCAATTCATATTTTCTGTCAAAACTAGACAGAAGATTAATTTGCATTCATGCAAGTCAGATTAAGTGCAATATCGAAATTACAACTAGAACTACTTCTGTAGTGAAGTTAAGCTCCGAGATGCACTTAGTTCTAGTGACTCAAGTAATCCTATGACCTCAGTGGGACCAAGTCAGGTGCCCAAGGCCATTTTTAGATATCACAGAACATCTCAGACATCGACAAGAGACCCATATCTTTTTAGAGCAACAGCTTGCAGCAAACCAAGATACCACCAGGCATTTAAAATGACGCTATATACTTACATTTGGATACTGAATCCCACCCAGAGAAACTCTCACATAGTTAACGTTACATACATTTAAAGGTTCACATGATCGCGTCCTTCCATGTTATAACAGAACAAGATGCTTGGTACTCTGTTCGAGTTTTCACCCACACTGCTTAGTGATTTTTTACTGTAATGTCATCATTCACATTCAAATACAAGTATATCTTACTTTTTTGATCCTACCTTAGTTTCTATAGTATCAAACACCTGCACTTGCTCAGAGCTCCAGTGAAGTCAAAGGAACCAACCCCACAAAATTCAGCATAGAACCCTGTTTAAGTCTCAGTTCCACAGTCACTCAGAAGTAACTGTTTCATACGTTTGGACAAATGTAATAGTCCTCAAACCTTTTTACAGACAGTCAGTCAAGCCACAAAGACCTATGAAATTCATAGTTCTACTAAAAAAAAAAAAAAAAAAACACGAAAAAACCCCAAAAACCCAACCACACACACGTGTAGAACCCATTAGAACACTATAAAAGCACTAAAGAGATGAGTTACTTCATCTCTCAGTAGTTAATAACATTCACTGCAAAAAAAGAAAAAAAACATAGTTGAGCTACTGCAGAATTATTTCAGTGCAAATAAAACTTATACTGGATTTCAAGAGATTGTAGTTTCAGAACCTTTGTATTTGCACCATCTCCCAAGACAAAAGACTATAAACATCACCTCTTTCATGAGGAAAACAAAACGAAACCCCTAACACAACACAGCAAGGAGACAGCTACACAGGAAGAGGTTGAAGCTAATTTCAAAAATATCTTTGTCTGATTATACAAAATTTATTTTGCACGGGCGTGGTCTATTCAAGAATCAACTGTCCAGGCCTTGAGCACAGCTGAACCTCTCCGAGGTGTTCAGATTTGCCTCATCCCTAGGGACTTGCTTAGTGATCATGGAGATGTTAGCTGACCCTGATTTCTGTCACTGGATCTGATTCTGACCCTGACTTAACGTCCTGACTTGACCTCAGTTAACTCAAAATAAAGAGAACTTTACTTAGCAAAAAATGTGACAACCATTCCCCAGTGAAGGAAATAAAACAGCTTTCATTATTAGCCCAACTTTCATTTAAAATAATTCAGGTTGTGCCAAATGTATATTTCATGATAACGCTGCTACTACTACTTTCTCAAATTCTAGAGAAATGATCACATCTTCACTTGTATGGTACATTGATGCATTCTCCTCCACACAATTTTACCATCATCTTTCAAAAGCATTTTAACACTAGCATGTTATTTATCTTTTTGTTTAATTTCCTCTTGTCTCTCAAACAAAAACATCTCTTCATGTAGGTGGTACACCTATCCAGAAGACAGTTTTTTTACACAGGAACAACATGACTTCAAAAGCATATTAGCCTTTGGGGTACCACATAAAAACATAGAGGCCATTATCTCATAAATCAACACAGTTCTACGGTCAGTCTGAGCAAGCAAATACTTTAAACAAGAAATTCTATTTTACAAATTAAATTCCTTTACTTCCAGGAGATATCAAACCTGAAACACGATTTTAAGTTCGGTTTCCAGAAAGAATAACTACCCGAAACACAAAGTAAACTAGAGTTTCTATTTCACCTTTATCTTTCCAAAGAATACATTTTTGATTCAACATCAAACAAAAATCTATGCTGATTAAAAAAAGAAAAAGGCATGAGAATAGTTTCAGAAAGTCTTACAAGCAGGTTACACAAAGTTAGTAAAAACAAAGTCTTTAAGGAAAAGTATGACCCGCTCTCAGCCCTTGGCAGCAACTCTTGCGCATGAAGCCCCTCCCACTTTTCTGTACCATACTGATTTTACACAAGCATATAAAGTGGCTGCAAATGTAAAGAAAATAACTAATCTCATCACACATAAAATTATCAAGTACAGACAAATAAAAACATGAATAAGTTCAAATAAGGTTTCGGACAACATGACTTGGAGGTTGGACTAGATGATCTCCAGAGGTCCCTTCCAACCTAAATGATTCTAAGGGCTGCCAGGGTCCATCTGGAATATACTTGTTCTACATACAAGGTATCTTAAAACACATACAGTTAGACTAAACTGAAGTTCAGACATGGGTTAAAATCCCACTAATCTCAAGTGAGATGGCAGTCAAGGTGTGGCTCATACATAAGGCCTCTCTGGCCCTTCAAGTAAAGGCCCGGATGAGTAAAGAAATGCAAAATCACCTTTTGTGGACAGTAGAATGAGACAGAAGTTAACAGAGACTTGCAAGAAGTGGGGAAAAAAAGCTTCCTAAAAAGAAAAACCACACAGCTTTCCTAAAATAACATCTGCAGGGAAAAGAAATCCAGAGCAATGCTTTAACCATGGTCTTCAAGTTCTGGAGTCCTCAACTGCAATGCATCTTGATAAAAGAAGTAGAGCATGGATTTTGCCTAACAGCTACAATAGAAGTCTTTTCCAGGGGGGAAATATGAATAAGCTTTAAGCAGCATCTTCACAGTATACATGTGGCTGAGCTACATCTCTAGCTTAGGTCTCAGAAACACCACATAGGGCAGGTTGCCTGGGCTCAGGAGCCACGCAAAGGCAGCTGCTATACTGTTTCCAATACCCTTAACTACTCTGGATACCTATACACAACAAATATTGCTATATAGTATTCTCATCACTAGTACAGAAAGCAGAGGAAAACAGACTTCTTTCTGTTGCTGAAGACATATTCTAGAACAGTGACACCTTTTTGATGTTCTGTGCCAGAAGTATTTAAAACAACAGCACTCCCATTGGTGCCAGTCCAAACTTCTACTGGCAGCAAGCTCAGCATCAGTACTGCTCTTGATCTAGGTCACTGCACTGTGTAAAATATGAAGGAAAAACACAGGAACTAGCTTAAAAAGGGATTTTGCAAAATTTTATGATAAAAACTAAACTAAGGCAATTTAGACAGACTCCAATGAACGGTCAACAATAATACTTTATGTTCTCCGCAGCTACCTCTATGAAAGTATGCTTGAAGTATGACAAGTTAATTTTAAAAAGGCTTAATTACTCCAGCTGAAACCAGTGAGCCAAAACCCACTGAAATAACATTTGTGTGCTTTAAAGTGTCAGCATGATATCAAAAAGTGGCACAAAAACCAAGCACACAATCAGTAAAATGATGAAAGTAAGCAGCTCAAGAAGTTCATTAAACCGGGCTCCAAAGAGAGCACAGATAAAGAGGGGAAGCATCCAAGCAGGCCACCTCATCTTGACAGCTGATGCTGCAAGGTGTGTAAAGAAACAGTTCTCAGCTGTGAGCACGAGAAGTCAGGAGTCCAAAAAACTAAAAGCCTTAAAATACATTAAAATAAACCATTCTGAAGAGAAGGGCAGAACTTGTACCTAGCCATGTATGCTTAACAAGTAATGTAAAGTGGGTAAGTTTGAAGGGGGAGGAGGGAGAAAGAAGGGGAAAATTCACTAGATTATTTGAGGCTAGGTCAGTCACACAGAAGAAAAGTTCTGTCGTTATACATAAGCATGCATTCACACAGCCTAATTTCTCACCGAAACTAAAAAAAAAAAAAATCTTGCTCTCAAAATAACGCACTTAAGCGCGATTTGTGTTATTTTAGCAACCAAAGGAGAAACAAAACACGGACACTTGAACTTGTGAAGCGGCTGTGCCCATTTCCAGGGCTCCCACAGAGGCTTTCTTCAGGAGCCGCTAGAGCCGTGCCCCAGGCCCGCGGCCGAAGGCAGCCCGCACCCCAGCGCGGACACCGGAGACGCAGGCTCCCCCCGGGCGGCGCTAGCCGCAGCGCTCGTCCCTTCCCTATGGTGAGGCGACCTCCCGCACCCCTGGCAGCGCCGCTCCCGGCTGCGACCCCCCCAGGAGGCCCAGGGCCCTGGGCGCCGCGGGGCCAAGGCTACGAGGCGCCGGTCCACCCGCTCCGCCCTCCCCTCCCCGCCGGGGCAGCGGGGCAGGCTGGCGGCCCCCGCCGGCCCCGCCCTCCGCCCGGCCCCGGCCCGCCCCCAGCCTCACCTTGAAGGGGTTGTTGAGGTCCGGATCCGCGAAGGGGTTACTGTCGAAGTCCGACATGGCGGGGGCAGGCGGGCAAGCGGGCGCTGCGACGGACGGCCGGCCGGACGGCGGCGGCGGCTCTGTCCCTCCGGTGCCCCCCACACGCAGGCGGCACGCGGGCTGCCTCCCCCCGCCCAGCCGCTGCCACCAGCCGCTGCGCCCCGCAGCCCGCCCCCTTCGACACCGGCGAGCCGCCAAGCGCCGACCTCCCAAAATGGCCGCCTCGGAAATGACGATGCGGGGCGGGCCGTCTGCCGCTTGGAGGGGGCGCTCCTATTCCCGGGGTGGGCTGGAAGGTTCCATCGCGGGAGTGGGAAGGGGGGCGGAGGGTGGCGCTGCCGGAGCCAGGCACGACGTGACGAGCCCGCCGCGCCGCGCCGCCGGGAGCCATGCGGGAAGGCGCCCCGGGGCTTGTCGCCGGGCGGGCTCAGCGCGGCAGCCGGGGCGGGGGGGGGAGGTTGTGTCCGTTACTAACGGCCGGCGCCCGCGCGCCATGGCGGCAGCGGCGGTGCCCTCCCCTCAGCGAGCAGCTGCCGGCCTGGGCGGCGGGTGCCGAGCGGCCCTGCCGCCTCCACGAAGCTCCTCCAGCCCCTGCCCGGCCTTTGCGTCCCCGCCGCTGGCCGGTGCCGTCGCCGCCGGGTCTGCCCGGGTAGCCGCCACTGGGTAACCCCCTCTCCGGGCTTGCTCAATAACGGTGCAAAAAGAGGAAGCCTCTCTGCTCCTCCATCTCTGCCCCTCAGGATGAGCCAGAGCAGCCGTCTTGTCGAGAAAGTAAAATTAAAATTCCCTACAGTGAGCCTTCCCAGCGCTGCCTGTAGCAGCTGTGAAGCTAATAAAAAAGGCTTCAGGTTTGAGACTTGCTTGATAAAACACCATTTCACTGTGTTGTTCTGTTTTTTTATTGGCGAGGTAAATAACATGCCAAGCATAGGGCTTCTCAGATGTCTTATACAAAGGTTCAGTGAGGACTGTATGTAGGGTAAGGCTTTGAAACATGGTCACAAAAGCCTGCTTCCTTCACTAGACATGTTAAAAGAGCTTCTTGCAAATGTTCAGCCAGACTCGGCAGCCTACAGAGTACTCTGTGCTGCTGATAAACTGTGACGCTGATACGATTTGAGCAACTATGAAGATTGTAAGAGGAGGGCTTCAAAAGAGTGTGGCAGAACTGGAGGAAAGAAGAGGCTGTCTTTGAAGTTAGGATGAAGACTGCATGAGAGTTTCAAAGGAGAACTGATGGAAAAAATATTTTAAAATACTTCCTTAGAAATACATACCCTGCATCTTCAAGACTGAAGAACCCAGTTGGAATGATGCAGATAAATAAACCTCCATTTAAATGCAAAAGACAGATTTGAGACAGGTCAACCTGTAGTCTACCTAAAAGAAAGTGCTGTGAGACTAAAATTGGCTTTTTAACCTTTTGATATTCATATGTGATTTTTCCTGAGTAATAATCCTGGGCTAACTGGGGCACAATAGCTAAGGTTTAATGACCCAGCACAGAAGAGATACAGAACAAATGGGATAAACATGTGCTAAGGCTCACTTGGAATGTTAATATTTTTATGTACTTTAATCTGCTTATATCACCACACTGATCCTGACTCTGGCAGTCATTACGATAGTGATGTTCCATCAACAAGTCAAGAATAATTCTACATGATCACAGAATTGATTTTGCCATGGATCAGTAAAGATAGCAATAATTGCCATGGGTCTTGCTGTAATTTATGCAGAAGTTTCTCAATTACTCGTGAAGGACTGTCAGATATAAGATGACATGCAAATGGGACAAATCATAAAAGCATAGCTTCTAAAGAACAAGACACTTTCAACTTTTTGTTTCTGTGAAATGTAAAATACTTTATACTTCAAAAAACACAAAGGCAGCTGTTGTGCAATCAACCGAAGTGTATTACAGTGTTAGTCACAGTCATTCATACAGCTCACTTACAGTGACAGCAAATTAAATCATGTTGTTTTCCAGTAGTCACCCATAGTTCAATATCATAGCTCAATGGTACATGTTGATAGTTCAAAAGTTGTGTGCATTGGCAACTCTATATTTGTTCTTCTTTCAGCTATACACAGATGAATAAACGCAGGGATGAATGAATGTTTGACTGAAAAGAGCACCTTTTCCTGCGTGGCTACTGATGCTTCAAATCATGGACATAGCAACAACTCTGATATTAGTATGTTTCTGCACTGTTAAAGAGTAATCTGTCATTTTATGTGACTTTCAAGACAACAATGAAACTGCATTAAATGCTTTTGGAAAGGATAAAAATTATATTGCAATCAAATAATGTGAGCTTTGACAGTGCATCATTACTTGCAACTAACGTTAACTTTGGGAGATAGCACTCTGACTACCAGCTAATAGAAAATGAGAATGAATACATGCCTCCAGCTAATTGCTTAGTTTATACTCTGTATAAACAACATGGGTGATACAGATATGTCATCGTTTGATGCTGAGGGTTATATAATAGACATTGTCATTTACTTTTCCAAAGGAGTTTCAGAATTAGAAATGGTATTTGATTTGCCAAGGATACACCCCCCCACAATAAGTTCTCTTTACAACTTGCTTTCTGAACAGTAGAATTTACTTTTATGTGTTAGGTGAGAATTGCTTACTTGCAATAAACTTTCTAATTTTATTACAAAACTTGTCTCATAAATACAACAATCCGATTTTAATATACTGACATATAGTACGTTCATTGAAAAATACGTTCTAGTAGAGAACGGATAACATTATTTAGATAAAAATATCTCTCCATCTAAAAATTCCCTAATCTCATGGAAGTGGTTTCATTCAGTAGTTTTCATTAAGATAATTATTAATAATTATTCATAATTAATGACAATTATTTCAATTATCTTAATCTAACCTGGCCATTTTCTCTGAAAATGTAAGTTTTTGTGAAATTGTTAATATTATTGAAGAGTTTAAACCTCAACAAACAGTAGATGTGAACTGTTTGTGAGGAGTATTGTAATCTGAGATTGAATACAACATATACTTGTGTTTCAGAAATCTTGTGTAAGGAAATTACCTGACATTATTCCTTTAAGTCCTGGTTCTCTCAGTTTTTACAATATTTGTGGAATATATTGTATTTATGCCAACCTCAGACAGTGGGGAGGAGTGCTCAGTGATGCCTGTTCAGCTGAGAGGAAAATATATCAGTTTTTTCAATTGAAAATGCTGAGTAAATAACTAGGTGATCTGTTTCTGTCAGCTCCTGTCCCAATAAAGTAGATCACAGATTTACAGAGGACGGACCTTCAAAAAACAAAAATAAGCCACACAAATAAGCCCTAGTAACAATTGTAAAGAGGAGTGTTTCCATTCACACAGTGGAGAAATCTATGCAGCTCCAAATGAAAGCATAACTGTTAGAAAAAAGCAGGGATGAAGAATGTCAACTTGCCACACGGGCACTTAGTTTAAGGCTCTGCTGTACCAGTCAGGCAACATTACTTGCGTGGAAGATTGAAAGACTGCTAGAAACTGATCTACAATAAATAGACAAGAGAACGCTAAGGGAGCATAATGAAAGATACAGGTTAAAATTAGATGATGGGCAGATACTAGTTTTAAAGTCTTGCTGAAAATCTAGACAGAGAACACCTAATTTGCTAGGTAAAATTTTAATTGAAGAGTTATTCAAAGCAGCTCTTGGGAGAGCTGAAAGGAATCAGAATGCATAACATACATACACTTAGTTTCTAAGTTTTACAGCAGAGATTTACTTGCAAAATGTTGAAAAGATTTAACTTAGTGAGGAGAGAGAAAAGAGAAGTGGACATTCAAATATAAAACTCAAAGGTCATGAGTCAACATTTTTTGCCCTCATTTCAAAGAAGTGTGGAGAAGAGAGGAGAAATGGCAGAAGTCACTGCAGCATTCAAAACAGCAAAAATCTACTACATGTGGATTCCCATTTAACCTCTCATTCTGCTTCTTATAATCAGTGAAGCCCTTGTTCCACAAGATAATAAATCCAGTTTTAGTGTGCTTGATCACTGAGCCAAAAAGTCTGTGGTTCCATTAGGCAAAGTTTTGAGCCAGTATAAACTTGTTCTGAATACTCTAAAAAGGTAGCGTTAATCTGTCTGTTTTCAGGGGCCAGGGGAGTTTTACCAGTTCTGCTGTCCTGTACCCACATTCTTCTCCAATTAGAACTAGCGCAGCCGGCTTACAGGGGCAGCACGTGACCAAAGTAAACCTCTGGGCAGGCCTAAGGACAACAGTGAGTTCACTGCGGCTGGTGAAGCAGCCTACCCTTTTTATGAGAAACTTGACCACTTTCTGAAGCCACATGCCTGGACTACCCCTTTGTATTCCAGAACTGTAGCAAGATATTTGGAATAATTCTCTGTGGATAGTTTACCTCTTTTTTGGTAGGAGCATTCCCATGCCAATAGCTGAATCATAGTAAGGAACTGATGGCTAATATATTGCCATGTTGTAGTCATTTTGCCAAAGGTCAGTCTAGCGCTGCCCATTATCTCATGCCCTGCCTCTCCATGCTCTACGCCACTCTGTTATTCTGACTGAATCTGCCCTGTATGCCATACCCCAGACCTACACTGACATAAGGACAAGTGCATCCAACTGCTGTTCCTCACACAGTATCTCAGGGGCATCAGAACTGGAAGAACTGGACTTTAGTTTGTGGTAGAGAAGTAGCATGTCATACTTGTTTCTCAGAATAACAGACTTCACTAGTGTCTCGATGCTCTAAAGGCATACTGGCTAATAACAAAATTTGTCATCCTTGGCTTGAACAAAGAATCATTTTTGCTGACCTAGAAGGATATTGCTCAAGGTCATGTCATTCAAAATGAAGTTTAGATATGAAAAGTGAAAGCTGTCCCCAGTGGAGCCATCAGCCTCTGCTGCTCTTCATATCCACCTGAGGTCCTATTCTGCTCCATGTGTCCTGGAGTTGTACAAATAAGGCTTGTTGGTATCATCAGCAAGCTATCTTTCCCTCTGTTTCTTTTTCCTGTGGACCAATTGCTAGTCCTTATCCAAGCATCAGAGCCCCTACCTTTCCCATGACAGGGGACACCTGTATCCTAGGAACACCCAGGCACAGCATGCTATCACCAGCAAGCAGTCTTCACTTTTCTCCTAGGCTGAACATGCCTGCCTGTTTCCCATCCCCCAGATAGCAGGGCATGGGCCATTGGGTCACCATATGCCATAACTGCACTTACAAAGCCCAGCAATCACAGCACTGGCCAAGGCAGCAGGATACAATGATGGAGGAACAGTTATTCCTGCTGGAAGAAGAGTCATTTGTCTAGCTGGGGACAGAACAGTGACAATTTCACTCTCTTATCTTAAGCGTGTGTGGATGAAGCCAGGCGTTGCAACAAATGTTGCCTTTAAGAGGATGGCGAATCTACTGTGGCAGCAAGTGCGTGGGAGCAAGGAATAGTAAGTTACAGTCATGAGTGAGGATGCAGCAAAATGAACACATACTATTTGGGAGTGGGGAGCTGCAGAACGAAGCCAAGTGGCACTAGCAGTCCCTGCTGAGTGCATGTGTTCCTGCTCCAACTCAAGAGTGGGAGGAACAGCAGAAGCTAAGGCAGGTGATAAAAGAGCTAGTTCAGGCAGTGAGTAGACCTCAGTATCACCTCTCTCTTCGTCCATTGTATTATTTCTTGCTGTATGCAGATGCCTGTCTTCTGCAGTCCTTTTTCTTGCACGTTCCTAGCTCAGGGCTCAGCTCATACCCTGACCCTTCAAGAAGACAAACACTGAGGGACTTCAGTGGGCAATGTCTAGACAGTAGCAGGACTTTTGCTAGGATGCCTTCCAGAAAAATGATTCTGGCAAATAACTTTTCAACACGTCGCTCCTTATCCCTTCCATGTTAAAATTGAACGTATCTGTGAATAGTTGTCTGCATTTTGGTTTTTTTTTTATGTGTTTTGCATTGCTTTTTAATCACTCCTTGTGTTTTCTTCATTGAGGAATTATTATGTTGCAGTTATTAAGCAATTAAATTGTGATTATTAAGCAATTAGATTACAAATCTGTGATCTAGAAAATAGTCCAGGAGGGAGTCTGTATACATGTGTTGGGATGCGGGGAGTCAGTCAGTGATTCAAAACTGTGGTCCTCAAATGTTGGTTCTGTGAGCAACAAATAAGACAGGGGAAAAAGAGACTGAGAACAGAAGCTGTAGGGAATGATGGTTTATTGGTTTCAATTCAGCTATAGGCAGTTCTGCAGCACAAAAAATATGGGATTTTGCATAAAATAGCTCACAGTCTGACCCTTCTGATTCTTATGTTCAGTCAATGAGTCATGACAGATAGCTGCTGGCTATAGTTCAATATGGACTTCCTCATCCCACCTCTTACATCTGCTCCCTCATGTGCTTGCTCCATAGGACATAACAGTCAAATCGGTAAGGCAACAGAGATCGAATTCAGGTTTTAATCTTTCCTCTTTCATCTTCCCTTCTGTGCACCAAAAACATGTTTTGGAACCATCTCTTATATTAACTGAAGTGGTCCTGGATACTGCTGAGTTGCCAATTTTATGCACCCCAGTATCAGGGAATATCAGGCAGGAGAGTCAAAGTATCAAGTATAGGAGAGTACAGTGGCTCCATCTACCTGGATAGACTCTGCCCAGACTGCTGACCTTACTAATACACGTAAGTACTGTGAAAGGCCCGAGCAAGTCACTTTTCCAGATGAGCTAGAAGGACTGGAAAAGCATCAAACAAGTCATGTTCTTTGTGCTCACACAAAGTAGGGAACGGACTTGGCACAGGTCTCCACAGACATCACCTTTCCCTCCCTGAAGTTCTCATTCCACTGTCAGCCCTTGCACATTTGCAGCACAGCCCTCTGCAAGCAGTTTTTAACCCTCACAGTAACCCCGACAACATTTTGAGAATTTCTGGCCTTGGGGCCAGTGTAGCCTGCTCTTATTCCATCTCTCCATGTACCTTCTTTCCCTCTATATGAACATTAATGAACAAGAATGCTCATTTCTGGCACTGAGAGTCTTGATACTGCCGCATCAGGATGTGTAAAGCTTTCTTCAGGCAAGGATCCATGCTTCGGTTGAAGCAGTCACTGCTCAGGCAAAAGCAAAAATGATGTATTGTTTTTGCCATGCTGCGCTACATATGGTGTCCCAGCGGTGATGTAGTACGTTAAGGGCAGTTGTTTCTGGCCAACGTCAAAGGAGAAGTCTGGTGTTGTGAAGAGAAGGCCAGCTCTTCCAAAAAGACCTATCTACAGGCAGCCCCATGGTGAAATAGGATGGATAAGTGAACTGCTCCACACGTGGCAGTCAGGATATCAGGCTTCACGCCATCCAAACCCCGCAATTGTTAGCTCTTGCTAACTGAACAGCGCTGTTGGAAAGGTTTCTTCATATCTGAACTGGCTCAAACGTGTGCTCCGAGGTGACACAGCAATGCACAAATGCAGAATTAGTGAACCTGGAACCCAGCTTTAGACAATAAGGGAAATTTACAGTGATCACCTGCAGTATGAAACTAAATCTCAGATATAAGAAAAAAAAGATGCTTCATAGGTAAAATCTAAGGATCAGCTGTAGGAAAAATTATTGCAGATCACCACACTACAAGGGAGAAACTGTGGTAGAGAAATTCTGAATAATGTAGTAGCAGACGTGAAGTGAAGCTGACAGAAAGACTCAGATAGCTGAATAATTTAAACATTAACTAGGAAAGATACAGTGTTGAAGGAAAATAAGGCAGCTTTTGGTTTTGTTTGAATAGGCATGATTTTGATATGTTGATGCCTGATTTTCCTATAAAGATGACAAAGGAGTGATTCCTAGAAATGTCAGAGAAGTGTCAGAGAGTAAAGCAGAGATGACAATAAACCATATGTTAGGTAACCAGATACAGCAGTTTGGGTAGGACTGTCACAGTGTTCTCACAAAAACCCCTAGTTTCGTATTTTAATCTTTTTTTTTATTAGCATGCAGGACTTCACCTGTTTTTCTCCCCTCAAACTTTATCCCTGAGGGCAATGACAGAATAAGTGACAGTGGCCTATCAGCTGGAGTAGACACATGACCTACAGCAGAGGGCATGTGTTCCAATGTGTGGCATCCCTTTACAAAATATTCCATAATAATAACATCTTTTAGGAGTCTCAAAACCCTCCTTTTATAAACAAAGCAAAAAAAAAATAAGCTAGTGGTCTATCCCTAAGGGTATGTAACAATGTGGAGTTTGTGCTCCCCTTTTTAGGAAACAGTTCATGTTCTCATGGGGGTGGTATGTAGGCTTTAGGATTTAGCAAAGCACATCCACTTAAGAATGACTTTAAAAAAATCTTTTACATTTCAGTTGTGTATTTAGACAAAAAGGTATGCAGGAGAGAGGTGGGAACTGAGCAAGCGGGAGGGATAGACACAGGAAAAGCTCTGGAAGTTTCTGGCAGCTACTCATGCACAGAGTTGCAGAGACAGCATAATTTGAAATGAGAGATGTTTGTTGCACAAGAATTCATAATAAAAAAAATTCATTTTTTTATAAATAACTCTTCCCTTTGAATTTTTCCTTTGACATTCATAACAGGTTATCAGTCCTTAAAATGAAAAATATCTTGGCAGAAGTAAAAAAAACCACCCACTCAGATTATTCTCAGAGGCTCATTTTGAGAAGGGGCAAATTATTGATATGAAAAATGAGGATTTCTGCATGCATATTAGGCTCCAACTGAAGAAAAAGAAAGATAAATGATATGTTTGTTAAACTTGTGCCTTTTCAGCTTAAAGATCAATTAAAAAAAGAGGAACAGGTTATCTTAAAATATAATAATTGCTCTCTTCATTAATAAACTATAGGTCAGTGCATGCTTTCAAAACAAAAAAAAAGTGTTTCTTTAAATTTCTGCAGATCTCCTGGGGAAAGGATTTCAGTATAAATTCATTTTTTTACTGATTCCTTATTAGGACAGATTTGCTTCAAAAAAGGAAAAAAGAAAATAAAACAGGTATGTCATTATTATTTCTACATAAAAACACAGTACATCTGACTGCTGGAAAGCAATGCAACATGGGAATAAGATTTGTCATTTTATTGTGACCCTGTTTTGTTGTATAGAAAAGGGATGTAATTATGATCAAAAGTGGGGGAAAAACACATATGCTGGTGTCTCTAAAAAAACTTTCTCAGTCTCTGAAGCATTTCACTTTCTCAGTCTCTGAAGTATTTCATAAAAGGGAATTAAAATGATGTTATTAGCTCAAAAGTTTCAAGAGCATCTCATTGGTAGTAAACAAAAAATAGTGATACTCCCTAATGGAATGCATTATTTTTTATAGAGGCCTGGTTACTTCAGCTATTCCTACACTGGAAGGTTCTCTGAAAACTAATCTTGACATCCCAGCTTTTCCAGGGAAACATAAAGCTCACAGAAAATTGTGAATGAACTTTGATGGAATTTCACAAAAGGCCTAGCTATCTGTAGCTACACCTACATCTACATATGTTGCAGATAGTGTTACTGGCTAAAAGTCAAAAGTCAGATAACGTATGAATTTGGTAATATTTGCATTTCCTAATGCCAGTTAAAAATAAATTTAGCATTTGATACAAAGAAAGCCTTGATTTCAGAGACTAGAACTTTCTTATTAAGCTCACATCCCCTTGACCCAATTTAAAAAAACATAACTGCTTTTTATGTAATTTCAAAAGTAGCTCTTCAAATTAAATTGCAGAATTAGACAAGAATGTCTGTTTATCTCCGTTCCCATCCATTGCCTTCCTTGACCGCGCAGCTTTTTATGATTGCATCAAAAATTAATTTTGTATCCTGATAAACTTTAACATTATCTAAAAACTAGTCTCTAAGGAAATCTAGAACTTCACAAAAATGCTTGGCTTTAAAGACAATGATGCCAAATCTGAACTGCTATCTGTAAGCGTGCTAAAGTCGAAGAAATCTTCCCTCTGCAGTACCTGAGTACAAGCATGCACCAAGCTCTCCAAGGTGCTTGAAAATTCAAAGCTCAGAATAACCTAGACGTTGTAAATGTCAAATCATGATTTCAGTAAACAGAGATCTGAAGTGCTGAGGAGAAAGCATGCAGGTCCTCGATGACAGAGATTGGCCACTGACAAAATCAGTGTTTTGCCAAGGATATTGTTTTTGTTTCAAAGTCTTTCTATAAACATCGCAGATAAAACAGAGAAGTTAACATTCCACATTTTATGTGGAATAAAAAGTGATGAATAGGGTACATACTTTGTGCAGAACTATTAAAATGGATTGTCAAAACATTTCAAATATTGTGTGGTATTGTTGTGTGCTAAAGCTGTAGTGAATGCAGAGTGCTCTGCTCCAGACAAATATTGTATGCTTACTGAGAGAGAAGATTTTAGGAGATTTTGGTGTGTGTATACTGCTCAGATACTGTGAATCAATGCAAATAAAATTGTACCCCTTGGAAAATAGGTATGTCTTTTAATAAAGATTAATTTATGAATCTGGAGTAGAACCCTGACGTAAACGTAAACCTCTCCAGCCACTGGAGGTGTTGGAGTACAGTTCAGAACCAGGTATTACAAAATGCTGAATATTACCCTTTGATAAGTCTCATGGGCATTCATAGCAGAAGTGAAGAATTATTTTTTCATCTACTGTCAGTATGCTGGACTATCAATATCTAATGACTAACAGCCTGGGTTAAATACTTCTCTATGTGTCTTATCAAAAGATGGGACTAGTAAACTATTTTTAGTTCTCAAAGTACATTTGCCTTGAAAACTCCAGCCTCCTTTACTTTTTTTATGTTAGCATTTGACAGGTATGTCTGGTTTGATATATAAGATGTCACTTTCACTAAGCTTAATTTTAAAAAATCATCAGATTATCTATGATCTGAATAATGTAAAGAAGCTCATTTTAAAAAATGGTAACAACCTGTAAAACAAACCCGATAATTATATTACTGCATAATCCTTGCCATTATTATTATTTTAATGATGGATATTCTGGTTTTGATATTTAAGTGACGATGGGGGCATCTGTCTCTTTGGGTCATTCCCTTTCCATGCCAGGGTCCTGTTGTGTATTGCGTACACACTTCCAGAGCACCAGGATCCCTTCTGGACTGGGACAATCAGCCATCCCTTTCCCCTCTCTCCAGACAAAACTTAGGGGCAGGTCAGGGGCTGATGAGCCCAGGGACAGGTTTGGCAGTTTGTATGGACACGACATCCCATCTCCTCTTCCCTTCGCCTAGCCCAGTCCTCCAGCACTATCCCAGCTGGTCTGGCATCTTTTTACATAGTCACATCATATCCCATTGTAGGCAGCATACACTAGTGGTGTCACGCTAGCAAAGCACAGCTAGAACTTGCTGGGTCATTTTGGACACATTTAAAATTGTTAAAATGCCTTCCAAAGAAGGAGAAAAAGGGATCCAGAAGAGATATCAGGTATTGCAGCAGTATGTTTTGAGCTATCCCAGGCTCAAGGAGGGTTTTGGCAAGAAGCTTGATAGCAGAGAAACTTGACACTTGTTTTTCACAAAGTTTAACAGTTGAAATTTCTATTTATTTCATTTCTTTAGTTCCCCCAAGCAGTTTTTTTTTTCTCAAAAAGACTCTCACTTTTCTTGTTTTCATGGTGCCATACCAAGAAAGAAGACTTCTGTACCAAGAGAGAAGATAGATCTAACCGTTAGTCAAACACTTTGACTCCAAGGAAAAAGGAAGAACAATATGGCTATACACTGAACTTTAATTTAACAACACAAATGAGACTTATTACATAATCAAGAGTTCATGAGAGGAATAGCTTTCTCTCATTTAAGAAAAATAGCCTCTGCATATGTTATGTTAAAGAAGAACTATTTAATAAGGAGTTTTAAACATGGAGTAGTTCTGTGAGTTCTTTGTAAATGAGCAACTATACTTTAAGTTTTTATCCAAGCAATTATCCCTACACGCCTGTCAAATACTATTTATCCTTAGAAATATGTCTTCAACACTTTTCCCAGTGAGAACAATATTTTTTCTCCTTCTTCCTTTCCAATTCCCCTCCACAGTAGTAAATAATAAAGAAAGTAATTAAGATACTCACTAATGCTGGTGGATGTACAACTTGTTATTCTTTAAAAATAAACTTCCATCACACCATACAAATGTACATTCTACTGGATGTTTAAAACACTTGCTGGCAGCACTGTAGAGCCTGGAAGCCACGGTGAAATGTAACTTTGCAAAAATAGTATTAAAAAGGTTCCATATTTACTGCTTTTCTGCTTTCCAAATTCAGTTAGGCCACCTTTCAAAGAATGGAGAATTTTGCTGTGCTTTTAGCTTTTAAAAAATGTGTAGGCAAATATATTTGGGACACAAAGAAGTTTCTATTCGGTAATGCAAACTATCACTATCACTAAATTTGCTTATTTTTTCATGCTCTCTGAGTCAGAAGAGAATCTATATTGCAATGATGATATCAATGAAAACTTGAGTAATGTAGGACCCAGATGTGATGAAAAACGCAGAGAGCAAAATTTTGAGTCAAGAATATTGATTTTACAAAATTTCTATTCAAAATCAAATTGTATTGTAAACTATTTCTTCAATTTTCAATATTCATGATGAAAGAATACAGAAGCTTCATGCCCAGGTCATTGCTGTGAGATGCATTTGAGAAATATTTAGAAGCTAAACAATACTATTCATATTTTTGCAGAAGGGCATGTATTAGAGCATTGTAGAAATGTTCAGAAAATGCAGTTAGCAAAACAACATATTTGGTATTAAATTCAGATGAACATTTTTGTGAAAAGTGCAACAAGAGAATTATCCATCTGCTTAGTAACAAAGTGAGAAATGTTTAAAAAGCAGTACAGTTTCACCTACGTGTTCCATCCAACAGATAAGCTGGCTCAGTGGTTCTGCCAAAGATTTGCAGTGAAACAAATTAAAATGAATTTAAAATGTTAGCAATACACAGTCATAGTGACCCTCTTTCTTATCCACTCGCTCAGCTAAAAACTCTCAACAAGACTTTTATCATCTCATATCTCAGTTACCGTAACATCCTTTTCTCTGATTTATTTTGCTTTTCTCCTACTCATATTTTCCCAGAATGCTGTTGCAAAATTCATTTCCAAATCAGTTCTTGAATCACTACACTAGCTCTCCCTTCTCCATCACATCCTCTGTGAAATGGGGCTTGTGTAATTTTACATTTCACATTGATATCTGCGACAACAGTACTTATTATATAAAGATTAAAATATTCTGTGAAATAGTACTGAATTTGTGCTATATGGTTCATTTTGAGATAATAAGTATGATCTACCTTAGCTCATTCTAATCCTTTGCTGTTGGTTCATATTTGAAATCCATACTTCATAAAAACATATTTCAAAATCCAGATTTTGAGGTTTGCCTTTTAAAAGCATAGCCTTGAAATAATGTATTACAAAACAACCTCCATTGCCTTTGCATGTTTCAGATTTCTGTATGAAATTTCATAAGGTAAACAGTTTTATTAGTTTGTTTTCTAAGAGAATTTTTATATGTGACTTACTATCTCACACAATTATCTTTTCAAAATGTATTTATTATAAATATAATGTTGTCTAAAGTTGTATGCCATAAATAAATCCTTCCACTTGTCTCAAGGCTTAAACAATTTTTCTTTTGACTCTGATGTGAAAATATGTCTCTCTCTTTTTGCTCTATGTATATGTGTGCATGTATATGTATGTGTATAGGTACATGTATATTAAGTTTGGGCTAATTATGTATTATTGCCCAAAGTGCAAAATATTGCCATTTGTACTTTTAAATTTCAGAGGCTGTTTCACGCTTGCCAGAACGTTTAGAATAAGAGTTTTGGACTCAGTTACATTACAAGATCGAGGTCAGTAAGTTCTGTTCTATCAGTATTTCTGATAAAGTGTTTCCACTAGGAATTCTGTGACAGCACTGCCCTGATTTGTCCCACTACAGAATTATTTCAGTTATACCATTTTGTGTATTAACTTACAATTTAACCTATAGGAATTTTTTTTTTTAAGATATTTTTGTGGATTAAAAGAGATTCAGGAAAAAGAGATACAAAATACCAACTATTCATTTAAAGCCCTTGAATTTTTCAAGTCATTTCACCAGTAATAATATTTTCCCGTTTATGCGGTAGTAAATAATTGCCAGTCAGTATTTAATTTAAACAGGTCCTCCTTCTTCAAAATATTAGTGCCAAAATATCTAAATTTATTATCTGCACACTTTAGAAGACATTTGTCATTCTTTACTGTTTTCAACTACAACATCGTATCTGTGATTTATAGCAACTTAATGCATATCCTCATTTCTGAAAAATAGCTTTGATTACTTCCTGTAATCCTTTCCAACTGTAACATGTACATTGTATAAAGAGCATAATGTCATGAGCATAAAATTAAATCTTGTTTTCTATTACCAGTAAGCAAACCCCTCAGCTGCTTCTATGACCCCAATCTAGTGTCCTAATAGCTTTATAATTAAAACGAGTGGGAGGTAGGATAAGAAATGTTCATGTTTTTTTCTTCTGTATAATGTTATTCCCATTTGTACTACAATTTTCCAAACAACTACAAAATTGTTGTTATTTGAAATTCATTTCTGAAAGAGCTCCCCGAAACAGTTTTCTTTTATATTCTGAATGAAAGAGGGTATCCTGGCAATTTCAAATACTCTTCTTTCTCCTTAGTTAAAATGTAGAGATCTCTTAATTAGTAGTCCTAGAACTCTATATCTCATGTAAATATTTCATCTTGCATATGAGCCTTCTTCCTTTTACAAAGTCAATTTACTTTTAGTGCACCAATTGTAATCATTTTTTATCTGGATGCCAACATTTTTGATCAAAATATTTCTTTAAAAGTAGTCCATAGAGGAAAAAGGCTTACAGGTTGTTGTATCTAAAAAGTCCTCACCTGATTTGTACATCAAAGCTACCTTTATCTGACAGAAGAAGCCTAATAAGCTCTTTGCTGCATTCCAAGACCAGAGTGCATGTGCTTAATAATATACTTCCCTACAATAAAAGGTAGAATCTAGAGATGTATCCTTCTGACTGAGGACACTTACATGGTTTTTAATTATGAGATTCTTACTTCTTTCTTTTGTGTTACTGGATCATCTCTTTCCCTCTCTTTCATTACGGGCATTTCCACGTAAACAGTGGCATTTCCAGACTCTGACATATGCTGGCTTCCAGGCCTCTAGTCTCTGTAGGAATATATTTGAAAAATTCCAGTAAACTATATTAATTCCTGTGTGTGCTAGGGCAGGGACTTAAAGCTTGGGAAATGTTG
Organism: Struthio camelus; assembly: GCF_040807025.1. Taxonomy (NCBI): domain Eukaryota; kingdom Metazoa; phylum Chordata; class Aves; order Struthioniformes; family Struthionidae; genus Struthio; species Struthio camelus. The sequence continues at coordinate 63,124,366 of NC_090982.1, read as the reverse complement.
AAAAGGCAGCTAGAGAGTCAGGGAAATTCTGGCTTTTCTTGATCCTATTAAAATATTTGAATATCGAACATATTTGAATGCTGGTCAGAAGTTTGGCCCTTCCTGACATATACAGTGGATTGCAATTAAAATACAGATATAAATACTCTAAAGATAGCCTGTTAGTATATGAATAGCTACACTAAAATTATTAGGCAGACAATGTCAAAATTTCACATTTAAGGTTGTGTAATATCCCTATTGATTGATCTGAAAGTATCTCATATAAGAGGTAAAAAAGCCACTTTATCACTTCAAGGTTCTTTTCTACTCTTGTAGCTCTGCAGTTTGCATTCTATAAAGGAATATTGTTTTTCTAGCCATTTATTACTTTAAATAAAATATCAGATTTACAGACAGTACGAAGTGTTTACTTTGCAGTAACACCATATTAAGAAATATAACCACATTTGTTTGCTATAATATTTAATATGTGAAACAAGCAGATTGGGAACAAAGTGAGAGTTGTTTGTTTAATACTAGGCAAGAAAGCAGTATAATGTGCTACTTTGGACATATCTGGAATATAAGTAATAAATTCTAAAGCTATCAGTGTTCAGAAATAACGCACTCAGTTTGTAAGAGAGTCATCTGACTTGCTGTAAGGAGCTGGCAGACAGACACAGAAAGACTAATTCTGCATTAATTTTTTCCTAAGCAACTGAGGTTTATTCAGTCAACATTTGTGTGCGTGCATACCTCAACATCCCTTAAAAATGTCATGTTCCTACAAGTTTCAAAGAATAGGTGCATAGATGAGAGAGCAATATATTGCCCCAAGGAGGGAAAACTCGCAACATGAACTAAACTACGTTATTAGTCAAAATTTATAGGACAGAGCACCATTATGAATGCCTCCAATTTTAGACAAAGTTTTGAAGCTCATTCTTCATTAAACACCTTGAAATCCTATCACTAACCTCCAAGCCATAGGACAGTTGGTTGCAGTAGTTCCTCTACTCATCTGTTTATGATCATGTGATACGGGCTTTTTGTCTAAGTCAAGATCCTATTCATTTTAACTTGAACATATCTAACAAAGATCTACAGAGAAGACATACAGCCTTCCCTGTGGTTCATTCTCCTGTTGGCTATTATCTTCCTGCTGTTGCTCTCTTACTAGCCTTCTTCAGCCCCCCTAACTGCTACCACCCATGTAAAGTTTTAAACAGATATGTTTACAGGTAAGAAATGACATAAGGGGGATGCCCAGAACACCAAGACTACTTTCCACCAGAGGAGTGCAACCCAGCAGCTAACACAGAGGAGTCTCTTATCCAGAGAGGTTGTGGAGTCTCCATTGTTGGAGATATTCAAAAGCCGTCCAGACACAATCCTGGGCAACGTGCTCTAGGAGACCCTGTTTGAGCAGGGGAGTTGGACTACATGATCTCCAGAGATCCAACCTCAACTATTCTGTGATTCTGTGAATGCTGGCTGAAGTATTAGCTTCACTACAGCTTCCGTCCTACCCACTCATGTGTTTAGAGGATACTTCTTAGGAGGACATCTCCCGAGTGATACAAGCTTTGACTAGAAGGAGCAACCAAGACACTTAGGAAGCAGTCTATGGAAGCTCCTATTTCCTAGTTTTACTCAATGAATTAATATGTCTATCATGCCACTCAGTGACTTAGGAAGCAAAATACCCTGAATTGTGACATTCTTACTGGTATTGCTATTTATGCTTTAGATTTCACATTTTCAAGACTTGAACAAATGAAAACTTTGTACTTTTTCCTTTTTTTTTAGAATATTAGATTGCAGAGCAAAGATTCTGGATTGCCGACATGGATCCTGAGGCCAGGAGAGGAGAAACTGCTGAAGGGTGGTCCTTGCACAGGTTAGAGGTAAAGAGAATAAGAACATGTGGCTGAAACAGAAATATTATTTCAGAATTCCCGTCATGAAGAATTAATTCTGTGTGTACTTTCCTTCTGATTTCAAGTACATCTGTACGTGTCACAGTTGAATATACACTAAGATATAATACATATAATAATATACAATATTATTACTGACACTAAATATTAATATTTTAATATTATATAATATTGACATATAACATATACTGCAATATTGGTGTTATTAATGATATATGTGATAGTTAGTGTTAATACAGAAATCCCTCACTTTAATTTCAAAATTAAAAGCAGTTCATCTGAGAAAGAGATAAGAAAAGCAGCAGTTTAAATCTCATATGATTTGTATTTTTGTATCATGCCAATTTTCAAGGTTGCCAAAGTATAATCATACTATTTCCATATGAAGCAATAAGATCTGTTAATCCCTGGTGCAAGCTAGAAGAAGTTTTGAAAGAGTTTTTAAACATATTTACACAACACAATGCAGCAAGGAAAACATCCCTTTGGTATTTCCTAAATGCCAATTTTCATCCTTGTTCTCCTAAGTTGAATCTACATATCACATAGTGGAAAGCTGTTAGGCACTAAACTAAAAAAAAGGCATAGAAAGCTTGATATTGTAGATTGATATCATTTATTAAATGCAAAATATGTAACTGCTTGTATTAGTCCATGTGGCAGCCACATCCATGTAAACTTCTATATTGGTCAGCTGACATAACATGCCACTGAATTAATATAACAGATATGGAACAACTGAAAGATAGCATTTTCATATACATTTCTGGTAGGTAACAGCATCCAGTAAGGAGCTCAGTTCTGCTATAGCAAGCATGTAAGAGAAGAGTAATGCCATGGTTACAAATAAGTGCATACATTGAATACTTGTGAATTGAAAGGCCTATTTACTCAACAGACAACACTTTGGTCTGTCAAACTGGGAACACGGTATCTATCTCACTTCTTCCTTCAATGTTCTTCTGCAAGTTTACTGTTATTTATTTGTAAAGTGAAAGCACATTAGTACTTTCTAGGGAAAGTATAAAGACAATGAAGTGCACAAATCTTTAGAGACTCACAGCTCTTACAATTGTACCTCTGGTCCATGACTATGGGCAAATTACAATACTTGTAGGTGGTAACTAATAAGACTGATCCTGAGTCAGGAGCTCATAGCTAGGCATCTTTAGTATAAAGATGACCTTACGAACACTGAAGCTTGTGAGTGAAGAAGAAGGATCTGTAGGTCTCTCTCTTTCACTTCTCGTCAGATTGACTCTCATAGGTAATCTCTGGCTCTAATAAGTGCTGCTTTGGAAGGCTGCCTCATTTCAGACCATATCCCTTAGGCTGTAAGTTTACTCTATACATTCTCCCTTCCACAGGTCTTGGAAGATATTCGTCAAAGACTAGGAAAGTGCCTGAGCTCCATGAAGAGAGCATAAACTTATATCTACCTCTGTAAATACAGATTCTTAGTTGGTATTATAGTCAATAAAGACCATGTATATTTGAATATTAGTTTTAGCTTTATCATTTTTATAATGTTTAATATTATTTAAATGTGGCCTTGTGTCATTTATATACTGCTATGTATTGTAATTTTACAATTTTCGTAAGTTTCTTCTTTAACTAGAAGTCTTGCAATAAGCAAAACAAATCGGCTGCTACTTGATGAACTTTTGAACCTCTATTATGACATAGTGACACTATTTTGAACCTCTATTATGACGTTAACATGTTGGCAAAAAGAAGACAAACCTATGCTGCTTAACAAGAACCCAATCTCTAAGCCTAATGAGCAAAGCAATATAAATTAGAAAAGAGTTCTAATTGGTTGTCCAGGTCCAAGAGCAAACACATTTAAAAATAGCCAGTTGAAAAAGTTAGTAACACTGTCCTCATTTGAATGGGGAATTATCAATAAATAAAAGGATTCAGTTAAATTGAGTTGGAGGTAATGCCATAAAATACGGGGAAGAGATAAGGAACTAGTAAGAATTTCTCCAGTGTGTCAGGTGATGTCTTACATGGGTGAAGCCATATGTTGTCTGTAACTTATTCCTGGAGTTATTATTTTTAATCTTGAGGTATTATATGCAATACTTCATGAGTAGAGTAATAAAGCCTTTTTCTTATTTGCCAGGGAGGGACAAAGACACTTAAAATAATAATAATAAAAACCCAACTCATGTTACAATGGGCAGACAAGAAAAAAAAGGACAAAATAACTGGTTAAAGGATCTCTCATCTGAGGAACATGGCTAATTTGCTGAATAGTAAACAGCTATTTCAGTTCTTATGTAGCTCATGTCGTAACATCTGGCATGCTTGAGCAGTCTGAACTATGTCAGATTATGATTGCTGATATGCAGTCATGTGATTTGCTTTAATATTGCACTGAAATTGTAAAACATTATGCTATATAGTCAGCAAAATTTCTTCTAGACCTCCAGAAAAAAAGAAGCTATGCTACAATTCTAAAATTATTGGACAAAGGAAAAAAGATCAAAATGCCAAATATTTATTGGTGAAAAGGAAAATAATCCAAGCACAAGTGATTAAAACTGAATGACGCAATTTATGCTCTACTCAAACATCCTTTATTTGTATGAATACTCCACTAGGATACAAGAAATACTGAAATGACGAAGTACTTACTACTTGCACAAATAAAGGATGACAAGTTAGGAGCTTCTAGCCATCTAGCAGAAAAAGGGAAACAACAATGCAGATCACTTTTCCACATTATAAGAAAGGCAGATTAGGCAACAAAACATATTTAAGTCTAATGCAAAAACCATAAAGTGATCCACAAGTAAATAAACATCTTATATTGTTTATCCATTCTTTGAAGATGGAGAAACCAAGATTTTTCAACACCAAAGCTTAACCAATTAAACAAAGAAACATGCCATATCAGGTACTTTAGAGGTTATATTCTAAATATTACTAAGCATTAGTAAATAATACTAAGTATTACGAAAACAATGAATATGTTGCTTAAGAAAATCAGCACGTTAAGCAATTCGGAAGGCTAATGTTATGTATGAATAATAAGCTTGGAATTAAAAGCGTTTTACAAAATCTAAAATTAAAAGAAAATGTGTAAATCTAAAAGACAGTGGAAAGAACTCATTTAAACATCAGTAGCCTATTATGCTATCTACAACCCAAATTAGTAGAACATTGTGATAGTGCCTTGAGAACCAAGGAAGCAAAACAAATGAACAGATTAAACTAAAAAACAACTATCTGGGTTGGATTAAATGCCAAGTACAAAGAAAAATAAATATATTTAATTTTGTACTGAAGTAATAAAATATATTAAATATAAATAATTTCAATTTCCTGTTGCTCTAGAAAGAAAAAAATCTGCACACAGAATCTCAAGATTGTTAGGAAAACATTCTTATTATCCCTTCATGAAATCTGACGAGTATGGTTTTGGATTGCATCCTCTGCTATGTTGGTGCAGAATGACTTCTCAATTGTATAGAATTTGTGAGGCTGCCCCATGTATTGATCTGTTGCTAAAATGGACACGAGTAGGAAAGATAGGAATTTAGATTTTGCGTTACCATGCAAATATCATGGAAATTGCATTTAGTTCTATCGCTGATTGGAAGTGGAAGCCTTTGGAACCATTAAATTGTGTTCTTGATAGTTTTTTAGGCACTAAAAATATGACAATAAAAAGAAATGCACAAGAGTGCAATAAGGGAATTCTCTTTCCCCCAAATTTCTTTGGTTCATGTTTTTAGGACTTTGAGTGGTTTGGGGATTGTTTTGCTGCAGCTTTTACAATCAAGATCTATATTATTGCTGTCTATTTTTTATGCTAATATTTAACTTCTCTCTCCACTCCAGAACAAAAGCTTGCCTTAAAAATAATCAGACTTAAATAATAGTAATAGAAGTTTTAAAAAATCTATTCCAGTTGTGTAACTTGCAGGTAATACTCTTATTGCATTTTCAAGACTTTCTGTTGTAGCCATGACAGGCTGAAAATTTAAAGTTGAGATTTTCACCTGACCATGTTCATCTTGCAGTTAAGGTTATTATAGTTCATATTAAATCTTAATTTCTGTTGCTTCATATTTCATCCTCTTCTCATATCACTTCTGCAACTAAATAACTCTTTAAATAAAAAAGTTCCATATTATTTTATGTTATTTCTGTATTTAAAACAGTGCAACAAAAATACAAATCATGTAGCCCCAAATGTGAAATGACAAATGCAGTAATGAAAGATACGGCATACAATAGTAATTGCAATATATGGCTAAACTGAAAATTACAAAAATAAATATCTCATCACTCATTTTGACTTGCCCATCTTGTTTAGATGGAGATGTCTCACAGCTTTGCTATAAATTAGCTTTAATAACATCTCCATTAAGTAGATGCCTGTTGAACAGTCAAGCATTACTTAAATAATGATACTTCAGTAGTGAATTAACTTTCTCCTAGACAATTAAGTAGCTGTCCATCATATTCATCAGCTTACTAAATTGTCTTTCAGTATCTTCATTATTAAGTATTAGTGTCACAGAGCCACCCACATTAATTGCTCAGGCAGACCATGCACTGACTCCTTTCCATGGCTAGGGTTGAGTCGTTTACATACAGTAGCAGATAATATCAGTGAGGAGGAAAGGGATGGTAATAACTATACTCAGAGTTTTGAGTCTCTTTCATACCTTTTCTTGTTATCCAACATCTTTTTATAATGATAGCAGAATTGCATTGTAGTCCCATAACTGCCACCAATCTGTTGACTACTTCTTTGGAAAGTGGTCAAGAGCTCCACAAACTTGAGCTTTTCATTTTCATACTAGTTATATGATGACCTATTTACCTTCTCTATTCTCTGTTTTTCCTTATACTTGGGACTAGAATACTTTCCAGTAAATGTACTTGATTTTCTTTCTCCTCAGCTATTTTTCAAGGTTGCTGAAGTCTACAATGACTTGCATATTTCAGCGAGTCTTCAGATGGATGGTCAAATATGGATCATCATGAGTAGAAACTTGCCTAATAGCTCCAGAACCTTGCCCAATCTTTCAGGTTCTTTTTGGATGGGACTCATTTGACTAAATGAACCTGTCTGCAGTATAGCCCTCCACATCTGATCTACTCATCCAGGACACCATTTATAGTTAAGGACATGAAATAGATACTTTTAGGGTCTGATACATCTGACCAAGCATTGATGTCTACTTAAGAACGAAAAAAAATGCTCTTTGGTTTCTGGTAATAAATTCTACTCCTTGTATTTTTATTCATCTTTCTTGTCTTTGGGTCCTTTCCTGAGTTCTCTGCCATTCTTCCTAATAAGAAGTTATTGATAGTGGTTGCTAGCCTTTTTCTAGAACAGCTTAGGAACCTCCTGCGGCAGCAATGAAAATCTTCTTCCATAATTTTAAGAATAATATCTCTCTTCAATTTCTGTGTCCTTTTGCTGCTGCTGAAGTCTGTTCCAAAACCATTAAAAGCAAAATTACTGCTTTACTGCTTCAGATTTAGCTTTTCTTTTTAATATTTTGTTATTTGGTAGCAGTCTGATTTGCTGCAAAACTTATGAAAAAGGTTTTTCAAAAGCATCAGCATTTGGCACACACTATTTACTGAGTATCTTTCTGGAAGGTATTTCCAAATTAAGTAGCATATTTCCAAAAGTTTAGCCAGTCTGAGCCAAGACTATCTTTCTGTTTATTCCCTTGCTATTCAAATACAAATATGAAAATAATGTTCCAGGGTTTGCAATATGGAGATATTAATTCAGGGTGATAGAAGTATCAAAATTTTCCTTATTAAATAGAATTATATTTTTACAAAGCTAATATTTGTTCATAAAGACATTAGGCCTTGTTTCTACATGCATTTATAAGAGGAAAATTACCACAATATCTGTGGTGATTTTAAGATAAATTAAAACAAGAAACAAAGAAAAATTACCACAGAATCTCCACAACAGAGCTAATCAATTAACTAAGAGCAAAACTGGTAAGATCAAAACCAGGAGGTATTCAGGACCTCTGCCTCTCAGTGGATTAGACTGTCCTTGCAAGTACTTCTCTTGAAAATTTCAGAGAAAAATACAAAATTCAAATAAAGAGTTACATATTCAGAGATACTTAGCAGGGAGAAAGTGTGGCTTATTCAATGCTGTCCACATAGGGTCCTTCAAGAAAAACTACGGCAAATTGTAATCCTAAGCCTACCCTTAATCACACATGCACAGGGAACACAGGATTGCTAAGTCTAGCAAACAAAGATAAAACAGAATACTTATTTGTAAGGCTGAACTGGCATGAATTCAGATTTCAAATACACTTTGAATTTTTAACAGAAGTAATCAGATACTGTGTGAACTTAATGGATCATTTGTCAATATAGTGAAGATACAATGTTCTTCTAAATGACAAATGCATTACAGAATACATTTCATTTGAAATAGGAGTCAGTATATATTCTCTAACTTGGGCTATGAAGGGGATCAGATCAGAAAACATTGCTTCTTTCTGGAGTTAACTTACCATCTTCTATAAATGTCTGAATGGTATCTATGGTACTCTGTCCAAAGAATTAGGATTAGACTGTTGAACAGTGGCTGGGCTACCAATGAGGTAACTATTTTGGAGGGGAGGAGGGGGAATAGCTTAGACGAAGCCAAAAATTAAAAAAGAGAAAAGAGTTACAGCTTATCTTAATTAAAATAAGGAATAGGTAGAAGACCATATCAAGTCTTCATTTCACAATAAAAAGACTATTCAAGTCTATATAATTTTAATTAAACATCTGAGTCTACATGGTGTTAAGACAGCAATACATATGAGAAATTACAGTTTTATTAAGTTTTCACAGCTGTCTACATAGTCTTGGGAGAGCTACTGTTAGCAATCCTTAGCATTAAAATATATTTTCACTGCTAATGTTCTATTTTAAATCCTCACTTGATGAGAATTAAGTTCCAAAATACATAAAAAACATAGTTCAAAAATAAAAGTGGAAAACATTCACATTATTTTAATAGTTGGATTTATTTTTCAAGGTTAGCACTATTCCACAGTATTTGTCAAACAATGTCCAACGCGTCAACTAAGTTCTGCTCTGTTTAGCTTTTTCATACATTGTTATTCCAAAACATTAAAAACTACAAAGTATGCACCATTAAATATCATATATTTTACTTTAAGGTAACAGGTCTTGAGTTTAAAAAGTACTAATTACAATTCATCATCCCATTTTTTCCACTGAACCTGCCAGCTTCATTTGCCTTTGTATTTGGTACATTTTGGGTATTCTCAGACCAGAAACATTCTCAGACAAGCAACCCAGTCTAAATCAGAAATCCAAACTTGTCTGGTTTTGAAACTTTTCCCTGTAACATCCTTGTGCATCTGTGCTTCCTTCTCTAACTTAATATATTCGATAGTTATTGGATAAGTATGTTGCAAGATTTGTTTGACAAATGCCAATCACACATCATAGGCAGTATGGCACATGACAGCCTTCCTTTAAGCTGCTATTGCTCTATGTAGTAAAGAAACTGGGACGCTAATTGAGCTTTGAACCTAGTTACTAAAAATGTGACAAGTGGGTCAATCAATCAGGATGAGAACCCCCAAAAAAGTAACAATTGCAAACTGTTTTGCAGTAACTGATTTTGTGATCACAGAAGAAATCTGTGACCAGAAATGCAGTCATATATATGGCTGTAGCACTGTAGTCCTAGTTCTTCTGCTTTCTCACTGCCTGATTGCCAGGACAAGGTATGTCTGTGGTCTCTGTGCATGAAACAGCCATTTTTGCCTGCTAAGAGAAGCAGTTCATTTAAAGTCACATTCAGCTCCTGCAGGCTTGACTGGTTTTGCTTAGTACAGGCTGTACCTACCAAGTCTGTAATAAGCCCGTGTTAACTGAAGTTTCTCCAAACTGATTAACTTGTCTACGTTTAAGGAAATGCATTACTAGCAGTAATAGAAAATAGGCTGAGAAAGTCCCTTGAGAGGTCATCTGGCCCATCCCTTTTCCCACAGTATCCTGACAGATTATTTTCCAGCAAGTTAATAAAGATTTCCAGTCTTCTAAATTACAAAGCACCCCAAGACAATCAGTTACAGTGCTTCACTGCCCAAATCTTTTATTGTCTAGTTCTGTTCTTTCTGTTTAAAGTCCTGAATTATTAATATTATATGAATAGAGTCTATTTGGATTGTTCAGCTTAAAGGTTTTCTTAAGAAGTGAATTTGGAAGCAGGAAACTGTATTAACTGGCTTTTGTCCAGTTCTTGTTCCACAAGTGATTTAATGTTTACGAGAAAAAGTGATTCTTTTACATGGAAAGTGCTATGTGCATTTAAAGAAGGTGATTAAAATAACATAATCTAAATACCTAGTGTTAAAAGGTATGCAGTGACAATCTTCAGGCAAATCTAAACTTAAAACCTGAACTTATTCACACTTCTGTTAAGCGCTGTCTTCATGTTCTTCCTGGCATGAAAAAGTTGGATAAAATCTCAGCTTGTTCTGAGAATATTGTCAAATATACCACTTTAGAGCAATGTGTCTTCACTTTCAGCCATATGGATCTGAACTCTTGTTGAAATACAGTGAATTGCTGAGAGGTAGGCCAATGAATGGTACAGGGACCAGCAAAAGGCTAACTTTATTTTGTATGGTATTTGGCAATGTGGAAGCTGCATTACAAATCATCTGCTGCGGCAAGGATTATGCGCTTCTGGCGTCAAACCTGTGAGCAAAAGTGAAACTGACACAACTGAGCACCAGGGCACCTGAAGAAAGCTGGTATCGTGGATACAGGAAATTGGACAATTTTCATAGGGACCACAGATATCACGGAGTAACTGCACGAGCTGATACGCTAAATATCATAACCCTCTGTCACAGGCAAGTAAGGCTCCTCATGTAAATGAAACAGAACAAAGGATGTCCTCCATAGGATTTCAGAAAATGAATGGCAAGTAATTACTTAAAATTTCAGACTCCTTTGAAGTAAGTATTATCCTCCATAAATTAAAATTCTTATTAACAATCAAAAATGTACTCTTCAGATAGTATGTAGAAATGAAGACTGGAAAAAACGCATGGTCTGTCATTGGCTGCAGTTCCCACGAAAGCTTTCCAGGCCACAACTAAGTTCCTTGTTGAAACTTTTTTTCATGCAAGAAATCCTCCCTCACATAAATAGCTACACTAAAGTTAATGGGTCTGCTAATGAACTTACACATAAAACCATACCCCACTACATGTATCGCCTCAGCTCCCTAGCCAATTCCTCCTGAGACTGTACAAAGAAAAAGGTTATTTTTTAGATTGGATACCGTTAATCTGTATAACATAGTATGTTTACAATCTATACTGTTGCCTGTTAAAGAATCATGTTTAGGTAACAATTGGGAGATTAAAATGCAAAGTATAGTTTGACTGATATTAAACACAATCATTTGACTTAGGTGCATATATATAGTACTGCTCTTATTTGCATTAATATATAGAAGTTTATCTTGTGTATTCCCCTTAAAATTAGCTTTGACAATCCTAATAGACAGCAGTTAACCAAGGAATTTGTGTATGGGTCCCTATGAAAAAGAAATACAGCTAATGTCTCATATCCTCACTGTGATGTTTAGGAATGGAAGAATTTTTACAAGATTAAAAATATGAATGTTTAGTAGTCTCCAGTATTTCTTCCCTATTAAAGAAAATTTCTTATTAAAGAAAAATATCAACCACTTATTACATAAACATAGCACTGCGTAAAACGTAAACAGTGTCTGAAGCTTAGCTTGCAGAGAGCAAAAGTGGTTACTCACAAGACTATCCCAACCCACGCAGAAAATCATTAACACAGATTCAGTGCGGGTCAAGTGACTTGTACTCTCCATCACTCACAAAATCAGCTTTACTATTTGTACTCTGGTCTCATAAGTGTGCACAAGGTTCAAAATTTTTTTCTGGAGAACAAAATATTAACAAGACACTTCACCCTCTCTAAGGTCCTACGATCCCCTGCGACAAATGTGAATAACTTGCCACAGCCCATTGTAAGTCAGCTCATGACTACCTGCTTTCTCCAGATTAATTTTTATAGTTAATCTCACTTTTCGTAAATATATTCATACCTACCACATAAAAGAGGAAACGAACGATTGCTGGTCACCCTGGAGTATAACAGAGCTGTTTAGCAGAGAATTTGTGGAAGTTTCCTGTGAAAACATCTACCTCTTGTGCCCGAAGTCGGAACTGCCACTGAAAAAGGCTTAACTGGATTAATCATTCCAGAATATAACTAAATATATATAGATTATTTCTCTTCAACAATGATACACAGTAAAACCAGCTCCTTATACTGTAAATAAAATGTCGATCTGTGGACCTGCAGGTTGCGAGCAAGCAGGGCAGCCATGGACAGTGGGGACAGTGGGGGCTGGCGCAGGGCCAAAGCCGGGCAGGCGCCCATGAGTTAGGGTCGGGGTTGGAGCGGGGGGTGGCCCGCGGCCGAGCAGGGGCAGGGCCTTGCAGGGCTGGAGGCAGTGGTGTGGCCGGCAGGGACTGATAGCCCCTGCCTGGGCTGAAATAGGGGCCTGGGGCTGGGCAGGGAGGGGGAAACTGGGGGGTGGGCAGGAACAGGGAAGGCTGGGGGTACCCATGAGGCCCGGGCAGAATAGGGGGTTGCAGACTCCCCCTGTTCACTCAGGCACCAGGCAATTCTGCTGTGCTACAGAGTCTCAGCTCTTACATACGCTCAGAGCAGTGTCTCTACCTTTGTGTGACAGAAAAACCTGTGGTCATTCCTGACTCTTCTCATAATATGTGAATTAAGTTAACGGTCAGATCTTTACTTCTGCATACTACTACATACATATAAAATACCTTTCAAAAAGGTTGAATTCTAATGCAAGTAAGTTAGATGTCGAAGTTAAGTTTACTTCAAAAATCTCAAAGTAACACTAGGTGCAAAATAAGTGCCTGATGAATGTAAATTTTTATTTTGCTGTTTGAAGGCCTAGAATCTGCATTTACTTTATATAGGTAGAAATGATCAAATGGTATCAGAACCTTTAGAGAATCAGACTTGGTGTCTCTAGCCTACGTGTTCTGTCAAACCGTGTTCTTCTGCAGAGAGTGGAATGTTTTTTTCTTCTGTTATGTGTTCTCTTTTTCTAACCCTTTTTCTAAAATTGTGTTTTGTAGGTATTTTTTTTTCTGACTTCCCATTTCCCATTCCATGCAACTTTCACACTACTTTTTCCCTTTATTGCTGTACAAGAGCTTTTCACATGCTACTTCCATGTCACAGTCTCAATTATAAGAACATAAGAAAGGCTGTAGCAGATCAGAACAAGAGGTTATCTCTCACTCTCATTCTCCAGCAGTGGCCATAAGAAAATCCCTAGGGAAAAGTAAGAGCCAGGCAAAAATATATACCTTTGAGAACTCTCCTAGACTTTATCAGTGATTGGTATCAAATTTTCTCTGCCTGTCTGTCATATGGGAAGTTGAGTGACACTCAGAAAAAATAGTCAAACAACGTACAGAAAGAAATTAAGAACAGTATTGATGAAAGTCTAAAGGATGGGAGAAGGGAAGAAGGGATGTCCTTCAGGCAAGTCAACATATTGAGTTCCTATGTAACCTAAAGCTTAGAACTACTGCTGTTTCATGAAGGCTGAAAGTTCTTTCCCATTTACAAATATTTTGCTGGTGTACTCTGTTTCAGCGTTTTTAACTGCCTACCCCTTAAAATGAGAGTGCCTGAATTTAGAAACTTATATTCATTAGCAGGTGCTTGAATAAAATAGCCTGCTTTTAAAGGTACTAATTCTGCTTAAATTATTTTTTGCTGGAAAAGCTGTAAGTCCTCAGCTTGTTTGAAAATCAACCGTTTACGAAATTAGACTGGCAAAATGTGGATAAGAGACAGAAAGCCATCAGCCATCAGAAGCAAGTTTGAATGGGAGCTTAAGACAATACATGCAGAAAGAGGACTTACAGGGCTCCAGATCTGCTGAAAAAGTAACTTGGAAACTGTGCAGGAGGAAACTACTGTCTGCTTTTTGTCTCTCTGTTTTCAGGGAATAGGACTTTATGTACAAAGCTGCATCAAAGAAATATTTTTCTCAAGGCAGAAAGAAGACTGTTTGGTACCAAGGGTGAAATCTGTTTGATGCTTTCATCTTCTTCCCTGCTCCCCCCCCAAGCCCACATCTAAGTGAATGTGTGCATGGGTGGGGTAGTGTTCTCCACTGCTCTGTGTTATCTTCTGCCCCAGAAGCAAAGCCCACTGCGCAAAGCTCTGCTGAGGAGAAGCAGATGCAGACCACCCTGGCCACTGTGTAGGTGTGGTATTCCCTGCTGTCCCACTGCATTCCTCATCCCACTGGCGTACTCCTAGTATCCAGACTAGTCTGCCAGGTTCCTCTATGCAGCTTGCTCAGTTTTGCAATTTCAGAATAGCTGACACTCCTTTTGTATGTCCCTGAAGAATTGCTCCTTTTGTACAACACTAGCTGTTACTTTGACTTTGCTTATACCATCAATTTCTTCTAACAAAAATAAGCATGAAAAGCCCTGAATATTGGGTAACAACTCAGACCAAATCCAGACAACTACCCTTCCCTGCTGAACACGCAGTAAAAGGAGGTAATAGAAATACAGCTGTCTTCTTTCACTAGCATTTCATGAACTAGTCACTAGTGATAAAAAGAAGGAAGAAATGCAGACATCAAAGGCCAGAGAAGCAAAACTGTATGATAAGAACAGTGTCAGAAGGTTTACATGACATACTGAGAAATCTTTAAGCACTGTCAGGGTTTGAAAGGAAATCCATTATACCTAGGTCCTCTGCTCTGAGCTGCTAGCTGCTTGACTGATCTTCTTCTGAGTAATATTCATATCTACAAAGATAGCAATTCAATTCCAAAGACTTTTTGTAAGAAAGCTTTTCTCTTTTGAGTCCAAGTTCAAACAAAGAGGTATAAAAGATGAAATAGAATTTTTCCTCTTTAACAGTATCATCTTATTTTGTATTTTCTTTCACAGGAAAACAAATGACTAAGATAATCTGGAGTCTAGAAACAAAAATCTGGATCTTAGTTTATTGTTACAGGGGAAAAAGAATTTTTGCATAAGTTACACTGGCTGTTTTGACTGAAGCAGTGAGAAGAAGGGGTGAACTCCATTGTGGTGCACTGGATCTAATGACTAGAGCACAGAACGGTTACAAATCAAAGGACTAGACAACCAACAAGCAGCAACCGGGTGTACCTGAGAGCAGAACAGAGCACATCATAGATATGACATCTCAAGCACATCTTACAGATAATCATAATAGCTCTATATATACCTTTAACATTTTTAAAGACTAATCACAGGGGTTTGGCAGAAGTGTATAAACATTTACTTTCATGACTTCAAAGACCAAATGGAGAACAAGAGCTGAGGGGATAAATAAGACTGACAACAAAGGATTTTTCTGTGTTTCTCTCAAATAAAACAGAAAGCCTCACTGAAGTTTCAACTTTTGTGAGCAGTATGGGATGTAAGCCTGACTTGGCATTCTTCAAGTGGAGATCTGGTAAAAAGGTGTATTCCCATTTCTTAGAAGAACTGAGAAACAGAGAGGTGGTATAACTTTAACTCTCTTTCTACTAGACTACCTGCCTTTGGTAGAAGTTGAACCATACCATTAGATAATATATGTGCTAAATTTCTTCATTATCTGCACAGAAATTCCCAGTTATAGTGTGTGGACTGTTGGTGCCACACAGAGCACTTCTGCGCATAGCTTGTACAAAGTTGGCTTGTCACTTGCAGTTTATCATTTTCAGCTGCTGAGCTATATTATAGGACAGCTGGATTTCCACACCTTTACACAGCTGCAACAGCCATAGTGAACTAAACTGTACCAGGTAGGAATAGTTGCACCTGCTTAGACCAAAGGCCCAACTAGCCCTAAACACTTTAAACAAATGTGACTAGATTCCAGATTCTTATGGAAGAGTATCAGAGCAAGGAAAGTATGTAATTATACCTCTCTGATAAACTTGTGGTTCAGGGACTTCCTGAGCCAGAGATGATATCTTTGTATTTAATAACTTCTTCTTCCATGAATTTGTCTTGTTCTTTGAACTCATGCACACTTTTGGCATCAACAGTATCCCATAGCAGATATTAAAATCCACATTCTAGTTATGTGTTGTATGAAAAAAGAATTATTTTGTTTTGGACCTGCAATCTGCCAAATTCATTTGATTCCTTCTAGTCCTCTTAGCAGATGAGGGAATGATTCATGTTCTTTGCGATTCATGATTTTATAGATCTCTATCAATCGTCTCTTTTACAGGCTGAACTGTTCAAGTCTATTTAGTTTTTTGCTCATATGTAAGCTGTTCTTTACCTTGATCTTTATTGTCATGATCTCTGTATCATTTCAATTTTGTTAAGTACATTAGGAGATTGGCACCAGGACTGACTACAAATCATCTGTATTTAAATGCAGCCTACGTTATCAAAAAAGTTTGTCAATCCACATGCAAAATAACTTTAGTAATAAAGAGTTCATACATAGGCACTATATTTCCTTTATTTTAGTCTTTAAAATAAAAGTGAGAAATCTAATTTTCTTCACATAATTTTTAAGGATTTTCCTTCTTCGGAGTATGTGAAAAAACGCCATATATTACAGTGATTAGTAACACTAGAAGTAGCACTAGATGAACCGAACAAATTAGAAAAAAAAAGAACAGATATCAGAGATACACTGTAAAGTGAAACAGAATTTCCACATAAATCGTTCTTACTTTGGGCTTCCTACAAATTGTTTAAAGAAACAACACACATATCCTTGTCTGAGACATCATAGTTCGGTACAGGAAAACAACTTATTGATTTAATTAGCTGAGTAAGTGAGCTCCTTTAAGATCACAATCTGTAGGTTGCTGAGAAACCCTTACCTCCTTCCAAGCCAAGTCAGAGAGACTGTTCAACAAGAAGTCTGGAGTTTACTAGGTTATGAATGGTCACTATTCTGAAGTGACTGCAAGGGGAGTCTGTGACATCTGTGACAAAAAAGGCTAGGTTTTTTTTTTTCGCTTGTCTGAAATTACCATCTGTGTATCCAGTGTTATTTCCAAGATAAATCTTCAACTTCCTCATTCTTGATCAGCCAGGAAAATAATTTATTGGCCTTTTCACCCCTTTCATATACAAGTGCACTTGAGTGTAGCAATTGCTTGCAGATCTGATTCTCAGCCAGTTCATTATGTTCTTTCCAGAAACCATTTATAAATTATCATACATTAAAAAAAAATTCTGGTGGGATAAGTAATTTAAATGTTTCACCCTTAGGAAAATGTGAGGAGTAACCATTTCTTGGCAATGAGCTTTTTTTTTCTCACTTTGTTACTCCTCCAGTAACAGACTCCCTAGGTTTCTCCCACAAATTCTATTACATCTGTCTAAGAATCTCATCCTCTGCAATCTCTACCATCTGAAAGAGCTGTGGTGTTTTTCTGAGCCTTCATTTCTCCTCTTTGCTCCTTCTTATTTAGAAAAATAGTTTTCTACTTTTCTTTATTGCTTAATTCCAAGCTCCACTTATATTTTGTTTTTATGTTATGGGTATTCATTTACAATCTGATTAGGTTGTGTCCTCAGATTGTACCGAAATACTAGAAAAGAAGCTGAATATCCTTGGGTAGAGACTTTTCTGTTGCATGCCATCCTTTCTCATCCTGTGGAATAGGATACACACTGAGTGCAGCAGGAGTAAGAAGATGGTATGTTTGAAGGACGTTGTGCTCCAGCAGTCCAGATAGCGGAAAGTATTTGGATGCTATATGCACTCAACATAGATAAGACCTGTTCTTAGACTGCTGTAATCTATACCAGGACTGATGCTTAACTGACCTCAGGATAAGAAAGTCACAGCATGCTTACCTCTAGCCTTCTTCCTACTTATGGAGTAGTTGTGCAAAATTGCCTAATTTTTCTTTTTATTGTTGTGTATATTGTAATTGCTGTTTACTCAGCAGTAAACTGAATTGAAGTTCGTTAGGACAGAGGTATGTTTCTGTACCTTATTGGAAGATAGAGACTTACACTCCATAGCGTTCTAATTATCCTGTCATTCCTTCTCGGAATGTCTGGCATTTTATTTCTGCCAAATAATTCACTTGCAGTACTAGTAGAGAGCAAACGCAAACACAAAGGTGAATTAGCTGTTCCAGTACGATTTGAAGATAAAACATGGAGGATGCCCAGGTAAATGTGTAGGCCGAAGTCCTTAGTGAGTGCAGCTTGATTTTCTTTTTAATACTCCAGACCTATTTCCAATGATCAAGGGATGCATTTCAAAGTGAGCCTAACTCAGTGGAGCTTTTAGATAATGGCTAGGAGACAGCATGATAAAGAAAAGAAGATATGTTATAATAAACCATGCTTATGTATCTCCTTTGTAGAGCTTTTAGCCTTTCCAGACTAACATAAAAAATATTTTTAAACAAATCTGCTAGTTTACAAAATTTAACTAACAAACTGTGAAATACTGGGATAGACAGGAAAAACTGTGTTTTAGTTTGTCAGATAAGGCAAACCCTTACTGAAGTCTAGAGCTGCCCTCAACCTACTAACATGTCCAGCTAAACGTGATACAATATAATTATTTATGTAGGCATAAAGTTTTTAAAAGTTATTTAAGCCGCATTGCTTAAAGCACTAAAAGAAGATATTTTGCTCTAACTTAACTAGATCCTATGTTTGTCTACATTAGGAAAAGCAGAAGATAAATTGGAAAACCCATGTCTGCAGTTGGAAGAAAGTAATCTACTGCCCTTTTTACAGGAATAGATCTAGGGGAAAACCTAAACTTGACATTAACAAGATAAA
Source organism: Struthio camelus (assembly GCF_040807025.1). NCBI lineage: Eukaryota > Metazoa > Chordata > Aves > Struthioniformes > Struthionidae > Struthio > Struthio camelus. Next base: position 63,105,546 of record NC_090982.1, on the reverse strand, counting down.
TCAAGACAGACGCCGTAACTTGCAACTGCGTTAGAAAGGAAGTTGTGGTTATCTGGGACATTTGTATGAATCCTGCAACGCCATGAACTTCTTTTTCTAGTCAAGATAAGTCCTCTGAGATATAAGATATCTTCTAGCTCTATAGGAGTACTTTTAAATTGGGATACTGTACAGTAAACGTAACAGCAGATTTGAACATTGATTTGAACATTTAAAAAGTCTTGAATGTAAGCTTAATCTTTTTAATTCCAAGATACTCTCTACCGAAAAGTAAGACCTAATTTTACATATATAAGAAAGTTATAATTCTAGTAATACTTATTTTGCATGTTTATATAAATTACTAAGAACTCATGTAGTTCAAGAATCCCTTTCTTTCTCAAGAATTTTGTCTTGTGTTGTATTATTTTTTGTCTTGTGTTCTTTTTTTCCTTTTGCTTTGTACTTTTCCCTTATTTCTAATTTCACCACAATTTTCGTAACTATTGGGAGGAACATTGATTGACGGAGCCAGAAGGCACTTATGGTCTTATCATTTATGTAAGTTCTGTAGGAACAAAAGAGAATCTGGGGCCTGCAGGTTTCAACATTGCATACGTGAAATGCTCCTGTGGATAATGTGGTAGCCAGCTCTCCTAAGAAAGGATAGAAAACAGGTGCTTTTGAAAGAGCAATGGTCCACTTTCACTACAGTCCCAAATCTACATTCATTTGGAGAGAGGTAGATCAAAGATTTTTTCAAAACCACTAATTTTCTTACCTGCATAATAACTTTCCCAAACTAATCTGGAACACTAGCAGCTGAGTTCATACATCATATTGAAAAACACTTCTAAAGACAACCTATTATTCCAGGTTAGGGAAACACCTCCCAGTGTTTAATTTTAAACTAACTGATTATCAATTAGATTTAAAAATTATTACATATTTTAAAATCTTAATATTCAGAAGTTTGTATCATATCATTACTTTTCTTTCATCAATGGCATTAATATTTACTAAAAAATGTAAACAGTCAAAAGAGATATATCAGAATATTCTGATATAGTACACATATCTGAAAGTATAGAAAATATCAGCAAAGTATTTAACATCTTAGAGTTTCTTTCACATACAGCTTGAATTCCTTTAAAAAATAAGTTATCTTACCTTTTTCAGTATGATGAACAGTTTATTAATAAACTGATCCACAAGAGGGCACCAGGCAAGCATACGGCAGCCCAGTTCAGCTGAAAAACAAAATGGACATTAATGTACCTGGTAAAAAACATTGCAAAATATCTTCTGTAAAAGCTTCAGAAAGCTGAGAAAAGTTAATTGTGCTGAATAACTTGAAGATTTTTTTTCCATAAAATGCATACTTATATACAATATGTGAGTTTTGATGAAAATGCATATATATTTACCCATATAAACACATCTTCCATTCTATAGAATACAGGCAGGTAAAATTCAGTGCAATTAGTTTTTAAAAGTAATGCCTATACGTAAGGCATCAGATGGTTGTTTACGTCCATGAATGGAAGATTACAAAACTATGCAATTTACCACTTATATATAAGTATTAATTATGATGATGTTACAATACAAATGAATCATGGAGGCAAAAAGGTTTCAAAAAGAAACATGGTGAGTGGAAAACTGAAAACGCAAAAATCTTGACTGTTTCCCATTTTAAGCCTTGTGTAACTTTTTATTCTGTGTAATAACCAGAAATACAGAATACTGTAATGAGTGAATATACATGGAGAATTTTGATTCAGTAGTATTTTGTCATTCATAATTCAGTAATTTTGAACTAATTCTGTACAGGTATAAATGCAATGTGCTTATACTTCATAGTGATCTTGAAGAGTTAATATAGCCAGGAGAAGGCTATTCAAGGAACTGCTGTGGCATATTTCAGACTAATAGCAAGAACTGGTAACAGGAGTTTATACTTATGCCTCCTGATAGGACTGTTCAAAGATACTTCATAGATCTTTCTATAATATTTGCTTTCTGTTCTCAGTTTCAAGGCTTCCCTGTTATTATCTACTTGTCTTTTTGCATCATGGTCCCATGATCATCAGCCTCAACAGCCCATTTGTCTGCTTCTCCTCATGTTTGCATTCCCACAAATTTCCCCAAAATAATCTACAAGGCTACTGTTCTCTTTTCCTATTAATCCTTCCTCTAACTTTACTCTTAAAGTGTTCTATGTAATAATAAGAGGAGAATTAGTTGGTTACACTTAAGGTGTTTCTTGTTGCTAACAATAAATACATATATTTTACAGATTTGTACAAATGAACAAGCAGTAAAAACCCTCTTGCTTCAGAGAACAGGCAGTCTCAAAAGGAATTAGAATAGATCTTAAAAGACTATGGGCTTGACCTAGCACAGCAAGTCAACTCTTCCTGCACTGTATGTGCCTTATACAAAACAAAAGATGTAAGTCAGGGACCCCTTAACATATGCATAACCATGTTTGGGAACAAAGTTCAAGCGCTCTCCACAATTAGATTTCAAAGCAATGGATGGTTTTAAGAAACGAGTTGGAGACAATTTTGAAGGGCTGCTAGTATGAATTCTCAGATTTCTGTGTAGACCAGGGCAATATCTTACAGATTTTGGAGGAGAGAAATAACTGTCCTTTTTCCCTCTGGTTCTGACCAAAAGCTCCAGCACTGCAGTCTACTCTGTTTTTTGATCCTTCAGAAATCAGGATCTCCGATTCCGTCTGAGCTTGGATGATTAAGAGGTCTGCCTCAAGTCAAAAATCACATTATGGGAAGAGTATCAACAGTTACTGTGACAGTCTGAGGTAGTTATAATGAGGAGATATTTATATCTGCAGGGAAAGAAAAGTAAGTGGTCGTTACTATAAGTAAGGCTAAGGGACTGTACAAAAAATAGTCTAAAAAAACAATGGGTAAAATGGTGACAGTCAAAGATGTTCAGGTTGTGACTGGAAGTCCACAGTGGCTTTTCTCACTACAAGCCATGGTTTTCAAGGGAGGCTGTGCTACAAAGAAAAAAAAAAAAGCTGTGAGTGATCATAAAATGAAACTGAAATGTTGGCATCCGTAGAAGGCAAAAACTAAGGCAGTAAGAAAGGTTAACTTCTTCCCCTGCAGCACCAGGAGCTATTCTTCTGATACCTGGAGATGTCTTAGGTGACATCTTCTCTTACAACAGCTTCACTTACTTCATAATTAATGTGTGGGTACCTCCTTTTGTCAAGTTTATTTGCTTGGCAATGACAGTTTTGGTCAGAAAGCATAAGCTGGTAAAGGACAAGCAATTCAAACAAGCTATTTAAAAATACTATGACAAACCACTTTTTTCTCTCTTTTTTTCTCTGCAAGAGAAAAAGTAGTGATTGTGAACTGTAACCTTTCAGAAATTAGTTCAATTCTCTGGATGAAAAGGTTGGACTACATTAATACGTTATGTCAGCAGATGGACAGAAAGGCACTTCAATGAACACAGATTATTCCTTAAAAGGCTGGGGAAAATGAGCTTATAAAAAGAAATGAGCTTATACAAAGAAATTAAGAGAAATCTTCCTCATACAACATCTGACTATCCTTTTACATTGTCTGGCCTCTCGTGTTCAAGGTGCTGTCGGTAATGTAGGCTACACCACCATTGCTTTAACGTTGATTTCTGTTAACTCTGGAAACAGCACCATCTCTCTATCAGACTATAATGTCCTATGAGCGTTTCTCTTTCGTTTTCATTTTTACCTGCCCTTACGTGCAGCAGAATTCAGATAGCTTATCAGATTTGGCTTTTAGTTACCTCTTCAGCATTCAACAACTCTGATGAAAGCTGTTCTGCATTACCAGAAACAATCCTGCAGTGAAGTCAACATAAAGTACGTACACTTACTGGCAAACTGGTTGATTTGTAATACGTATTACAAGAAACAACGGGCGAGCCGATAAGGGCTATACTTGAAATTTTCCTTGTGAACCAGGCACAGCTCATTTCAGGCCTGCAAGGCCCATCGGCATTGGTGATGGAGGATAGTGAATCAGTAGATTTGAACAACTTGGGCCGTTTGTTCCCAAACCTGCGATATGCACGTCCGTGAACGGCGGGCGAGAAAACCGCTGTACTCAGGGGGTACCGGAGGGCTGGGGGCAGTGTGTGCCTGTGGCTGCCACGCATCCCGAAGCTGCCACGGAGGATTTGTGTTGGAGACTTTTTTTTTTTAAATTTGTTCTTTCCCCAAGACCGAGGGGAAAGAACCGAGGACTGGTCTTCAGCTCACGGCACGCCAGGCCCCGAGAGCTCCTGCCCCAGCCAGGCCGCCGTAGCCGAGAGCCCTGAGGGCGGACGGAGCAACAGCTTCTCCCCGCGCTCCCCCTCGAGAGGCGCCAGGCGGCCCGGGGCCGGCGGGTGGGAGGGCAGAAGGACGCAGCAAGAGGAGCAGCTGGGAGCCGCCTAGGCCTGCACTTCCCCCCGCCGCCCGCCAGCAGCCGTTAGGGGAGGGGGCGCCAACGGCCGGACCGCGGCCTCGCGCCCCCCGCGCCTCACCCGCGGGCCGCGTTGCCGCAGCAACAGCAGCGCTGCGGGGCAGGGGCAGGGGCAGGGGCAGTTCCGCTCCTGCCGCTCTGCCCCGCCCCCCGCCATGTGACCGGCCCCGCCCCGCCCCGCCCCGCCCCGCCGTGCTGGCGCGCGCAGGCCGCTTCCGGGAGGGGCCGGGGGGCGCCGCGGCGGCAAGTTTCGCGGGGCGGCGGCGGCGGCATGGCCGGGAACGGCCTCAGCTACAGCGAGCAGGGCGGGGAGGCGGCGCCGGAGCTGGCGCAGGAGGCGGCGCCCACCACGGCGTCCTCGGTGCCCGCGGCCTTCGGGCTCTTCAGCAGCGACACCAAGAAGTAAGGGGGCGGGCCGGGAGGTGCCGTCGCCCGGGGTCGGCGGAGACGGGCCTGGGCGCCGCGGGCTGGCGAGCGGCGGCCGCCGCGGGCGAGCAGGAGGGGGTGAGGGTGGTGCTGGCTGGCGTGACCCTGCCCTCAGGCGTGAGGAGGTGCCGGGGCCTCTTCCCGGGCTGCTGGACCGGGACGGCCCCGGGAGGTCGGTAGCAATGAAGCAGCGCCTCCGGTGTCCGTTTTTTAACCCCTCGTTACTCCGCGGAAAAGTTCAGTTGCTTAGGTTTAAGGTGGTCATGGTGGCATGAAGAATAATCTTACAGTTTTTTTTTTTTTCAAGAACTGTCCATAATTTTTCATCTCTCTTGACAACTGAACACGCTGACATTCATTTCATTTTGCCCTCAAGTGGGTCTTTTAAAAAAGTGCTGAAAAGTGTTATGTGGAAGCTGCAGTTGGAAAGGCTGGTGGCGATTAGGTGGCCCGCTTGAAGTGGGAGGGTGTTACTAGTTCAGGGTGTTGATCGGAAGTCAGAATGAGGAAATGGGGGAAAATGCACTGGCCCGTACAGCCTGGAACTCCACCAAGGAAAGCTGAATAGGAGCGACAAAAAAACGTGTCTAAATGGAAGGATCAAGAGGCTCACTAAGCCAGAGATGTTCTTCAACAAACTGGAAATCTATTCTTAGACCAGCTGATCAGAAGGACCATAAACTAAGGTCTTGTTTACATTAGGAAATCACTAGTTTGTTCTTCAGTTTGATTGCTCTGCACAAAGAGAGCATCCATGCTTAGAGACCTCGACTGGTGTGATGGTTTTTATGCCACACCAAAGTAACGTCACAGGAAGGTGAGACAGAAGCTGACTGGCCTTCTCTGTTTGCCAAAAGAGCCACAGTTTTGTGTTCCTGCTATTACACTACATCCTTTGCTTTTTTCTTTCTCTTCCAGTTAAAATTTTTGCTGATCGTGCATGCCCTCTCCTGACTTGTGCATTATAGCTGATTTATGTTGTTTGCACCCTTCTTTTCTTGTTCCCTCCTATGGAAACAACTTTCTGCTTTATTTTTTTCAACCTCTGTTCTGCTTTTCCACAGAGGGAAGTACCCCTGATCGTGGTCATAATTTTATACATAAGTTGTTTCAACCTAGATTTCAGACTTTTTTGCAGGTAAAATACTGTAATACGTTTTTCTGGACAGAGACGCAAAAGTGAGTGATTTTTACCTGAGAGTGCCTGGTGGTCTGCCTGAATAAAACTCTGGTCTCCTGAGGCTTGGTGTACGTGTGTTCATATATGATCATCTTTGAACATGGAAGAACCAGGGTAGCTGAGAAGACTGTGATATGTATGTGTGCCTATTAATCACCCCTCCAGGCTTGCTATTAAAGGAGGGGAGAAATCTTGTAAAGGAAAGGCTTGAGAGGGAAGGAGGCTTTGATCTGCTTCGTCTTTACAGCTGACAAACAAAGACTCCTTGAAATAGGAAATTATCCCTGATTTAAATCTGTGTACGTAAGCCCTTAATATGGATTGGAGAGTTGAAGAATGAACATTATATAGAAAAGACTGGTGTTTTTAGGGTGTGACAGAGCTGGTATTCTACCACTGGACTGCAGGAGAGGATTATTACTAGAAAAGAAGGGAGAGAGACCAACACATTGTGTTCTCTCTGGAAAATGCAGAAGTCATTTATCAAGCATTTGTGCACCATCTATTCAACTCTGGTAACGGCTCAAAGTTTCCTTATTGAGAAACAAATAAAATTTTCTTTCCTTAGAGCTGAAATGAAAGTCTCCTAAAATGGTGGCTCTACTCCAGATTGAGGACACCGTATCTTCAAGTGTTTTGGTTTTGTGTTCTTTAAGCTAGGCAAATCTGATCCCTCCCTACCTGGCATATAGGAAAGTGCAAGTTATTTCTGCATCATGTATTTTAAAATATGAGGTATTGGGGAGATTTTACTGGTGAAATAAAATTACTATTATGGCTTTTCAGGGTTCTGTTTGCTGATCTCTTTTGATTGTCACTCAACACTGCTATGCTATATATGATCTTAGATATGTTTATGTCCCATATCACTGTGGTGGTGGAGTGCTTGCCAAGCTTCTCTTGTTGCTGTGGAAGAGAATTTCCGCTTAGGCCTATGGATGATGTAAGAAGTACTTTTCTTCTTCAGCGAAGTGGAGGAGCACAAGGTAAATATATGGCCCAGAATGTCAGCAGAATAGCTCTTGGACCAAAGAACTGCACTTGCTTCTTGAAAGTCAATCTGAATAATATCATGTGGTTTAAAATATAAGTGTTAAGACATTATTCTAAACACCTCAAAAAAAAATCCCAACCTCTTTTCTTTATGTTGTCTGTCTTCTGTTAGTCATGAAGTGGAAGTAAGCCAGTGCTTCTGAAGATCCAACAATAATTTTTTGAGATTGAGACTGTCTTCAGTCTTGCCAGAGATCGTTCTATGCAATAAGTGTTATAAGTTGCACAAAGAGGCACAAATAAGCATCAGTAGACTTAACACTGAAGTCTAAAGTTGACTTAATAAAAGCTATTTTTCTGTTTTGATCATTTCGGTAGAAATACTCAGCTAAAGTACTTATTCTCTAAAAGGTCTAAAAGAGCATCCCTTAGTGTCAAAAGTCCGGATGTTTTCTTCTGCTTGCTCAAGCTTCTTCTTTTTTTTTTCCTTCAGCAATTCTATGATTCATTCATTAATTTTCAATCAAAAATAGACTCTTCAGTCAATAAACATAGTATTTTCTTGATATGTTAGTAGTGTGGTTTGGTTGAGACAACATGAAATGTGAATTTTGAAATATTTCAGCACCTTGGAAACTATCTGTCGTGATGGCATCTAGAATCTGAGGAAGTGGAAAGATTTGATTGATAAATAATAGTGATGAAATGATCTTTGAAAAAATGGTTATCTTGGCACAAAGAAGTGGAAGTGGATTGCATGCACCATATGCAAACAGCGTGTTTCACGTTAGTTACATACTGTATGCACACAATACAGTGAAAAAAATTGTAGTTGTTGAAATAGAACTTTGATCCTACCTCAGTCGGGTAACTGTTGTCCTGTCTTTCAGGACAAAAGAGGTGAGGAAAAAATTAGAATTTATTTTAAACATTACTATTATATAAATTAACAGTAAGTATAAAATATGCATAAGGAACTGTTTTCTTGCTGTTTTCTGCAGAACTCTGTTGTGAAACCTCTCTCTCAAAAATATATAAGTTTAAGGATAGCTTTTTCTGTGGGTATTGAATCTTGACAAAAGAGAATATAACTTACCTCTTCAGTACATGCTCCTTTCAACAAACCTTTTGGTTAGTTGAATCATTTCAAATATGTCAGAAGTGGATCTGCTTGTCAGAGGATAGAAACTTTGTCTTCCTGCTTATTCTGTCAATAGCTGCGTAATTAAGAGGTTCTGTGCAGCCGAGATAAATCCGTCTAGACTTAGAACCTTTTCTATGGAGCAGGCCCCACTGCATGGCTGGAAATGCTTCTGTTTTCTGCTTCCCCCCCCCCCCGTCCCCCCCCCCCAAATCACATGAACTATCACATGTGGTGTTCTTTTTTAATACAACCTGAATAAATTTCTTGGTAGTCTGACACTTGTCTGTAAACTGGTTATGTCCCAAGCATAGATCAATGTCTAGGTCCTCCAGATACGCATTCACATAACCCCAACCATTTGAAAGAGAAGAGAAAGGATCAAGTTGTGAGTCACCAGAATAATGGAAATGGTATATTGTTGCCCATTACATGAGTCTTCAGGAGAAAATTGGCAAGAGCTGAGGGTCATGTAAATTGTATAGATAAGCTGAATCTAGCCCGTAGACCATAAATTGTTTTTCCCTCGTCTAGATTGATGGAATCAATAAAGAAAGAACTGCCTAGATGGGAGACTGTCAAAATCATCTGTGTAACATAGAGAGATCCTGTTTGATGCAGACCTTCTATAAGTAAATAAGATATTTTTATGGTTGCAATATGTGCCATTGCTCTATATAGAGCTAAAAGTCTAACTAATTTCCGGCATTTGAGAAAAACAAGAAGAGATAATTAATAACCCAGAATCAATGTGCAATTGCTTATGTCAGGATGCAGCTTTTACTGCCTACTATTAATAAATAAATATAGATGAAAATTTTCTGTGCAACTACAATTACTTTTGAAATTTTACCTGCATGTAATAAGGTAATAATGCTTGATCTTGGAAACAACACGCTTTCAGCAGTAAAACTAGTTGTTGCTCAATCTAAACCAAACATAAAAACTTGCAAGTGAACCACGTGAAAAACTTCAGTAGATGCTGATAAGTACAGTATTGAAGCAAATGGCAAAATCTGCAACAAACATTTTCAACTTTACTGGTTTGCATCTTTAAACTAGATTCCTGCCAAGCAAAATACATTTGTAACTTTGAAGTTTTGTTTTGTTTTTCTGCAGATCTGGCTTATGCGCTCTGTTCAGCTATTCATCAGAAAACTCGGCTGGGCTGCAAACTTTTTTTTTTTTCCCCCTGAGATTTGTAAGCCTGTCTTGCAGAGAGCCGATCTAAGAAAGGTGATTCCATTAAGATGCTCCTTCCCTGATTCTTTGTGCAGAGAACTCCCCCCCCCCCCTTCATCAGAGCTAAAACTTGCTTCCAGTAGCTGCCAGATATGTTCTTGGAGTCTTATATTAATCTAGTTTTGTCTTGGCATATCCTGTTCAACCAGTCATGGAAAGCTTGTATAGACTGCCATTTATGAAATTCTTGGAGGAGAGTCCAGCCCTAATGTTCAAGCTTGATGCATAAACTAGTTCACTGGCAAGTCTGCCCTCTTTGTCATCTGTTGTAATGGCACTATGCCCATTTTTATGGTGATATGCCAGTTTCAGTTGGATGCACAAGCCAGCAAAGATGAATGATGTGGATGAACTGATGACTCTGCGAGATAAAATCTGAACCCTGTACTAGGTGCCATGATAGTAACTATATGTAATATATGAACATGAATATGGTGTTGCAGAGCACACCTTCAAGCAGAAGTTGGTCGGACGTGCTGGCAAGCGACACACAGTGAATGTGTTCTTTTTGCCACACAGTTGGGTACATAGGAGGATATAAGCAATGAGCTGTTGATTTCCTGTGATTCTCTGTAATGCAGTCATTTAAAAATTTTTAAGGCTTTTTCTCTCAGAAAAGAGATCATTATAGTTTAAGGTCTCCACTGTGGTTTCTGCATGTTCATTATGCTGTCACATGTTTGTTTTAGACACTTGTTATAGTCTGCCTAGTGAATGGCACTAAAATGCCTTTTGGTAACATTGTTGCAACATAGGGTTGAAATTGAAAGAACTAGGTACCTGTTCTTAGTTCTGCTTTCCTGAAGACTATCCTTGTCTAGCCCCGCCACCCTCTGCCATAGGTTGTTTTCTTACGTTGAGGCCAAACTAGGATTTTTTTGGCATTTAGAGATTTTTGGCATCCTTCTGGAAGATGAACAGCAGTGCCTTGGAGTGCTCTTAAATACTCTTTCTGACATGCTGTGGGCATATATCCATAAATATCCTAACACCTTTGCAGATTTTGGCAGTGCTAGTACCACCTTTTTGGTGGTATCTTTGAAGGAGGCCTCTCTTTTTTCCTTACTATTTTCAGAAATGTTGGAGATACATAGGACAGTGAGAAGCAGTGAATAATCTCTGTTCACGTCTTTCAGATGCTGCTGAGTGACCTACAAATGTCTGTAGATTCAGATCACCAGCCTGCCCAAGACAGGCCATAAGCTGACGTAACTACTGAAGTGGCAGCACCCCGTATGCCCCTTTAGAGGCTTCAGGAAAACAGTCTCTGCCAGCAAGGATTGTTCTCTTCTTGCAGAAGCTTCTCTGCAGCCTCAGAGGCATGGGCATTATCACAAAAAGTTGCATCCAGTGGAATTCACCCTTTCAAATAATCTTTCTTGTCACTGGATGAAGTAGTATCTTTAACAATTATACTGGCAATAGTTAATCTTTGAAAGACCTGGAGAGGAATGTGGTTTAATCTAACCACTTGATGGCATATTAGCTTGTGGTCTGGTCAGAGCTTCTGAAATGTAGGTTGTTAATATATCTGCATTGATGATGACGGCAGCAACAACTTCAAAATGTTCATGTACAGATTTGCTCAAGTGTAGTTCAGGTGCTGTATTTTTGACAGCTCTGAACTAGAAAGATGTTTTATTCGGTTTTAATTTTAGACTTTTCTGTATATTTACTTACTCAGTAGGATGAGATTGTGCCTAAACCTCCGGATGGCAAGTGCTTTGAGCACGTTGTGGCAAAGCAATCATTAATGAGTTGTAGTCTGACTAGCAAGAAGTATATCCTGTCTTGTTTTTCTGTGTGTGTCTCAGCCTTACAGGGTACAGTAGTTACCCTGTTTTTCTCATGTCTCTGCTGTCTACCCTTTAAAATCACTGAGTTTCCTTTTTGGGTAATATGTCTGTTTATCAAATTGAAACAAAGTTAGATGTGGCTGAAAGAAATACCTGATTTCTCTTCTCATAACTTCTCTTTAAACCGCGATACAGCTACATTCGAAGCTGCACAGTTTGAGTCTCCTTTGAAATAATAGTTGAATTATATCTTGGTGTTGTGAATTGACAATGAATATAAATAATATTATAACGAAGGTGAAGGCAATACTGAATAGCACCACAAGATGTCATTCAAACAGTTTGCGGTATAGAATGAAGTGTTCACAGCAAAACTCAGGATTCTGTAATTTCCTGCTGGAGAAGAGCCAAATCTAGAGTAAAATGAACTCCAACTGCAGCGTGTACTCATTGCCATTGTAGCTTTCATGTTATATGGCTCTGACATCAATTTACAGTTCCTTTTTAAGTGTTAAATTCAAATTTGTTTAGGGTTTCTGCAATTGCTTGAGCTAAAATAAACCAATGTATTTTAAGGATTTTGCAACACCAGTAAAACCTGATTTTTTCTGGGGGGATCTTCATTAGGACTTCATTACTATGCAAGTGCAAAGACCAGTTAGTTGCTCTGTTAGTGCAAATTTACTATTTTGAACCTGGTAGCATTGATGATATTTTGCACTCTGTGTTGGAACATTTTGCTGAATGTTTTGCTGTACTGCACACAAAAAATCTCTTGGTATGCCATAATTGAAAGTATGTAATCCAGACTGAAGTTTCCTGAAGACTTTGAAGTGCAAGAACAGTAGAATTGATATGGTGTAACTAAAAGCATATAGTAGATTGAAAACTTAAGAACTGCATTATTAAAACTCTTTTAAATGGGACGTTTGTTACTTCTGTTGTGGTTCTGTAGCAGGTGGTTTCATGATGTCCGAACTAATGAAGCTTGTTTCCTCCCCTGCAGTGGATTTGCGTTTGATACCTCCTGTATCTTATTCATGCAGTGACCCGGTGCTCTCCCTATATGTGAAGAGCCTCTGTCTCACTGCCAGTTTTTGATTCCTTTTAAAGTTCCTTTCCCTCATTCCAAGGTGATTAAAATAGGTCTCAGGTTTTGGGGTCATACATGCAGAATGGGGAAACATAATATTCTTATTTTCTAGAGGCAAAAGGCTGATAAACTTCAAGGAGTAAAGCTTTTATAGCTAAAGAATCATTGATTGCTTGCTGGGCTTTGGCTGCAATTTTGACATTATTTATGTAATTTATACTGTTTTTTGCAAAGAAAGCATTAGGATTAGTAGGTCACTTCTCAGTAGCTGGATGCACTTGAAATATAGCGAATATTTATCAATTTATGGTTTTTATATTATGGTCGAATAGGAGGTAAATAAATGTGTATCTTACCAAGGTGGAGTAAGCCTTCTCCTATCGATAATAGTTATTCAGAATACTGTAGGTGCAGTGGCAAATGATTTGCCACAGACGATATGGACTAGTGTTTCTGTGCAGATTAAATGATCGTTGCACTTGAAGTTTTAGGGTAGTTCCTAGGGAAGATGAGGGAACAGAGAGACTTACCACTAGCATAGCTGGATTAAAATTTAGTGACATACTTTTATGCCTGGCCTATTTGGTTTTGTAAAGGAGGGTAATATTACTCAGCAGTCTGAAATCCTAGACTTATTCTAGGCAAGAGGCTAGTTTTTGTGACTAAGCGTGCACTAGCAAGAATACGACACTCTTAGATTTGTGAATGGTCAGGTGGATGATTTCTGGGAAGGTGTTTCACCTCTTCTTGCAGTTGCAGAAAACAGGCCCAGAGAGACAATGTGTTTATTCTTTGTAAAAATTTTTTGCACCTACCACGGTTGGGACCGTTACTGTCTTGCTTAATGTAACTCAATATTTTCCATTAACTATCAGATTAGGCTTCTTTAAGCGCAGTTCTGCTACTGCAGGAATAGAGTTTATATTTCAGTGATCTGTAATACGCGCCTAACTCCCTAGGCTAAAATTAGTCTCAAAATTTGAGGAGGAGAGAGGAAAAATTATTGATGCAGCTGGATAGTTGCTTAAGCTTTCCTGAGCTGCTAGCAAGTGGATATAAATGGTAAAGACATTTGTTTAACTTTGTATACTGAAGAATTGGCACTTTGGAATAACTAATGAACGTAGAAACATGGACAACACTGTGAGGCTTGCATTTATAATTTCTATTTTAAAGGGTTTTGCTTAAGGAATCAAAATTTCCTCAAATCTTCTTAATGCTCAGAAGATGAAAATATTGCTGTACTGTACCATAAACTATATTGTGAAAGACTGAAAAGTATTTGCCTTTATCATTGTTAGCAGAGGCTGCTGATAAACATTGTTTTTGAAGGGAAATGACCTTTGAAATCTACGCAGAGTATTTGTTTTTAGAAGTTAAAACAGCAAGGGAGTGGGTCTCCTGTTAAACAATAAGTAGATTTGGTTTTTTTTTTTTTTTTTTTTGTGTAGACCTCAGTCTCAGTAGGCAAGCTTAGCTGACTGCGTTCTTTAATTTTTTTGTTTTTGTAAAAATACTTAAAAGGATGGAACAAAATTTGACAATGCTGGGTAAAATAAATGAGGCTTCTTGCACTATTAAATCTGTTCTTAAAGGGGGGAGCTTTGATGTTACGCTGAAACCATATCTGAGTGTAGAAGAAAAAGGGCTTGCTGCTGCTGCTGATCCATATGCATGCATGGAGCAATATTTTACTCTGTAAGTATTTAATGCTTGCTAATTCTAGATTGTAATTTAGATTAGAAAAGTAAGACTTTTTAAAAATTACAACAGTTGATGTAGAAACCAATTTCCAAACTAATTCATCTAGAACTTCTAGTTTCCTAGGTTTTTTAAAAATCATTATTTTCCCTTGCTGCTTTGCTCTTAGAAGAGCAAGGTTGGCTGTAAGCAGGTCTTAATCTCTTCCTATCTCCAGTTTATATCTTTTCTGTTAACATTTCAGAATGATTTTATTTATAGTATATGGTGAAATATTTTCTATAAGCAGTTAGAAGTACATTTCATCCTTGAACACTTTCTTCTTTATCTTGTCTAGTAATGCCTAATGTGTCTTAAATTCAACTACTCCCCCCTTCCTTTCCTCTTTTTTTCTTTTCTTTTCTTTTTCTTTTTTTTTTTGGCACTAAGAACTTATCTTTCTGTGACTGCCTGCTTTTGTCATTTCCAACTGCTGGGAGCTAGTTTTCAGCAGAATGTTTGGTGGTTAGTGTCTGTGAGTGTGAACTTGAATTTTGTGCCGTGTAACTTCATCCATTTTTGTTACTCTGTCCTGTAGGTCAAAACTCTATTTCCAAATTTTTCTACCTTGTGATTTGCAAATTTGGTTGACATATTCTCATTTTTTCATTTTATGCTAAGTATTTTCGTTAGCAACTATAGTCCCAAAGTTGATTCTTAAGCAGCTTCTCTGTAGTCTAATGCTATCCATTCAATATATCTTTTTAAAATGTCTTTAGTCAGATCTTTATCCATTTAAAATTTTTTCATTAAACTTTAATTTTCATATGAAGTAGAAAATATACCGTATGTTGTTCTGAAGTCAGAAATAGTTAGACCAGCTGATCTTCTTTGTTTAGAAAATTAACTTTTAAAAAATAGTTGCTTGGTTGGTTGTGCCAAGGAACTGAAGCATCCTCCTACCAATCACATGATGAACTAGATGATCACAATTTAGTAATATTATTCTATACTTTACCTTTTGCTGCTTTTTCCATCTCAATTTCTGCATGAGTAGATGAAATGGTATTAAGAAACAGGAAGTAGGAACACAGGAGTGGGAACAGCTTTCTAGATCAAGTCCAGTCTTCTACCTGTCTTTGGCAACTGTGTTGCATAGTTCTTTTTACAAACTAAGTTTGAAAATTAAAGATTAAAACTTAAGTAGAACACAATAGAAGTTTTGGAAATGTCTGTATCCAGCTAAAGGAAAGCCTCGAGTGAGGTGTTTCAAGCTAATCTAAAAGAACTGAGAACGGTTGCGTACGTAGTCTGTGAGGAATAGGAAGAAAGGGAGAGAGAAGAACATGGGTAAAGTGAATTGCCAAAAATTAAATCAAGTTAGCCTTTCTAAAAATTACAAACAGAACTTCGGATAAAGTTTAAAAAAAAAAAAAAGAAAGCAAATGGTTAAAGATGTTTAGATATGACCCTACAACAACAAATCTTTGATTTCTGACATCTAAAATAAGGATTCAGAACTGAGGAAAAAATGCAGAGTGGCTAAAAATGAATTTGAGTATAGAAGTGAACCTTAGCACATCTGAAATAAAATCAGAAAATGGAGAGCTTAATGCAGAGGGAGATGCATTTTTATTCCAGGAGTTGGAGGAGGAGGAGGAGGAGATGGAAGAAGATACATGAAATCATGGCTTAGTGTTGGTTATTTTTAACAAATTTGTCAACTTGGGATGGTATTACAAGAACAGAGTACACAAGATGTTACTGCTTGTATTTGGGAAATAAAGGACAAGTACAGACATATTAGACTGGCTTCAACAGTATGCAAAAGTTCAGAACAAATTTGGATGGAAGGTCTAATTTAAAGGACAGAAGCAAAAGTGCAAGAAAAAAAAAAAATCAAGAATACAAGATAGACCAGATAGTTCTTTCAACGTTTCCAGTAATAACAGTAAAAAGTTTTTAGCGGTGTGAAGCGGACAAATTAAGAGTGGTTCTCAGTTATGTTTGGGAAAAGATGCTGAAGCAGGCAAGGAAGTGGAATGGCTCCACTTAAAAACAAACAAACAACAAAAAACCACACATAGTACTTAAGTGTGCAGTTAAGTGAAGCCAGTACTCATGACAGGCCATCTCTATTAGGATATTCAAGTATTTCATGAAACGCTTATTTTTTTAAAAAGTGTTTAGATTTCACTTGAAGTTACATGCAAGTATCTGCTTTCTGGAGTTTTGCATGTTTTGCTTTTGGCTTATTAGGAAAAAACATTCTTTTTTTCCTCTGGTTGTAACTCTGTTTTTGTGGGTGTGTTCTAACGCGTGGGGGCAACGTGGATCCCCTGTGAGGGGGAAAGAAACATAGAAGCAACAGTGGGTCTAAGGATAAAAGAAACGAATGAATTTGACCTGCTTCAGAGAAAAAGATTCCTTAATCCACAGTTATAGAATGTGATGAAATACTAATTCTTGCCCATTAGAGTAACTGTCCCTTTTAAGTAGGAAAAATGCTATTTAATCCTTTATGAAGGAATGGATGGCAACATTTTGTCTCTTTAAAATTAATTCTGGTTTTTTTTTGGTTTAAACTTTCTTCCTCCCCCCTCCCCTCTTGATCTCAGATTGTTAGTATGGTGATAAATTAGAATGCTTTTAAAATTTTCTGTTCACCTCTGAAGTCCTTGCTCTTGCTTTCCGTATTGTCTTTCAACATTTGAGAGTTCACAGGGTCTGTACACTTGGAATGTTTTTCAAGTTCTTTGGAATTTTGCAGATATCTTTTTGTGGGTCATTTTGCTGTTTTGCATTTTTAATATACTTAAAAGCAATACAGAATTTTATAAAAGGCAGTTTCTTCAAAATCTGTCTTGCAGTTTTTTTTTAGGAGTCTACAAATGCAGTTGACCTACATGAATAGATTGTGATCTCTTTGCTGTCTAAAAAGCCAAGCAAAGTTAGGCTGTTGATTAGAGATTGCTAATGAGAAGCTGCATCTGTGAGAAGACATCATTATCAAGTTAATATTTTCATGTCAGAATGCTGCTTCATCTGTAAAAAGTATTTGGACATTATATGTGTGTAACCACGCGGCTGTCTTAATCTTACGGACTGTAGAATAGGTGTGCTACAGACCTGAGGTTTTTCATTCTGAAGACAGTGGATAGAAATCTACAAACTGGAAAGACTGATGGAGAGAGGTAATACAGTATGTTCTTAATTACCGTTGAAATTCAGACCGTACTGAAAACCTGCTATCAGGCAACCTGCTATCGGGCTTTTCAGTCATTTACGTAAGTCGATATTATATTCTAACACAAATACGTCAATGTCAGGCTATTACATCTGGCACTCTTTGAAAAAAAGGTGAATGAATGATCAGTTCAAATTGAACTGTTCTGTTGCCTCAAGACTTCAACCTTCCAGCTGAGGGTTCACCTTATAGTGGATTAGAGTTGCAAGTGTTTGCATTATTGTTGGAATCTGATGGATTCTGTTACTAAATACTTCATTATTTTAGCCAGAATGTTAACAAATAAAATTTAAAAATGGACAAGAAGGGGCAGTGCTTCATCTTAAGTTGCTGAAGTGGTTTGAAAATATAAAAATGGTATTATGTTTTTCTTATATTTTTCCTAATTGATACTTTTCTATATTCCTACCATAGAAATGAAGACCTAAAGCAAATGTTGGAAAGCAGTAAAGATTCTGCAAAGCTGGATGCTATGAAAAGGATTGTTGGGGTATGTGATTTTTTTCTTCCTGCTTGGATGTGAATACTTTTTTTACTTTACAAATCCTGTACTAAGTCAGCATTTGAATTTCTAAATGGTGTTTAAAAGCTATGGTGAAGTACTTGATTTGAATTTTTATAATGAAATTTGTATTTAAAAGTATATAATTGCACATGTTTTGATGATAACTGTGTAACAATGCCAATATGCCTGTAAGCCGTCTTCAGTACGGAGGCAATAAAGTCAATATGTTAAGTAAGAGATGATTCCTACAGAAGTTTCTGTTATAATCTTAGTTCAGCAGTTGGGAAGCTACAGAAATTTGGTGGAATAAAATGACAAATTGCATTTAATATGCTTTTACTGTTTTTGATTATATAAGGTAATTTTTTTAATTAAAGGGAGCATATTGTTTAAGCATTTGTTTAATTAGCAGTACATGTACACAGTTCACCCAAAATGCTTGATCAGACAGGCTTTAACGCTATTATGTGTTGAAGTCTATAGGCTGAGTACTATGAAGAGGATTAAGCCCCTTTATTTCTTCTTAAAAGTGTTTAGAAAATATTGTTGTGGAAAGCTCTTCAGTGAGCACTTAACTTGTTCCTTTGGGACTTCTGCAGTTGCTTTCTCTGGTTGTTCCTTCAGTCTTCTGTGTTTTTATTCTGTTTTTTTAAAATATGAATCATTCTTCTCTGAGAATTTACTTAAGTGAGTGGGTACAGGTGACTGGATTTTGACTCGTGCTTGGACGCTCTTGCAACCGGGGGGGGAAATCTTCATATTTTTATATATATGTGTGTGTATATTTATATATGTGTATATACACACACGTGTATATTTCTGTGTGTCTATTTGTGTGTTTTTATCAGGGAAGTAAAGACTTAAATTAGGTCAGCTCTAAACTTCAAAGCTTTACTAGATTGATCTTCACTAATAACGTGCTTCGTTAATGGCTATTTCTTGCTCGTTATTAAACTTTGCTGCTACATAGTCAATGCAGTTAATTCTTGACAGTCATATCTTAAATTACCTGTGAATATATAATGCCATGGAGCTGGGGATATATAGTTGATGGTCTTAGGTGGAGGTGGTCAGGCTCAAGACTCTTGCAGTAAGGAAAGCTAGAATTGAATTGAGAATCTTCTTTCTCCTGCTCCCCCGTTCCCAGCTCAAGATTATCTCCTTCTATTAGATGTTTGTGGTTCTAGACAGTTCCCAACCCTTGGCCTCTCTCCCTGTGCTAGCACAGTGCAATTCTGGATGAGGGAGTAACTTTCACAGGCTGTACCAGGCACCTTCTGTTGCTTGTATCTTCTTTTTCTTTGCTTAGCTGCTGCTTCTTTTCTTAAAGCAAAAGCAGCCTTTTTCCAGCTCTTAGAGTTGGCCACCGTTTGACTGTCGCTGAGTTGTTTATAGTTCTGGGGCCTCTGTTTTGTCCGTTCCACGTTATCAAAGTATTTGTTGTTTTCCCATACTTAGTCTGTGCATCATGACAAGAGGCACCTGGTACCAAGCTCTGGTTCACCTAACAAGTTAACAACAAGCTTTATAGGCCAGGACTGGGACTTTGCACGATTAGCATAAGGCCTGTAGCATTGGTTATGTTGTTCTTACTGAGCCACTGAGCACAAAGATGCTTCTTTGTTGTTTATCAGTTATGCTGTATTAGTGTGCTTATGGTTGAGTTCAAAATAAGCTAATATTAATCAAATCCTGGTTAGTATGCTTCTGCTCTTTTGGGGAAGCAACAGGCTGCTGCTTAGGCTACGCGATGAATCATTCTCTGTTCTTTTCCAAGCTGCAGACCCCATCAACTGAGACATCCCTTGAAATGCTGGGAGTCCGATGATCTTTATTTCTGTACTGGCAGAACGTAGATCTGTGTCGGTAATCTCCAAGTGGGCGACGCAGTGGTTTCTGTGTGAAGCTTGTCTGAATACGTCATGGGTTATGGGGAAAGCTTTTCCAGAAAAGTGGACTTCTATTCACTGATCAAACTCTAGCAGGGCTCGAGATACGTTAATGTCCTTTCTGAAAAATGTCTCTAATCCTGACATCTGCGGAGTGGCCATCTGGACCTCCAGTCATATTTTTATGAAACAGCATGTTAATACAAAGGCTTCCAGAAATTATGTAGTTGTTACACAGTAGTTTAGTGCTCACTCTGCCATGTGCAAATGTTTGAGATCCGCTTCAGACAGCCTAAGTGCATGGCTGAGGAGAGTGAGTGGCTGGTTCACAACACTCACAGTGTAAATATACATGTACATTATCACTTAAGATGATGAAAAGATGGTAGTATATTTTATATATTGTAGAATGTAGGTGGAAATATGCATATGGTTTCTTCTCCCATATCCCTTTTCTTTGGAGCCCCAGAGAAAAGGGAACACATCTCATGTTATATGAAGCAGAAGAATAATGCGTGCACTGGCTTTATAATTATACATGAACGTTGAGGGTAGGTGGAACATATGTGTTGCTAACACTCTTGCAAAGGTTTTAATTCTCTGGATTTGAGTTCCTGGGGGAACATCCAGTGTGAGTGTCATATGAATAACACCTTGACAGAGCATAGTTACTGTTCGGCATAATTCTTTCCTCTTTAATCTGAATAAGGGCAAACAGTACTTCAGTTCTGCCAGATGTTGTATGTTACTAAAGGAAGCAGGTTTGACAGGTAGGGGAAAGGGAGGATGATGACAAAAGACCTGTAGAGCAGCTAGAAAGAGGTCAGGATGAGTGAGTTCTCATGGATGGGTTGTGTTTTCCAGAGGTAAAAGGCTTCCTTTAGCCTTGTAATTTGAGGAAGAAGGAGCTCCAATGTCAGAGTATTGTTTAACATGCCTCACATGAATATTCATTCATGCTACTTTTATATATGGAAAAAGCTGTCCAAACCAATAATTTCCGTACTCTTTTAGTAGACTTCAAGAGGTTGAACCTTTGTTCTTCATATAGGTGCAGGGAAAAGTATCAGGAGAACACTTTTTATAGCTAGTTGTGCTGCTTCTTCCCCTTGTAAGCTGGGTTGCAAAGTCTCCGCTGGAGAGAAGGAAATTCATTACAAACAAACAAATCTGTCCTGCAGACAAGGACTGTTAAGCATATCATTTACAACATAATTTCAAGTATAGGAGTAGTTTCTTGTTGATCTTTTCACTTCCTGTCTTGTATGAAGCTGTTTAAGGCTACCTAACTAAAAATACATGTGGTTTTAGTGTGATCAAATAACAAGTGGTGATTTTTAAGTTAGTAAATTATTTTATATACTTTTGGCTTACCTGCATAAAAACTTCTTTCTTGCTTACATATCATAAAATAATCCCAGTCTGTGTAAGTTTGGCAGCAATACTACTGGCTTAGAAATAAATTTGAAGTATATACAGTACTAAGTGCATTTGACTATATACCTGAAAATGGTATCTGATATTTCTTTTTGAGACCTGCTACTGACATTACAACAACCGAGGTATTTTTGTTAGCATGTGAAACCTGACCTTTCTGCCCTTCTAAACTTCTCGTCTAGGAAAAATCCCAGCAGAATTTCTCTCCTTCAGATTTTCAGGGCATAGATTTATGAAATGAATTCATGTGCCTAATATCCCACAGAGAAATTCTTATCTGTGTCTCATTCAGAAAGGAAAATGAAAGGAAAAGCTTAGTGCACCTTGCAATATGCACAATCCACAGGTCCTATATTTTCTATGGACAGAACAGCACACAGACTTGTGGACAAATGTAGTATGTCTTGCAGAATGAAAGTTCCTGCTTGAGCAGGAGCTTTAGGTGTATAAGACTTAGCACAGCTGGAGAACGTCCAGGAGTGGCAGCAAAATTGACACAATAGACTTTAGTCTTGGAGAGGACCGTTATGTTCTTCCAGGTTAATGATCCACGGTCTAAGAAGGATTTACACTAATCATTATGACTTAATGAGTCAAAATACACCCTTTTAAAAGACCCTAAATACATATCTACATGGTACACTGGAGCTGTTATGGTTGGTCAGTTGAATAATGCAAGTAACGCATAGATTCCCCTGTTAGGGTGTAACACTGTGATTGTAATTTAAATTAAAGAATCATTCTTATTTTTGAATAATTTAACTTCTGTTGCATCAAAATGTGATGATGATAATATGCTGTTCTGTGATGCTTTTCTTCAGTGCATCTTGTTACGAAGTTCTGCTTGATTCTGGTCATTTTGAAACTGGTATTTTGTATAAAGACCCTAATCCTGATAGCAGTAGTTTCATTTAGATTCTTAATTAAAAATCTCAGAAAACCAAACGATACCATTTACTCTTAGTTTGTGTCACTTCCTGTGCTTAAATGCAACTGCAAAAAATAAAATTTAAGATGTTAATTCTATTAAAATAGAATGTTATGTTGGATAGCTGGTCTTAAACTCTTTCAAATGCTCAGTGATAGTTTACACTTCAACCCCCCCCTTTTTTTTTTAGCTTCTCTTTTTCTATCCTGTTCCTAACAGGCAGTTTGTCAATGTTTCACATTTTCTTTTCTTGCCTTTGCTGCATGAGATCCAAGTTCCTTATGCTTAATATGTTTTACCAGTAAGATACATATTCCTAACTCACACCTCTCATGTATGAAGTTTGATCAGCTATACAATCTTGAACAATGGTGAAGATATGAGATAGTTATGAAAAATAGCGATTACCTTTGCAAATATTTGTATTCCTGTGTTGGACCCCTGCATATTTGATTGTCTTTTTGACCTCTTGTCCTCTCCAGTTAGCTTGATGTTTGGCTGACTGCATCCTGGCCTTGTCCATAGCAGGGGCTGTTCTATTCTGAATGAGTTCATATTCAGCAGCATCATAACTTAAAAATGTGTATCATATTAATGCAAACATTCTGGGTTTTGCAACCTGCATGAGAGTTATTGGCAGACATATTGCTGTAACTTTGATCTAAGAGAGGAGGGAGTTGTATACTTGAAGTATGTGTTGAAGTATTTTATCCCTTTTATGTACTTGACTCTTATAAATAGCTTCCTTCTTTAAAGCTGTTTATGCAAGGGATGAAGCTTAACTGTGTTTTGTTATTCATGTGCTCTTTATTGGGAGAACAATGTTACTTCCATTGCTGTATCCCCTACCTTCAGATGTTTCTATGGAATTAAATACGAAAACTTCTTCCTTTTAAGCAAGAAAATCACAGTAGGAGATGGACTGATTTTGCTTTTATCTTTGTTCTTTTTTGTTCTGTATAAACACTTCAGCAAGGTCTTTTGTATTTAACTTGTTATGGAAACTAACCTTGTTTTGTTTTTGATTTAAGTGTGATGTCTATTTGATATTGATTTTTTTTTTTTTAGTTCTGTTGCACACTAAAATCGTATTTGTGGGAGGCGAACAGGACTTCAAAACGTATACAACTTGTCCTGTAATCCTGGTTTGAATTAAGCTTGCTCCTTTTTGCAAGCAGGTCTCTAAGCTGAAAGTGTTTCTTTTTTTTTCAGGAAGGCAGCTCCCAGAAAGGAGTGGTGTGAAGCTTTTGGAATAAGCAAGTTCTTTGTTTGTCTTAAAGTCATTTTAAAAACATTTAAAATGGTTTGCAATGTGATATGATAAGTCCATTGTTTCTCTACCTTATTACTGGTCTGCATTCAGAGATTTTGTCCTATAGTTAGCATTCCATGAAGCTTGGCTGTTACCAAAAATAAAAGAATTTATTGTCGGTTTTACATAGAAACAGAGAAGAAATGCAGATCTGGAATAATGCCTCTCTTTAAAAACTAAATTTATTTATTTATTTTTTAGATGATTGCAAAGGGAAAAAATGCTTCTGAGCTGTTTCCTGCTGTTGTGAAGAATGTTGCCAGTAAAAATATTGAGGTATTCTTATGGCTCATTAAATATAGTGTTATGGAAGATCCTTGCTTATGAAAATTGTATCTAATTGTATCTGTGACTTCATCAAACCATAAAATATCTGACTTTTTTAAACTAGAACTTCTCAAGGTTTAAATTCAGTGACAGTATTATGGAAATAGTTTAACGTATAAGTAAAGGACACCTACTGATTATTTGGTTTGAGCGAATAGTAATTTTTATTTATGTACAAAAACACAGGGAAATAAATTTGAAAGCATCTGTTGCAGATCAGGGTTGAGAGGCAAAGGTGGGGAAAAAAAACTGCTAGTTGTGTGTTACGCTCCTTCTAAAAAGAGTGTGTTTCAGGATTAGGTTTACCAAAATGAGATCATTTTAACAGAGTTAAAGAAGTTCCTGTAAGAATTCATGATCATGCAAAATGTGATATGACAAATCAAGTGTGTTTAAAGTAATATTTTGTTCCACAAAATTTGTGTTGCTTCTTTATTTTTATACACACACACACACACACACACACACACACACACACAAAATTATATATAAAACCAAACTGTCAATGTGAATGCCTGTGATTAAAGAGATTCTGAGATTTGAAAGCTACCTTTTTGTAATCTTCTCTAAAGGACATGGTTATTGAGATAAAAATAAGTCCCATCTAGAGCTGAGAAGAAACTTTTGCTTTGATGCATTGTAAGTCCAGATCTTTGAGTTACTTTTATTTGAGTGTCTGACAAGATGTGGAGATTCAAAAAGCAAAACCCTACACACAGCTTGCCCATACATTAAAAACTCTTGTATTTTACTGCTAATATTTACAGTAAAGAGGATGGATCTAATATGTTTTTTGGCTAAGCATTAGTATGCTCGCCACTCTATGAAGATGTATGGAAAAATATCCAAAAGATAAACTGGCTAAAAAAAATGAAGGATTTTAGCAGGGAGTCCCGTTTGCTATCCCACTGTGAGTGGCACGGTGCCAAAATTCTCCTTCATATGTTCACTTCATATGTTAAGATTACTCATTTACTTTGTATAAAGAATTATGAAAGGAGTAAAATGAAGAAGGGACATATTGGAGAATCATCAAACTTGCTGTAAAAGCAGCTGATGAAATAGCTGGGTCCGAATCATCTGTAATAGGAGTTAATTTCTGGAAACTCAAGTTGCTTAACTGAGTTTATTCAACTTGCACTAAATTGCCTGATTTCTGTTTAATTAGTAGGAGACCTACTTAACAGATATTTTCAGAACTTCCATGGATGAAATGCTAGCAGAAACATGACTTTTTCTTTCTGGCTGTATGCTATCCTTTTTATTTTAGCAGTATACCTGTTATTTTTTGCCCCAGCATTAGGGGTTAGACACACAAGGTAGCTTGCTTCATAGCTTTTTCCTCATAGGAAGGCAAGAAAAAAACCTATCTTGGATTAGAGAGAATTCAACTAATTTCCAGGAAGTTCAAGTTAAGAATGGAGCCGACATTCAACTATGATGTGTTTAAGTCCACAGGCTTACTAGGTGGCTTGAGAAACTGAAAAGTAGCATCTGTATTAGAAAGTTGTACAATGAGAAGTTTTATAAACAAATAATAAATGTGTTACTCTAATGTTCACTGCTCTTACTACATGCTATCAACTCTAGTGCAGAGGTGCCAGAGTTATAGTTGCCTTGACAAATGAAAATCTGAATGAAACGTCGCAGTTATAAATTTGCAAGTCTGGACTGCATAGTGACCAACAAGTGGCAGTTTGTATGCTTGCTCGGCTATCTTCAACTTAATTAGCTATATCCTACTGCACAGCAACATAATTTTGGAAAAATGCAGGGAACAATTGTTTGAAACAATGCATTTTAAGAGGACAGGTTAAATAATTGCATACTCAAATTCTTTCTTCCGCTCCTGGAAAACATATATTTCAGCCTTCTGGATTCTATGAATGTGAACAAAAAATTGCTTTTTTCATGGCTTATGCCATGGAAGATTGTATTTCCTGCAATAATGACACCAGCAAACCCCTACCTCTCCCTGTGGTGTTGCAATACAGTAGGTCACTGACATGTCTATTTTCTTCTTTATATTACATTGATGGACAGGCATAGGCAAGTTAGACTTCAACTTTAAAAAAGTTGTTCTTATTTAGCTACTACTTTAAAACATTGTTTTGCTTTTTCCGTTTTTTGAAACAATGTATATATTTTGCTGAGACCAAATACACAGCTCTGGCAAGTTGATGTTTGGGGATGCAAAGATGGCAAGACCAGAGTCCTTCAGAACTTGCTATATTTAAGTATTTTTTTAAAGGCATTGTGAATACATTTTTAATAATAGGTGATGAAAGGTGCAGAGAATTATATTTATTATTTTAATTTAAGATAGGGACTAGTGGAACTAATCAAATATATTATTTCCCCTTTACCTTAAGTTAAATTTTACATACTATAGGCCCAGTTTTGAATTGTTCAAAACAACGACCAAAAAGGAGTGCCTTGAAAAGTATTCCTGAAAAGAATGCGTATGAAATTATTGATCTTGAATGCTATTATCTAGCAGAAAAACTGTCCCCATTTGTATTTTATAGGCCTTTTTGTTTTGTTTTAAAACAAATGGATAATTGAGTTCACATGTCTTCATTCATATGGTGGTTAAAGTTCACTCATAACTTATTTTTCTGCAGTTTGGCACTAACATATGCTTGTGGGAGGCACAAGCTCTGTGGGAGGTATGCTTTTTCTTTTAAACTGAAAAGATATCGGGGCATTCAGAAAAGACAGTTGACAGTGGACTGGAGATAGTCCAGCAGAGGGCGACAAAGATGACTGGAGCATCTCTCCTATGAAGAAAGGCTGAGAGAGCTGGACCTGTTCAGTCTGGAGAAGAGAAGACTTGAGAGGCGATCTCATCAATGTGTACAAGTATCTGAAGGGAGGGTGTCGAGATGATGAGGCCAGTCTCTTCTCTGTGGTGCCCAGTGACAGGACAAGAGGCAATGGGCAGAAACTGAAGCACAGGAAGTTCCGTCTAAACCTAAGGAAAAACTTCTTTGCTGTGAGGGTGACAGAGCACTGGAACAGGTTGCCTGGAGAGGTAGTGGAGTCTCCTTCCCTGGAGATATTCAAAACCCGTCTGGATGTGCTCTAGAGGAAATATGCTCTAGGTGACCCTGCTTGAGCAGGGAGGTTGGACTAGGTGATCTCCAGAGGTCCCTTCCAACCCCAACCATTCTGTGATTCTGTAATTTTTCTCCTTTATCAAGGTTGGTAGGATGATAAATTTGGTTCAAAATATAACTACCCTCAGAGTCAACCAGTTAGCGCTTCTGGCTCCAGATACCTTTATCATGATCCAGTTTTAAGCGTAGTTTTGAAATTACTAGAAATTATTTGGAATGGATTAAGTCAGATTCGTAGCACGTTAATCCTGATGCTGTTTTATGAATTTGTTTTGCCAGTTTTTTTGCACACTCTATAAGAATTCTTTAAAAAAAAAAAAAAACTTGTCTGCACAAATCACTATGATGCTGTAGCATAAAATGCATTAGTTCATCTAAGTGACTTTCCTGCCCAGAAATGGCTGCTGTTTTCTTTTAACCGTGCTTAATGCCCTGATAGAGGGAAATGGAGGTGAAGAAGCAGTAGAACACGTTCATTTGCCTTAAGAGAAGCAAAGGGCATCTTATTGTTTACAGAAGTGCCTTGTGATTTTTTTAGTTTTATAAGTACACACTGCCCTCAACTTGATTATGTGCATCATGTCATTGGATGGTAAGGATACAAAAAGTGACCTAATAAGCAATTGGTGGTGTAGAACAAAAATAAGTCTTGGTCAATAACTCATGGAGTTTGATGTGCTTATATTGATAAACTAATTAAACAGATCTGCCTGTGTTCCTCGAGCCTAATGTGCCCCTGTTATGATTAGTTTTATAGAAAGGAGCATTTTAACATTGAATGAAGGTAAATGATAAAAGAACAGCATAGTCACGAAGCCCTAAGTGCTTCCATTTCTAGTCACAGAGTGGTTTCAAGGAAAGGAGGCTTTCTTTGCACACCTGCAGTCATTCAGTGCATAGGCCTCTTGTGGTCAGTGTTGATTGCTGCTTGTCTGTAGCTGAACAACAAATAATTTGGGGTGGTGTAACCTTCTGTGATTTAATATTATGCTTTTTGCCAGAACTGGCACAAAGATGCATCTTCTGATAGTGACGGTAATTATAGCACAGCTGTAGTTGAGGGTCTTTCAGAGTTTCCATTATAAACCTCAATAGTCAGTTTACAACTCAAATGTGAAAAACGCGTTCAATGCTTGCTTGACGCACAGTGGCCATGAGGGGGTAAAGTGAATTAAATCGAAAGCTCCCCTCCCCCCAAATCATATTGAGATTTTTTTAATCTTTGAACGTTGCATCCTTTGTAACAAGCTGATGAGTGACTGCATCTTTTGAATGCTTGTAGTCAGGCGAAGGTGTATCTAATACCCTTGTCTTTTGTACAAGACATAGGCGGAAGTGCTCTTTTAATTAAAGTTAAATAGTGTAAGTTACCAACCCTTCAGCTGGAAGTTATATTCCCTTTTGAATGTATTAAGGCAATTGACTTTGAGTTTTAGAGTGAAGTAAAATGGGCCTGCTGAAATCCTTGGCAGTTGCAGTTTAGCCTAATCTGTGTTATTTTGTTAAGAGTGGATTAGCAATGCTCATGTGGTCAGTTGCCATGTGGCAACTTCTTAATTATTCAAATCTTTATTTACTAGTATATAATACAAAGTTGTGCTATGTATTATTAGTCTTACTCTAACCATATCCTTAATTAGGTAATTTGTAGCACCTCGAGTATTTTTATTAAAAGGTTTACAGTAAGTCATAAGACATTTGAGAAGTCCCTTTTGATATTATCAAGCATGTGACTACTCCAGTGATGTATTAACTCTTCCATTTCTTCGAAGAATAGAATATTGATGATGTGCAATCTAGAGCTCAGTTTTATAGAATTCCAAAACTTTCTGATAGTGATGTTTTCTGTGTCTTTGTTTTCAGATAAAAAAGCTTGTGTATGTTTATCTGATGCGTTATGCAGAAGAGCAGCAAGATCTGGCGTTGTTGTCCATCAGTACTTTTCAGCGTGCTTTAAAAGTGAGTACATTTTAAATAGCATTTCATGGAGAATTCTGAGGCAGTATCACAAAAATGAAAAGATTTGTGCAAGAGTAATCTGGTAAACTAAAGCATGTATGTATCTGCATGTGGTAAAGCAGTCTCAGGTTACCATGTCATTCACACAAAGTTTTTTTTGTTCTGCCTCAAACCCTATGAAGCAGCTAAGCCTGCTTGAAGTAGAACTGTTTCACTTTTGAATGTTTGTAGTCAGGCGAAGGTGTATCTAATACCCTTGTCTTTTGTACAAGACATAGGCGGAAGTGCCCTTTTAATTAAAGTTAAATAGTAAGGCACTCACTAAAGTAAGGCAGCTGATTAGTGTATGTAGAGTGGAGACCTAGTTGTTAACCATGAACCATTTGTGTTTCTTCTAGTTTCTGTTGCTCGTAAGTATCTTTTTACACAAATGGAACATAAGGAAAACTGTAATACCTACATTAAAATATTCAATATGTTGTGCACGTTACTGTTCATTAAAAGTACTACAGAAATAGCATTTTGTACTGTTTCTTTTGAGATTCATGGGGAATGGGATTAAAGCGCAAAAGCTAAGATCGCCTTTGAAATGTGACTATGGAGAGTTAGAAAGATTTATTAATTCTCTGCTGTTAAGTTTGGCCAGTTTTTTTTAAATAAAAAAGGGTTTTCTTTTCCCCTGCACCTTGTAAGTTTATTAAGTTTATAATTAATTTCTGTCATATAACTGATCCAGACCTCACCTCTTGTCAGAAAGTGTATTGCAATCAGAGCACCAACTGTGCAACACCAGGAGCATCCCACAACTGACTAAAGCATTCTTCCACTTTCCTTCTACCTTTTATTTCAATGTCATATGTACTACATGTTTACCATCTGTGGCTCTCCTTAAAAGCTGAAATTCAGCTGAACTTTTATCTTATGTCTTTAATGAGATCTGTGTACCGGGAACGTGTCTCTGGTAAAACTTTTTAAAAGTTGTGGAAAGCAGAAATAAAAGGAAAGGGGATAACTCAGAGTTGTGGCTGTGAGTAACTCAGAAGTGGTGGTGCAGCAAGGACATAGAATCTAAGCTTGAGGTTTTGGAGCAACTAAGAAAGTTATTAAACCTACCATAAAAGATAACCAAGTGTAATTCTTTCTATTCATTTTTGCACCATTGTGCTTCCAGCTTTGTAATAAATAATGTAACTCTAGGCTTTGTTATTTGTGGGATCCTCCCTCCCTCCCTCCCCCCCCCCCCCAGCCAAGTGAACTTGCTAGGCTTTTTTAAACTTGTGTGATTGGAGAGGAGCTTTGGCAACTCTGATGAACACAAGACTATTTCCAAAAAAACCCCAGTTAAATTAAGTGGTTTCACCATCCAGGTACTCGCTGCCCAGAAGCTGCTGCAGTTTAGGAATTTTTGGTCATTAAGTAATAACATTTCAAAAACCTGTGTTGTCAACACTCAGGCCTTGAAAGAAATGCTGTTTGAGCAGTGCCCTTCTGGCAGGTAGCACACTGAATTAATGCAGCCACAACTTCAGTTTGCTAGATTTTAGTGGATTTAGTGTTTGATTAAGCACTGTTTTTTCCATGTATCCTAAACATACGGTTAATGGATGCCTCCATGTGCCGATGTTTTGTGCTGTTGTTGGATCTCCAAGCTAACCCTAGCGTTATAAAGGAGAGCGGAGAACTGGGAGCAAAGAAAGGTGGGAAGTAGAAGAGAGTCTCAAAACGTTAAGCTTAAAAATTGTACGTGTTCTTAACAAAACCCATTTTGTTACCTGCTTTAGATTATGTTTTGCAGTAAAGAGCAAAATGGATGCGTGGTTAGGAAGAACTTGAGTAGGAGTGTCACAGCAAAGAAACACATAGTCTTCTACTTATTGCCTCAATTTTATTGCTTAAATGTATCAGGTGTGTCTTTCAGAATACCTGCATTCTACTTGGATTGCAAAAAATACTTCAGATTAAAAAAGACTTAATATTTCATTTAATAGTCCCATCATTTTCATATTTCACTTGAGTAAGTGCACTATGTTAATGCTTGTCAAATTTTCATAATGTTTGCTTTTTTTCCTCCCCTCCCCTGACCCTGACCTGGTTGATGAAAGTTTCCTCTGTGAAGTTTGTGCGTTTTCATGTCCATGTGGCCTTAAACTGAAAGTCTGACTGATAGTATAAAAGGGGAAAAAGGTATTTAGGTGATTTAATGTGCTCTCTCTAATTAGCGTAAACACTATAGAGGATTTAATAATGCATTTCCACACTATCTTTTCTTTCTTTTTTTGTCTCCCTTTCCCTCCCATTTTTTAGGATCCTAATCAGTTAATCCGTGCAAGTGCTTTAAGAGTTTTATCCAGTATCCGTGTGCCAATTATTGTTCCTATTATGATGCTTGCTATTAAGGAAGCTTCTTCTGATTTATCTCCTTATGTGAGGAAGAATGCAGCCCATGCAATCCAAAAACTATACAGGTAAGTAATTCTCACATGTGTTGAAAAGCAGTTTTAAAAATCATTATAGTCTTTGTTTAATAATACAGTGAGACAAGTTAAGGGGTGTATGTATTTTTACATATAAATGATATATACATATGTATATGTATATAAATATGTATGTATATATAGCTCTCTGACCTATTTCTGAAAAAGTAAAGAGAATATATAGACATTCAGTCACCCAACTGATTTTGTGAGAATTCAGGCACTTTGGAATTTTTTTCTCCCCCATTTACTACAGTAAATGTTTTCATATGCTTTTCTCTGGCAGTTAAGATCAAGACTGTCTGCTGCCTTCTACTTGTGTGAAATGGAGATGCTGAGTACTTTGAGTTGTGTTTTTTTTTTTTAAATCATTACTGTCTGTTTATAATGTCTTCTTGTAAATACCACTCTATTTTTCTTGAATATGATTCTTTACCATATAGTAAGCATTACATTTTTCTGTCGTCCTTTGCTTTCCATGGTATTGTTGTAATATTCTTGTAAAATAGATGCTTTGATTTATAATTGTAGCATTTTGATATAGTTATGGCACCTATGAAAAATATCTGAAAGAAAATGATTAAAATTTTTGTTTGAGAGTTGGATCCACCTTAATGTAAGAATGAATTCCAAACCACTTCAAAACAGTCTGTTTGCGAGAATAACTGGAGGTGGTGTTACAGTTCGGCAAGGGAGGTGGTGTTACAGTTCGGCAAGGGGATGTCCCTTACAAATAGTACAAGGGTAATAAATGTCATTTGCTAGCTCTTTTTTTTTTTTTTTTTTTTTTGTTCTTCTCTCCCTTCAGTAGCAAGTGATATGGCCAAACTATATTGTTACTGGCACAAAACGTACAAAGTGGCCTATGTTTATGTTGGATTAAAGTGGCTAGGAAAGTGAAGGCTTTGAAATGATGAACTGGATTCTTAGCTTAAGAGTAGGCCTGAGTTGGTTTAGTTTCGAGTTTGATTTCTTCAGTTGAGGTTAATTGTAAGACTAATTATGTGATTTCATCCTGGTTTAGTATATCTTAGTGGTTTTACTGCATTTAAACCCTACAAGTGCAGAGGCCAAATGCCCTTTTATCGAAATACTCTGAAGATGCTTTTGTTGGTCATCTTTTCTGCTTTCCCTTTTCAGAACAGATAGGTTCAACGTAGCAGCTTGTGCTTGATGCAACCGGCTGGTTACTTATTTGCATTAGTAGTCTTCCTGTATTGTCAGCATAGTTCATATTTCATAGCTTTAGGTATTGGTCATGGTTTTCATTTTCCCATTTTGTTTTTTATTTTTAAAGAGATAGAGAGCTTATTATACCCTATTAAAACTTAGTGTGTGGTGTGTCAGTTTTCACTTACCATATATGTAACAGGTATGCTTGTTTATATTATTGTGGGAAGTTTGTGTCTGAAGAGAGTAACACAAACTATAAACAGGTACAAAAGAGAAACTTGTATACTACCTTTTGCTTTTAATATTCCAGTTACTGTCATCTGCACAGCAACTATTTTGATGGATTTTCTGAGAATCCAAAATTTCTGTGTTTAGCTTCTATGTCTTTCTTCCTGAAGGTACGCAGTCCAACTGGACAAATGAATATAAACTAGTAGAAATTTTATCTATGCAATTCCAGCTCATCTTCCTCTTCCTTCTTCAGAAGTTCTTGTTATGGCAGAGGTGGGTAGTGGCTTACTCAGCTGGAGACAATAGCACCTATACCTTTCCAGCTCAGAGAAGGGCATTCCATTCTGCTACTAATTTCCCTTTTCTTTTGCCTGTGGCCCTTTAGTGGGAAACACATACATATGCACAATACAGATTCCCCAGTAACTGGCTTAGACACACAGTCTGTCCAGTAACTGGCTCTGGGTCCTCAGCCTCCCTGTTTGGTGGCACCTGCTTATATGAGCCCCCTAGGCCCACAGTCCCACTCCAGTTGCTACAGACCCCCTCACTCAGGCACACATGCATACTCCTTCCCTCCCTAACACCCCACACACATTATGGATCCCCCAGTCACTGGCCTAAACACTTGGTCTATACAGTAACTGGCCCTGGATCCACACTTTCCCTAGCTGCTAGCGCTGGGACACGTGAACTTCCGAGGCCGGCACCCCCACTCCAGCTGCTGGTACAGACTCCCCTTGCACACACCCATACACACACTGTGGATCCCTCCTGTAACTGGGCTTAGATGTTCAGACTAGCTGGTTGCCTCCCACATGCGTGCACACACACACATATAGGCAGGTCTCCCCTGTTTGTCAACCCCTGTACCTTACAGTCTCAGTCCTTGGCCTGGGCCCACAGTCTCTCCAGTAGCTAAATCCACTGGTTTTCTCACTCAAACACATATGGAGTCCAGACCTAGGGCCACTTCAATACCTGGCTCCCAAGTCAACTAGTCAAGCTTGAGATTCGCTAGTGACCACACGCTGACGTATGTACCCTCACTCGTTCTGGCTGCTGGCACCACAGGCACATGGGTCCCTGTGACTCTGATCTGGCTCCACTTGCTGGCACTTAGACCTTCATACATACAGAAGAGAGGCCCCCACACTCAAAAGAATAGTTAGAAATGAACTTTAATATGAAGACAGGACAGACTGTAGTGATCAGGTTCAGGGTAAGGCCAGGCAAGTGTACTGACCACCAACATGTTTATACCTGAACAGCCACTTTTATCCCTGATCCCCCTGTTTGCCCACATTTGCTCCTCCCTAAACCACCTTGATCTCTCCCTTTCCCTGCCTTTAGTTCCTCCTTTAAACATCCCATAATAAGTCCTGTACAATCCCCAAATGCTTTTCCCTGTATCCCATAAGAAGTCTCATAGCTATGTAGACAGTAGGGCAGCTCAGTCTGAAAGGTGCTCTCTGGAGCCTTTCCCACTGACTTGCTGTGATGAGTGTCACCCCTGGCTCATGAGGCTTGTGCCTCTCCTGGGACAGCCCTGGGAAAAGCTAGGGCAGGGGCTCCTTTTTTCTGGCTGGGTTAGCCTTTGACTGTAACTTGTATTTTTCTCTATCAGTGGTTCCCGTAGGTATAGGATACCTACGTGATATCAGCTATGTGATATTCTTGCAAATACCTTAGGTGGAAGGTTTATCTCCAACAGCACAGTCTGCAGAAACTGGCCATGCTGCCTTCTAGTTCCCATGAGTTCCTGACTGGAATAAAATGGACCTGCGGCTTTCATAGTAATTCCTGCCTATTTTCCCTTGCTAATGAAAATAGCATTCTATAAAGGTACCCTTAGTGGTTTTGAGGGCCTGTGTATCATTCACAAGAGTTTTCACTTCACACAGACCTCCTAGGCATCATAACAGGAGTTTTCAAACTCTTGTAGTTGCAAACTCCACCTTACCTGGACTAGAATAAACTTCGTCATTAGTTGGGAGTGGAGTCATAACTTAAGTGTCCTTGGTAGAATTTGGGACGTGCTTATAGAAAGCATGTGAACTCTTACTGTCATTCATTCAAAATTTACTCGTACAAATGTCTCTGGTCAAAACCAATGGAATTGGTTTATCACAGGAACGAGGGAGAAAGTATAGCTTTCTGGATCTGTGAAGAAGCAGCAGTACTCAGAACTGATGAACAGGCTGTCAAATTAACCTTGTTAACCTTAACCTTAGCCTTGTTAACAAGGAACAGTTGACTTGCCTGCAAGTAAGAGTCTTTAACTGGCAATTTCAGCAGTCATTTCAGCAGGGATCACAACTGGTAGCTCCACAATTCAATGATAAAAATCACATACTGTTGGCAAGGTCATTTCTTGGCCTCTTTGTAATGAGCAAGAAATGTCAGAACACTCACTCAGTAGTTGGTCAGAATCAGAAATCTGCATGGAGTGGATTTTTGACTTGAAGATCAGTCAACAGTTTCTATACTTCTCTAGGTCTGATTACCCCATCTTCTGAGAGAATCTGAGCAAGAAAAAGTAACAGTTTATTCTAATAGTGCCTGTATGCTCCGTTTACTTCCTGGTTTCCATAACTTCCTTACCTGTCTGATAGTTATGTAGTTCACTTACTGCTCCAGTCAGACTTCTTCAGGCAGGTTCAATACTCCAATCTTCCTTGTGTTCAGTGTCATGGTGTTTGGATGGATGTCTGACCTAAAAGAGCTTGTTCATTAGTGGTTCAATCAATCCTAACAGCATGAAGCGTACATAGCCAAACAGAAAAGATTTCAGGCATAGTGTGAACAACAACATTTGTGCCCAATGCAATCAACATTACCAGGTACATCGGAGTAATTTTTATCATTGAAAATGTCAGGTCTCTTGCTTATTTCACTGTGAGTGCACTTCAAAGCTATTAGTATCTTTTGTCTATCAATAGAGAACTCTACTGTGTCTTTGCACTTTGTCACAGCAGAATTTGGAAAAGGGCTTTTTAACAGCCTGGTCATTGCCATTGATGGATACCGTACTGTTACTAACAGATACCATAATGGGATCAGATCACTCTGAGCTCTTTTGCGTGTTCTGCCTTTTTTTCTCTCCAGGAATGCCACCTTTCTTATCGAAAACATCAGCAAAGAGGAGATGGAGGAGTGAGAATTCAGTTATAAGAGCCCTTACTGAAGATTTTCTTGAGATCACATCCAAAATTTTGACTTAGGTTTTTTTTTTTTTTTAATTTCATAATAAGAAGTTACTTACCTATCTCTTTTTCTTTAAATTTTATGCCAATTTTGAAAATTTAAAGCCAGGTGTGTTAGACTTTTGACTTTTCCTCTAAAGGTTTTGGTCCTCTGCAGAAGATCCATGAAACTCTTGACAAAACCAGGAACTGTAACAAGAGGTTATTGTAAAAATATCTGTGGAAGTATGTGCTGGTGCTTAGCATATGCTAATAGTAGTGGCTTCTAACAAAGTTATGCACTGTCCGTTTAGCATGCTCTAGTATTGTTAGGTGTCAGAGCTTTAACAAAGTAATATGCAGCTGGATATTCACTTTGTGAGTCTGCAGCTGGAAATGATGTACTGGGCATAAGCATCACGCCCTGTTGAAATGAAGTATATAGTATTGACCAAATGCTTCCTTACTTATCTGTAATAGTATCCGCATTAGTTTTACATCTTTGAAAACTCATTTCATTTATCTATATAAATGGCTCTTTGAATGTACTCTATCTTTTGTCTTTTCTGCCTTGGCTTTGGGGGTCTTCCATGCTTTATAGATCCATAGTGAAGCAGCAACTGGAATGGCAGGTTGGTCCTTACCTATTCCTTGCGTCTTTGGTACGGTACACAAGAAAGTTAAGAAGCAAGTCTTGCAATAATGAATGCTTCTGACAAAGCTTTCTCTGCTCTCCTTTTGAATATGCAGAAGGATGATACAAGGATTATTGTCTTTAATATTTTTTTCTTCTGGCTTTACTGTTTGTGTAGTACCTCAAGTAGTCTGTATTTTTTCATCAGCTTGCACACCAACTTGGTATATGTACACTAGAATACAACTTTCTAAACTTTGAATTCTAGAACTTCTCTCTAAAATGTTAAAGGTAACAAAGTACCTTACTTGCAGCTTTATATCAATAATTAGATGCTAAAGGTATGATTCTGCTCTGCCCTGATGTTCATTTACCATTGAATTATTTCCTGCTGAAGTTCCCTTCAGTGGAAACAGTGAGATCCTTATGACTTAACAACTGAAGCTCAGGCAAGTTTTTTTCCTGATGGGTTGGCCCCTGTTAATGTTTCTTAACATCTTAAAATTTTTATAGGGGTCTTAAGTATTAAGAGTCTTCTTTTTACTGTTATTATACTAGTTATGTATGCTTTATAATCTTTATAACTTTGTTACTTCATTTCTGTAATCCATGATTAATTTTTATTCTTTTTTTTTTTTTTTTAAACTAGAAGTGGCTTCTTCAACACTCTTAGTTTCCAGCTTGTGTCTAGAGGTCAACAAACCTAGTCTCTTTTAATATCTGATATATCTGACCAAATATGTAAAAGGAATGTTGAACAAAGTGAAAAAATTGTTCTTTATTTTTTCCTTCTAGTCTTGATCCAGAGCAAAAGGAAATGTTAATTGAAGTGATAGAAAAGCTTTTGAAGGATAGAAGTACGGTAAGTGACAAATGTTGCTAGACCATAATTTTAAGAGTTGCATGCTTCAGGCTTCAGCGGTACATAATACGCTTGCCTAACCCTTCCCGATATGCTTCTAAATAGAGTTATCATAGTATATTTGTACACTGTGCTATGGATGTAATGTTGATCATCTCCTTTAATAGGACTGGTAATTTTGCTTGTGTCAAAGGACTTTATTCTTGATCTGTTTTATTAATATATTTCCTTTATGTATGCTTTTTTAAACTTAATTTTGAAACTGAAATTTTTATGATGATATCAGTGTACAGAGGTCTTCATTATAAACTTTTTTTATTGAGAAGTTAGCTGGATCATTCCTATTTGGTTATGGTATTGTAAGAATAAATTACCTCTGTACAATGCATAGTATTCTTGTTGACATCAGTTGACCTTGTAGCGTGTATCACTGTTAACCGATGATACTTACAGTGCGTGCACTTGTTTGTCCTTGCAGATTTTCCTGCTTCCAATCTGGTAGGTAAAACTGATGTCCAATAACAATCTTAATTGCTATAGATGTAATACTCCTATTATATCTTGCCTGCTTAATACAGGAACAGGATTCCTATAAATTCTTATGAACTCTCGGCCATCTCGCAATGGTTGGAATGCACAGTTAAATATTTTTCTTTCTGTATGCGCTGTGAGTGAGTTTCACAAGTCTAAGTCAAAAAGGAAATTAAGCAATGAGCCAAAGACTTCAGGTAGAAAACAGACTTGTGAGTTAAAACATTTTTCATGATATTCTTGTGTAAATGACTAATTCAGTGAATGTAGTGCTTTTTCATTAAATGGAAGTATTACTAGGTATCAAATGGTGTGTTGATTCATTTTATTGTTCTAGTAGAAGCCAGGAGTCCAGCAAATAAGTGGTGGTGTTTCCTAATAGACATCTAGCAGCTTCCACTGAAGGGTTGCTGAAGGAGAGTGTCGGAGCTTAATGACTCAGCAGAGAGTAAATCAGTTAGTTAGTTCTCCTGGCTGCATCCATGCTTGACCTGTGCTCGTTTGTCAGAGGCCTTTATACTTCTGTGGAGTTGCCCCCCAGTGGTTCTGTGTGTATTTTCTTTTGGTGGTTCATGCTCTTGGTGTGCATGCAATCGGTGAATGTGAGATTAAATTCTTTATACCTGTGGAGGCATAATGGACAGAGAAGCCATCTCTGTTTCTTGCCATTGCTGATGGCAGGAAAATGAAATCCTTGCGTTTTTAGTCTCTTCTCTAGTCCTTATTGCTTAGTATGAATGATTAGTTGTTGGATAATTTGTCATCTGCCTCTATAACTTTTTGTTAAAGCGTATGTATACAGTAGATATAGATCCTCCTTTTCCCAGCGCACTGCTTCTGGCGCTTGGAGATATTTACAAGGTTAATGCTCATTGCTTAGTAAATGTTACAGTTATGGTGCCCCTCTGCCACTGAGTAATGGACACAGGACATAGTATTTATGAAGACAGCGGTTGGAGCAGTAGTCAAGGTTATGCTGCTTTTTTCCAAACACATTCTAGAAGCTAAGAATGATGGCCTAGAATCAGATTTCCTGGACCTTTTCAGAAAAGTCTCCTTGGAGACACAATATGGTAATTGCTGCAGCTTTTTCTTTCCTCTGGTTCCTCTTGGTCTGTACCCTAGCAAGGCCTGATTCCAGCCTGGGCTGAGACATCTCAGCTTCGGGAGTTTTACTTTTTCAAGAAGCAATATGAAGAATTATTATTCCAAAAAGGAACAGTGCAATTCTTTGTTTCCAGGATTCTCTGAATTAAGCTCAAATATTGTTAATATGTGCTGTTTACCCCCAAGCTCCACAGCTTGTCATGATCTGAAGTGGATCCATGTCTGTTTAATCATTTGATAGTTTGTCCTTGGGAAGACCAGTTGAGCCTCAAAAAGCTTCAGTTCGAGTAGTCGTCTTTTGCTGTGTTCCACTGAATGTTCTCCCAAAATCTCCAGATTTACTAATGCAAAGCCTAGAGTGCAGAAAAAGTGTTTTACTACCAGGTAGCTCCAGTTTGAATAAGTTCCTACTCTACCTCTAGAGAAAATAGCAATTTGCTCATAGTGTAGGAAACATTGTCATTTTCAGCTGCTGCATAGCTTTAAAAGTAGAAGAGATGCAGCCTCTTGTGGGGGTTGCTCCTTATGTGCAGGTCATGTAGGCTAGTTTTAAGTCTTATTCAAGTTTCTCTCAATTTTTATCAATTTGAACCGCTTTTTGTATTTTCAAAGGGAAACTGAATTTCATACATTTAGAGTTTATAGGGGAGGAAAAAAAAAGACAAAGCTCCTCCTACGCATAGAAAGACGAAAGCTTTTTGGAAATGTTTTGCAGTCTTCATGAGAAAAGCTGTCAGTTGTGTCTTCGCAGGAGTTCTAGGAAGGGGTCCTGAGCTGTAGAACAGCAGCGTATGAAGTCCTGTCTGAATACCTGTTGGAAATACCTGTTTGAATAATGGTATTTCTCAGGTTCTTGCAGTTTCCGTTGCCTGTGTGACAGTGAGGCACCCTGAAATTTGTAGGGCAATCATGTGTTGCCCAGACCACGTATTTACTTGGCACAGTCTTTGGATTCCTGCAGCTCAAGTGCACAGAAGCAGTTTCTTTACCTCAACCTTAATTGTCAGCTCCTGCTTCTCAGGTAGATGGGGCTAGTGTTTTATTGTCTTAATCCAAAGTCAGCAGATGAGTTTGGAAAATGATAGTGTTTTCATTAAATAACCTGTTTACAAAGGTTGGAGGATGGTAGTGAGCTTTTAAAAAGGGCTACTGAACATCAGCGATCCTCTACCTTTTTTCCATGGCAACGTCAGGTTAGTGTTGGCATTTCTCTGTACTTAAGTGCCAATAATCTTTGAACAAGCTATAGTCAATGCGTTGCCAGGGGGTGGGGGGGAATCCAACATACGATTTTGTTTGATCTTACTCCATTTCTTTTAAATATGATTGTAGGGGGAGTATAATTATTAACATTAGTGATTCATGTAACAGTTGAGAATGTTGTGTTGTTCAAATGATATTTGAGAATTCAATTTAATAAAAAATATTTTTTCATGAGGTTTCTTTTCTATAACCTTTTGACCTCATGTAGGATCCTTGAAACTTACTGACAAAATCTCTACATCAACATGACAGAAAATAGCTACTAAACAGAGATGCTTCTAAATTTATGCAAGTAGAACTTTTTAAAAGAGAACATACTATTGTGGATTACCAATGCCATTTATGTTGCATAGAAAAGGCACAATGTATTTAAATTAGTGGGAGTCATTTTACGTTTGAAGTAGCAAGAAGCTCTCTGGATGGGAATTTTACTACAGTAAAATGAAGCCAGTTTATCAGACTATGCCAAATATGTTCATTTGTTAGGCTTCAATCAGTAGTAAATTTTAATATAAGCTGAGGTGAGCAAGACTTAAAATGAGATAAGATCCAGCCTTAACCCAAGATTTCATTAAAATTTCTGGTCAGATAAATGAAAGATCACTCTATTCTTTAAGTTACTTAACACAAAGATTCAATTAAAAGCCAAGCTCTCAGTTAATCTAAGATGCAAAAAGTATCATGAGCAAACCCTTGTTAACATACACTAACTCACAGCCGCTCTTGAAGGTATCAGCAAAGCCCTGATTCTGTGTCAGTGTGTTTAATTTTTAAACAGGTGAGATGTTTCAAAGTATTTGTACTACAGTGGACTTCAGAAATTCTGTTTAAGTTTGTGTCTTTCTTTTATAGGAAAAAGTACCTCAGACTTTGATAAGCAGGTAAATAGGAGTGAATGCCTGCTCATTTTATATTTCTGGTGATTCTAGATAATTGAGCAACTGATGTGATTACATGAAGAAAGGAAAATATTTTAGGAAGGAACGTATTTTAGAGTAAATTAATTCAAGGGGGCGGGGGGCTTGTTTTCTATATCACTTCTCCCTTTAATTCTTCTATTTTTTCCATTTACTTTACAAGCTTTATCTTCTAGCTTTAGGGTATGGGATTTGAGGAAGGATTAGTTGCTTAAGTTGCTTTTTGTCGTACTTTGCAGGACTGTAGAATTGCATTCTATTTGTAGCCTGTGCATTTGACCACTGTCGTTGTGCAAAGCAATAATAAAATCAAGCACATTGGTCATATCTGTGCACATAACCATACAACAGTTTAAGAGAAAAAAAAAAAATGTTTTCCATGTCAGGGTTGAAAAGGAGTGTTGTGCATTATCCAAACCTGGAAGTAAAAAAACCTCTCACTTGCATGCCTTGGTCCAAACTAAAGTATCCCTGAGTCTAAAGTTGGGTATCTAAAGCTGCAACTAAAAAAGAAGAGGCAGAATAGAGACCTATAGTTTTTTGCTTTATGAGGTTTCAGTCTCAGTATTTTATTTTTTAAATCAGAAAACTTCAAGGACTATCAGTGTTTAACAAACACTACTTTGAGTCTTGATTTTAAATATGAGTTTGGAAATACTATATTATGTTTTCCATAGAGTGTTATGTTAATTTTAATTAAGGCTATATTTTGAAGTCTGTTTCTTTGCATGATAATTCTTTCTGATGAACATGAAACTGTAATCCTTTGATTTCAGCTGGTTTACTTGTATAGCAGTTATTTTGTATATCTTTTTTTTTTACAAACACATACTAAAATATGTTTGCAGGATTGAGACTGAGATTAGGAACTTTTCTGTAAAGGAATATTTTGAGGATGAAAAGCATATTTAAATCTATAAATGTGTATCTTGCAAGAAGGATTTTGAGGTTTGGTATCTGCAGCAGTAGAAACTTTAATGAATTTCTCATATTGCTTTCTTTCTTTTTCCCCTCTTTTCTCATCACTATGTAGTGAGTTAGACTTAGCTTAGCTTGCCTTGGTTGTCGGTTTGGCTTGTGCATTTGTAACACAACTATGGCATATTGTTGTTGCATTACAGAAGATTTTCAAAAACAAGCAAAAAATGTTTAAGTTGTTGGATCACACTTCTTATTTTATTATGTTAATGTTTTAATGTTTGTATTAGATTAGAAAAGAAAAAATGCACTTATTTATAATTCAAAAAACTTATTTACATAAGGAATTGGAAATTCCTTTTACAGAAGTTATATAAAAGAAATTGAGTATTTGTTTTCACTTGTTGCCATTATACCTATTAAGTTCAAGGTCCCTTTGTAAAGTTTTTAGTGAAATTGTTTGTACTAGGAAAATAAATGCATGTTAAAATACAAACTAAATTTACTATCTTTGTCGTGAACAGGAGTTGCATGCTGTTATAGGTTTTATTTAAACGAGAGTTGGGGATACAAAAAAGGATGAATATTTTATATAGATTAATCCCAGGTTTTGAAACAAACGTTCTACTGAATTTTTGTTCTTTTTGGCAATGAGTCTACACGACATACTTTACTCCGGTCTAAATAGTGAACTATTGTCTTTTTTTACCTCCTCCTATAGTTTCCTCATATTAAAAAATAGGGTAACCAGAATTTAAGGCCAAGAATGTAATACCTCAGCATTTTGTGTTTATTTCCAGAGGAGTTGCTTATTCTGTGAAACTGCTTGATAAATATATAGATTTCTGTTACTATTTTGCAATTTTCTTCTCTCTCTCTCTCTCTCTCTCACACACTCTCTCTCTCTCTTTTTTTTTTTTTTTAAAAACTTTAACATTGTCATTTGATATGGTCTGGGCATATTTAAAAATGTCCAAGTTTGCTGTTTTCTGTTTTCTTGAGCTTTGATCCGATCTTATTTTGTTTGAACAAATCCCTGTGAGACACAAGGAAGATTTATGATACTTGTGTGAAAATCTTATATTATGTAGTATATATATTTATGAGTTTATTCTTTTCATCACTAAGAATGGGGTTAGTAAATGTCCCCATAAATTTTGCAGTATACCCTAAGTTGTTGCTGTTATCCCTTTTCTGGGACCATATATGGGACCGTATATATACTCCACTTATGGAGTGGAGTACTCCTTCTGAACTCTTCTGAGAAAGAAGAATGTTAAGGAAATTTCAGAACATGTTAGTCAGAATTGCAGATGCTCATCAATTCCCCAAGTTTGTACTCCTAATTTTGTGTCCCCAGAAACCTCTGAAGAAATATTGGATGGGGTGGCGGCAAATTTGTGGTGGAAACTTGATAGTGAACTGAGTCATTGCATGGAATCTACTTATTGCTGCTTAAGATTTATACAGTTTTTTTCAAGGGTTAAATTTTCCTCTAGCCTCTGCTTAAATATTTTCCCCGTTAATGAGAATATTTTAATCACATTAAACTACTCTTAGTATCTCTGATGTGAAAATTTACTCCTAAGTATACCT
This sequence comes from Struthio camelus, assembly GCF_040807025.1. Lineage (NCBI taxonomy): Eukaryota > Metazoa > Chordata > Aves > Struthioniformes > Struthionidae > Struthio > Struthio camelus. The sequence continues at coordinate 63,061,915 of NC_090982.1, read as the reverse complement.
AAATTTACTCCTTAAATATAATGGATGCAATTCAGTAACAGTATGAGTTCCATTTTGGAGATAAAAAGGCTTTATACAAATGAGCGAGTATTGAGATTGCTTTTTTTATTGAGGCTGCATGGTTACTAGATGAAGCACAGATTCTTGGGAAGTCAGACCTCTAACATTAAAAAATGATGCTAGGAATTGGTGATAGCTTTGCAATGAGAGTCTTGATCTTTTAAACTAAAGCAGTGCCTTTTGGGATTATGGGGAAAGAAGGCTGGACTCTCTACTTTTCAGCAGTAGGCTTCTGCTAATAAGTTAATGTTTTCATTTAGAACTAAAACGTGTGGCTAAGTCAGTGTTTTCATAACTTATTGATTTAATGTTAGTAAAAGCTTCGCTTCTGTGAAAAAAATTACTAAGCTTGTGGAGATGTTTTATTGTGATAGATCTATTATCCAGCTATTAGAAGATAAATGACTGATTCTTTTCCAGTTTCCTTGCTCTCAGAAAATTGAAATAAGAAGAGGAATATCATTTGGGCTGTATGATTAGGGCAGGTGGGATGGCCATTAATTTAAGACAGAGGAATCTTGGCAGCATAGGCCAACTTGCACTATATTATCAATCAAACCTCGATGCACTTCTTGTGATGACCCAGCACTCTCAGGTTTTCGCAGCGTTAATTAGAATTCATGACAAAATAGATGCAAGGAAACGTTTTGTACCCTTCATAATTTTATAGAAAATTTATTGTTATTAGAGGAACCATTTGCTTAGTGTGATTTTTTTCATTACCAGCTTGTCAACTAGCATAGATAATCTGGAGAAAATATGAACTCCATAGATTGCGTGTCACTTTTGTTGATGGTTCATGTAGTTTACCTTGGAGCACAGCTAATGGCTGAAGTTCATAGCAACAGCACAGAAAAACGTGGTAACCAGTGGAAGACAAATGAACCATGTTTATTGCTTTAATATAAAAAATACATAAATGGAAAGCAGCATTTGAATTTGATGAGCTTATTGCTAGTTTTGTTGGAGTGATTTATATTTTCTCCTTATACAAAAAGCTACTATTGACACAGTGAGATGGAAATTAACTGACTGTTTTTTGGAAACCAATATTTTTTGGTTTTATATTCTGATTGGATCATTTTGTTTTAATTCTAAATATTTTTATGGAATGTTGAGCATTTAATAAATGAAGATTATTAGCTGTTCCTCTGATGCTTAGATATATAGTATTATCATACTATAGGGGAAACAGTGTCAACTAGAAAATAATCTCTTATTAAGAAAGCAAGAGGAAATTTTATGAGAGATCCTTTTGTTACCAACGTGCTTTGAGTCTTTTCTGTATTCTCCTCCTTTCTGCCCTTAAAATAAAAAGCTTAGTTTTGGAAAATGCAATAATGGGGAGAGGGACATGATCTTAAGCGCTGTGTGGTGATGTATGGCAATTCCTGAATAACTCACAAAACTAGATATTCACCACGGAAATAAAATTCTCGATCATCCAGTGTACCTCCTGTGTTTTGTGGTATATGTTCCAGTTTTTATTAATACCTTTTAAGTGTTCTGTTTTGGAACAGTCAATCTGAAGTGACAGCAATCTTATTTTAAACCTGAGTAGCTGACTGATGTGAATTCGTGTATGTAACTGAAGCATTCAATATTCTTGTATTTCAATATGACTGAAATCCTTTATATCAAGCTTTGTTTTACCTATAGTAATTTAACTTTTTAAAAGCCGGTGCTGCTCATGTGAGATGCTTGAGAGGGTCTTCTGTCTTTCTCCAGCTCTGTTGCAGAAACAAGGCACAGGACTAGCTTTACATTGCTTCTGTGTTCCAGTATAAATTCTTAAACTTTTTTACCCCCTGTGAATTACAAAGGGATTGTTGAGTCTGTAGTTTTGCAGATTAGGTAGACAGCAGTTGCAGAGTATGAAATACTCATTTTTCTCCGAGAAAGAGAGAATTAATATTTGTTCAGCCTTGTAGTGAGTCAGCTCAGTTGAAATTGATTTAGGAATATATTTTAGGTATGCATTCTGTGGAGAATGTTCTCAGTTTTAGAAGAAATCTAAATTACTGTTAAATGTATTATTATGTCAGCTTTCAAGCTATATCATATCTAAATAAAGGAAAAATACGACATAATGTGTACGATACTAGTAGCAGCAGAAAACAGAGGAGTCTGTCCAGAACTACAGTTGACAACCAGCATCTGTATCGTCCTTCACCTTTGAGCCGAAGTGGGTATTTTTACTTATTGGAATTGAGACTACTTTTATGATTATAAATCAACCTCTGTGTGTGTATGTCTCTCACCCTCTCTCTCCTCCTTTCTCCCCTGCTCTCTCCCTCTCTTTCCCTTATGTGTAAAACCTTCCAAATGAGCCTACACAATCTTGTAGTGTGTAGATATGGAGTATTTATGACAAAGTCTGTGGGACTGTGAGAAAGCAAGTCTCTGTGGTCTCAAAGCGTTCATCCCTTTCTTCTAAAATTTAGTCCACTAGACTGTTGTCCTAAAACATCGGCACAAGCTCCGTAACTTTTTTCACAGAAGTGAAGCTTTTACTAACGTTAAATCAGTAAGTTATGAAAACACTGACTTAGCCACACGTTTTAGTTCTAAATGAAGATGTTAACCTGGGGCAAGCTGGCCTTAACTGTAGTTCCAAGGTATGCATCCTGATAAAGGTGCTTTGCCCTTTGTGAGTTCTAATATAAAACTCTTCCCTCCCTTCTCCTCCCTTCTCAGCTTATCTGGCCTAACTGAATACCTGCTCAGGACTGAAAGTGGTTTGCCAGGAGTGAACCACTGTATTCTGCCGCGCTTTGGAACCAGTCAGATTCCATACGTCAGCATCAACTGAGAGCAGTGTTTAATTACATAATAACTTAAGGCAGGTGGTTATTCAGAAGAAAGTTTAGTGCAATAAAAATTAAGAAAAAGACCTTTTCTTTTTGTGATACAGCAAAAAATAGGAAATTGCTTTAGGTGTAAAATGTGTTTTATTTAGCTCTCTGAAGTCTTTGCTTCCTGGAATGAATTGTGTACTTGCTGGGACCAGCAGGTACCAGTATGTGGATAGGGCCAGAGACAATAAATGCAACTTCACGTTTATTCTTATTGATAATTCATAAAATCCCCACAGAGCCTGAAACTTGTTTAGCATAATAGCAAGACTATATTCTGAGCTGTTTTCTTTCAATTGTAATGTTGGGTGCATACTAATAAACCAAATGTCAGCCAAATACAGGGGGAGGAAAGATGTAACATATGAATATCATTGTATTTAATATTTCTCAAAAAGTACCATTTCAATAAACTGCATTTCTATTTAATTGCTTGCTTTAAGTCATTGGGGAAATTTTAGAGGTTGAAATGCAGATCCCCAGTGCTTGGATAGAATATGACATTAATTTGCTGCCAGAAGGCTATACTGCATGCATGCTAACTGCGTACATATCAGCTGCTTCATATAAAGTCTCATCATGTAAGTTATTTGACTTAACATGTACTTCGACACAAAACAAATCTTAATTAAAGCAATTAGGAGAGGGAGAATAATAATTCTAGGCACAAAATGACACGTCCTTTTAATGCAGGGTCGGCTTTTGAAGCTTTCCCACAGTTAAAGCAACTCGCTGAGAGCGTTTTAACAAGCACCCCCTATAAAGATTTTCTTTTCTAATCTTAATCCTCCCTCAGAAGGTTTGAATAAAGCTTTAAGCGTTAGAATTTTGAGAATCTGTTTAACTTTCTCATGCGAACAAAGCTGTTTTTATGATCACAGTCTAATGATTTATATATGCATATATATGTATATATATAATATGTATCTTAAAGATTTATGTCTTTGGGGAAAAAAGGTGGGGGTATATGAGGGTATAAATGATCAGTTTCTGTAAGTTCAGAATTAATCGAAAAGTGCTCAAAAGCGCGTAGAAATTCTGCTTGTGTTCTTTTGAGGGAAAAGTATTAAAATATCGCTAAATATGCTAAATTTCATGGATTTTTGTGCAAAGTGTTTTCATGAAATTCTAAAGATAAAATTTCATCTGACAGTTAATTTAGCCGTGTCAGGAGAGAAGTCTGGATTCCAGTAGTGCTGGGAAATTTACCCAGGCTGCTTCTCAGTTTTATCATGCCAACATTAGTAAGGGGATCCCAACAGGCTTTGTCGGGCACATCGCTGTTGTTATACTTGTTGTTTCCCGTTATTTCTAAGTTAATTGCAAGTTCTCTGATAATTTATTTGGAAACTATAATTGTGAGGGGGAAAAAAAATTGTATGCTTACATTGTGTTGTATCTTCAGGGCTGGGAGCTAAGATTTAAGCGTGTAATAGAAACAGCAAATGTTTACTCTGTTCTAATGAATTTACCCCAAATCTAGTTTGTGTAGGATGCCATTTCTGTGCCCTTCCCCCCAGAATCAATTTGACGTTCAACATATCTTGCAATACTGAGAATTGCTAGTATTAATTCTGATGATCACTTGTGGATGATATGTATAAGGAATACTGACCTTCTGGTTTACATTTTGTTTTCTAGCTGGTAGCTGGAAGTGTTGTGATGGCATTTGAGGAAGTGTGTCCAGATAGAATAGATCTGATTCACAAGAACTACCGAAAGCTGTGTACCTTGTTGGTTGATGTGGAAGAGTGGGGTCAAGTTGTTATAATCCACATGTTAACTCGATATGCACGTACACAGTTTGTGAGCCCATGGAAGAAGGTAAGTTTGTGACTTCTCAATTATTTTTGTGTGTGTGCTCACGTTCTGAATTATTTCCATTGTCAGATGTGGTTTGTCCTCTGGTTAAGATTCATTTTTATGCAGACTTTAATAAAAAATAGAAATCAAATGCAAAAGTCTTAGTTCTTTAAGGCTTCACTAACATGAGACTTCCATGCTTCTTCGTAGCATAAGAATTCTCTTTCCAGGGTATAACCTGTTGCTGTTTTGGTTTACTGCTGACATATCCTATAGTGCAGTGATTATAGGCAGAAGAGAGCCTTTCTTCTGCGGTTCTTTGAGTCACGTGGCTCCTTCCCAGTTTTTTTTGTGACTCAGTTATAAAGGTTTGCTATTCTTTCCTGAAACTGGGTAGAATTTACTTGACCTCTTTCAGGCTTTATCATTCTAAAACACATTATCATTGTAGATACGAATACCTAATACGACAGCATACTGAACTATATCAAAGTGTAGACAAGTAATGTAGTATGCTGAGGGACTATTTAGAGAGTTGCATATGTGTTTATGAAATGACCAATGCCAAAAATCTATGATATTTTCATTTTTATTGTGTAAATATGAGTGAACTCACTGTTCTTTTAAAACTTGTGGGGTAAACAAGGATATTCAAACTCCAAGTCCTGTCACTTCCTAACAACAAGAAGTAAGGAGCTCAAGAAATTGATAATGCCATTAACGTTGGTTTCAATAGGGATTTACTTCTGAAGAAGAATTTACGTTAAAAGATAGAATACTTCTGGAAATAAATATTATAAATTGCTCCATGACTCCTTTTTTTTTTTTGTATCTGTTGTACAAGTTTGAGATGGTAATACTGTTAACTGAACTCTTACCATTTGGTTTGAAACTAACTCATATTTAAAGCTTTATGTATTTAATGGTGTGTATATTGTTTTACAGCAGGAGTTTAAGATAGACTTTGTACAGTCACATTAAAGGATGTTTGGGGTAGCTACTTGTAATGAATATGAACGAATCCCAGAACTATAGAAAAAGGTCATCGTTTGGTTTTCCCCTGAATTTGTCTAGGCTGGAGTAGGCCCAGCTAATGTGCCTTAATACTGTGTTTTCAGGCATTCTTATTTCAGAGCAGATTATTGTGCTTTGTGGCTAGAACAAATGAGAACATAGTTACAGTTCTTTTTGGTAAGTGTTGGAATACAGAATGTAATTCACTAGATTTCACCAAATTCCTTCAAGCGCTCCCTTTTAATACACTTTGTCTGGGAATGGAGCTTACTTACATGCAGTGGTACTTGATGTTAACAGATGTATAGTGTATTAGGTGATAATAATAAGTAGATATATTTGGACAAACTGCTAATTTCAGTCAGACGTAGTTTACAGCTGTGTTCATTCATCTTAAATAAGCAAGGAGTATAGTAGGCTTTAAGATTAGAAAGACAGAAGCACAGCAAAAATCTCTGATGTAGAGTCATGATTTTTACAGTACTGTTTGCATTTTGGAACTCCCTTTATTCATTTTAGATGAAAATTAAATTGGTTTTGAGAACACTTCTTTCCAGAAAATTGCTTAAAATAAACAAAATCTCTTTAGGTAATGAGGCACTTAAGTAATATGTTTTCCTAAAATACTTGAGGCAGAATACTTATTACAGGTTGCTTACTGAAAGAGAATTACTTGTATTCTTAAGTCCCAAAACTTGGATTTTTAAAAAGAATTAAAATCAATGCCTAATGTTCACTTTACCTAAGGATATAACTGAGATGTAACTTGATTTAAGCCAATTTTAGTTTATGATTGTAAATAACTTTATTGTTTATGAAGAGTAGAAAAAGGGGCTGACCTTTTGGACAGAGAGTTTGGAGGTCTTAATGGGATTAGGTCTCTTCAAGACTATAACGTGCTCTTTTCATTGAAACTGGATGTATGACAATTATTACTGTGGCTTATGGCCTAGGAAATTAGAATATTCATATAACAGTATTCATTGTCAGGCTGCTGCCTGTATCAACCTAAAATTTGTTCACCAGTGGTATAGTATTAATAACACTTGGTTTCCACTTTCATGAGCGTCAGTGCAAAATTTAGATCGTCTACCTACTCAGCAATTAAATTAGCAGAAATTTTCTTTTCTGGGGCTAGTTGAAATGCATGCCTTTGTCAATAGGTTCTGAAATGAACACATCATACAACAGAGCATCTTGTGTAGTAGAAGAGATTTTTAATTTAGTTTATTTGCATCATTATGGATCAGTATTTAGGCTGTTTATATGTAAATGTATGATTTGAGGAACAATTAAGTGTTGACAAAGTAGATTGCAGGCATATCAATTGCAGTACATTTTCCATAATTTTTCTAACTGACATCTTTGATGATAAATAGTGGATGCCAAGTCAGAGCCGATTATACAGTGCACTAGGAATTCATGGTGCTGTCAGGGAGAAGACCGATTGACTTTAAATTTACATATTAATGAGAAGATTTGTTAAGAGGGTGCTTGACTATAGAAAATAACAGCATATTTATAGGGCACGACATTTTATAAATAAAGCTGATGCAGGAAAATGGAAATTAAACCTATCATATTAATAAATTTAAGACTGCTAAAATGCATGTTTGCATTTTTATTTACTAAAATTTACCTTCTTGAGAAAAATATGCTTCTGTTGTTCAAGTTGAGCTAACTTACAATAAGTAATGGTTTGATGTTTTGAACTGATTTCTTGTGGTCTTAGAAACCTAAACAAATATTTGGAAAGCTTCCCAATTACGAAGAAAAATCCTTTCTCGAGCAATATGCTTAAAATTGTGGTAAAAGTCTAATGGAGTTATCCCTTAATTAAAAAAATCAATTTATATTTGTAACTTCTCTGATGGGTAATATTTTCAATTCTGATGATGAACACTGTGATGAAAAATGTCCTTGTTTTATTTTATTAGTACTGAAATACTTAAAGATGCCTTTGAAGCAGTTAGTTGTGAATAGCAGTTTCAGAATAACCTTGTTTCACATCAGCTGTATCCACTGGTAACATTTATTAAACTAAACAGGCCAAGTCAGTGATACTCTGGGAGCAGCAATTTCAACAGTTTTCTAGGTAGTGACGTATTTGATGGCAGATAATGCTGTAATGTCTTCCAGCTTAAACTTTTTGCCCTGCTCTTTTCCTAAAAACTCTTAGGACAGCGGAGTGGTTTGTGAACAGCTTCTGAACCTTTCCAGCTTATGGCCTAATACATGACAGTGAAACGAAGTCGCAGTTGGTTTGCATGAATGTGTTGGGCTGCAGTCTAGCAGCAGCAGTTCAGGAGCTGGTTTAGGAGCTGTTCAGCCGTCCCTGTTTCAGCAGCAGCAGCCTCTGGAGATGAGGATGGCAGGAAGCAGGGCCTGCAGCAGCCATCCCAGCGCGTATGTACTGCCGCTGTCCTGGAGGCTTGCTGTTGTCCAAAACAGCTCAATCGCCTGGAAGTAGCCAGCGTAGAACGCAGAAGAGCTGGCAGCTGTAGTCGCGCAGAAAAGCGGTAACTCTCCGATCAAAAGCAGTCAGCTCATTTTCCACTTCTGTCAAGCTCTCCTCTTCAGATCCAGGTGTGAAGCAACATATATCAATAGATTTACGTTAACCTGATTTGGCTGATAAGATCAAAAGACTAAAGTTTAGAAAAGTTAGTATACAGTGAAGTTATATGTTATGGTACTTACTGCTTGCATTCTTGGTATACCTGTCTGAAGTAGAGGATTCTGAATTCAGTTACCGCTTCCCTGTTGTTGAAGCCCTTTAGGCATAAAAGGGACTGGCAAGCCGTTTTAGTGCAATATCAGTTTTACTTTATCTACAGATTGTACTGCTTAATAGGACAAGAATAGCTTAAAGCATAGATTTCTAACAAGAAAATGGCTCAAAGTCAATTATGGAAAGCAGAATGCTTGAAATTCTGAAATTTTTCTGATTATTGTGGATATAATATAAGACAGTAGTTTCATGATCACTGTACAATAGTCTCCCCTACCCCTGAAAGGGAGCATTATTGTCTTTCTACCTTCCCTCTCCTCCCTTGTTTGGGCTAATGTTTCTAAGACAGTCTGGATAAGAGAATTGATCCAACAGAAAAGTAACTTGAGGGATAGGGAGGGTTAGCTTTCTGCCACAAGTTTCCTAATCTGGTTTGCTTTGTGACTGGCACATGAGAAGTACAATTTGCAGATAAAAATGCCACTCATCTTTACTGCAAAATGTATTGCTGTGATTTCCCTTATTCCTATGACAAACTTGTGGTGGAATAGCTGCAGTGGGTAGAATCTCTCTTAGCAAGATTTCTAGGACCTTGCTAAGATTAAGAAAGCAACCTCTGTTTTTCCCAAAACTTTGACCGGCAAAGTTGCTATGTAATCTGCCCAATGCTGTAATCTTACCTTCTTGACTCATAGTGCAGGATTTTATTATTATTTATTTATATATATGGTGAGAGACATTTATTCTAGCTATCTGTTGTAATTAAGTTGTTGAAAGCCAATAATCTAGGCAGAGATGAACACAATTTTAAAGATGAAAACTAAAATGAGTTTCCTTAGTTCCCCCTTTGCAAACGTGAACCTTTGGTTAGTTTTTCCTCTCTTTGAGGAAGACATGTTTGGTTGCTCTGAGGAAGCTTTAATATCCTGAGTCTGAGAACATATACTTCAACTAAAATAACACCAGGCAGAATTCTTGCTCAGTTGTGGCATGTTTCTAAAGCATCACGAGGAACAGTGAATAGTTTATCAAAAGTTTTAAACCATCTTATATCATTCATCTCTTTGGCAGTGTATCCACAAGTTTGTTCCGGTTTCATTGGAATAACGCTAGAGAACAAGATGGTGGTGACTTAAGTCTGAATGGTAGCAACATCCGCTTCTGCGGCATCATCTTGTACCACCTGTTTTTGGAGGAAGAATAACACTGAAGTAAATCAGCTGATGTGTTATGCTATCTTCAATTGATTTTGCTGATTTGTGTACTGGGATGAAGAAAAAAACTATCAGGCAGTACTTGATGTTCGTTGATGTTGTTTAGACAAGTAGAGCAGACTTTCAGGTGAGGATATCAAACTTTCATCTTTCAGGTTGCCAATTTAAGGACAGGTGTGTTGGAACAGTTGGCATTCTGCTAAGGTTTCACATCGTTTTGTGTCTTGAAAATTGAAGTCTCCTAACATCTAAAACTAGGGAAGTAGTCCAAATATGGTTTAAATGTTGGATGATCATTGTAGTAGCTTTAAAACAAATGTTGTAGTTAGTTTACTTGCAGTGTATTGTATTTACAATGATCATCTTCAGTTAAGATTTGAAGAGTTAAAGAATTGCTCAGCTATGCTGCTTTGCCCTGATTATTCTCTTTAATGGAAGGATTTTATTAGGGAATTTATCTATTTCCCAAGGATTGCTTCTGATACGGATTTGCAAACAAATATAATCACTAGTGTTTTGATTTCTCACCTCACTCTGCATCTTTCTGAAAAGTGGATGGTTGTTGTAGCAGTTTCCCAATACTGAAAAATGAGTGCATAAGCATAGTTTCTTCTCACTTTTATTTTCCCAGACAGGGAAATGAAAGAAAAACAGGACCACATAGTAAGCTTATTTAAATTCTAATCTTAGAATGCATGTTCAACAGGAACCCAAGTTAGACTTTTTGGAAATTACTGGACAAATCGGAGATAACTTCCTATCTCTGAAATTGCATAAGTATGTTTCATCATGTCTAGTGGGCAGAGAAGAAAACTGCATACCTGAAATAGTTTGTCTTTTATACTTCTGTTTTATATACAATCCTAGTATTTTTTGGAAAAAATTAAGTTACTGAATCCTCAGCTTTTTTTTTTTTTTTTCCTCCTGACAAGTCATCTCTTTTTTTATCTTCAGTTGAAGATTTCTCCTCAAGAACAGAAGATTCCAAGCCTCCCAAAAAGACAGGCAAGGAGAGCTTCAGGGAAAATAATTTTTTAGGACAATAGCGCAAATGCTTTTCTCCCACATTAGCCTTGTTTCTTCATTGTAGCAAGCTTAAGTAATTAACTATGCCATTATTATAGTAAGACATGATTATTTACACCTCTGCCTCTTTACTGTAGCCATTAGGAAAGTTTGGATTAAAATGTAGACAGTCCTAAGGCTACTGGTAGGAATAAGCAAAAAATAAAAAATAAAAATATGAATGTGTGTGTGTTTATGGGGAGTGGAGAGGGGATCCCTTTTTGACTTTACATTTAAGATTGTGTATGCTTCTTCCAGAGGGAAAGGAGCTGAATTGTTTTCAGGCGTTGGTGTGTGCTGTCCATGATGTTACTAGAGGGTATACTGGGGACATTAGAAAACAAGAGAAACCATTGTGATGGTGTGAACCATTACAATTCTGTACAGCTGGAGATCCTCGAGATCCCGGTTTCTCTGTGACTTATTTATAATTCATGATAAGTGGTGACTACTACCAGTGGAGCATATGCTTTGGGTTGCATCCCCCAAATAACTGACAATTACCTGGTTGACTTATGGTGCAACTGTATGGAAGAGAACCTTTGCTCCGCAGTTGGCTTTGAAATGCTTACTATATTGATGGGATAGCTTATACTGCCTCTTCAGGAATCTGCCTGAGATCAGCCTAAGAGAACCTTGACCCAAATAAAAAACCCAAAAACCACTCAAGCGTTTAACCAAACTTCTGAACATGAGTTCCAAAGTCCACTTTAATTTTTAGACTTGAGGAAAAACCTGTGGAACTTTTAGCCGGTAACAGAGGCAGATGGTATCCTTTCCCTTTAGTTATCCTTTCACCATTGCGCCTTTTCCATATCTCTTCTTCTCGTTCTACTTGTTTTCTGTTCTTTCTCTTTCCTGATGCACTAAACGTTTTCCTGTTCTTTCCTTTGCAAATCTGTATTTCTTTGTGCTTTCATTAAAATACCTATTCCACACACTATTAAAATGAGAGTGTTTTTATAGTAAGAGGATGCTATTTTATGCCTGACTTACGTTTTGAGGAGAATGGAACTGTTCTGAATAAATAAGTGATCTAAAAATCATAATTCATTATTTTGAGCCCAGCTGCAGGTATTGTGAGAGTTTGTTGCAATAATTGGGAACTTGGGTTGTTGTAGAAAGATGTTAATGACTGCAGTATATTTAACTCTTAGCCGCTATTTTTACAGTGCAGTCATGTACTCTAGTTACTTCTACTTACAGAAATGAGAATGAGCTTTTTAACACGTCTTGTGTTGACACAGTAGTTCAGTATGAAGTTACTTAGCACAGGTGTTTCTGTAATTGTGATATATTAAGAAAAATTTAATGTTCAGTGGTCCTGAAACGCATACTTCCACCTGCATGATGCTCTTGTCTTGGAGCTGTAGTACAAAATTTGTATGAGTAGAGGCTTTCTGAAGAATGTTTTGTGATTTTTAGTTTTTCACTAACTTTTTTTAATTCACTACTTTTTTGAATTTGTATTCATAAGTGTGTTATTGGTTTAAAGAAGTTTTTAAGTCAGTATAATGCTGGCCTTAACTCCATTGGAAGAGTCTTCCATATGATGAATGAGTTCATATACATAGCTTTATAGGAAATTATGATTCTTAGAATGAAATAAACACGTACATCTGCAGTAGAATTATATAGGGTAGTATGTTATATAAATGAGGATATGTAGGGATGTAGTCTTAGAATATGTATATGAGGGAAAATGTCTAGTGAGCTATAAATGAAGCTTTGATTATTTATTGTTTATTACTTCACCTTTATATATGACAGAAGGTAGACTAAGAAAAATGTTGACTCAAAATGCCTTAATGTTAAATTTCACATTGTACAGTTTGATTCTCAGTTCTCACTAGGTGTCTATCTTGGTACTTTTGTGTAGTTTAAGTATCAAGCTCTTTAGTATATTTACAAATTGAAAGCCTTTTATATAGCAAACTTTTTTAAAATGTATACTAAATCCATCTCCTTCCCCCAAGTAGTAGGATTATCTTATGTCTTTCTTAGCCACAATAAAACTTAGCTATATCCTATTTAAAAAAAAAAAGAAAGAAAGAAAGAAAGAAAATGTTTTGATGATTAGGAAACGTGCAACTCCAGAGGCTTTTACTACCACAAGGTACACTGAGTTGCAAGAGACCTTACGTTATGTAAGGATTCCTTGATGTTGCCCTAGAATAGCTGTTTACAGGGATATTGACAAAGGTCATAGTCAGTAAACTCTGCTATTAAGAGTACCAAGAGATAGTGGGGGATTTTGTGCTACGGCTTTCTTGTTTGTTGAAGCTAAAATGAGATTAAAGCTAGTATTTTAAAGCCAAAGAATAAATACTGTTGATAATCTTGCATAATTTGAAGCCTTTACTTCTTGCAGCTCTGAACTATTGTCACGTGCTGACCCATTCCTTTCTTACTGGTAGTGCATAATTGCTGTGAGGTCACCTGAGTTCAGGTGATGCTCCAAGCGTTTCAAGTGCTGGGACTGTGCAACTGATGCTTAGACCCTGAGACCGTTGCCACAGTCTTGAGCCCATATAAAGTATAGCTCTGGAAATTGTTCTCCTTCCTTCTCTCAGTTGTTAAACCTTTTTGAAACAACTTGGCTGTGGAAGAGAATTTGGAGCCTTTTTAACAAAAGGATTAGTTCACCTCAGAACTGGTGTTTGTAAAGGCAAGTTAAAATCTGCATAAAATAATTATTCCTGGTTGCAATACTTCTTGTGTGAGCTCAGTGTCCCGTGTTTGATCAATGTCCTGAAAGCAGGGAAGTGTCTCTGCTGGAATGAACCCAGTGGAAATAGGAAAGGAAGGAGGGGCTTTCTCCTTTGAAAACTACGTTTGTATAATTTTCACCGGTATTTTTTTTAGATCATGGATTCTCAGTCTACCTCTTTCTCATATCTCTTGACTTCTTAGATTAATAGAGGTTTGAGACTGTATTGGCCATTGAGTCATTGAAAATTTAGTAAGAAATATCAATTGCACTTGCGTTATAAGCTATTTCTTGGGGTGCTTCATTCCTGGCAGATGTTTGCAGTTGAAAAACAGTGTTTTTCAACATCATCCGAATATATTAGCCCCTGTTAGCTGACAGCGTGTTTATCTCTTTAGATAAACAAAACAGTGCTGATCTTGTAAGTTTTATGGGCTCTTCATTCCATTACTGTTCACTTAAATGAAAATGCATGTATGCTTTATTAATTTGTGTAGAAGCAACGGGTCTGGTCCCTAGTGGAGTGATAGAAGGCAACGTTTATGTAGTGTGATAATTGTATGTGTGTATTTATATATTAAAATTATATGTATAAAACTGTTTATATAGTCTATGCTATAGAAAGTATAGCACACCTGAACATTGCATTCTGTTTGCTGACTTCTGTTGTATATTTTTCCGCCCTGAAAGGAATTGACTGAGAGTAGAATACACTTTTGAGTGTTCACACTATTTTCTTAATTGGAGTTAATTAATATTAGCTGAAAGTGTTCAGTCTGTTTATTTTAAAAGGAAATAACAGGCATATGTTTTATCATTGCATATTTCATCAGGAAGCCTCTTTACAAGTGCTTTACTGGTAGAATAAAGGTCATATCCCAGACCACTATTTCATTACCAGAATCTTTTTAAGTTCAGAGTGTGATTGAAGGGAAAAATTAGGTTTCCAAAAATGGTCTCATTCCTTTTTAAGGAACTTTGTTCCTGAAAACTGAAAATGCATAGTGTCCAAGCCAAGCAGAATATGCTTCAGGTTTCGTGACAGTAACAGGTCTTCCTACTTTCTGTCCATTTAGGAATAGCTACTGTTCATAACTGTTACCGTAACCTGCATCCTGGAACTGTGATCCAGTTTATTTCTCAGCTGTCCTGTAATGCCCAGCTCATTCCTTTTCAAGGACTTTGCACAGCAGCATCAACAGGAGGTTATATTAGATGCTAGAAACTTAGATGTTTTCTTTTAATAAAATGATAAAACATTCAATAAGTAACTTGGTAAAGGAAAGCACTTTTGTGGTGGACTTCAATAATTTCATCCTACAAAAAAGGAAATGTCTGAAGCCTTTCGACCTTTAAGGAAACCAGGATATGTTTCATTTATCGGAACGTAAGGGTCTAGTGTTGTACTAAATGCCACAGCATGCCCTATCTAGTCTTCAGTTGCTGTGGATCTCCTGTAGGCCCCATGCATTCAGGACCTGCCAGATTCATGCAGATCTTTCTCATAGTTGAGGGAATATAAAATGGCACTCAATACTTATGCTTAAGACCTAGAAATACTCCCCTACTTTCGTGCTCCCACCAGAGCTGTGGCCTTCTTCAGAAGCTCACTGTTATTTCCATTAGCTTGTTCACAGCAGCATAAGTTGTTATCGCACAGCTAGTTATAATGGCAGTATACCTAAGAAAGAGAGTATACTTAAATGATTTGATTAGTAGTTAAAAATAATCCATTGTCTATGGAATGGATGATCTGGTCCTTTTATTCTTTGACTCTTTAATTCCCTTTGGCTAATGAGAGAAAAGTTGCCCTTATTTGGTTAGTACCAGGAGATCTCTGTGACAAACTTGGCTTTGTGCCTTCTAAGGCCTTTCTCCAGGCTGGCGTCAGATTATGTCAAATGCCATTGCAATTTTTGGCCATCTTTCCACCGTGTGAGATGGTGCCTCTCTTAGACAACAGACAGTTCCTCATGTGAAACTTTATCTGCTCTGGCATACTTGTCTGTTATTCAAGGACTCCCATTATGGAGAGTGTGGATGGATACTTCTGTAAAACTGTAGTTATCAACAAGTGTGATTGACTGAGTTCTGCTCAGTGTTTTGATGCAGCAGTCATCCTGTTGAATCTTGTCACTGTTTATCTTTTTGGCTTCTTGAACAGTCTTGAAGATAATTCTCATTTCATTCTGATAGACCAAAAATAGGCCACTAGTCTAGATGAAATCCACCTTTTAAGCATGTGGAAGGATTTAGGTAGGCCTCTTCACACACACAGCATCAAAGTTTCAGATTCGTTATTGGTTCTATAGTTAGGAAAGCTGCTTTCTACCTTTTCTACCATTTCTCTTATCCAAGGATCCTGTTGGTGACGCAGTAAATGGAGCACTGATCTTTCTCAACGGAGGTGGTTTTAGTGTTGGAATCAGCTTCACCTACTGGTGAATAGTCCCAGAGCTCTTACCTTCCAAACTTAACTTACGCCAAACTCTCTGTTGAGACCAGCAGGTGTCAGGCTGCAGGCAGTGCCTGGGGCCTCTCCGCGAGGCCTGGGCTGACAGTCAGCTCTCCTGTGTGAGGTGTGCTGTGGTTGACCAATTGCGTCACCAGATAAAGGAGTTACAGGAGGAGGTTAGTAGGCTGCGTAGCATCCGAGAGGATGAGCGGGAGATTGACAGGGTGTTCTCGGAGATTGTTCAGCTCCGGGAGTCCCCTGCCCCGACTGCAGCGGAGGTGTCAGAGGGCTCAGCACCGTGTGTAAAGGTGCATCATAACGCTGTTGAAGAGGGCTGGAAGCTGGTGACCTCTCGCAGAAGGAGAAAGGCTCTTGCTCCTCCTCAAGACTTACCCTTGAAGAACAAGTTTAGCGCCCTCCAAGCCGAGGAGGAGCTGGGCATGGCTCCAAGGGAGGCAACTGGCCTGGCAGACCCTGTGCCGTGCAGGAACCCCCGGAAGAAACGGCGAGTGATTGTTGTGGGTGACTCCCTGCTGCAGGGGACAGAGGCACCTATCTGCCGACCTGATCTCTTGTCCAGAGAGGTTTGCTGCCTGCCAGGGGCTCGAATAAGAGATGTCGTGGAAAGACTGCCAAGGCTTGTCCATGCATCAGACTACTACCCTCTGCTGATCTTCCATGTGGGTGCTAATGACACGAAAGGCAAACTGGAAACCATCAAACGGGACTTCAGAGCTCTGGGAATGGTGGTGAAGGGTCTGGGAGCCCAGGTCGTTTTCTCCTCAATCTTGCCTGTGAGGGGAAAGGACAGGAGGAGGAGTAGACGAATTTTCCAAGTTAACAGCTGGCTGCGCCGCTGGTGTTGGCAACAGGGCTTTGGTTTCTATGACCATGGGACCCTGTTTGAAGATCAACAGCTGATGGGGAGAGACGGGATCCACCTTACCAAGCGGGGCACGCGCATCTTTGCCAACAGATTGGCCAGCCTGGTAAGGAGGGCTTTAAACTAGGCAAGATGGGGGAAGGGGAGTGGTATAGTGGCAGGGGAGTCAGTAAAACACCGTTCAAGTCAGGATGCCTCCAGCGGGTGCATACAACCAGGGGAGACAGCATGCAACATGGCTATGGAGGATCCTCTTGCACCTCTTCTGGGAAGCCTGTGTGCTTGACTGGCTCTCTCAAATGCCTGTATACCAATGCACGCAGCATGGGGAATAAGCAGGAAGAGTTAGAGATCTGTGTGCGGTCGCAGGGCCATGATCTCATTGCAGTGACAGAGACATGGTGGGATAGTTCACATGACTGGGATGCTGTCATGGATGGCTATGTGCTTTTTAGGAAAGACAGGCCAGGAAGGCGAGGTGGTGGAGTTGCTCTTTATGTGAGGGAGCAACTAGAATGTATGGAGCTCTGCCTCGGGGTGGATGAAGAGCAAGTTGAGAGCCTATGGGTGAGGATTAAAGGGCAGGGTAACATGGGTGACACTGTTGTGGGGGTTTACTACAGGCCACCTGATCAGGAGGAAGTCGTCGATGAGGCCTTCTACAGACAGCTGGAAGAAGCCTCACGATCACAGGCCCTGGTTCTCATGGGAGACTTCAACCACCCTGACATCTGTTGGGAAGACAGCACAGCTAGGCACAAACAGTCAAAGAGGTTCCTGCAGAGCATTGATGATAATTTCTTGACCCAGGTGGTGGAGACGCCAACGAGGAGAGGTGCAATGCTAGACCTTGTACTAACGAACAAAGAAGGTCTAGTTGGAGATGTGAAGGTTGGGGGCAGCCTTGGCTGCAGTGACCATGAGATGGTGGAGTTCAGGATCCTGCGAGGAGGGAGCAGGGCAATGAGTAGGATTGCAACGCTGGACTTCAGGAGAGCTGACTTTGGCCTCTTCGGGGACCTACTTAGGGGAATCTCCTGGGGTAGGGCCCTAGAAGGAAGAGGGGTCCAAGAGAGCTGGTTAATATTCAAGCGTCACTTCCTCCAGGCTCAGGATCAGTGCATCCCTCTGAGGAAGAAGTTCAGCAAAGCGGGCAGGAGACCTGCATGGATGAGCAAGGAACTCCTGGCCAAACTCCAGCAGAAGAAGGAAGTGTACAGAATGTGGAAAAGGGGACAGACCACTTGGGAGGAATACAGGGACGTTGTCAGAGTGTGCAGGGATGCGACAAGGAAGGCTAAGGCCCAGTTGGAATTAAATCTGGCAAGGGATGTCAAGGACAACAAGAAGGCCTTCTTCAAATACATCAATAGCAAAAGGAAGACTAGGGAAAACGTGGGCCCGCTGCTGAAAGGGGCGGGTGCCCTGGTGACAAAGGATACAGAGAAGGCAGAGTTATTGAATGCCTTCTTTGCTTCTGTCTTCACTGCTAAGGCCAGTCCTGACGAATTCCAGACCTTGGAGACAAGAGAGGAAGGCTGGAGAAAGGAAGACTCTCCCTTGGTTGAGGAGGATCGGGTTAGAGATCTTTTGTCCAAACTTGACATCCACAAATCCATGGGCCCCGATGGGATGCACCCACGAGTGCTGAGGGAGCTGGCGGATGTTATCGCTAGGCCTCTCTCCATCATCTTTGAAAGGTCCTGGAGATCAGGAGAGGTGCCTGAGGACTGGAAGAAAGCCAATGTCACGCCAGTCTTCAAAAAAGGCAAGAAGGAGGAGCCAGGAAACTACAGGCCTGTCAGCCTCACCTCCATCCCGGGAAAGGTGATGGAACAGCTCATCCTGGAGGTCATCACTAAGCATCTGGAGGACAAGAAGGTGATCAGGAGTAGTCAGCATGGCTTCACCAAAGGGAAATCATGCTTGACCAATCTGATAGCCTTCTATGACAGAATGACTGGCTGGGTAGATGAGGGCAGAGCAGTGGATGTTGTCTTTCTGGACTTCAGCAAGGCTTTTGACACTGTCTCCCATCACATCCTCCTAGATAAGCTCAGGAAGTGTGGGCTAGATGAGTGGACAGTGAGGTGGCTTGAGAACTGGCTGGATGGCCGAGCTCAGAGGGTTGTGGTGAATGGCGCAGAGTCAAGTTGGAGGCCTGTGGCTAGTGGTGTCCCCCAGGGGTCAGTCCTGGGCCCAGTCTTGTTCAATATATTCATCAATGACCTGGAGGAAGGGACAGAGTGCACCCTCAGCAAGTTTGCTGATGATACTAAACTGGGGGGAGTGGCTGACACACCAGAAGACTGTGCTGCCATTCAGAGGGACCTGGACAGGCTGGAGAGTTGGGCGGAGAGGACCCTCCTGAAGTTCAACAAAGGCAAGTGCAAGGTCCTGCACCTAGGCAGGAATAATCCCATGCACCAGTACAGGCTGGGGACTGACCTGTTGGAAAGTAGCTCTGCCGAGAAGGACCTGGGAGTGCTGGTGGACAACAAGTTAAACATGAGCCAGCAGTGTGCCCTTGTGGCCAAGAAGGCCAATGGGATCCTAGGGTGCATTAGGCAGAGTGTTGCCAGCAGGTCGAGGGAGGTGATCCTGCCCCTCTATTCAGCCCTGGTGAGGCCTCACCTGGAGTACTGTGTCCAGTTCTGGGCTCCCCAGTACAAGAGAGACATGGCACTGCTGGAGAGAGTCCAGCGGAGGGCTACCAAGATGATTAGAGGGCTGGAGCATCTCTGCTACGAGGAAAGGCTGCGAGAGCTGGGCCTGTTCAGCCTGGAGAAGAGAAGATTGAGAGGGGATCTCATCAACGTGTACAAGTATCTGAAGGGGGAGTGTCAAGAGGATGAGGCCAGCCTCTTCTCCGTGGTGCCCAGCGACAGGACAAGAGGCAATGGGCAGAAACTGAACCACAGGAAGTTCCATCTGAACCTGAGAAAAAACTTCTTCACTGTGAGGGTGACAGAGCATTGGAACAGGTTGCCCAGAGGGGTGGTGGAGTCTCCTTCCCTGGAGATATTCAAAACCCGTCTGGATGTGATCCTGGGCAATATGCTCTAGGTGACCCTGCTTGAGCAGGGAGGTTGGACGAGATGATCTCCAGAGGTCCCTTCCAACCTAAACGATTCTGTGATTTTCTTTCCCCCCAAGGGCTCTTGTTCCTTTTTCTGTAGTTAGATACTGTTATAAGCACATTTATGCAATGCTTTGCAACATAAGTAACACTTTTTCTACATGTCTGTTTAACCTCATCTTGCATGTGTAGTATATTTGAAAACTTGAAAGCAAGTGAAATTTCCATAAACTATATGATTCTCCAGCAGCAAACATTACTTTCTGAAAAGAGTAATATGATGTAATAATAAGATGCAACTGTTAGACTTGAGCACTCCTTTTGAAAAACTAGGTATTCAGCTAGATCTATTCAACTGGAAAGGTCAGGGACAGGGAAGGAGGGAGGAAAAAAGGTGTAAGACAGGAGGAGGTTGAGTTCTAACGTGTGTACCCAGGCTAGTGTTGCAGAAATGGTGTCCTGAGGGGGAGAGTGGAAAGGCCATTGTAGAAATAGTCACAGGCTTTTCTATTTCCTGTGCATTTCCTTAGGAACCTGAGTTAGACATATCTTAAGGAGAGAAATAGAAACCTAGGACCTTAAAAGGCAGTTATACCTAACCTAGGAATATAAATGTTTGAATTGCTTCAGGTTACAAAGCAGGGTTTGGGCTATTAGCACAGGCAAACAGCATGTGTTTGTGCTTTGGATTTTGGTGAAGTTTTCCATAAACTCGGAGTTTGTGGAAGTATTGAAGCTCCATTTGGAGGCAATTGTAGCGTTTTTTTAATGTGCTTTACCCTAAATGGAAGGCACGTTCTCAACTTTATTACCTTATTAAATGTAATTTCCAGCAGGATCTTAGTTAAATGTTAGCTCATTTGCTTAGTAACTTTAACAACAGGCTAATGGAACTTGTTATCTGGCAGTTTCTTCATTTAAACTGTTAATACTTTATGAAGATGTCCCTAAGCTGTGTGTCTGGAATAATGTAAAAAAGAATTATGCATGTTCTCTGACACTAAAATATTCTCTTTTGTACTGGATTAAATAAACTGCAGATGATGTAGAACGCACAGTCTGTTTGCAGTTCCTAGCCTGGAATGCTAGTGGTCTTACTCTGTGTTTAATCACTTCATTCTCCCAAGGTTCTGAACTTTCTTAGTGATTTGCCAATTTAGAAAAGCTCTTAACAGCACAATTAAATCATGTGCTACTACAAACTATGCGTGTACTTAATGCAGTTTAACTAAAGGCAGCCACTGAAAGGGAATCCTCTTTCCTGTCCTTTTCCCTTCACCACCTACTGCTTTCCTTCATCAGTTCCGGTGATCCTGTGACCACAGGGTGAGCCAGGTCATTCTCCTGATCCAGGTGAAAATGAAACCCACTTTAAAAAAAAAAAAAAATTCCTTTAATGGTACGATTAGTCCTAAATTGGCTGTGCAAAATGCATCTAAAGTGATTGAAAGGACAAGAGAAAACATTGGAACGTTTGAATCTACTTCTTGAACTCTTATGCTGCCTCTTCCGTGCTAGAAAGGATCAAAGAGCTCTCCCGACCCACAACTGAGCATTATACAGACAGACCGTATGTTTCTTACTGGATACATGCTTCAGGTAGTTTTCTGCTGGGCTTTTTGCCGCCCTCTTCAGCATCTTGCTATCGTACCACTATGGGCAGTGACGTTTCAGTGGTGTCTAGTGCTGTGGCTTTCCATGTTACAGGGAAAAGCAAAACCAGGGGAGTTCAGTTAATTCTTTGAGGTGGTATTTTGCTTGATGGTCTGGGTTCTTGGCTATGCTCTGTCGTGCGTCAATCCGCTTAATAGGGCCACCTCTTGAAGGGTTCAGTTCTGGGTTTTCTGGTCAGTAGACCCCGAACTGCTGAACAGAATACTGTTCAAGATACAAGAGTGCTGTCAAGAAATAAGCTTGTCTGTGATAGCAGAAGGTAATTTGTGAATACTGAAAGAGACCTGTTACTCAAGTAAATGCAAACTTGTTAATGAAAAATGTATGTTTTTCTCCTTTTGGCAGTGAGTGTACTGAGCAGTTCAGGTTGAGTGTTAAGGTGATTAGTGATTGAATGTTTTCACGTCTCCTGATAACTGGTCTCCATATCTGTGTGTGGGATGATTAATAGAATTTGAAATGACAAGTTTTATACACCAAGATGCCTATACGTTTTTATCTTTCAGTCTCCTAGCTCTTTTATGTAGTACTTTATTTCCATTTCCATGGTAGCCTGCAAATCTTGCAATATTGCATATTCTCTTTGCCTTAGTAAGGTCCTTGTGTGACTACAAATTCTCACTGTTTTGGACTTCATCAATTTGATCTTGATGAATTTCAGTTCACTGAACTTATTTACCTGTGTGGTGTCACCATGTTATTTCATAACAGATTTCAATAGATTTGAGAAAAGAAGAGAATTCTAGAGACCAGAATAAATACAGGACTATCAGAAAACATCACATTAATTTTGCTGCTGTGATAACAGAAAGTGGTATACTATAAAGATTCTGATAGGTTTTAAATAAAAAGTTTTTGTAAGATGTGTAAGTTGCTTTGGAATTATTTGGAACTTTATTTCAAACATTTCTAACCAACATTTCTTTATAAAGAAATGTGTTTAAAAAAGTCAGAAATGTGTGAGCTCAAGCTGTTTCTTTATAACAGTGATTAATGAGTTAAATACTATTTCCAGCTCTGTTTTTGTGTTGAGTTCAATAGTACTGACATGTGTGCCTGTTAGCAATCAAGGCAGTGATAGTGAAGACTGAATCAGTGAAGATCGAATTATCTGTTAGAGGAACCTTCATTAGTGCAGGGTTAAGATGCGTTGGGATCAGGAATCTTGCTTCAAAGTCCCCTCTCCTGTAGATAAGGGGAAGGATTCAGTTATCAGTACTCCTGATTTAGCATCCTGAGTTATCAGTACTCCTGATGTAGCATCTTGAGTTTTTAATTTAAAAGGGTGACTGCTCACAGAGATGTATAGACAGAGAATTAAGCAAACTAAATCACTTTGGTTGCTGTTGCATAGGAAATATAAGACCTAATACTGCTAAGGCTGCTGTAAAATGCTGAGGAACACTCTTGTCATCAAATAATAAAAATGAGAGGAAATGTGAAGGGAAACGTTATTTTCAGTGTCCTTTCAAATTGTAATAAACAGAACAAAATTACAAATTTGGCATTTATTGTCACCTCTTTCCTTCTCTCCTGCCTTCCCTGTTGCTTCCATTGAAGATATTTTTACCTATGGGTCTTGACTAAGGCACGCTTAGTTTTCTGAAGACTTATTAAAGAACTCTTATTTTCATATCTAGCTATTCATTCTCCCATTCACTTTTGATCTCTTTGCTAACTACAGCTAGAATTAAAAAGATGTGTTTTTCTCAAAAGTAATTAAGTCTTTTAGAAAATAAGTAGTTTAATATAGGACTTTAGTATTCTTAAAATAGTTTTCTAGGGTTGGATAATCCTTGAAATAGTTGGACAGAGACTTGGGAGAAAGGCAATAGGCAGAGCTGTTGTTATACTTGGTGGTTGGCAGCATCCAGTTAGTTGTAGTGTGAGTAGTTCCAACTAGCCACAGTAAAGCTTTGTCTCTTAGTTGGGTATTCTGGTGACAAGATGAGATGGAATAACTTAGGAGACCAGGGACACATCTGAATATAACAGGCTTTGGTAGTCTGCCGCTTATGGAAAAAAAGCACTTGTTTTTGTAATGTTGAGCATTCCGTGTTTTGGTAATCCAGGCTTTGGTGGTCCCCCCCCTCCCCCCCCCCCCAAGCTTTTAATGCATTTAAGTATGTCAAAGTAGAAGTAATTAAACCTTAAGGATTTTCTCCTAGAAGTGATTATCTGTATGCCAGTTGATAGCGTGCCTACTCTTGTGCTAACAGCGTTAGTTTTGTAGCCCTTTATGTACTGGGGCATGCTCCAGGCCCCTTCCATCCCACGTTCTGACTGTGCTGTTAAGCCTAAGGAGGGGGAATTCAGCCTTTCCTCCTAGTTCTCAAATGCTGGACTGGTAGGTGTCTGTCATTACTTTCAATTTAGCTGTGCTACACCTATTTTCTTGAATCTCAGGTTCTCTTACTATTTTTGGATTCCTGTGTGTGTCTGTAAAAGAGGCCTCTTGATTTTGTTGTATTTATTTATGAATACAGCCATCCTACTATTTATGAATACAACCAACCTTCGATCTTTATTTATGAATACAATGAACCATTGCCTTATGGGCAATTCTCTACTAAACTCATCCATAAAGACCAACCTCTTTCATCCATTTCCCCCCCTCCCACCCCACAACAATCTGTCACAATAAATTAACCTTCCCCTTGTCTTTCCCAAATCTCAGACTGCTTCTTCTGAACTCTCTTCACACCTTAACATTAGGGATGCTCTGTCCTTTATGTTTAGAGAAGACCTTTCAGACGACCTTCCAGCTTTGTGTCTCTGACAGAAAGATCCAAGAAACTTCATTCTATTTGCAAATACCTTAACCCTGAATATTCAAATATATGAAAGAAACTTTTTTTTTTTTAATGGACTTAGCTGATACTTTCAGGAGATCTACTTAGTGCTCCTCCGATGCATCTGTTAAATAGCTGGTATTGTGGTGCTGTGATCCTTCCCCCCCCCCCCCCCCCCAACACTGACCTTCATCTAGAAACTGATTGTGATCATCTCTCATGTATGGCAATAGTTAATCACTTAAGGGAGAAAGACAAGTTACTTACCTTCAGTTTTATCTTGGTTGTGTTACATGTATATGTACATTTACAGCCCTCCCTCTTACCCCTTTTCTTTGCAGTCCACTTGACCTTAGGCTATCAGTCGCTGAGAGGAACTGAAGGTGAGGGATATCCTCTGCCTTCCTTTATTACTGCATATATGGCACACAGTGGGTGCACAATTTTAAGTGTGCCTTTGTGGATACTGATAACATAAAAGCACCCAAATATTCTTCTGTAAACGTATATATAGATGCTGCATTTCAAAAATCAACCTTTTTTTTCCCATTGTTTTTCTTAGCATATATGAAATATTCTGATAGTATGTTGAAAGTAATAACAGAAAATACTTGTGCAGACACATTATATTGTAGAACTCATTGCCACAGTCTGCACTGGAGGTCATAAAATGTGTGGTATTTTTTTAAAGGAGAGTGGTGATGAAATAAGGAAGTGTCCTTTGGCAGCTATTAAACATGATAAGTATAGAAGTGAACGCTTCAATCTAAGATACAGATTGCTGGAGAATAAGAAAATACATTAAAGCAATGATATTGTACTGCCCATCCAATGAGGTAACCTTTTAACGGGCCGTCATTGAAGATAAACTGAACAAAACAGACCTTTCAGTTCTAGGTGACCCTGCTTGAACAGGGAGGTTGGACGAGATGATCTCCAGAGGTCCCTTCCAACCTAAACGATTCTGTGATTTCGGGTGATCAAATGTTGTTAGGTTTTATGAACTTCCTCTGTTAAATAAAGTGTTATTCTTTGAAAGCTAGGTGCGTTTTGTAACCATAGAATAATATAGGTTTGAAGGGACCTCTGGAGGTCTTCCAGTCCAGTTCCCTACTCAAGGTAAGGCTAACTGCAGAGTTAGATTGGGTTACCTGGGACCTTTTCATTCGAGGTTTGAAGTTCTTCAAAGATAGAGATGCCACAGCCTCTCTGGGCAATCTGTTTCAGTGTTTAATCATATCGTTGAATGTTCTTTTTCCTAATATCTGACCGAAAATTCCCTCACTGCAGCTTATCTCCTTTGCTTCCCATCCTTTCATTATGCACCTCTGAGAATGTCTGGCTCTGCCTTCTCCGTAGACCCCTTTTAATAACATGAAATATATTAATACCATTTTAATGTGTGTGTGTGGTTGGGTTTTTTGTTTTGTTTTAAAGGTGCTTTCTGCTAGCCCTAAGGCCCTGATCTTTGATCAGACTGCCTTCTAGGCCCACCTGCAGTACCACAATAAGAAATCCTTCATAATCCTCAGATGGATATATAACTGCAAGTGGAGATCTATGTATGCTCTGGCAGCTATATATGAAGCTTGTGAATCTTAGAAATTAATTTGGTTAACCAAAATATTTTTCTCTGTACCTTGATGTTATTCATCTAAAAAGCAACACTTCTAGTTTCTAGTATCTCAAATGCTAATGAATTTTTTTTGTAAGTGATATTATGCTGAAAGATTATAACTTTATTTAAACTCAGTGATTTGATCTTCATCAGGGAAAGCCAGGATCAGGATGCGTAACCTTTGCTTAAGAAATTGGCTAAAAGAACTGTCCTGATTTGCTATTTTCATAGGTAATTTTTATATTGCTAGAGAATGCAGGTAAATTGTGTAAAGTCTTCAAAACAGAGTGAATTTTAAAGAACTGACATCTTTCAGAAATGTCAATTTTAGCTCATAGGCTCTAAATAGACTTAGTAGTTTCGCCTAATCGGGTTTACAAATTAACAAAGGCATTTCATTTAATAGTTGATCTTACCTCCAAGGAAATTTTGCATATATTACTAAGACTCTTTTAAGTGTTGCTACATTTACTGCTTTGAGCAAACTAGGGTGGAAGAGATAATGGCTGGTTTAAAAAAAATGCAGAATTCTTGCATGAAATTCTTTTGTTTTATGGTGTTTTCTAAATCAATGAAGCTGGTTGATTCAAACAGTCTGTATAAGTTTTCGTCGTTTTGTCTCTTGGTAGGATGACGATGATGTTGTGGAAGAGTATAATGAAAATAATTTCTATGAATCTGATGAAGAGCAGAAAGAAAAAGATCGGAAAGTGAAAAAAACCTACACTATGGACCCAGACCACCGACTGTTGTTACGAAATACAAAGCCCTTGCTTCAAAGCCGAAATGCTGCTGTATGACAAATTCCTGTTTGATAAAAAGTTGAACTGCTAAGTACCTATGCTTCTAGAAAATATAAAGAATTTAGAAGTAAAATCTATACCTCTTTAATGTGGCAACACCGTGTAGTAACTGTTACAGGAAAACTACAGCGGTTCTTTTCTCTTCTACTAGATAAAACTTTTTTTTCAAATTAACGAGCCCCTGAGTAAAACGTGTGAACTGATTGTGCTTTATATTCCAGATGTTAAGCAAAAATGAGGTATTTGAATCTGATTTCTATAACATGTGGTAACCAAACCATAGTTAGCTGTTAGTGCTTAAGTTTTCGGCAGCTAGGATGGCCAACACACTGTTGATTTTGACAACAGAGACTTGCAAAGAAAATCATAGTTGTTACTGATTCATTAAGTGATACTTTCCTTTGAGTCCCTTATTTTAAAAGGAGACAATTATGCCCGAATCCTTTGTGAATCCCAGCCTGATTCTTAGTGTTGGTATCTTGGCAGGGTTCCAGGGTACCTGCGACATTCTGAGTATAGTATGTTCTACGCTATTTCCAGGAGACTTTAGTACGCGGGTAGATTTTTAGTACCAGAAAGCCATGCTGCTAGCTAGTCATTGTGGCATTTCTCAGGCCACAGAACTTTATTTCCAACCTCTGTCTGTAATAGTACTCAAGATGAGATATCTTCTGAAAAGATTTCAGTGACAGGGCATCCAACATATTCCTATGCAAAATGTTCTGACAGCTTAGCTTAGACAAATTCGATCTAGAAAGAGGGTACTAATTTCTGTTAAATCTTGAATGATCTAACACATCTGTTTAGGTTAAGATCTTATAAGACTTTACCAGAACAATTAATGAACAGTGATCAAGCCACCTCTTGACCTATTTTTGATAAAGTAAATGGATCAGGTCTTAGCTCCTCATGTGAAATATATTTCTAGACTCTGATTAACTTGTAGGTCTTAACAAAACCATTTCTAATCTCTCAGCAAACTTTAGAAACAAATTAAATACAGCTTTCCAAGAGCAATTATATTAGTGATTTTAGCATAAGGTTATGCTCTGTGCAACATCTGTGTAATATTTCCTTGTCTCATGCAAAGAACAGTTATGTTGGATATTTTTGCCATCACACTGCATTGAGAATGCTGTTTCAGTTACTTATCTTCCACATTCTGTAAATCACTTCAATTGTATCTGTTAAGTATGATATTGATTCTCACGTTTATGATCTTGAACTTTCCAGTATTAAAATTAACTAGGGTATTTAAGTGCAGTTGGTCAAGTGAAATCATACTTCTTTGAATTGCTGCTATTACACCAATTTTCGTACCATTCACAGAATTTACCGGTGGTGATGTTAATTGCTTTCACTTTGACCCTAACTTTTTGTCAATAGTATAAGATCCCTGTCATATTATGTTAAAAAAATCTGCTGTTTAGATTGTGTTTTCAAGTGCTTTTCATCACGTAGTATTTACTCTTTAGAACCACGTTTTTGTTTAATTGATATTTAAGATTTAGGATACCAAGTGTCATAATGGTGTCTTTACTTTGATTCTGCTTTCTGTGATTTGTTTAGTTTAGGTTAGAAAGGTGACCGTAACAGTATTGTAGGGAAGGTTACGGTGTGGCTAGCATAGCATTCTTCCTTTGTCTTTTACCCAAAAGAAAAAAGTTAAAAAGCAATTTAAAATCCATAATTTTTATTATACCTCACATTCTGCTTTTTGCTACTTTGGATGCTAATATGTAACCCTATAGTTTTTACTTTTTGTTATTTTTAGACTTCAGAAGTTGCCAGTAAATGCAGCTATCATATTATGAATTGCATAATAGAGTAATGGATGGAGGTTTTTAGTGGAAACTAAAGAACAAGTGATATTGAACCTATATTTAATAAAAATAAAAGCGCAAACTTTACAGAAGCTTTAAAAAACAGTATTTCCTCATTAATTTGTATAGCTAATGCTGGGAGTACTGGCTTATTAAGGATGATGTTATGTGGTTATAATTTGAGTTACCTATGTACATCTTTCACTATCTGTCCTTCCCTTTCTCTCTGTCCCTTTGTATATTAGATCATACAATAAATACAGGTAGAAATGAGAGTTACTTATTAGCTTGGATTTTAGAAATAAAATATCTTTCTCCTGGCATCCTTCCTCCCTCCACCAGTCTGCTTTATTGATTTCAAAGAACATGAACGTGCAGTTTACTCTCTGAAAAGAGTAACTTGGTGGTTCTGCACGTTGAAGCAACTATAACATATATGTATGGCTATTTTGAGTTAACAGGCCATTCTGAATGTTCTTTTTTTAGGTGGTGATGGCAGTTGCACAGCTTTATTGGCATTTGGCACCAAAATCTGAAGCTGGCATTGTTTCTAAATCTTTAGTGCGTTTACTCCGTAGCAATAGGTAGGTCGTGTCCTTTCTTTGAATTATTGTCTGTACTTTTTTGTGGCAGTTTTTTGTGCACGCTTGTTTAGATCCAGTGCTATCTGTCTGTCTGTCTATTAAATTATAGCACTGTTAGAGCTTTGTTTTAAAAGTGTCCTATAACATTCATATTTATTCAACAAATGAAAATTCTTGAAAGTAATTCCATCATTTTCTGTATCATGTCCCAGCCATAAGCATTTCATTCTTAATTATCACTTCTGTCCTGAGAAAAATCATGGTTGGCTAGTTAGTATACAAATAGAGACAGTACAAATTAGTTAGCTTGGTTTCTTGAGTTCATGTAATTATTGGGAGTTTAATTATGTTATGGTTCCTTGCTGACCTGCCAGGCACTGAAAAAGTTGTCGTCTTTTCCCTCTCTGTATTTTGATGACTCTTGTTGTTGACAGGAAAACTAAGAAATGGATATTTTAAAATTGGCAGTAGATGCTGCTGGATCCCCTACGTTTTCTTAATCCTCAAGACAATGCTTTTAAAGAGCTAGTTCATGTTTCATTCCAATCCCAAGTTTGACTTGACCATCTTTAGTGTGACCTTGTCATACTTTACTATCAATGATGTCATTTGCCATATGCTTCATGAAGTTGATAATACTTTGCAGGGATTTTGTAATTGGTAGTATAGATATATTATGCTAATATTTATGTAACTTTTTTCCCCCAGTTTTTAATTTTTTAACATCCATGTATCTGTATGAAAAGCTCAGAAGGTGTGATAGGAGTTGAAAATATTAAGATCTCTTCAAAATAAGTTTCTAACTAAATAAGATCTTCTTGGGTAGAACTTAGCTATGAAAATGACTTGTTTTTAAAAAGTAGGTAGCATCAAACTGAGGAAAAGCTTAAAAAAAGAAAGTCACTTTAGTTGTGACTGACAAGACTACTTAGTTTAAATTTTGCATGCCCAGTCACCGTAGAACTGTTTCTCCATAAACTTCTTGAGCTCACCCATGGCTAGTGTACCTATAATTTAAAAGTTAGACTGCTAAGGAAAAAGAGGACTTCTTAGAGTATTCATGTTTTTATTTCAGATAAAAATGAATTGCCTTTATTTCTATGTATTTGATTTTCTAGTACAGGATGCTTCCCATTCTCTTTATGCAAAGGTAGATAAAATAGCTAAAGCAATTTAGCATATTTACAGATAATGCATAGAACTAAATTCATATTCACAGGTTGGAAGGCTTCTTTTTGCACGTTGTTTATTCCCCATACTTACATCCAGTTTTCTTCAGATAAGAATTCATTCTCTATCTTTTCTGTATCTCAGCTAGCTAGTGTAAAATGGCACTAGTCTTCTGACTTTTAAACATTGAATGGGTTGTCTGTTCCCTGTAGCCAGTCTGCATGAAACACTTGCTAGTAAAGACCCTCTTTGGAACAAGCTTTTGTTGTTCACCCTTTAAGTTATGTGCCTATGGCCTTTAAATGAATGTCAAATACGATATAGTCTAGTGAGGACGAGAGTCCCTGGAAGAGTGTTTTGTAGTGATTTCCAGTCTTGGTTCATCATGTGCGACTGACTGCTTCCATGTACTTGTATAAGAATTGCACAAAAATAGGTTTAGAAGATATTAGGTACTTCTATATTATTACATTGCTTTGCAAGCGATAGCTGTAATTACCACAGGTCTATTCTATAGTTTTGAATAAGAGGAGATAATTGAAGAGATGATTTGTCTGTTAAGGTGGGATTTGCAGCATGAAAGAATTTGAGGACCTGTGATTCAGAAAATTTGACTGTAACTACTGTAATTACTTAGGCTTCAAGCAATTGGCTGACTTGCCTATGATGTTATCGTGCTGCTTTTTAATAGATACATGAACCTGTCTATATAGTGCAAGTCACAGGAGAGCTTGCCCTTTTTTAGAATTATAATAAATTCTTTTATGAACTGTGTCTGGAGAAGCTAGTGTGCAAATATTTTAAATGACTTGTTAATTTTTTGCTTAAACAAAGATCTACAAGATGCTACCTAATGCCTACAAGCAGCATTGCATGATTGCATTGGTGTTGGGGGATGTTTTTTGCATATTAAAGTTTTTAAGAACGAGAGCCTGGTTTTGTGGTGCATCTTGCTGTGAAGATGATGAGTGACTTGTGACAGTTGGCACTAAGATTACTTTTCTTCTGTGTTTGTGCCAAAACAAATGTATTTTGGGCTCAAGTAGAATTCACCTTTCTTTGCCATGATGCATTATTCTATATATCCATAATGTTGTAGAATAACTCTTGTTTTTTTTTTTTTTTTTTTCAAATTCTAGGGAGGTGCAGTATATTGTTCTGCAAAATATTGCCACTATGTCAATTCAGAGAAAGGTATATCTTCTTCGGAATTCTCTAAATTACATTTTATATTAAACACAGGCAAGCTACTTAACTAAGTTTTGTTTTTCAGGGCATGTTTGAACCTTATCTAAAGAGTTTCTATGTTAGATCAACTGATCCAACAATGATCAAAACACTGAAGGTGCGTTTAAAAGAGAATTCATCTGCATACTGCTGGACAAATCACTGTTTGCAACAGGAAAGTAAAATTTTCTGGTACTGCTGTGACACGCATCATTTTGTTCTGTTCCTTTTTTCATTAAGAAGTCTAGCTTTGTGGCTTTTGGATAAGCCCACAAGTGTTCTTCAGGCTTGCCGGGCTATCTGGAAATTTCTCTGGATGTAGATGTTGTAGATGGCAGATGGGCTATGTTTTCTGCTCAAGTTTTTGATATTTTTCAGTGATACAGAGCATTACTATTCCTTTTGATCTAACCTACTATTCAAACGTTTAGAGGTAGGCTGTTTTCATAAGAGGAAAAATCTCAACTGAAGAAAAATGACATCACACAGTCTTTGATACTGTTTGCTTAAAAGAAGAGCTCACGTATGTTTCACTGAACAAAGCAGGAGTCAAATATGGAACAGTGCAAGAGTCCCAAATCCCCTTTCAAGTCAGATTTCGACCTGAGAAGTACTTCAGGCTTTTCTCAAAGCCGTATCCTCAGTGTCTGTTTTGGGCTGTTTTCTTCTTGTTTTCTTATATCCTTAGTTTTTAACAGACATGAAATCCTTGACAAAGCAATGGCCAAAAAGCCGTCTGCTGTTGTATGTGTGTTCTCTTGTCTGTCTTCTGGGTTGTCATGGGGTTAGGACTTGTGGTTAGGAGCGAAAGGTACAGATTTCTTAAACCTGATTTTTTTTCCTTATTACTTTACATGCATTTGCACACTCATTACGTGCCCAGAGTGGTGCAGTCTAAGATAGCTATACGCAACTCATGTTATTCTTGCTAATCTGATATTACATTTGTGGAAATTTGAGACGTAAGGAGGTAAAAGGATTCCCCAAATTTAATGATTATGAAAGCTGGTGGGAATACTAGTAAGATTTTCTGTTATTCAGGAAAAGTCACTGACCTCTGAACTTCTGAAATAATTAATCAGTTCATTAGGGAATTTAAATATAACACAACAGTGAAGGTCTGGAGAAGAAGCTGTACTCTTTTCTTTCATCCTGCCTCAGTTCTCTCTTGCTGACTGAAGAGTTTCAGTCCACCTATGGTGTTACATACTTGAGGAAAATCTTGTGTTTCTCTGTATTTTTTTTCTGATTCTACACTATCTGCTTTAAGGCAGGAGGACCAGACCTATGGCAGTATTTAAGATGTAGAGATGCTTTTGAATTCATTTGATTCACTGTTAAATGCTATCTTGTCTTGTCCGTTCCAAACATCCAGTTTGCTTTTCTGAACCCTGCTTAGCATTGAGCTTTTTTTCATGGCTTTTTTTCATTTTCTATTTTAACTACTTCTAATCTTAAAAGAAAATTTGTGATCAGCTTGGAGACTATCATTTTCTTAGTAAAATTAGGGTGTGGTTCCTTACACTACTTGGCAGTTAGGTCGTGTTGCAAATTCTTTTGACCTTTTATCAACCAGTCATCTAATGTTTTTAACAGTTAAGCAGCTCTTCTTCTAAGTCAGCGTTTGTCTTCATTTCTCTGAAGACCTTAGCATCAACAGAAAACTGTCACCTGCCTTTTCATCCCTTTAACAGTTTGTGTGAATAATATGTTGAACAGCAAGATCAACAAAGATATTTGTGAGATTCCATTGATAACCTTCCTGAACTATAAAACCAGTCATTTAGTCGTGTTCATTCCTGTCCTTCAACCAATAATTTGTCCACTTCTTATTCTATGGCAGCTACATTTATTTATGAGTCTTTAGTGAGACTATTTATTTATCTTCTCAAAGATTTATCTTCTCAAATGGCTTCTGAAATACAGATGGACTCTGTCGATTAAATCTCCTTATCTGTGTGCATCTGTCTCTCAAAAAGACACCAAAAGATTTGTCTTCCCTTTACAGAGTTGTCTTTTTCTTCGGTTTACCTCATTCAGATTGCTTTGGAATTCTTCAAAGTTAAAACAGGTTGGAAGCATAGCATCTTAACAGTATATGCCTAGGGTAGTATCTCTTGTTGTACCTCACCCTCTTGTTCACTAGGAATTAGAGGCCTTTTTGGGTGTGATGCTGTTGGTATTGATTAAGAGCTGAAAAGTTTCGTAGAAGCAACTGTTTCTTCCCTGATTAAAAGGTCCTTTATCACAGTTCCTCTGGACGTTGTGGACATTTCATTTTTATCTCTCCAGCTGCTGTTACTCTTTTCATTATATCTTCTTACAGTGTCACGTGGCTTTCCTGTATGTATCACATTGGAAGCCCTGCTGCCAGAAGTGTTTCAAATCCATTCAAAAAGCAACGCAACACTGTAAAACTTCAGCTCCTACAAAATGTATCATTAAATATTAAAAGTACTACTCTGAAAACCTTGCATGTACTTATATGGAGAATATTCCTCCTAAATGTGATGGTACCATCAGTTTATACTGAAATCTGGTGTACTCTATTAAATGCTAAGTGGTATTTTTAATAGTATTATCTTTTATTTATGTGCAATAATAAGTGGTATATATGGTATGGTTTATAATGTTTTATTTTAACTTTCACTAAAATACCTGTATGTTTTGGGGTTTTTTTTTGTCTTGTAGCTTGAAATCTTGACAAATTTAGCAAATGAAGCCAACATATCAACTCTGCTACGAGAATTTCAGGTTTGTGGAGAAAATGTATTCTTATATAAAACGCTTTCTGTTGGCCAAGTGCAGTTATTAGATGTTTCATCTAGACTCTTAAAGCCTTAAATTTTTCAAGTTAAAGTCTTTTCCAGGATAAAGTGTTATCTGAATAGAAGTGTGAAACAGTCTTATATCATAATGGATAACAGAGCTTTTTATATTTGAAAAGAAGTTTCAGTGTTTTGTTTCTAATTCTCCTTCCAGCTACAAGAAAGTGGGGGGGGGGGGGAACAGCTGTTCCAATTCCTTTAAAACAAATCCTACCAACCTGAGTCACACTTTAAGACACTGGAAGATAGTGTCTTAATTCTAGCAATATTTGCTCATTAGCGTTTATTGCCAGACCACTTTTCTGCAAGTCATTTGATGAATAAAATAGTATTGTCTGCCATAATTTCTCCAATATCTGTATATGCACTAGCAAGATGTTCTGCCTATATTGTGAAACAGTGTTTGTCCTTCTTTCCTTCTCTTTGCCTGTGACATCTATTTTAATTGCTTCAGTTCTCTGGCTGGATTTCTCTGAAAGGTACTGGTTCACAGGCAGGTAGGTTATTCACAGTTTCACAGATACTCCCAGTTAAATGAAGTGGAACCTCCCTAAGCAGGTTCCACTCATCAACTCCTCCAAGCTTGCACTCAAACTAATTGCTGTTTTTGGGCAATTGCCCCTGCCCCAAGCTCTCTTGAAATCGGAGGTTCCCATGGCTGTTGGTGACCAAGGCTGGCAAGCAAATGTGTTCTAAAAGCAAAAATGAAGTGAAAAATAGAAAAGTATAACTTCTAATGTACAATGTAGCTTTCTAAATTCAATTTATTGTAGGGTACGTTTATCTTATGAGGATAATATGTTAAGTCTTTTGTTGACAGGACTAGCGTATTGAGTAATGAAAATTCTGTTTTCCTCAGACTTATGTGAAAAGCCAAGATAAACAGTTTGCTGCAGCTACAATTCAGGCTATAGGCAGATGTGCAACGAACATCACCGAAGTGACTGACACATGCCTTAATGGCCTAGTATGTTTGCTGTCCAACAGGGATGGTAAGCTAAAAAAAAGTTTGAAGCACTTGGAATGGTTACTTATTTTCTTGTTTGTTACAGAGATTAATTCCCTGTGGCCTACAATGATGTTTTTACCTGTTTTTTTTTTCCTTAAAATTCCTATAATTACAAAGTTACCGTTTTGTGATTATCATAGAGAATACTGGTAGAAATCTTACTGATATGTATTTAGTTGTATCAAAACAGTTAGCCTGTAGAGGGTGCTGAAAGCTTGGAATGGCTTTTTCGTGTGTGTCAATGCCTAACTGGAAAAAAATATTAAATAGTTTTAGAATAAACAACCACTAATTTAGTTTGATCTTGTAATCTAGCCTTTTGTTATTTTTATTTGGTAAAATGGAGTTGCATGTCACCTAAGGAACACAACGAGGAGCAGATAAAGCCAAATAGTATTTAGCAGCTCTGTAAATGAGTATCTGATAATATTGTGTATCCCTACTATTTAACGATAAATATCGTGCAGAAGGCGGTAATAAGAGAATCATAATATTCTTATAAAATGTACAATCTACATAAGTATGGTTAAATCATGAGAAATAAAGACAGATTTAATCAAACAGAAAGAATAAAGTCAAGAAGGAGGAGCAGCATGTAATATTATCCCAGATGTTAAAACACAGGTCTTAATAGTTAATATTTTGAATTTATGTCCATTTGTTTACTGATGGTGACCAGATGTTATAAAGTTCTCAAACAGAAGTCTTAAAATTAGCCAAGGTTTTTGACTCTCCTATTCTTACTGAAAAGCTATTGTAAAAACTTGGTCCTTGTATGATTAAAAACATTACTCTCATTTCCAAGATAAATGTATTTATATGTAGTTTACAATCATTTGCTTATTTAGTAGTAGCTTACTGGTCCTCTTCCCATACCACTTGGGTTTTTTACCCTACTGGAATTTATATTCCTTATGTAAATATCCTCTCTTAACTTCATCTTAACTTCATTTTTGTTGATTAGCTTGAATCAATTTTTTTTTGCTTCTGTAGAATGACTTCCATTTCTTTATTGCTCCAGTAGCATTTCCAATTGGATTTTTTTTCTTTGGGGGGCAGGGGTATGTGTGGTCAGAATTGTGCAGAAAACACTAGATGAGATCTGCTCTAAGCTTTGTAAAGCAGCATTAATTCCTCTCCATATCTACTGCAAATAGTACTGGTAGTACTATTAAAGACTAAATGTCTTTAACAGGGGCATCACTTTGGGGTGCAATCCTTCTGTGACCCTCTGATACACGCAGATCCTTCTCTTATTTCGTTATTTATAAATTGCAAGTCCTTCTTCTCTTCCCCCATCTGTAAGAATTTTTTATGAAGAATCAGTGTATAGTTTGGTAGCTTTTCAGTTATGTAACTTTAATTTTTTATTACTAGAGACCTTATGGTCCCTTTATGCTTTTCTGGTCCTCCACTGTGTTTAAAATATCTTTCAACTTTGTATTATAAGGCTTTTTCTGCAACAAGCATGTGGGTGTGGTTTTTTGTGCTACAGTCAGCGATGAGCATATTAAAAATAATAGCTTCAAAGTTTGTTCTTGATTCCACTTAATGTTACGAGCAATCTCCCACTAGGTCGGTAGGCTCCTTTCAGCACGTACAAGTCCCCATTTTTTCCATTAGGATGGGATAATTAAACTATCACTTCAGAGTACTGGATTAGTTATATGATCATCCTTCTTATTGTTGTCTTGCTTTGTTTTTCTTTTTGCTAATCAGGAACCAATGTAAGAGAAAATGCTTTTCTCTTACCATAGCTTCTCAACTTAGTCTTTCTTTAAAAGTAATTCCCTCTATAATTTCAGATATATGTACGTGTCTATATAAAAGTCGTTTAGGATCTTTGGAAGTGTTTGCTAGACAAATGCTTACAATTGGCCAAGGAAACTTCAGAAAGCTAACCTTCTTCAAA
Source organism: Struthio camelus (assembly GCF_040807025.1). Taxonomy (NCBI): domain Eukaryota; kingdom Metazoa; phylum Chordata; class Aves; order Struthioniformes; family Struthionidae; genus Struthio; species Struthio camelus. Next base: position 63,024,606 of record NC_090982.1, on the reverse strand, counting down.
CAACGTTTATTTTACTGTTTTTCACAGATCTTAAAAGTATCTTCTTGTGCTTACAAGTTTTGAGACTGCACAGGATACACTTTGAGTCTTTCAAACCTGGCAGCTGGCAAATTGCCTTACCGTAGCTGCAGTGTCTTTCTGATCCTTTTCAAGAAAAGAACAGAGAAGCATAATTTACATGGTTCCTTTACGCAGGAGGTAGGAAGTTACCAGTACTTACAGTTTTCTGAGCATTAAAAGTTCTGGAGATGGGATAGAGAAAAAAGGAGATTTGGTTTATATAAGAGAAATTTGTCTGGGTAGAGTAGAGTTATGGTAAGTCCCTGGTGAGTCCTGCATTCTTCTAACTTTCATCTTTAAGGGATGCAAGTAATCTTACAGTTGAGAGATGTCTTTGTTTGCAGTACTGCTGCTTCTAGGATTGTTCCAAGTCTGGAAGCAATTTTGCTGCTTTTGCATAGCACAAAGGCCAGGTTGGTAAGTCCAGCAGGTTCCAAGGTCACCGGAAACAGTTGGCCCAGATTTCTCTGTGCTATTTTGTTATTATGGGGAATTCAATGGAGTGCAGAAAAGAGGCAACCAAACAAATTCTATCAAATCAAAACAGAATCCTGAAGAACTAGCCAGTGGCAAAACCACAATTCCCATTCTGAGAGGCAGAGTGTGTTTACACATAACTGCCTTTTAAGGAGTCAGGTAGGTCCAGCTAGGATAACTCTTCACGGAGCTCTTTGGATGTCTCATCCTTGAACTTTGTAGTTCCTGTATGTGGTGTGGAACTTTTGTGATTTATGTTTTTTTTTACGGTGGTTTTTTTTTTTTTAATTTTTAGCCTCCAGTTTCCCTGAATAAGAGAAAGTTGGCTTTAGAAAAGCACTCTTAAACGTGCAAATAAAATTTCAAGAGCAATTCCCCTCTTCTCCAGCCTTGTTTATGTTGAGGGCTGAGAATTGTTTTCCTTCCTCATCTGCTGAAGGAAGCACAGAAAGAAAAGTTATTTTTGTAACATTTGGTATTTGACTGACATATTTCTTTTAAGCAATTGCCTCAGTAATTTGAACTGACTGCTGGCCACACTAAGATGACATAGAAGTCATTTTAGATGTAAGAGACGGATAGGATTATAGGAAGTCTCTTTTGTCTGTCTTGAGTGCATATGCTAGAGACCTGGTAGGTTTTTCTCAGATGATTTTTTTTTTCTGTGAAAAGTTGCACAAAGTTTATGAATAATAGAGAATGTAAAAACAATTGTACAAAGAATAATTAAAACACTTTTTTCGCTAACAATCTATGCAAATTTGAACAGGTGGGTCCTCAAATTGCTTGAACTGTTAGTACCTCTTAAGTAACTACGTATCTATTAGAATTACTATTAGAATGAAATAAAAGAAAACCAACTGTGTAGTATTCAGTTTATAGGTATTGATGTGGTTTTGTGTGTACTTTCTTTTTTAGTATATAGACCAATGTAAATGGGATCATGGTAGTTTACTTGCTTACAGCTCTGATTCAGTTCTTCAAATTTGCTCCAACAATTGCATTAAACTGATTCTATGGTGATACTTCATACACTGCATCTTAGTTTGTCATAGTCAGTTCTACAATGTCAAGAAGTGTTTTTAATAATGACTTGATGTCCACCTTGGTCTTTTGTGTTCTATTTTATTTTGCTTAACCACTCTGCCTGTTAAGTAGTATTGCAGAACTTTCAGTAATAAAGTTATCATCACAGTGTTCCCTGCTCAAAATATTCCGGGTTGTCATTTTTAAAAATTGAGAATTTTCTTCTTATTTTCTTAACTGGAAATAAGAAAGAGGACAAAACACTACCTAAATAAAATTGGTCTGTAGAATTGTGCAAGTCTTTGGAATATATGAAGAAGATATATTATGAAATTGATTTTTCTCTCTAATTATACAGTTTTAATCTTACTTCAGGAAATCAGTCTATAGAAATGCCTGAGATGTCACGTCAAGTAAAGGACGACACAAAAAGCTACAAACTAAAGCTTAAACTCTTCAGAGGCTTAGGGCTTAATGGTGCATTCCTGCAGCTTTTAAACAGAAATTCTCCATAAATAATTTTGCTTTCTAAAAACCACGAAAAAGATTTTAGAGATTTCTTCCCCCATATCCCTCTTTTGAAACATTAGCTTGCTTGGTTACTGTGAATGAATGGCAACTGAATGTTCTATGTGTCAGACTAACTCTTACAATGTAAGAATACTTCTGTGATACTTGAGGAAAGGTAGAAATAATTTTTCGTTGTTTTCAGCATTGATAGTTTAGGAGGAATAGTTATTCCCTTTTTGTAGTAGAAATGAAAATTAAAATTATGTTGAACTCCTACAGTCATCTTTTGTTTTGATTTCAGTCTTGGCTATGTTTGACTTTTCTTCATCTTTTCCTTACAGCATGAGTTTACTCTTGCATAGAAGCTTACCTCTGCACCAGTGGGTTTTTTTTTTTCAGCTTCAAAAATTATACATTTCATACAAGTTGATCAGACTGTGAATGTTACTTGTTACAGTAGTTAAGCACTCCAATGCATGACTTTGACATAAATCTTGCAACAGCTTGCCTATTTAGAAGCCTCATTTGAATGTACTAGAGATTAGGTTACAGACCTGAGAGACACCCTTTAGAAGGTGAAAAAGTGCAAAGGAAACGCTTAGCTATTTCTCTTGTTTATGAATGAGTTGACACTTTTCACAGTGTATGTTTCATTGAAAATTAAACTTTTAAGTGTTTAATTTTCACTGCACTTTTTTTGCACTTTTAATGCAGATTCCAAGTTATTTATGACTATGCATAATTTTAATGATGCAAAAGATTACTATTCCACAAAAATACTGATATTTTGAAAAGCAAAAATAAAGTGCAGCTTTACAAAAACAATTTCAAAAACTGTATGTAATATAGTGATATTTTTATATTAAGAACATTTCTTTGTCCTGTCTTTGCTACTTATGACTTGTATCCAGAAGCTGAACTTGTGTTACTTAATAAAGTAGTTTACATCTTTCTAAATTGAATTCAGTTCTGCAAAGCATATTTTGAAAACTTATAACGTATTTTAACAATCCTGTTATTTATGACTTTTGCATGAATGCTTTTAAGATTAATAATTTGGGGGTTTTTTTTTTTGTCTTAAACAGAAATTGTAGTTGCTGAAAGTGTTGTTGTCATTAAGAAATTGCTGCAAACCCAGCCAGCACACCATGGTGAAATTATTAAACATATGGCCAAACTCTTGGATAACATAACTGTGAGTATTTGTGCTCAGTTCCTTATTCTCCTTGATGACAGATTAAAAATCACACTATCTCTATTGAATTTGGACTACAAATGGAAATAGATACATTAAGGAAGTAGTAGTTTTTATTTTTGACTTTTATAAAAATTCATTTTCATGGACTAGGAATTAAAAGCTGTCAGACAGAATCAATTTACGTCTCAGATGTGGGAAGCTATTTTGAAAGAGATACCTTGAAATGTGTACTTTATAGTACCGTAAGGCCAAGATGAAATGGGGGTTTAATCTTTACAGCAAGGAGCTGGTAAGCTGAAATGAAAATACAAACAAAGCAGCTCTAAACTTAAGAATTTTCAGCTGTCTTAGTGATGTGGGGTGGAGTGTGTTTTTCTGTTTTTTTGTTTGTTTTTAAGTCTTTTTCCCTCCTATGAAGTCACGTTACCTTCTCTGGTACAAAATACACTGCTGTGGACATGTTACAGCGTCTCTTTTCCCGCTTTTATCTTCTGGATATTTAAAATTCTCTGACATTTAACATTAAAATTTGAGTTACTGTGTATTATCTATCCTTGGATTAAATTGAAGTTTAGGTATGTCAATATTTAGTACTCAAATTCTCCTCATGGTTTGTTATTGATAAAACACTTAGAATTCCATCCTAAATTATAGTGTAGTGCTGAGGACTTGGTTACTTATTGCATTATACCCCAAAGGTGACAGAATTTGATGTCAAAAATAGACAGCTGTAGATGCTCTAAATAGGACTATTCAGTTTGAAATAATCAATTGCATTTATTGATGAGTGAGCAGTAAGTAGCTCTTAAATTGTTGAATCTTCTGTTTTCCGTAGTTAAATTTGGGAAAGTTTGGATATTAAAAGAGAGTTAAAAATAGTCCATGCTTTCGGAATAGATTCAACAAATCTATCTTGGATCATTAAAACAGATGTTTAAGAACAGATGATCAAACTTGATAGTTGATGTCAAGAAAATATAATTCTACTGTATCGTTCATATGCAGAATCTAAAGAGGCTCTGAGGCAGTGCAGGAAAGGTAGTGCTGCTAATTACATAGCAAACAAGTATTGCCTATTTTATAATCACCTATCTTTTCGGAAAAATAATTGTAATATTTTGATTAATAATCTCATGAATTGTATATAATCTTATTGTATACATCTTTTGGCACTTCACCAAATGAGTTTGTCATTTTACTTCCATGTGTTTATTATGCTATAGGAAACTGGCATTTTAAAGTATAAATATCCTATTTAATGTTTGGAAGAGTTCTTTAGCTAATGTTTATCTTATACAATGAATTCTTCTGAGACAATATTTCAAGTTTTAAATACAGGGATTTTTGGAAAAGAAATAAAACCCCTTTTAATTTGCAGAAGGAGAAAAATATGACACAGTGCCACACTGGGCCATACTAACATTCTGCAGTAATGAGGTTGCACAGAATATAAAAGGTATAGATAGTAAGAGAACAGTCTGTGGAGGCGAACACAGGAACATAGGAATAAGGTAAAAATCGAAATCTGAATCTTAACTCAGTTTCTTATTCAAGAAGTGGGCAGTTAGAGTGATTCTGTAGGCTTTCCAGGAAGGTTGTTGTACATCTTTGTTTACTGTTTTCCCTATAATTTTTGAATAGTAGCTTCCAGAAATTTATCTTTTTCATTATGTTTAGGGCTTTAGATTAAAGAACAAATTTGGAAGTTCATGTTTGTTATTTGAATATATCATATTCAAATAATTATCTTGAAATATTTTGTACCTCTTATGTTTGAAAATAGATGTATTCCTTCAGACAGTTCTGAAAAGGATAAACATTTTTACATTTGTTTAAGGAAGATATATTTGGATTGTATAATTGCTTAATATAAGCTTGAAATCTAGTCGTTTAATAAAGAACTACTGGAATACCCAAGATCTTCACGTGTATTTTAAAAAAATTAGTGCACTGGCAAGAATGGTTGTGACCTGACATAGCACAGTTCCCTTGGTTTTTATCTACTGTAAGAAAGAAAGCAAGGATTCTTGATTTTTATTGCTCATATAAATATATGTATACTTACATATATGTATACTTACATGCATATATATATATGTGTATGTGTCTACATATATGCATATATATGTATCCACATAAATTTACATGTGTATACAGACATTTCATGGAGTGTTTTTTTTCCTCAAACTTCTGTTGGCAAAAGATTTTTTGTTTTTCTTTTCTGGGTTCACCTTTAAATTGGAATTGAAATTTAAGGAATCTACCCTATTCCTCTCTGCAAAAGTATACCACTGTCTTTAAAGGACTTTCATATTTGGGCGTGGAAGAAGGAGACAAATAAATCACAGAATCGTGGAGTGGTTGAGGTTGGAAGGGACCTCTGGAGATAATCTAGTCCATCCGCTATGCTCAGGCAAGGCCACCTAGAGCACGTTGCCCAGGATCCTACCCAGACAATAAAATATGATCTTAACTGAACTTGAAAGTAACCTGGGGGGCAGATAAATACTTTGCTCCATCTTAGAATTGAATTGAATTTAATACTGTGTAAAATATGGCAGAAAAAATTACTGAGATTAAATAAAATTAAATAGAAAAACAATTAAGCAAGGTGAAAATCGACTTTTGATTGTTCTGCCATGTTTTAGTTTAGGTAAATGGGTGAACTCTTACTTATTTTGTTTATTTTAGGGGCTGTAAACTGGTTGGAATGATATTTTGGGTTGTTTCCTGAATTTGTTGCAAATTCACAAAACAAATTCATGTTGTTACAAATTTCGCTTGTGTTAGGCTGAGATTGTCCTTTTCAATGAAGAAGTGCCTGATGGACCCTGGATTAAAGGAAAAAATAATTTTTCATAGCAGTGTTTCTTTCAAGTCATCCAATCTGAAATTTACTCATTCTTGTGGAAGATTTCCAGAAGCCATTTACAAAGTGGCAGGATGGATAAGTGAGCTAGAGCTATCTGACTAACTATAAGTAGTAAGTGAAAAGTTAGGAGGTTTGATTAAAAACTACAGAGCGCTTTTAGACCATGCTAAGATTCACTCTTAATTACAGTAAAATTCAGGTCTGTTTCAGTTTTCCATTAATTGACATCTGTTATGTATTTGAAACCACTGTTTTTCTTTCTACCTTCCATTTTGTTTCTATTTGTATGTCTAAACTTTTATTTTGGGTGTTTCCAGACAAAGATCTATGTTTTTATTTTTGTATAGTGTTTGAGTACCTAGATCTTTATGTAGTACAGCTCAAGTTACCTCCTTTCCTCCACACACTTCAATAGCTGTAGTAGAAGAATGATGGTCTGTTAGTGTTCTAAAGATATTAAACAAGACAGTAATTAGATCTCTTTAAATCTCTGCTTTTCAAAAATCATACAAACTGTTTGGCTGCTAATATGTCAGGTTAATATACCATTGTACCTTACCATTTAACGACTTAGTAAATTAGGGGTCAGAAATCTAAGCCGTGCTAGTCTGTGCTAGATGTTCACTCTGAGGGAGGCTTAGTTTTGTACGATTTTTAGAGTGGTAAGAATTTTAAAAAATTATAGAAAAGGGGTGTTTAGAGAAGGATAATACTGGTTCAGTCCAGAAGTCCTTGTAATAGAATAGGCTTATCTTCAGCAGTGGCCAGTAACTGATGCCATAAGAGGAGAGTGAAAGAGTTCATTGTGATGCTCCTCCAGCATACCTTTGCAGATTCTTAACTGCTTGATGAAGAGAGCTTGATGTCACTATCCACTGTCATGTTTTGTAATCTAAAAATCCTAGTTAATCCTAATCTGGTTAATCTCCTCATATTTCATATCTCTGATCATCCTGTCCCCTTTCTCTGTATCTTTTCTGATACTTCTGTACTATAATAGTCGGGGTATGAAATTTTGTGCAGTGATGTAATTATATTATTTGTTCTGTGTTATTTGTCTTGCTTTCCTAGTGGTGTTTACCTTTTGACTTCTGCTAAACATTGAGTTATATTCCAGAGAATAGTAGAATTGTTCATGATTCCAGGATATTTTTCTCTAGAAATAGTTCCAAGTCCATCACTATATGTAGAGTTGTTTTTCTGAAGTTCTGGTGTTAACGTATGAAATTCATCTGCCTCACTTCTCCTTAATTGTTAAGTGTCCCTAATAAGTTATCTTCAACTCTTCATGCTCTTTTAGTTTTGATTACCCTGAATACTTTTGTATCAGCAAGGTTTGGTCTCCTCACTAGATAGCCCTCTTCTAGGCTATTTGCTAATCTGCTGAGCAGCATATTTTCTTCTAGAGATCGCTGTGGGACTTCTGATAATTGCTTTTCATTGTAACCATTTTTCTTTCTAGTCCTTTTTTTTATTCATCAGAACACCTTTCCATCTCTTGAAGGTTTAGTTTTTCAAAGATAATGATGAGGAGTTGTCAAATGTGTCGTATAGTACATGCACTTCTAGAAAGATAATGACATGAGAAAGTTTCAGAACAGTTTGGCCTTAATCTGCCTGCAGCCTCACAGGCAAGATCTTGGATATCCAAAAGTGTATTTTGGGACAGTGATATTTCTTATTGGCCTGACAAATCCAGTTTTAATAACAGCATAAATGCTTAAAAAGTTGGAGGAATGCTTTACATTTATCCATACAAGCAGCAAATAAACTTGATTCACTTCTAGAATACTAGCGCAGAACTGCTGTTCTTTTTCCTCTACGAATTTGTTGTATTGCAATAATACATGATGGCTTCAGCATCGGTGTTTGATACCATACAAATTTATAAGAAAATATCTCTCTTTCAAAACACCTATGATCCAGAGTTTGTCTAAGTGCAAAAACTTGCAGTTTTAATCTGAATTAAATTTTAAAGTGAATTAGTTAGACCAGCTTGAGTAAACTGGATTAATACATGAGATACTTTTGTTTACATTTGAAGTATGCCTTTTTTGATTTACCATAATTCATTTTAGGAATGAATGAAGCTAAATCAACCTATCAAGAATTAGCTCTGAGTCAGAATGGCTCAGTGCTGGCCTACGTTTGTGCTTTTCCTCAAATAAACAAGCTGCAGTAGGTTCTAAATTAGTTTCTCCCTGTTCTTTTTAGAAAAATAATTTATGATGATACTTTGTACCCTGTAGTGATTGTTTTCTGGGTGATGGGAATTTGGTAATTCTGGTGAGATTTTTCTTGTCTTATGTCTTATAGCACTACTAAGCTAGTTTTTTCTTCTGCTGGCTGGCAAATTCTGGCATCTTCTTTTTCCTTACAGAGATATTTTTAGTTCCTTGTGGAATATGAGAATATGAGTGGTCTAAAGTGCTGTCGAATCTAGAGATGGGGAGGAACACTTTTAGATGGGATTAAGGAGTTGCAAATTTAAAGGAAGAATAAGATAGATGGAAAAAAGCACATCACTGATGGAAGCAATTAAAAACTATTAATTACTGAGGAGATGAGGGTTTGGTTGGGATTCTTATCACTAGAATAGATGATTGGGGGGTTTTGCCACTCTTTCTTCTGTTTACCCAAAAATAAGAAATTCAAGTTCCTCTGTACTATTCTTATGTAGATACTGCTTATTGCTAGTTTTCTGATATGGCTTCGTAGCCGAAACAGCTTGCTTTCTTTAATTAAATTCTCCTTTCCTCGATTTTGAGAAGGTGTCACAAGGTATGAGCTTTATAGTTAGTACATATTTCAGTTCTGCAATCTTCAGATTCTAACCACTTTTTTTTTCTGTTCTAGGATGCACTTTAATAATGCATTTTTAAACCTTTAGATATAATGCTTTAATAAGTGTTTCTCTTAATTTGATTATTTATTTATTCTCTCTGATATCAGTATAAGGGAGAAGCTGTTTTCTTTTCTGAATATGCGACCTTTGGGACGCTGTACCCACACATGCTATGTACTGAATTTGAAGCAAGTATTTAGCTTGAATAAAACAAAAAAAAACAAAACAAAAAAAAAGAAACCACTATGTAGGAGGGGGCGGTCATCCATGGAGATCCTTTTTTTAAAGAAATTTTATGTGTGGAGGTTCAAATAATGGAGGAGTCCTTGAAAGGTTTTACCATATGAAAACAAAAAGCAACACTTATCTTTTACTCCTTTCTTATGTGCCTTCCCTTCTTGCTAACAGTCTGACACTTCACATCAATAACCTCCCTTTTCCTGTTTTTGATTCCAAGTAAAATTTAAAAAGTGATAGTGTGAATGTAGAAAATTAGATCTAATTTGATATTTGTTCGAGTATCTACTTGGTCCTTTCATTACAAAGTATATAACCAGAATTGGTGGTTTTAAGATTTACTTTGGTGTGGTATATTGTCTGATAAGGTTAGAGCTGAAGTACAATAGCTTTTGATTTGTGCTGCTTGCAGGGTGACCTGTAAAATCTTTGCAGATGTCTTTCTCTGACTCCAGTGAGCACCCAGGATCTTATTCTGGGGGGGGGGGGGGGGGGGGGGAGAGGTGGGCTTTTTTTCTTTTTTTAATTTACCTTCTCTCTTTCTTTCTTTTTTTTTTTTCTTGTCTCTTCTTTCCCTCCAGCCAGGTAATGGGTTAAAATGGCAGCAGAAACTGCCTTCTGGTACTAAGGCTTGAAAAGTGCACTTAACCACTCGCTCAGGGCATACAGAATAAAACATCAGGCAAAGTAATTTACAGTCCTGTTTGCCTTTAAGGATAATGCAGAGCAGGGGTGCATAATGAAAGTATTATTTCCTGCATTTTTGTCGATTCAAGGTCCCTACTTATGCTATACTGGAAAAGGCAATGAAGGTCTAGAAGTGGCTTCGTTTCTTATTTGCTGTTTTGAATGCCCTGAAACAATGGCAGCCAGATCGAGTGCTTGGTATTACGTGGTTGAGGACTGGGAGACTTAAACAGAGGGAAAAAAATCTGAAAATATTGTGTGATTTTGACCCCAGATGAATCCAGTGACACGGAAACATTGGGTTCATCAGTTCCACATATACTTCTCATTAAAATGGCTTCCACTCAGAGTTTGATTCAAAAAGTCTTTAATTGATATTGATTCTTTTTGCACAAAACTGTGTTTAATATATACAGTATTTACATAGTAAGCTAACCACCTGGTTAAAAGAGAGAATCTCATGAGATATTTCATCTCTCTTCTCTTCTTACCATTTTTCAAATTAAGCTTTGTTCTGGTTTATTTATTTTGAATTCTAAAAATAAAGTGTTTGTTACTGTAAGAGCGACATTTTACAAACCTGCTTGATATAACGGGAAAGGCTTGAAAGAGTAAAACAGTATGCCTCTAAAGATTTCATTGTGTTTGTAAAGTGTAGGCCTGGATTTTACTGGCAGAAGCGTAAGACTGAAGTTTGTTATCGATAATTAATACTGTTCTTGAAATTGGTCTGCACCGTAAGCTATATTTGGTTTGTAAAAATATACCAGTAGGATAAAGGATGTTTCTAGTAAGCTGCTACCTAAACTGGTTTAGTTCATGATCTCTTGTAGAATTGTAAAATTTTAACAAATCTATAATGAAATATTTAAGAAAAATAAATCTAGCATAACTGAAATCTGAAGTTGCCCATATATTCTTATTTAGAAGTATCTGTCTGTACAGCAGGCAACTTGAACTGCTCCAATACTGGAAAATTTAATGTACCACTCAATTACTATTCTTTAGCCCAATTTAAAATAATAGATTGGGAGTGAGGTCTTAATGCAGTGTAACCTTTGGAACATTAGAAATAACCTCTTTCCCTTCTGAAATCAGTGTACAGTAATGGCATCAGTCTCACCGTATTGCAGATGAACATTTTCTAACTGTGTTTAAACTCTTCAGATTTAGCAGTCGTTCAGTAGCTTGTTCCCTTCTCTCATCCCATAGGTTCCAAGACTATTTAAATGTGTTTTGACAGTATTGCAAAAATAGATATTTTATCTATATCCAATCAGTATTTGTGTGTATTTGTGTATGTTATATCTCTGTGTTATAGCACTCTCATTTGTTTTGTAGGTATGTTATCTCTATGTTAAATATCTTTCTGTATTTGGATTTGGCATTAATCTCTCTTGAATTTTTTTTTAATGGTAATTTTGTCTTTCCATGCTCTTTTTGCCTTCTCTTCCAGTAGAGTTAATCCTTTGCTTTCCTCATAGTGTGTTTGTTTGGCACACGTGTGTCTGATGTGTATTTGCACCAGCGTGAAACATAGAGCAAGATATGGTTAGCTTGACTTTATGCAATGCTGTTTCCAAACTTTTTGGAGCAATAGACCATTGTTAATCATTAAATTTCTTCTGAATGTAATCTTCATTTCTTTAGCATGATTCAGTGGGCTATTTATTAGGGATTATGGACCATAGTTTGGGAAGTGCTATCCTGCATGTTGATAGCTTCCTTGCACTTTTATAAATGTACTTCAAAAGCATTACTTCTGAATGTTAAAAATATACAAGATAGGATACTTGGCAGTTGTTTTCCATTGTTGCTTCCCCTTGTAATTCTGCCACATATATATTCAGATATGAATTATTGACAAATGCTGGAAAAAATATTAAAACATGCAGATAGGATGATAAGAAATAATGTTTTGAGAACCACAGGGCTGAATTTCTCAAACTTGCCTATTCCTGTGATTTTTACCTAAGGCAGAACTCGCACTGACTTAAATGTGAGCTCATTTTAAAAAATCACTGTAAGTCATAGTGATGGAAGGTGTTTGTACAATTTTTTTCTTAACTTTGAAAAAAATACAGCAAAATATTACTTGAAATTTCAGTTAAGGTTGGAGGCTTTCCTTTGACAGTTCTTTTTCAAACTACAGTCAATTATTTTTCAGGAAAGAATGTGATTTATTTTCCCTAATGGTATTTCAAAACATCTTGAACAAGAGTCTATATAAAACTTGCATAGTGTCTAAAGACTGTGGCACTCTCAGGACATGCTTCTACCCAGAAGAATTTTCTCGTCATATACCTTCCTCCTTCCTTGAGAGGAAGGTGAACAGTGTATCTTGGAGGTATATAGCACAGATGCAATTTCTAATTTGACCATTGTGTAATACAGGATAACCTGCCTTTGAGAAGAGTGTATGTGTGTTTCTTCATCTAACTCCTGACTGCTTGTAGCCAAATGCCTCCTGGAGTATGGGCTTCAGCTTCCTTCTGTGGTGTCCCATTCTGCTGCTCCTCTGACTGGCAGTATTGTGCTTAACGCCATGCACTACAAATCGATCCAACAGCTGCTACTTCAGCTATTCTATGAAATACAGTTTAGTAGCATCGAAAGAGTAAGACCTGTTTGTACTTTCCAGTCATAGTGTTTTAATTAAGGGAAGGTTTAAAAAAAAAAACAAACTCTTAGATCCAACTCAAAAATTGGAAGAAATAATTTTGAGCTCTTATCTCAAATTTTATGTTCAGCTTGTCTTGGATGCTTACAAAAATATGAGCCTCACTGCCAAAAAATTTTAAATAAAATTGAAGGAAAGCTAGCAATCATCTTTAAAGAACTACTGCTGCTTTTTTAAATAGACGGGCAGGAGTTGAGGAAACTGTATTTTTGGCAACCATTTCTGTATGAATATCTGTCACAAAAAGTGTTGTGTTTCAACATGGTGTTTAGCATAATCTAGTGGCAAGAACTCTGGCTGCGTCTCAGAGACTTGGATTGTCTTCCCAACTGCCACCAGCTTGTACTGTGAACAGGAACAAATTGCATCTTTGTGTCTCTGTTGCCGTTCTGCTCTCTTTTTCCTGGCAATGTGGAATGTGGTTTTTTTGGGGGCAGAATCTGCATCTTACACATGTAGGTACACTGTCTACCACAGCAGGTGTGATGGACAATGTTTGGTTTGGGTCTTTATTAGTTGCATGGCAATTGCATTTAAATAATATTTCGTTTAATTTGTTACTGAACGCATACATGTACAAGCCCACCAAAAGTCTTTGTAAATGTATTCACTTACAGTGTTTAATATTTTCTCAGGTGCCAGTAGCAAGGGCAAGCATTCTCTGGCTCATTGGAGAGTACTGTGAACGAGTTCCAAAGATTGCACCTGATGTTTTGAGAAAGACAGCCAAGAGCTTCACTAATGAAGATGACCTTGTAAAGTTGCAGATCTTAAATTTGGGAGCAAAACTCTATTTAACAAACTCAAAGCAGGTAAGGCTAACGTTGAATACAAACAAACATGTATGTATTTACAGTCACGGTAATCTCTGTGCATTCTGCGTGAAACAGTGGCAATTTATATAAATAATTTAAGCGTTTTCACTTTGTTCTACAAAAACACCCTGAAATTCAGTTTTCAAGAAATCCAACAAACTAAATCTAACCAGGACTTTTTGGATACGTGCTATATTGTAAATATGAACATATTGATGAGATTGCTTTTTTTAGCCTCTTTATTGAGAAAATCTGTGGGTTCCCTCTCCCCTCCTCCCCCATAAGTAGCACAGATTGGTTCTCAAATTGTGATTTACTATTGCTTGGAATAAAAAGCAGAATTTTCAGCAGACTACTGTCGTTTTGGATCTTTTGTTAGCCACTTTTCCATCTAATACAGTCGTCTGATGATGCAGATTCTTGGTGTTGTATCTGAGTCAGAATGACTGACCGTATCCTTATACTGTAGGGAATGTGGGAGATGGGTTGTCTTGCTGTTCATTTGAACAAGAAGTTGCTTGTATTTTGCTCAAGAGTTATCTAAAAGGAGATGCCATCAAAAGGCCTCTTTATGTCTGTCCATCAGTGTTCATCTTAAAGGTAGTGACCGCTTTCCCTTTTTCTATGTTTCTTTTTATTTCACTTTACCTTGTGAAGATAGTGGGTTTTGATCCTCTTTAGTGATAAAGATAATCTAAAAATGTCAGATAATGCAAGAAGATGAACTTAGACCTGCCAGAATCTCCAGGCAGCTGAAAACAATAGCTATGAGAAGTGCCAACTGCTTCATTCATCTCAATGACAGCACTGTGAACTCTGTCACTGTACAGCAATGGAATATAGCATTTTGACACTAATTTTTTTGCTCTAATTTCCATTATTACTGTAAAAGGTTATAAAATCAAAGATATTTTCCCAAACATACAAGGAAAATATTCTCTGAGATATATATGCTTTCCTGGACTGTGAGGCCTTTCTGTTTTACAACAGACTGGGCGGTACTGGATATTGCAGCTGTGCAACTACAGTTGTGGTGTATTTTATCCTTGATCGTAGCTGCAGCTACAGATTTGATAGTTTTTGTGTGTCTGGATCAGTGAGAGTATATTCTGTAGGTCATGTAGGAGATGAACTGTCTTGCCATTCATTCAAACCAGAAGCTGTTTGTCTTTTGCTCATACAGTCTAAAATGGGGTGACAGCAAAAGGTGACTACTTCCTCTTTCTGTCAGTGCTCATCTTAATGAATATGCTAACTGAGCTAAGGAAAGACTGGTTTGATTATCTGCATAGTCTCATATTGGGCCATTATGTAATATTATACTGCCTGTGCCAGATGGCCAAAATTTCTTGGCTTAAAAGGAGATCATAATTTCTGTGATCTTTTTTCATTTTCACATGATCTTAATACAGTTTAAACACTCCCTGAAAGTGTTTCATATCCTTGGATACAAAAAAGGGACTGAAAAAGCTGAAGGAACTGTGTCTACTGAGGTACTTGCTACATGATGAATTTTATGGGAGGGTGCTTTCCTTTTGGCAATGATTTTAGTTTAGTGAGAGATAACTTATCTTCTCAACTGATCGAGCTGTTCCTGTACCAAATTCTACTGAAGTGGGCTGATGATCTGACTTGATTCAAAGCTCTTGCCAAACAAGGATGTGAAGTTTTGCCTTTAGGATAGTTTTGCCTACATGTATGTCCTTATTCCCGGGAATAAGACTCTTCTCTACCCACTCAATATTAAAACATTTCTTGAAACACTTCACACGCTATTTTTTTCTTTTTGAATGCTTTGCAGTTTCATCCAAAGTCAGTGCAGTTGTGAAAATCTCAAGGATAGTGTCACTTTATTTAAAAAGTAGTGGTAGGATAGCATAGAGGCTCAAAAATAAAGAAAAAAAAAAATAGTGTTCCTTCTCCAAGTAAGGGAAAGGCAGCAAGTAAAACTCATCTGTTGAAAGTCTTATTTAGTGAAAAGCACAACATTGGGGAGGAAATACGACTTTTTTTTTCCACTTTCCATAGACTATCTTATTTGATTTTGCCATTAACTTTCTGAGGCAATGTTCAAATAGTTAATGCAACACATTCTTGGGAATACTTTTAAGATTCAGGATTTTTATAAGAATTTTCAATAATATTCTTTCTTTTAGTCCTCTGATCACCCCATGAATTTTCAAAGACTGATTATAATTTAAGGAAGAGCTTCAGGTTCTATCCTGTTTGGATAAATACTGAATAAGAACAGACTTTCTTCTGATTGTATAGGTTGTTCAATAAGCATGCATATCAATATGCTAAATAGCTGTCTAAGATGGCTTCATTTGAGAGAAACAGTTATGCAGAAAACACAGTCCAGGCAACTAGATGTTGTGTTTTTGAATGTAGCAGGAAGGAAAAAGGGGGTTTCAATGTGTTTCTATTGTGTTACACAGCAGTCACACTGGAAAAAGCTCCAAATAGTCCTAGTATACATACAAATATTCTCTCAAACATAGTTTAGCTCAATATGCTTGTCTAAAGTAACTAAGTATGCAAAGAATCGATGACTGCGGGCTAATGATATCAAAGAATGGATAGGTAGCAGTTTCTCTCCAACTGTAGAACCTCATCCTTTTGTGTGAGATTTTTATTACAATGTTTTTCAAATGGGGATCTACTAAAAAGCTAATTGTTGTTAATATAGGATACACGTTAGACTCTTAAATCGGACTATCGCCTCTGGAAAGTTCTAGGAATGTTACCAAAGGTGACTTGAAGTATACTTCTCACATCACCTTATCCAAAACATACAAACAATCGTAACAGATGCTAACAATGTGGGGATAAAAGAGATGACGTTATGCCTGTACAGTGAGCATGTCCAGATAACAAGCGATGGTGGCATTTGATAATATATGTACTAAATCTCTATATCACGCTATTTTGTCTTACTGTACTATGAAGTAGTCGTTGTGTGCAGAAACTGTCATATTTCACCGGATTAACTTGCTTGCTCAAATAATTTTCAGCTTCTTATGGGTATTCCTTTGTTGGTGAACGTGATATGTATTCATTAATTTATTTTTGGTTTTTAATTAAAATTAATTGTTTCTATTAGCTACTTCCATGTAGAAAAGCTTCTCTGATTGTTTGGTTGCGTTGCCATAAGACAGGAAAAAAATTAGCGTTTTCTTGTTGTTTGCATGGAAACTATACTATTTATGATGCTTGGAAAGGAAACTTCTTGTATGAAGCATTCCCCCATAAGAATTTGTTGTTTCTTTATTTTTTACAAGAGGATATGGGAAATATTTGAGGGGAGAGGAGAAGGAGGAGGAAGAGAGAGGGAGGTGGAGAAGATGACCCCATTAAAGAAAACACAGCCTTTCACGATCACCTCTCTTTTCATTCCATCCGTACTCGTGGAAAAAGTGCCTACCATGATAGCAAGGCCCTCAACCTTCTCCCGTCGGTATAGCAATTTGCCAGCAAACATCACTGTGTTCTGTGATCCGTTCTGCTGAGGCTTCTGCCATGACATGGAGGAGGCTTGTTTTGTTTTACAGAGGAGAAGTGATGGCAAAGGCTGCCAGAAGCGTCCCCGGCTTTGTTTAGTCCATGTTACCTTTCCACTTCCATTTAGATTAAATAGTGTAAGCCCTGCGTGAGTGCAGATTGCATATAGTCTATCTGATGTAGTAGTTGTTTAAAATGTTATGCCTTGATACAAAAATAGCTGCCAGTAAGCTACAAAATATATGTAGGAAAGTTTTCCCTTTGCCAGAGCTAAGACAGTACCTTGAGAGAAAAAATACCTTTTCGTAGAACCATCCTTGGACAGCAGAGGAAAAAAAGAATTGAGGAAAAGAAGTGTTTCACCGAAAAGTTTTTTAAATATACTTTTACCATTATTCAAATGTAATATGACCAATTTGTTCAAATCTTTGGTACCATAGGGCATTTTGTGAAATGCTTGCTTATATTGCATTGTATACAGTTAAAATTAAAACCCGATTTTTATTATGTATTTTACTTACAGCAATCAAAATATTCTGAAAAAGTATTTTTACGTTGATCGAAAAGCTCTAACCTGCATCCACAAGGTGGAAGTCATTAAACTGAGCTTTTCCTTAGCAAATTTTACAACACAGAATTGACTGAATTTCTTAGATATTCACATAATTGAAACTGTTGTTTTTATAACACAACACAATCAGTAAGCAAAGTTGATATAAAAAAAAACATGCATGGAAGATACTTTCTTGGTATAAAGAAAAAGAAAAATCCCCTTTGACAATGCATTTTTAACCCCGGGTAACTCATCCGTTCTGACTTGGTACACTAAAAATATACTTCCTTGTGATGGCAAATGATTTTGTCTTTTTCCCATTTGCTTGGAAAATGCTCATATGAGCAAAACGGTATACTTCTTTCAAATCTGTTTAATGGATACAAGTCTGTTCAGCATTATTGTTTTGTTTACTGTATATCTAAGGTATCGGAAAGTCTTCTCTCCTCCCCGATGTTAAAAATTAAACTGAATTATTAAAATTATTTAATACATGTTAATATTCTCAGACATCATATTAGGAAATCCTATTATGCTGTAAAAAGCTGTGATAATATAAGTTGCTCTCTTACATAAATAAATAAATGACCGATATTACTGGAGGCTTTAAGCTCCAAGAAAAAAATGGAAGAAGTCTTTTATCCTGGTTTTTAGAGGGCATCAGCAGCTTGCTTTTATGAAAAAGTAACAGCTAAATGCACTGCAAATAATTTGCAGTAATCCAGTTCAGTGATTCATGTGTCTGCTTTAATGGGTCATAATTCAGGATAAAGTAACTGAGTGCAGTCAGAGTGCAGACACTGCTTATGCCAGGGACAGTATCTCTTCATAAAACACACCTCAGCAGAAGCAGTTTGCCAGCCCCCTAATACCCTCTGATGTTTTGATGTCCTGCATATTTTTCCGATTAAGTTTTGAGTGCCATGTTTTTAGTTGTATTTCCACATTCATTATCCTCACGTAGACCCTTCAGCGGGTTTGCCATATATGATTATTTTTTTAATGATGCCTTTCTTTCCACTTCAGCAGTTTAATAATCTAGCACATGGCTGCTTCTCAGTACTCAGCATTCACCTCCCCAGTACAGAAGAGGACATGTGCTTTGGCTTCAGAATTCCATTTGCAGCTTTAGAAATGCATATTCCCTGTGGAACAACATTTGTTTGACATAACCATTCATTTTTATTACCTCTTTAAATATGTTTATCCAGAGTTATCAATAATCATAAATAACTTGTATTCTGGTCTTGTCCTGTTTTTCTCCACAGACAAAATTGCTTACCCAGTACGTATTAAATCTCGGCAAGTATGATCAAAGCTACGACATCAGAGACCGTACAAGATTTATTAGGCAGCTTATTGTTCCGAACGAGAAGAGTGGAGCTTTAAGCAAATATGCCAAAAAGATATTCCTGGCACAGAAGCCTGCCCCATTGCTTGAGTCTCCCTTTAAAGGTATAAGCACCAAAATCATTTGGTAAACGTTCATTGTGTGAAGGAACGTGGCAGCATATTCTATTTCAGATATGCTCACCGATTGTGTCACTTAGCAAATACGAGTGATTAATATGCAAGGGTACTCGCTGCACTTGCTTGCTTTTCGGTGAGCAAGGTTTGTATGTTGCACACACATTGCATTTATCTGAGGATAATCCCGGACAAACTGATCAATTTCTGTTCATGTTGATTTTAAATTTGGTTCAAATAATACCGGGTGTGTCTTCAAGAAAAAAATATACTTCCATTTTAGATGAACAGCATTAGTCTTTTAACTAGACTTTAATAGGAGATTGTTGATATGACTATTGTAAACGCTTTATCAATCTGAAATAAACTGAATCTCAGTAGATTAAATTTTTATTGTTTTTCCCCAAAGTGAGACTTTTCCATGTGCATTTTTTCTGTCTTTTTAAAGATAAGAACTGCTGTCTGTCTTCTCAGATTGAAAACTTATCAAGTTATCTCAATTAAAAATGCTCTCTTACTATGATGCTTTGCAATTTTAATTTTCATACTTATTTAATCCTAGTTTTGAAGCTCTAAAAGCAGCTCCATTTTGAAGAAAAAACTATTAAAATTCTGGATGTGTTTGTGCCAAGACATGTATATGGATTGTTTAACTGTGCTGTCATTCTTAATATTCACAGTAAAGTAATTTTTAGAGAAGCTACATTTCAGAGCAACACCTCTAAACACACTGACTGATTAGCTTTTTTATTGACCATTATGGGGGAGATTATTGTAATCTATGGACTGAAATCAGTTTTTTGACCTATGAAGAGCTTCCTAGTTTATATTTATTCCGTGACATTTGAGGTAATATAATGCCCATTACCTTTAGCCCTGATTAAGATTGCTCTTTTTGGTAGAGCTCATGTTGTTGGTCTCTACCTCCCCTCCCCCCCCCCCTTTTTTTTTTAATAGCTCGGGATCATTTCCAGCTTGGCACCTTGTCGCACACGCTGAACAGTAAAGCTGCCGGCTACCTGGAGCTGTCCGACTGGCCAGAGGTGGCGCCCGACCCGGCCCTGCGCAACATTGAGGCCCCTGAGGCGGTAGGTTGACGTCATTCAAAGTAACTTTGGTTAGGGCACTGGTAGGTATATAATATTATATTAAAATAGAAGCCTTTAAGTTCTGTCTTTATGTTGTGCTGCAAAATGTTGGTGCACGTGAACGTTGCCTGTTGATCTCGTTTTAGCCTACGCTGCAAACAGAAAATTTTAAAAGCTGCAGGACAGCTGCTGTTTCTTTTCACAAAGTGGACTAACTGTAAGCTGCCTCTGCTTCAGTCACAGCTTAAATGCCTTTCTTCCCCTCCATCTCACTTTTGCTACCATGCCTCTCTCATTAGCTATGCAGCAGTATGTTAATTGCTGTTAATGATGAGAGTTGCCAGATTATCAAAGCAGGAGGTGAGCAGAGATTTTGTTAGTGTACAGATATTTAATCAAATCCAGGTTTAAAGAGAAAAAAATTAATAATATAAAGAAAAGGCAGCAGCAGAGGAAGCAATTATTTATGTTTCAAAGTGTGAAGTTCAGAAGAGAGCAGGTTGGGCATTTCGGAACAGAATTTGCAAAGTTTTTATGAAAAGAAAATGGCAGCTGTTAGTGCACTAGTCGTTTGTTGACATGACAGGGCTAGTCGTCTACCTGTCGACAGCTTTGTGTTACTGGGATTGCAAACCCTGAGGCAGAGTTGGGTTCTGGTGCAGGAGCTGTGATTTATGCATCGGGTACCCAAGTGTTCATAAAAGTAGGTGCAACCTCTTGAATGGTAAGAGAAGTTGAAATGTAATGTATATATGTGTAATATACAGTGATAATATAGTATATATAATATGCTGTGATGATGATACTACCAGAGAGATGCTGTTGTAACAGGTATAACCAAAGAAGAGCGTGGTCCTTGTCATAAGCAACTTCCACATTAATTTGTGCCTGAAGTAATTTGCAGATAAGGTGGTAGGAAAGGAATGGGGAGAGAAAATTGAATGGGTAGAGAAAATTTAAAAAAACAGATATTATCTGCAGAGGCCAGTAAGTAGAGTGATGTGGTAGAAAAGGCATTTCTCCTTAGTAGGTTAATATTACTTGCTTACCGCTTATATGCGTTTCTGAAATGCATATATGCGTTTCATAAAAAAAGGTATTTGTATACAAAATTCCAAAAGTTTTTATGAAGAGACTCTCAAGACAATCAGCTCTGGGCAGATATTAAAAATGAAGGGATTGTGTGAAAGAAGGTGTGGAGACACCTTCTTCCATAAAATAAAAATTACCATTGGTATTTTTTCTTGCTGGAGTTGCAGGAAATTGGTCAAATGAAATAACATCCGTCTCCAACGTAACAGGAAACATCTCCCCCCAGCCATTTAAACCTCAAAACAAACATGAAAATCCTTTCCTTGAGGTCTCTTGTCAAAGTATTTCCCTTTGGAGAGTGCCTCACTGTCATTAATTTTGTGGTTTCTCTAATACTACTGTATGTGCCTATACAATGTATATGAGTGAACCTCAGTTATTATGCTGCAATCCAGTATTAAATCATTATTCATATCCAAAGGAACATTGGCTTTCTAAATATTAATTGCTAGGTAAAAAAAAAATTGCAAAGCTTTGATAGTGTTTGGTGTTTAAGAAGAAGCCAATGTTCCTCGAGCCATACACCATTCAAGCTCGTTGCTAGAGCTCTTTCAAAAGTCTTTCTCTAGATCAGAGCTGTCACTGAGGCAGACCTGTATCACTCTGATATAGTTGTCTGCTTATTAGTTTTTTTTCCTGGCCTGCCAGAGTTCGTTGCTGCTCCTTCTCCAGTAGGCTTAGGGGAAAGGCGGGAGGCAGTGGCGGGGAAGTCCGGCCAACGTATTGCTGTATTCTAGTCTCCTCTTGGTTGTAAGAGTTATTCTCACTTGGGGAATTGCAAATGAAGTGAAATGTAATTGCCCTATGGATACTGGAACTTGTGCTGTCTACTGGATCCACCAAAGTTTTGTCCTTAAAATTTGGGATGATGAAGGGTGGTGACCAGCTGTATTTACCCTTGTTTCCTTCAGTCCAGTCATAGGCTAACTGAGCTGGATCCAGAGATATAGCTTTCAGACTTCAGGTTCTTTGGTACAGAAATTTATTTATGGTTACTGATGCTTTTAATCCACCTTAGTAAATCTTCTCTGGCTTTTCTAATAGACATATCTCACCTTTTATAGGTATGTACAAAACTTCTAGTGCTCCTAATTGTGTAAAATGACAGGAAGTTGAATAGTTTCTCTTATCTTGCTTAGAACATTTATTTAGAAACTGCCTAATACTACTACTGCAGGAGTTTTTCTTTGCCACAATGTGTGTCTATTTTTATATTGTTGACTGTAAAAGTAAACTTAAGTTGAAATTTATTTACAGGCAAAAGAATGGACTGTATTTCTAGGTAAGACAAAGAAAGAGAAACCTAGTGAAAAGTTTTACTCTGAATCAGAAGAAGAGGAAGATGAATCTGCCAGCACCAGTGCAACAGGTAGGTTTTGGGAAACTAACTTGCATGTCTGTAGCATAGGCAACTTTATCATCACAGCTGGCTGCTATAAGAGCTGGAGTCTTTTTTTTAAAAAAATCTAAAAAGAATGAACTCCCTCACAGCCCTGCCCTGCCCCTGTAAACTGTACATAGAAATAAGGAACTTGGGAAAGAGTTAAATTCACTGCAAATGTGTAATATCTGGTAACTGTACCAATAGAACCTATATGTTCCTTACATGAATTGGAATTTGCTTTGTTTCCTAGTTAAATTAGCTGGCATGCTATTTTCATCCAGCTTTGTGTCTGGTAAGAGTAATGAAGGTTGGTAACTCCAATTAAATCTAAATGCACCTAACATTCTGAGGGAAGAATGCCTATAGCCTTAGTTGATGGGAATTGTAATTTTGAACTTTTTTGGAATTTGTTGTTGATGAAGTACTATTTTGATAGCATGTGTTGCTATGTTGATAAATGGACAGACTTAGTTAACTGTGTTGTATTTCATGAGTTCTTATTCAGTAAACCGTGACTGTGTTAGTTTTATTCTGGAGCTCTACACAGTATTATCTGCTTATTATTATTGGGGTAATGATGGAGAAGATAACTGGCAGCTGCCTATCAAAATAGGTGACCTAAGGAGCTCCTGACCAGTCTCTTACTTAATGCTTGATAGGTGGTTCCCCGAGACTGCCATTTCAGTAGCTCTTAGTATAGTTTAGATGTGGTAAAGAATGAGATTCCCCTTGACCCTTTCTAAACCTCAGAGCAGAGGAGGACTGCTAGGTCCAGAGTGTAGACACAGCCAGTGTTCATTATTACAGGCCTAAAAGAATTGGCAGCATCTTGTTGAATGGAAAAGAGCGACTTTCAGATCTGAATGTGGAGCTTCTTCCCTCTTACGCCTAAACTGAGGAAATAAATAGAGGAAAAGAAGTACTTAAGAATTGTGTCAAGGAAATTAATGATCTCTGAAGCAAGAATATATTCACTTCAGATATCTGAACATTTTGTAACTATAGGATTAATTAAAGGATGCGTAATTTGTTTAAATCAGTGGTTTGATAGTCATCACTATCAGCATTCAAGAATAGATCATCTAATTAAGTAATTAGTTTAAAATAATCTTGCAGTAAAGTGAATATATAGATTAGAGAATTTGAGGTCATCTCTGACACTTGATAGGGTTATATAACTTTGAAGACGTAGGTAAGTATCCACGTACAACTAAGTTATTATTAGAAGTTCTCCTGCGGTAAAGTACAGCACTGTATGCTAAAGATAACAAGTTTTAAACCAACAAAAGTTTGTAAATGTTAGAGGAAGGTGATTTTATCATCTGCTTTTGAGTTGGGTAAATAATGCTAAAAATGTAAAATATTTAGGAAAAAATATGTAAAAAAGCTTTTTTTATGTCAGAGAGTGAGTCTGGCAGTGAAAGTGAGAAGGAAGATAAGGAGGAAGACAGCAGCGATGAGAGTAGTGGAAGTTCCTCTTCCAGTGAAGAATCGAGTGACAGTGAATCAGATAGCAAAGAAAGTACAGTAAAGACAACATCTAGAACTGCTGAGGAAAGGTAGGTGTGCATATATGTGTGTTTAAAAATTTTTTTTTATTGTTACTAGGTTTTAGAGCGCTCCTGCTGTAAACACTCTGCTAAGCAAGCAATTAGGTTGCTTTTTTTTTTTTTAACCTATATGTGTTTTTTACCTGTATATATTTAGTGTGTGAACTGGGTTTATATTTTCATTAATAAGACTGCTCTTATGTTTGGAATTAATTTCTGACTTCAGTAAAATCTTGGGTGGCTTTCTGAAAATTGATGTAACCTTGGGAGGCTGCATTAGTGATCAAACAGTTGTATGAAACACTTAATTACCTTTTGCAGCAATTTTGCTGAGAGCTAAAATTAAGTCCTTCAACACTTTGCCATTATGTAACTAAGACAATTGATTTTTCTAAATAATGTTATATTAAAAAGATTATGATCCAAATATTAGAGGCAAGGGCTGTGAAGGGAAACGGTCATAAGATACTTAAGTGTTAGCGCTTTTTAAGATTGCCCATTATCAACAGCATTATCATGTATTAAAGTATCATTAAAATTTTGAGTAATTGGGGCTAATACCTTGGATTGTAGGAATCTGTTTCTTCCACTGCTGTCAGCAAGTGGCCTCTGCAGACATGATCGCCCTTTACTCTGTAGTCTGCTGCCAGCTCACTTGATGAGTTTGCAGCTCAGCTCAGTCGTGGCTGACAGCGCTGATTGGGGCGCAGTACGCACTCTGCTCCTTTTATTACAGACAGTAATTAAAGCAGCTCGCCTTGCCACTTCCATAACAAACACAGCATAATGCCCTAATTATGACTTTATTAATTTAAGTCAGGTTTTAATGATTTTAAAAGTGATTTATATTGTTTTTCCTGTTCAGAACAAATGAAATCTGTAGGTTAAATTAATACAGGCTTTTCATCATCGCTAAGTTAAAAAGCTAGTTACCAGTAAATTCTTTTCATTAGAATAACATCTGAAATTTTAAGCAGAAAGGTAAACAATGATTACCCATCAAAAATGGCTGATGTATAGAGTAGTATTTTTTTGTTTTATCTTCAGATCTTGTTTTCAAGATAAGCTGTGTGTTTTAAGAAACAACTTGCTTTACAGATAACAAGATTTAATGGGTCGACAGTGGCTTATTTGTTGATGCAGCTACAGCTATTCCTATTCTATGGATAAGGAAATATAGACAATTTTGTTAGTACCTGCATAGTAGTATTGAAGGAGAAACTTTAAACATTTGTTTTTATCTCAGTGACCTTGGATAAGTTTTTAAGGAAATGTATATTTGTCGTATTACAACTTCATTCTGATAGTTGTTACTTTTTCACCATGGTTTTATACCATATATATATGCCACACAACTTTTTTATGATGTGTACTCCTGTGTTTCAATTTTAGGTTCACAAGCTTAAAGTTTGCTGCTTTCAGAAAAATTTCTTTTGACTATTAAAATTTTATACTTAGAGTTCAACCGTAATTACATGGATGGAGCATTGTTATCATGAACTAAATTTTAATATTGTTTTTAATGATTTTTATCATATTTGCTAATTCCATCCTAGCAAATTATTGGGAGGAAGAAAGTGTTCCCTCTAACTTTCTTTCTATTACCTTTTTCAATTTCCCTTCTCTATGTTTTTCCCTTATAAAATTGTTGTCATCTGAAACAGTATCACAGCATAGTTTACTCTTTTATACTGCTCATACAGCTAATAAAAAAAATGTATAACAACTTAATTTGAGTCCAGAGAGACTCTTAGTAATTGAGTGGTCTGGGTTTGTTTAATTATCGTTGACCTTGTTACTCTTAAAGCATTTTAGTATCGAGTTTATTGTCTTGGAGAGGAAGCTGAATCAGGTAGTATATGAAACACCTGATTTCAAAGTATAAATTGATTGCCCGCAGGGCCAAGACAGGATGTTTTATTTGTATATGCGATACTAATTTATTTGTCCCATGATAACTATGAGAAAATAGTTTTTATTTCCAATGCTATTTCTGGTTAATACTCCCTCCAGAGACAAAAGGGTAACGCACAAGTTTGTAGTGATCCTATTATTAGAAATGAACAGAGGAGATTTTGTAATATTCAGTAGCTCTTAACATAGAGCAACATAATCCAGCATTGCCATGGTGAGTGGAACTTTACTGTGTGAAGAATACTGTCCCTTGAAGTCTATGGGTCTGGCAGCTGCAAGGTACTCAAGGTGACCAAAAGTGTCAGAATGTAACATTGAAATAGCTCTTTTCTATAAACTCTTTAAAGTATTGAAATGTTTGTAGGGTATTTTAAGCCATCTTAAATGATGGTTTGATTTAGAAGGATTATTGAACAATTAAAAGCTATGTCTTGATTTTTAAAAGGGAATGTTATTTTGCAAAAAAGTCTTCACTTTTTTGTCGATCTTGATGAGGTTGACATCAAGAGTCTATCAATCATAGGTGGAGTAGTCTGAAAGGTCCTTTATTTAAAAGGGCTTCTTTCACTGCACTTCTTTCTGAAATGTCACAAGCTTGATACACACAGATGTTAGTATTTTTGTTTGACCTTTTCCCCTTTTTAGATTATATATGATGATGTATTGTGTAATGTGGTCAGATGGTTTTGTGTTCCCTTAAAGTTACTGTTTCTGTTATCTCAGCCAGGTTTCCATTATCGTGAAGAAATATTGACTTGAAACTCGTTTAATAAAAGTTTAAAATGTTAATGTAGAATACAGTA
Organism: Struthio camelus; assembly: GCF_040807025.1. Lineage (NCBI taxonomy): Eukaryota > Metazoa > Chordata > Aves > Struthioniformes > Struthionidae > Struthio > Struthio camelus. Next base: position 62,997,847 of record NC_090982.1, on the reverse strand, counting down.
CTTCCTAAGCACATTTCTTTGGTGATTTTAAGTCTGTATCTTTCTAAAATATATATGCATTTTTATATGTAGTGGTTCAGAGGACATTAAAAAGAAAGCAAAGGGGACCACCACGAAGAGAAATGCATCCAGTTCCTCTGATTCAGAGTCCAGTTCATCAGAAGAAAGTTCTTCAGACTCTAAGTCAGAATCAGACCTTAAAAGTGACTCTGAGCCTGGAAAATGCAGAAAAGCTACCTCTAGTAAGGTAAAATATGGAAAAAAAACCATTTTGTAAAATGTGAAAAGCTGCATCTAACCATCAACATATATTTATTTCTGGGGGAATGGAGATGAGTTGTGTTTTTATGGGTATCTGAGAAGCAAAATTTCTTAAGGTACTTGTTGATCTTTCAGAGAGCAATCCGAAAATAAACTGTTTGATAGCTTAAGCAAGTAAGAGTATTTTATGATAATTTGGTATTGTTATCCTATCAGATTGGGCCCCTAAAGCATAATTACTACAGGACCGGGGACTGACATGAAACAGAGTTTAAGAAACAAATGTCAGTACATTTTATCTTAAGGATTTGAAAACTAGCAGGACAGCTAGCTTTGTTTTTAAAATTCCTGTTAAAACTGAGAAAAGTGCAGTTAATGAATCCATACTTGAAGTATATACGGAGATTACTAGTATGAATATTCTTAATGAGTAATCAACTTTTATTGCTTCATATATTTTGTAGGAATATATAGTATATAGAAAGTTCCATTACTCTAAATTCTATTAGCTTTCTTACAGCATGCATGAAGTATCAAACTTTCAAATATATCTTTCTTTTAAATTGGACCCCAAAATGTGGGAAGGTGCAAAAGTGTTCAACAGAGCCATTCCTGTATCAGCTTAGTTGCAATTGCTTGCTTTAGTGAGGAAAGAGAGCTAAAGCTAATAACATCTTCATGTGCTTACCTTTTGTTTAAAATAGGAAAAAAAAAATGAGGAACTTCATGCTAAATCTGTCAAGGCAGAAGAGTAAATGGATTTCTGAAACTTACTTTTCTGTTATCAAAGATTTGTTATGCATTTCTGTCCATATGTTTTTTAAAATTAGCAGGGTAGAATTGTAACTCAAACACTTCCATTTTAATATGGGTATGTTGTTTTGAAAATTAGTTGATACTCCAAAGCATTTTCAATCATGATGCCACTATAGGCATCTATAGGCACTATATAGGTTATTGAATGGTCAAAACAGGCATCATTTGTTGCATGTGATGCAATTGTGGAAGCTATAGGGCATGCATGCTTTCAGCTTAACTGGAACTTTAAGCTGTTTTGGTGTGAGCATTCCTTGGGCATGGAAGGCCCTGTATTTTTTTAGATCTTGAGATTATGTTGTGAAAGTGCAATATTTGTAACTTTCTACGTCTGCCTAGGAACTCTGAATTGTAACCCTAACTTTTTACCTATTCCCTTCTTCTACAAAGCAAAACAAAAGATGAGGTGAGACTATAACGCTTCAGATACGGAAATGTTTTTTCTTTGTTTGGTCATTGTTTTCTTCTTAAATATCACATTGGATAACAGAGCTGATGTCAAAGTGTTTCAAACCCAGAAACCAAACTGGAACTGACCAAGAAATGGTTGTGCAACAAAAGTAATCTAAATCCTCTCAGCATAAACTCCTGTGATACTGCTAGATGGAGCATGAATTAATTCTTCTAACAGTTTGCAGCTTCTCATGTAAGCACAGTATTTTTTCACCAAAAAAATGGTACTCTGACCTGCTTAGTTCCGAGCAGCCACTGCAAAACCACGTTTAAACTACAGTGCCCTCTCTGCTGCACCTCTTCGTTTTCCTCTGGACATCTGGGGCCATTGTTCGTGATTTCTTTCACTGCAGTATCTAAACTGCCCTGATTCTTTCACAGGGAATGGGAAGACTTATCATTAAGAAGCTTTTTGTATTTTAAACAGCAGACTTCGAGCAGTCAAGATAATGTGTGAAGTCGAATGTACTGAATAATAAGGGAAATGAGATGCCCGAGAAGTTTGGGGTTGTTTCTTTGAAGTCAGTTAAAAATTGTCAAGCACTTGGACCTTAAGAGAAGAACAAGAAGCTTGCAGGAGTGATCCTAAAGCCTTTACTTGATTAAAAGGCACCTAAAAAGAAATGCAGTAGGAATAATGAGAGCTTATGAGTACTAGACATTACACTTGTTCAGTTAGAAAGCATAGAAATGAAAAATTGCAAAGCTTTTAAACATCACAAAAATTATTAAATAGCAAAAAGTTAATAAGCATGGCAACAAGGAAGGAGGCAGAGATTATTGAGAAGTAAAGATAGCATAGCACTGACTATCCAAAAGCTAAGTAACTACATTCCTTACATTTTTCTTTCTGCTAAGAAATTGGCATGTTAAATGTAGGGACAAAGAGAGTACGGCTGATGGGCTAGTATATGGAAATAGAAATGGTCATATATGAAATGAGGAAAAAAAATTGTGACCTTAATGCTCTTGAACATAGAGGATTTTTTTCAGTGTACTCCATTAATCTCTATGACCCAAGAGTTGTATTGGATGCCTGTGTTTATACCCAGAATGTGTCTGATATTTGGTTACATTCAGAAACTTAATTGACTGGGAGGTGGAAGGGAGAATTTTATGTATTTTCTGACAAAGGTGATTGTTACATTAACTAACTTAGTAGATTTTGGAGGGATGCCCTTTTCAAGCAATATCAAGGCACTAGGTAGAGGTAACCTAAATGGCTCTTCCAGATTAGAAAGAAAAGCAGTAATTAACACAATTTAAAGAAATTATTGAAAGTCTTACATTGGAGTCCTTGTTGCAAGGTATATTTTACAAGAACCACCCATGATTATTTTACTTCCATGAAAATCTTGAAATTTTTCTGCCCCCTACCTGGCTTTTTTCAGGCCACCCAAGAGGCAGACTGTTTCAGCCAGGCCCTCAGAAATGCATGCAATTCTTCTAAAGGGTTTTTACTGAGAAAGACGTTGCTCGTTTTATTCCAATGAAGGACCTGCTGCAGTGCGTTCTTAATTTGGTCACTGTATATGGGGAGATAATTCATTAGGATTTCTTTTCCTTGTAAATGAAACTGAAAATATTTTGTGAAATGTATATTGATGAGAGGAGAAGTTTGTAGGGTCTATTTTTAAGTTTCTCAGTTTGCCACAAATTATGAACTTTGTTACGCAGAGAATATTTTGGGGGTTGTTTTCCATTCTGTATGTTTTGTTGGGTACCAGTGCATGCTTAACGATTTCCATAGTGAACAAAGTTTTATACGCTCACGTGGGCTCTTAATTTTTTGCATTTGCTAGCATAAAAATAGTATGTTACAAAAACTTCAGGTTATTTTTTCTGAATAAGTTACTAATGCTTTCCTATTTTACTCCAGTAGAATTCATTTTGAAAAAGGTGCTGTGCTCTCTGTCATTGAGCTGTAGTGAGTAGAAAAGTCACTCTCTTGTACTGCAGTGTTTTATTTCAGTTTGAAATGTGGATAGTTAGGGGTGTAGAGATACATAATCTACTGTAAATATAAATACTGTAGAGCTGAAATGCAGATTTGAGGATGATGCATGTATAAGTAGGTATCTCTACAGTGGGATTTTAAAATAAGCTACTGTTGACCTCCTTATAAAAGTATAATACAGTCACTCAGCTGTTAAAAACCTGATCCACTATTTAAAAAATATGCGAAAACAAATTGTCTATCTTTCTGCCTGATCTCTTTTCAAGTGCTAACACAATGGAAACAGTGGGTGATCTGTCAATGCATTTGGATTGTCAATGATGGTTTTGTATAAATATTGGGAGGATAAGAAATAAAATTCACACAGCAAAATATGATTTCATCTGCCTTTTCTCTGCAGCTCCATGGCTCATGCTGTGGTGTGAAATTCTCATTTTACACACTTTGCAGGCGGAGCACATGAATTATGCATTGAGCAAGAGAAATCTCCTGCTTCAAGTCCTATATGCATTTACCAGGTTCTATCTCTATTACCAAGATGAATTGCAAATGGAGAAATGTTTGATGGAATATAGCTTAACTTCTTTGTTTAGTATTCAGCTTTTTCTGTAGCTGGTTCTCTAGGTAGGAAGCTGTTTGGAACTTGTAGTCTTATTTTTAAGAAAGAAAGATGAAAAATAATTTTACCGAGAAATGCCAGCCGCATCAGAACCTTTTTATTGCCTTGATTTGGAATGCAAAGCTTTTTCACTCAGTAGAAATATCTATTGGTAATGTTTGTTGCAGTCATTGGCTATTTATTATTCCTAAAAAGCCAATGAATTTTCTTTTCTTCAAAAAAACAACAAAAAAATAATGTCGGTAATAGGAAAGACCAATTTAAATTGATTTCTTCAGATTTTTTTTTTACAGAAACACATGCACACTATTAACATATATACATCCATATGTATCTGTGGAAATATACGTATAGATATAAAAATATTCATATGTTTATAAGTAAATACATGCATATGAACAGACCCATACCTTGTAAGTGGCTGAGTATTTGTTTAACACATTTGACGAAAGTAGAAAACAAGACTTAATCGTACATTAGCTTTATCTTGATGTAGTTAGCCTCAGATTCTACATTTCCTGAAAGTTGTTTTTTGTTGTGTGGGGGTTTTTTTTGCTTTTTTTTTTTTTTTTAAACAGCAAACTGGTTGTACTAAGTACAGTATTCTGATAAGGTGTGCAGTGGAGAGTTTTTCTTGTCCTACATTACCTTGATGTAATGATTCTGTACTTACCTCTTTTTAAGATCATCTTTTTTTTTTTAATTTTATTTTATTTTATCTGGAAAAAGTAGTGGAGGATAACATTTATTACCCTTTTTCCATGTTGAAAGGAAAGCTGTTCATTTTTGAAATGTAAGAAATATATTCTCTCTCAAATGTTTTTTTCTGTTTTTTAAAGATGAAATACATAGTAGAGTAAAATACTATCAGTGCAGAAATGGATTTTATTTTATTGAATTACTTACCAAGCTTTGCAATATGTATTTAGTAACCACCTTAGAATGGTAACATGAATACCAGAAAGGCTTAGCTGAAGCCTAATTTTTGTGGTGTTTGAGACGTTACAGAATGTCCTATCCTAGGATTTTTCAGTGAACAGATTAATAGAAAGAAAATTTCATATGGAAAGCTTTATTTGGATGAAAACAGTCAAAAAATCCTGAACGAGACAAAATGTGAGCAGCTCTACTGAATTCTGGGACTTCAGGGTGTGTCCACAAATGTAAAAGGTGTGCTTGGTTAAGATATGTCCTAAAATTTTTTTGTCATCCATCACACTTGTTCTGACCCCTTAAATGGGCAACTGATACTAACAACAGAGAAATGGATCGGTCACAGTCCTCTCCTCTTGTTCCTCCCTATCCCCTCTGCTCACTCTCACCTGCTCAGTGCCAAAGCAGGTAGCAGCCGCTGGGTTTCTGGCCAGTTTCTTCTGCGCGAGTCGATCCTCTGTGTCATTTACATTGTTACCGCATTACTGACTTTCACAACCTTTGGTTTCACAATATGTGGTTGCTTAGAAGTTTAAAGAAGTAGGCTTGCTACTCGAAACACTCTTCTTAAATGTGGCTCTTGAGGTGTTGGGAGGGGTGGGTTTGGGTGATTTTTTTTTCTCTCTCTCTTTTGAACATCTTAGCCTAGCAATGCTGTCATTGGCAGACCTGAAGCGTATTCAGAGTTCTCTTCTGTGCTTTAGCCTCTCATGTGGATGAGCCACTTCTTATAGAATATAATTGGCTGCATAATAAAAGGGAATGAAGAAATCCCATCTCTGTTGGGATGATTAGCAAACGTAGAACTACAGCTAAAAATAACCTTTGAACCCTAATGGTAGTTGAAGATAGAACTGAATCTTAACGACAAGTTAGAGGTAGGGAGAGTTGCGATCTCTTTTGGTATATACAGGTGTCTTAAAAAATCTGTAGTTTAGCAAACTAAGTTGGGTGTGATAAATAATTTATAGTAAAAGTGTTGCAGGTCATGCGTTGCAATGCTAAGCATACACCAAGTAGAGTTTAAAAATATTTGAAGCTCACTAAAACAGTTGTCATGAAATGATTTATCTAATGCTTAATAGATATGAGTAATTCAGGTAGTATCTATACCTCATGATGTATACCATTTATCCTTATTTTGCAGATGAAGAAAGTTAGGCAAAAGCAACTAAATGACTTGCCAGTACTCACCCTGAAACAGAAAAAGGAAATCTGGTGGGTTTTGACCAAAATATAACTCAGGAGAGCTGGTTCTGCAACAAACTGCCTGACTGATTTTGGACAAGTCGTTTAAGGAATGGAATCACATATTAGCACTACTTTAAAGTTATTTTGTAATGTTTTCTTGATCCAGAGGGGTATCTTAGGCCAAATGAATTAGTGATGGTAGAAAACACTTGAATACTGTTGTGATAAGGACCACTCGAGTATGTAAATGTAAAAAAATAAAAAAAAAAAAAAAAAAAAAAAAAGAAGGAAAGAAACAGTAGTGGTTTCCGCTCTGTTCTGTCCACCAGATTCTTCTAGACTATCTAAAATATACTTGTAATGACCATGTTAGTGAATGCTGCCCTTTTGAGCCATGGGTTTGTTGGAAGAAAATGAGGAATAATGTCAATTTGTCCCAGATCAGGCCTGATAGTCATTAGCGTGAATCGCTCCCATTCAAATGATGAGAGTATAAAACTAGTTTTATGCTTGTTCATTGGAGGGATCCTTGGAGTTTCCTGTAAAATTCGAGAGGAAAAAAAAGAAGTTAATTTGCTTGAAACTGATCATGAGGTTAAGACCCTGGAAGAAAGGGAGTATATTTTTAGAAAAGAGCTGTCTTTTTTTTTTTTTTTTTTTTTTTTTTTTTTTTTTTTTAAACCACGGTGCCAGACAAAGCGATTCTGGCTGCTGGGCTTGTGAGGAGGACTCTAAGCTCCCACAGGAGGTCCCAAGTGCCTAAAGGGACTGTGATAGCTTGCAAGTAACACTCAAGAAACAGAGGGCAGGATGGGCATATGGAGTTCTGCTGTTTTATTTAGTTCTGTTAATTTATTAGAATAACAGAATAATTTATGTGTATGTAATTTGGCTGCCGCATATTGTTGAAAAGCAAAACTGGCAAGTTGGAAAGTTCACAAAAGTGGAACTCTTGGAAATAGCATGTGTAAGCTACTTGGAAGATCTTGGGCTATGACCAACATTTAAGGACTAAGGGCAGTTTCTCTGAAAGGAAGACAAGGCCTTCTGTGCAGAGAGTGACCCAGAGAGTGCAAAGACAGAAGTAGTTCTGCCGCTGATCCAGATGAAGAATACTTCAGAGTAGATAGGAATAGCATGATGAAGAATACTTCAGTGCAGATAGAAATTGCATGATGACAGACTGATGAGCATCCAGCAGAGAAGGTGTTGTCCAGGTTCCGGCAAGGTTCAAAGATCAGTCCTTTTTACTAAACTATCATATTGGAAGCTCATTTTGAGTTGCTTTCTGACTGTGACACCTAAATGCCATCCTGAATCATCACTGTCTAGATATGTTCTATTCATAGAACAACATTCATTCTTATTAGATATATTTATAACCTTTTATTTGGTTATATTGAAACAAATTTTGTTGAAATATTCTATTTGCCACGTCACTGAGATTACTCTGTTACCTCTCTGTCCTTTGCTTATGATTCTACCACTCTTTATTACAAGAATTCATCTTAAGACCTTTTATTGGGACAGAAGCCAGCTTTTTATATTTGTCCAGTAATTAAGTAAAATCCCAGTACATGTCCGGATAGAAATCCGTACTTCTAGGCAAGTGTAGGTAATAGCTAGATAATAGTCCTGTTTTCATAAAGAAACAGAAATGTTAGTATTCAAGTCTTTTGTCAAAAAAAAAAAAAATTCAATCTCTATTTTATTGTTCTCAGCAAAAGCATCTCTTGCTAAAAGTTTTGTTTGAATACTAAGTAATATTAATATTAAATCGAGTCACAGGCTTCAGAGAAGTTACATTTAACTCAAATGTGGATTCTGAGAGTACAGTTCAGTTTGTTTATAAAAAGAATTACTTCTCACCAGGTGAATTCTGTGAATGCTGAGCTCCAAAGATGGGATACATTTTTGTTTTAAAACAGAAATACACTTTGCCATTATAGACATATAAAATAACATTCTTCTGTTGATATGGTAAAGGATGAAATATTTATGTATTTTGACAGAAAGAAGAAAAACCAGTACAAGACAGAAAAGCTCCAAATAAAAAAGATGTGTTTCTCTTAGATTTAGATGACTGTGAGTATCTTGATTAAAAACCTCATTTTTTTCTGTGAGATAATTTCAGTTCAGTTAATTCAATGAAAATTTAAATGTCTGAAACAGTGGTGCTGTTCATTTATCATTCCAGTGTCCTAACACAAAAATATATATCATTCAGACTATCAACTTATTTTTCAAGCATAATTATTAGAATACATGATTTTATTTATTATTAAAACTAAGAAACAGTTTCAAAATTTGGAATGTACTGGTATGTGAAACATTTGTTTTGAGAAGTTTGTTATGTCTGAACTTTTTTTTCTGTTCAAATGGATTTACATCCTCTGGTACCTGTGGATATTTCTTTGACAACATCAGTGCATTCTAACCTATGAATTAATTATGCAGTTGTAATAAGATACTACAAATCACAATTTTGAGAAGCAGATTAAAATGTAATCTTGGAAGAGAAGGGTAAAGCCGGTAGAGTTTTTTGTCTATGCCTCGTAGTGCCATTCTTCAGGTTTTGTAAATGAATTTAAATCAAGATTTAGAATCTTCGTACACTTAATGAAAATAGCTTATTGTCTGTCCCCATGTTCTAAATTTTTTTTAAGTTAACAATTGCTTTTTTATTTCTAGTCTGTCCTGTGACATCTCCGGTAGCAGTTCCTGCAGCAGCTGTTTTGTCCCCGAGTTTAGCAGCAGACCTAGAGGGATTAAGTCTGTCAGGTTCATCAGTCATTGATGTAAGTAGCCCTAAAAAGGTTGTGCAGGGACCTTAATTTAAGTATTTCACCCATTTTTGGGGAAATTAAAGTGTTTTGTTTTGGTTTTTTTTGAATGCTTTCACCGGTGTAAGGTTTTATATGAAATTCTGGTTTATATGCAAGTTTGACAGCTTTTTCTGATCTGTAATAATACCATTCTGAAAAGTGGATAAGAGTATGAATATTGCATGTTTTAAGAAGGGTTTTAACCTTCACAAGGGTTTTAACTTTCTCTTTCAGTCTAGCTTTTTCTTTGCCTCAGGGAAACTTGTATGCACAAATTAAGTATCTGAACTATGCAAATCTTCCAAATGCTCTAATTGCTACAGTATCAAAAAATAAACTACATAACAAGTATTTAAGAAGTATTTGATTTTAATTCTTAACCTGCTGTTCTCCATACATGCCTCCAACTATGACATTTTGCTGCTTGCAAGTAATTTTTCATGAGTATACAAAGCATAGCCCCTGGGTGCAAATAAAAAGGGTATAGATTTACAATCAGTGGTGTATCAGTATGTGTCATGATTCATTCTGTTAGTGCTTTCTGCTTTGTAGCACTTTCCATTAGGGAATCTCAAAACTATAGGTATAATTAAGCTTAGCAAAGTCATGGAGGTAAAGGGCATTCCTTTGTTGCAGGAGGATAGGAGTTTCTGTTCTGGTTTTATTTTATTTTATTTTTCTTAGCTAATAATTTTGTGCATCCTGTTTAAATTTGCAGTTTAATAAGGAATTGGTGCCACACAGGGTAGTTAACGTTGTGAAAGTGAGTTGGAATGACCAGAAGAAAATATCAAGAGACATGAGCACATTTTAGCCTAGTACAAAGAACCGCATTCTGCAACTTTAGTATTTGCTATTAAAGCGCTGTGCCTTGGCTTTGGGAGCAATGCATTTGCAAAATTAAATACTCCTTAAATAAAGAAGGTGTATGAAGTGCTTTGACTCAAAAAATAGAACAACTTAGCTATTGATTCAGTATTATATATACAGGCTTTAAAATTCTGTCTTAAATGGTAGATTTCCAGATAATGTTTTCACTATTAGCCTTTTCTAAGAAAATTGTGGTGCAGTTCTAATTCCAAGTAGGCCAGCAGTGAGCTGTGGACATGCAGTTGCTTTACATGGTGCACACTCATTCACGTGTCAGTCTGGAAAATCCGAGAAGTTCTCTTCCGTGTTGTTTAGCAGTACAGTATACAGTGTTAGGCAGCGAATCTGCATTTAACCACGAGAGTGTTTTCTCTGACTGCAATCCCACAATTGCTTTTTATCCCGTTCTTTAAGACTTTAACAGCTCAAAACACAGGCTATGATCTGTTTTGCTGGTAATGGTTTGACTTAAGAATGACTCTGGCGTCTTTGCTTTACTTCAGAATTACCATTTTTGAGGGTAAGTTAAAGACAGCAGTTGGTAATGTTTGATGCTTCAGAGAACACCCCTTATTTGTCTTTAGTCCTTTCACCATCTACGATACATGAACACGTGTTCCACTTCCTATATAAGCGTTCTTGCTCTCTTCAGGATTGCTACAGTTCATTTGCAAAATTGCTGCCTCCCATCTTTCTGAAGGTAGTTGAAAAAAAAAAAAACAGAATCATGAGATAGGAAGAGCTGGAAGGCGCTGGCTAAGCAATGGAAGAAGTCCTGCATAAATGGGTTGATTCTGCAAAATGCATCTTTCTTGGTACTGCAGAGTTCCTCTTAAAATGCCTAGCCAGAGAAGGAACTAGAACGCTTCCTCATACTTCCAGCTCCAGAAACTATCCAAAATCGTAAGAACTAATTGTCGCTGTCTGCATATTGATTACCTGTGTACGGCCGTATTCAGTTTTCAGATCTATACACTTGACTCTTGCCATTGACAAGAATTGTAGACATGCATGAGATTTTTTGCTGTGTTTTGTGCTTCAGGAAGTGACAAAATTTAAACACCGAGGTTGAAAGCTGTTCTTTCAAAAGAATTCTGTAAATTGTAAAGTCTTGCATGCAAGTCATTAAATAACTATAGTCACATATTGTTCAGTACCATCAGGTAGTTTCCTAAAAATGAATGTATAAAAACGGCTTTTAAGACTTTGTGTGGGAATATCCCTCTTAAAATAGTATTTTGAATTTAATCCATGACCACTAATCCTAAAAAATAAGGATAGCTGTCATACTTCAGAAAACTTTTTTTTCCCTCAGTGGGAGAGAAAATGCATTTAACTGTAGGACACATGCCAAACTAATAGTAAGAAATTAATTTATTACTACGCAATGGAGAGCATGGAGTAAAAATAGATAAGTACAGTATATGACCCTAATATCAACGAAATGTAGCAGCCACTTATCTTGGAATATGTCAGACAGTCTATTATTCAAATCATTCAGCACTGTAATTGAATACAGCTTTTATAAACCTTGTATCTCTAAATTCATAGCTGTTGAACATTATAGAAAGTATAAATATGACAATTGTTTTACAGTAATACTATGGGTCTCTTTAAGCCTATAAAAACAAAATATCCTTGAAGAAAAATGCAGCATACGACCTGATGCTTTGTCTATCCTGCAGCTCATTTGTTCTAATGATTTATATGTGCATATAATACGCTTCCCTCACATGCGTGTGCATGCACGCGCCTGTTAACAGTTTGTTCCAGGAAAAATGAAATTCACTTTATAATGGAAGCGTTTTAACTCTGGTAATTTGAGGATAATTTTCTTCTGTTAACTGGATGAAAAGCTTAGTAAATTATTGTGCATGCTTCTGCCCTGGAACATGTAGTGTATATTCAGATGGCTCAGCCAAACTAGGTGACTGAGGTCGTCAGAGGATACTACTGAGGCTTTTAGGGCTGTGCGCACGAGAGCGCTCAGGCCTAAGTACTTGGGGAAACGGCGCGTTTGGAGAAGATAGTTTGAGATAGTGAGGTACGTTTGAAGGCTCAAAAGGTACTTGAAGGTGTAGTGCCAGGTAGAAGCAGGAATAGAGAGAAATTTGGAAGCTTTCGATGTGAAGTGGTTATCTGAAAACACTGGAAATGGATATTGTCCCCTAAAGGGAAGTTATAAAGTGAGAGAAGAGAAAATTGAAACCAAAACTCATGAATGACAGAAGGACGGGGAGGGTTATAAACTACTGCAGGAAATCATATTGTGAGCAGGAACGGGGAAGGTGGAAGAGGAGATCTGTGGTGGCAGAGAAGCGGAAGAGAGGAGTGATCATTTTCTCCATGTTGGACAGCTGATGAGAAAAAAGCTAAACCACCCATTCTCTTCTCATTTGGGTTTTTAGATGGTAAAGATGTAAAAGCAACCGCAGTCCTAAGTGTTTAGAGCCCTGAGCACACTGTATATGGTAATTCAGTAAAAATACATACATACATATATATATACACACACACACACACACACACACACACACACACACACACACACACACACATATATATATATATACATTTAAAAATACTGAGAAGGAATTTCTTGCTTTAGTAGCAAGAAATTTGTTGTGACTCGGGACCAGGTTAGTGCAAGGGATAACCGACCTTTGGATACAAGCTCCGGCAGTAGTAGCAGTTGGATGGAGCAAAAAGGGAAGTAGTCTGGGTTTGAGACCAAGTGGAATAGGTTGAGATAAGTAGGAGTTGAGGAGAGGAGGTTGGGTCTGCTCCCTCCCTCCTCCAATCACAGATGGGATAATTTTGGGGGGAAAAAGTCAAGGGTGAATGGTAAGAGAAGTTTGTGATAAGCTTACAGCAAAACGGAGGAAAATTCTCAATGCTGTAGTAGAGAGGTACTTACAGGAAAATGTATTTGATGCAATAATTGAGTGTTGCCATTAATTATATGTATGAAATTATGGCCTGCTTGTAGAAGTGGTACTGCTCTACTTGCTAGGTTTTTCTTTGATGTGTTCAATGTATTCTCTTGAGAATAATAATTACCAACAATGTGTGTTTTATTGTTCTGTACTACTCAGCTCCACAAAACCATATTGCTTTCTGTCCTGTGAATCCGCTACAAAACTTTTGATTAAGATCCAGTTTGAGAACTTCCTTAGAGTGATGATGCATAGAGCAGAAAAAATAGCATTTGACAAAAGTCAAGGTTGAGCTGCAGAACTGTCAAAGCAGGTGATAAATGCATTTAATTACAGATTTAGTGAGCTTATTCATTGAGAAATACTAAACATGGGCTACCTCAATATTCAGCTGGAGATCTCTGCAGAGCAGGAGTACAACTTCAGTGGTATTTTAATATCTCCATTGCCAGGGTAATTTTTACAGGGGAAAACTTTTTTATCATTTTAGGTTACCTTGTCCATTCAAGCTATTTCTAATATCCACTGTAGCAGGTGTTAAAAATAATTCTGAATGATGATTTTCTTCGTTGTGTAAGGATGTCTTGCTAGAATTACTGGGGATGCAGGAGCTGCAGTAATGGATTAGACCATTGATCTTATCTGGTGTGCAGTCTCCAGCAGAGGTTAGTGTGAGATACTTAAGAATTTGCAAAATCCTACAGTAGAGAAATGAACAATAGTAGTCCTTCCTAATAGTTAATTATTGGCATGCAGTCTGCTTCATGAGTTTTACTGTTTCAAGGCTTTGTTAGCACTAGCAATTGTATAACTGCATATATTCATTGTTCATATAAGCTCTGGCCTGGGTTCTTCCTGGCTAAATTAGAATTACCTCAGCAATGGCAATGCCATCAGAAGAAACTTAAACTTGATTATTTTATGAAACAGATATAATACAATCACTTGTGATAGCAGCAAACTGCATGGGATGGCTCAAATAGTTTCTTGCTATTCTTCTGCCCTGTGTTCTCAGAGATACTTTAGTATTTTTAACAACTATTGACTGTTTGTTTTGTAGTATCTCAGTTTTATATTTCTGTAAATATATCCAGTCCCTCTAAAACTTTTTTAATCAGGCAAAAGATATTTCCTTTGTATCAATTTGGAATATTAGCCACTTTTTTATTATTAGATGTTTTTATGGTTTTATGTTAGGATAACACATGCTTATGGTATCTTGCCTCGATATGATTTTATTATTTTATATAGTTTGCTGCTTGCCTGCTTTACCCCTTTTCAACTTCCTGTAAGAAACAATCTTATACTTCAGGTGTCTGTTTATAGGAGAGCTTTTCCCTGTGCCTAAAATGTTTTCATTCTTTTTCTGAAACCCACTTTTTTATGTAATGATGGCATTTTGTGTGTGTTCCACATAGGATATTCTGCATGTATTGTATCCCTGTACGCACTTACCTCTTGTCTGCCTTGTTGACCACAGTTGTGCATTGAGCGGAGATGTGTTTGGAGTTCTGCGTAGTTGTCTCTCCAGCTTCATTTCCTAAGATGACTCTTTTTCTACATAGAACAGCACAAAGTGTCTGTGTTGCCTCCATTTTTCCCTGCTCACTGCTGTAGGAGCATTGTAACTAGCAGATGATTTAATTGAAACAAATTTTGTAAATATTATGTTAGTAGGGTGTCTGGAAAAATCCATGCCTGTGAAGCAAGTGAAAAGGTATAGTCTTAAATTTAAGAGTTGAACAGCAACTTTCTCTGAGTGCTGCCCAACATTCAGCTCTGCGCAGCTGATTAGGTGTGACTGATGCTTGTGGGAAAGCAGCGTGCTCCAGTGGATACAGAACTGGGTGTTACATATGGAAAATGAGTTCTATTTTTGGGTTACTACTTGCTGTGTGATCTAGAGGGAGTAACTTAATCTTTTAGTTTTTCCATCTGAAAAATGAGGATAATGATGCTAACTCACCTTGGGAAAGCACTTTGAGATCTACAAATGCATGTAGCTGCTCATCAGGAGATATTAACTGTTGCCAAGACAGAAGGAAGAATGAAACAAAGACCTTTTGAATAGTTAACTTAATTTTTCCATATTTTTTCTAAATTTGCTGGATGTTCTTAAAATGGCAACTTAGTATATCTGTTAAATCAAATATTTGAAAATTATAATGACCTTCCAGAAATTGCGTCCACATACTTTTGGAATTTTTAAAGTGATAGTTTGGAAGGAAAAAAAAATTCTGTGAAATTATCTTTTTTAAAGTGTCATTTCACCTTTATTCTTTAATTAGAAATCCATTTATCCTTGGAACACATAATATTTGTGATGTTTATTAGTGTTTAAGCCTTAAAAAAAATACTCCTCTTACGTTTATTACATGCATTAATATTTAGAGAGCGCTACATTTCAGAATAAAGAACCTTCAACTTCTTCTTTCAAATAAATTTGAGAATGTAATTTGGAAATTTAAGCAATTTAAGCATAAATTTTCTCTCTTCTGAGTCAAAAACAAATTCCTAATACAAGACACTGGCCCAAATATAACAGGCCCCATCTGTGAGGCATGTTATATTATTATGTATAACCGCATTGACTGAGTTGAGACTGCTATGTGTTTTAGTACTGCATGTTCTCTGGTTTGGGTCTTAAAGTATATAATGTATTATTATAATTAGTTGGCAACTTGTATACTAATTAAGTTGTATA